>NC_037685.1:48007953-48607953 GCF_003255815.1 Theropithecus gelada
AAAAAAAAAAAAAAAAAAAAAAAAAAAAAAAAAAAAAAAAAAAAAACCAAAAAAAAAGATTCTAAATATTAGGTAGAACTAACTGTGAAAGATCAAAATTCAAAGACACACAATGACATCCTAAGTCAATATCGTATGGGTTTCAGATGTTTCTATGCCAAATCAAGTACAGTTACCCATTCATTGTTTAGCGACAAGACGCAGGATGCTTTAGAATGACTCAAATGCCCCTGAATTACTCGCGGAAACCTGGGATGTGCTCCAGGACGGTGTTTGCAAATTGGTATTCTCTGCTCCTGATGTCTGAAACAGAAGTTGCAACATTATCATCATTTAATCTCTGACACATTGAAACGAGACTGAAGTATGAGGCATTAGTCTGCCTTATGCAAATCTTGACATCCCATAATGGGATGCAGAGCTTAGCATCCCCTAGGCTTCTTGCCTATGTGCAGGTCTTGTAGTGTTTTATCCTGTCTGAAGCAGTTAAATCTTTTTCACTCCCCTTGATGATTTCTCCCCATGGTGATTTATTTGAGTGTGGGGAGTTGGGGGCGGGAGTGCTCATGAAAATTAGAAAAAGTGTGGAAGATAGTTTACTGATATGCTCTTCTGCTGATGATCTGTGACTGACTGAATTCTTGTCTCATACAAAGTGAGGCGCTCCTCTGCATTCCAGAACCATTTTAAATCAATGTAAAATTTTCCTCATTTTCCAAATGAGTAAGTCCTTTGGGGAAACTAGATTAACATCCGCAGAGAAGGGGGGTCTCCATTTATCACTAAGTGGACATTAAGCAAGGAGGAGCTGTGTGAAGTTTCTTCCCTTGCCATGTTAATAAACCTAGGCTTGACAAGAAGGGAATATGTCTCTTTGGAAGAAAAGGATTTTTTTTTCTAATTTCTTTGCCTCTCTGCAGTAGCCAAGAGTGCCTGTGCCTGAGACTTGCAGCTATATATTTCATTGTTTTTAATTCCCTAAATGTCTAATAGAAATAATACTGTGTTCATCTACACTTTGAAATTAACTTTCAATGTTAATGTATGTATCAGTAACCCAATTTATCTATGTTGAGAGCACAAAGCTCTTTCTTTCCTATATTAATTAGAAATATATATATTTTTAATGCCTAACGATTTGTTGTGAATGTTTGTGACATTTTTCTCCTAACTTATAACACTTTCTCTGTATAAATGCCCAATAATTCATACAGGGAAATTGTGCAAGCAGGAGGCCTATAAACCAGACTTGCATTAACTTGTGGAGTTAATTCCCTTACTGTCATCCAATAAGCTTAATGTAAGCACAGGGATTGCCACTGGAAATCCAAAACACTGATAAACAAATCTGGCATTGCCTCTGCCCTCTCACAGACCACATCAGAGACAGAAGGTGCATCCACTTTCAGTGAAAGAAATTCCAAAGAGGAAAGAATTTCTAACCTGAGGGCCATAAACCACGCGTGGATTCATAGTTGAGCTCCAAGTGGCCCATGAGCCCCCATGGTATATGTGCCACTTGTTTGGGCAGAGGCTTCATAAGCTTCATCGGATCCTCCCAAAATGTCAGTGACGTGGGAAAAGTGAGGAGCCGCTCACTTTTTTTTGAATGTGCACTCACAGCACTTTCTGCGGCCAGAAGAAGAAGGAGGTAAATACCTGAGAGAATCTGAGGGCCTTGCAACCAGAGCTGGAAGAAGGGCAGGAGGAATGCTAGAAGTGGATGACAGGTGGATGGAGCTCTCTAGGTGCAGAAGTCAGGGTAATAGACGCTGCAGGCCGATGGATGAATATAGGGTGAGACATGAAACTTCAGGGTGTGTCGTTCCTTTAGAATATAACCATGAATTTTGAGGAAGAAGGAGGAGAAAATGACTTCCCTTGCATAGAATCAGAGCAGGATAAGCTTTGTACTTGGAAGCTCCTTGTTAGCTTGATGACAAGGCTCTGAATTATCTCCATTGTTTCTCTTCCGTCACACAGGAATTCAGCATTAACTCTTAGCATCTTTCCTACAAAGTGCAAAGAACCAGAGGAAGAAAATGAACAAAAACAGTGCTTCTAGGTACATATGTATAATGAGAAATACTCGGATATACACTGTGACGTGTTAATGGCATCCTGGTCATAATATAAACAGCTATTTGTAGGTGGCTATCTCCTGTTGACCAAGCATATTGACATCTCCTTTCTCCCCCGGACCCTTGCATCTCGTTGAGGTGGGTGAAGCAAGTGTTACCATCCCTATTTATTAATGAGCAATCTGAGACTGAGGGATTAAGTGATTTTCTCATAATCACAAAAACTAATCAGTCTCAAAGTCAGGAATCAAACACCTCTCCTTTCTCCAAACCTTGGATTCTTTCTATTATGTCCTTCATAGTCTCTGAAAACAATAAAATTAAAATAATGATACAGAGTCTCTGTTTGAGAAAGGAATTCCCCTCTGAAGTCAAACACAAACTCATTGCCAGGAAAACATGTGGGAGGTGGACAGATAAAACTGTTTTGCCCATTGTCAATGTCCCGCCAGATGCCGCTTTTGAAACAGAGCATGTTCTTCCTGTACCCCCTGCCTCCTCCTCCTCTTTTTCTCCCCTTTCCTGGAAAATCCTTTCTACCCACCTGCCATGAAGTGTCTTCCGTAGCACCAGGGATCCACAGCACACGTGATAGACTAGGATTATTCCTCAACTCATGTCTCCTCACTTTCCCTTTCCCTTTTTCTTGGCCTCTTTAAAGTTTTGCTTGGGACTGAGTTCCTGATTGCTGAAAAGAAATCCACCCTCACTTGCAGAATGGCCGAGCATATTTTTTGTAGGACACATATGACTTGCTGGGGATGTGGACTTCAACCTCATAAGTGGGGTGTCAGATGCCTGCCCCAGACCTGCCAGAAATTAAATAGGTGGTGGGCCCTCACCTAGCACCAGGAACCCTGCTAAGAACTGTGCAGACAGATGATCAGCAGTGATTCTCAACAGCCATCACGATTGGAACAGGGGAAAGACAGACAATCAAAAAGCCCTCGTCGTCTGTCTCTACAGCAACTTTCTTTAAAAAGGCAAAAATCCATTCCTTTCTCAATTATGTGAATGCAGAAACCGACATCGGTAACGGCAAAGTGAGAAACATGACTGAATAAAGCCAGGGCTATGTTCACAGCCCCTCAATAAATATTTGTTGGGAGAATATAAAGCGGACTGCTCTCGTGACTGTGCTGTCCCCGCTAGGTCATACCACTTCATTATTCTTTGAAACCAAGGAGCAAAACCAAGCAGAAGGTTATGACTATTAAATATTTAGATCAATCTGATAAAAAAGGTACCCTTTGAATTGCATGAACTATCCTGAGAAATTACCTTAACATATTAGCTGTAAATCTGCAGCAGCTAGCATGTCAGTCAGACTAGAGATACGTATCTAGCATAAAGAGTTTATCATTTTTTAGATGAGCCAAATGCAGCAAAGTAGTCTTTGCAACCGGGATGCTCTATACTGCACCGTCAGTGGGGAAAGGATCTGTTGTACCTGAAATTCTGAAAATAAGGCAGTCTTCTCAGAAGTGGATTATCTTTCATAACCAGTAAATATTTTTCATACTATCAACCCGTTAAAGCAAGCAGCTATTGTGTATTGTGTCTCTACACTGGATTGCAAATTAAACTCCCACTGGGGGCTCTAAAGAGAAATCCAGCCCTTTATCCTCTAAGCCACTCAGCAGCTCTCCTTAAGCAAGTTAATAAAGACCTTCCTGACTATCTGCATCTCATTATTGCCACATAATACAATATCCTGGGGTTTTCTTCCTTTTGTGAAGAAATGCTTAGAAACAACATGGTGCATGGAATATTGTCCTAAAGAGAGACTGGGCAGGTGCCCTGCTCTCTCTCTCCTGAAGCGTATTGGAAGAGAAAAACGTATTTCCTAATTACCTACCGGTGTTTAGGCTCTTTATGCCTGACTTGAGTCATTTTTATGATTAATCCCCAGATTAGCCTAGAAAATTTCACGCCATCGTGAGTGAGCTATATTCAATATCATTTCACCCAGTCCTTTATTCAATGAGTCAACACAGTCGTCCACCATGTACTCTGTGCAGAGCTTCTCGGGCCGTTACCGACTCCACCCTGGTTTCTCCTTGAAATCTTCAGTTTTCATACTTAGACCCTGTGCATGGGCAATTAGTGGCCATTTGCAAATTTAATAACACATGTTAATTATAATAAGACAATAAACAATATGATTCATTTCTCTCCCCCACGCAAATGACTAAGTTCTAAACTATGCAGAGCCCAAACAAGGTCAGACATGAACTAGATCCGAGACTTACACTGATTTACAGAACACTGACTGCATGAGACACCTGAGAATTTGTGCATTACCCAAAGTCCTAAAAGCCCACAAAAGAGCTTCCTCATACTGAAAACTCGGACTCATAGTCAAACATAACCCTTTGAAAGAAATCTCCATTTTAAAGCAAGGAAGAACTGATATATGCACAATTGGTACATCACTGTGTCCCTGAAATATATGTACATTTTGGATTTTGGCTTTATTATTTGCTTTTTATGTGAAAAGCTGGATAAACTGAGAAGAAGTAAGTGAAAATAAGAAGACTTAGGCAAAGCAATTAGTGAAAACTTTCACCATACAGGCTTTTCCATGTCACTCAAAAGCAAACAAAAGCTCGCAGCTGTGAAGTTACTTGCTGAGGTCACATCCGTTTGGTGACATTGCATTCCTTTAACTTCGGCTCTCAGGTGAGATGACCGGCTGGAGGGGGTCCAACTGGTTTTAACAGCAGGATGGAGGGGGCATACAGGAGTACAAACAACCAACTTAAAGTAGGTGACCTTCATCATACTTCTGCCAGTTCACAGATCCTTTCTTAGGTAAATAACCAGTGCCCAGCAGCAGATCCTATAAGGCAAAATAGTATATCTTTTTAAAATTTTTTATGAGAATTTTATTGACTCTGTCTCTTGGTATTTAACTACCTTTGTATATATTACTAGTAATAAAGTCCCCTTCGTAACAAAGTCCCCTTAGATTTTTAATCACTAAATTGCCTTCCGAGTGACTATTTCAGTCCTTAAGAGAAGCTATAGGACCTTGATTTCGGAGACAGGAGCACACTCTTGGTGGTGTTCTAGTTCCTTCTAATCACACCCTATTTGCACCACATAAGCATTAGCACAACTAGAGATTTGTCTGAATCACTTACATGTCATACCAGACAGTAAAACTCTCATTGTGAACATTAATTTCACTGATGTAGTTGCAGCTTGGTGGGGGGTCGCCACCATTCACTTACCCAGGCTTGAAATTATCTCTAATTTAGAGGCTGGGGACAGTGACACAGGAAAGAGGCTCTGTGCTTTCTATCTGGAGATGTGGGATCATAAAAATGTCTTTTTAATCTGATGATCATTAAAACACCCAGTGATGTGGCGCCGCGGCTAATCGGAATGCATTTCCATTTCTGTGGGGATTGAGCATGTCTTCGGAACCCTCTGCAATGGCTTTAGAAACCAATGTTCCTTTTATCAGGTGAGAAAATTACCCTATGGCATACCTTTTTAGGCTACAAAATATCAGAGGTTAACTTCTCTGGCAAAATGTTAAACTAGTAGTAGTATTTCCTATTACTATGTTAAACTAGTAGTAGTATTTCCTATTACTATGTGCAATTTGCTTCAAAATTTCAAAAAAGGTCTGGGAAAATCATGAAATACGAAGGGCACACTTCATTCATTTATTCCAAGGAATCTGTTTGGTGCCAGACATTGCATGGAATTGTATGGATTTTTAAAATGAATTGAGGGCTCCCTCTTAAGCAGACCATGGCAGGGAAACTTGAAAACTCCAACGCATCCAAGGAACCAGAAGCACGTTTTACATAGAGATGCTACTCGGGGTTCACAAAACACTACTTAGCCATGATGCTTGTTAAAGACTGCATTTTTACTCATAGTATTCCATTCTCTTTCATTTTAAAATGCGTGTCGTGACCCACTAAATTGATGTCTCAGCCCACAAATATGTCCTCTGAAACACTGGTCTAGAGGGGAGGATTTATACGGACAAACAGGAAACAAAATCTGCAAAGAGAAAATATCAGAACAAGAGCAGGATGTCCACTCGCGTGCTGGAAGCCACTGTGTGCCTTATCCTGCACATTAAAAGGATTTTTAAAAGGGCATGATCAAATTATGTTTTGGAGTAACTATATCAGAATACCTATAGAGGTATAGATATAGATAAAGGATAGATTTTTTTTCTTGCTATTTCTATGTTCATTTGCATGTGAACCTGTATACTTTAGAAATGATTAATCTGGCTGGGCGAGGTGGCTCATGCCTATAATCTCAGCACTTTGGGAGGCTGAAATAGGCAGATCACCTGAGGTCAGGTGATCAGCCTGGCCAACACAGTGAAACCCCATCTCTGCTGAAAATACAAAAATTAGCCAGGCGTGGTGGCAGGCACCTGTAGTCCCAGCTACTTGGGAGGCTGAGGCAGAAGAATCACTTCAACCCGGGAGGCGGAGGTTGCAGTGAGCCGAGATCGCGCCACTGCACTCCAACCTGGGCGACAGAGCGAGACTCCGTCTCAAAAAAAACTAAAAATAATAATAAAAAAAGAGTGATCCATCTGGGCTGATTAATTACTTAAGAAATGAAGAGCTAGGAGAAGGGAAACCCCACCACCGACCTGCCTGGCCCCCTCATGGTGTCTTCCTGTGGTCCCCAGTGAAGTGTGAATCCACTGGAAGCTTAGGCTCAGCCTTTCTCTACTGCGTCCCAGGCATTTGTCCTTCCTGGGTGACTGGCACCTGCCCTGTGGCCCATCAAGGGAAACGGGGTCACATGAGCATATACAGAATTAGTCACTCCAGCCAATCTACCACCAGGAAGAGATACAACCGTTAACGGCTATCAAAGACACAGTCCATGTGGCTTTTCCAGAATTTCGAGAATAATTTGAATCTCCATAGATATTTTAAATTTATTTTCAAGGCCTCAGAGCTCCTGGCAGGGAGCCAGCGAGTGTGGGCAGGTGGGCTGTGCTTCAGCTGGTGTCCACAGGCGCTGCCACACTCTTATTAAAATATGGAAATGTCTTGATGCCAGCTGGTGCAGGGCTGCTGCCCTGAGCTCTCAAGGTCCCCACATCCATCCCACCCCCTTGGGTGGCCTGGCCCAGGCCTGCCACGTTTCTCCTTGGTGAAGTATTGACACAGCAAAATGCTCAAGGTTGATAGCTGAAGCTTGTTCCAATTGGCCCTGGTTTGTGTCTTTTTTGTTATTAAGTACTTTAGATGGGTAAATTTGTAATGAGTTCTGAGCAAGGGATTTGAAAAGACCTCACATCCACCACTGCTATAGTTTTTCTTTTTTTCTCTTTCTGTTTTCTTTAATTTTTGCTGTTTCTTTTTTAGCGGATGACAGGCACCACTAGTTTACCATCCAGGCTGTAGGTGTCACCAACACGAAACACTCTCAACAGAAGAGCAGAGACGTTATCTTCTCCCCTTTGCCTTCTGGGGAAAGTGAGGAGGAACCATTTCCCTCCAGGAAAGCATATGTTGCTGACACCGACTGCGTACTTGACCACACACTGTGGCTCAGGACTCCTGGATTTACATTACCACCTGGCATTGAGGAAATGTAAAAATAACAGCAATATAAATAACCTCATGACCTATAAAAGTATGCGTGAGGAATGGGGCTCTGGGCCAGGCAGGCTTGTTGTTTAGGTATTGCATACTCGGCTAATTATGTATAAAAATAAAATAAAATAAAAGCTACCCAAGTACAAGAAAAGGAAAGGGATTGAAGTGATTTTTTCCCCTTTATGGCAGGGACAGAATAAATGGGCAAAAAAGGATTCAGTTAGTTAAATTTAAAAGGAAATTGGCACAACTTAATTTTCTGTGCATTTTTGGGTACTGAAAACCTTATTTATACTGACAGTCATTTTTTAGCTTTACTATCAATGCATTCTTCCCTTGCTCAGCACATATGTTGTTGAAGACATCGCTCTGTTTCCTACTTCAGTTGGTGTTTTCTAGCACAAACCATCTCCTTCGACTTGGCAGGGGGGTGGGTGACAAGAGTTAGGAGTGAAGGAAGAGCAGACATTTCCTTTCCTCCCTGCTTAACCTGGAGGATAAGTATTTGCGGCACTCGCTACCACAGAAGAATGCTGAAAACATAAGTTCAAGAGGAATTTCGATCTACTCCAGGGTGGTGATTTCATAAGGGGTTATTAACAAGTAGGAAGGAATGCCGGGAGCCCAGCCTGAGACATTTTAGGTCAGTAGAGGGCCGGGCAAATCCAGTTTCTCAGCCCACGCGTCCCTTCCAAGGTCTGCACTGATATATTTTTCTGTTTCTTGAGTAATCGATGTTTATAGAAATATAACCTGTCCACATAGTGTGGGTAACAGCTGTGTCACAAGAGTAACTGCCTGGGAACCCAGTTCTCTTCCCAGATCTCCATCACCACTAGACTTAGACGCCCTCTCTTGATATATTTCTGCAACCATTTGCAAAGGGATGATCAAATCTGGACCACGTTTTCAAAAGGCAATTCGAATTGTGCTGTTCAAAACATACATAACTGCGGTGTGTGACCTCCATGAATTTAACATATTTCCCCTTTAACAGTCTCCACTCTCCTCACATCCACCCATCTCCACATGAACCCTCTCTTCTTGGGTTTCAGATTAGCTTCTGTGGTTCTTTACATCTGAAATTCGTCTTTCTGAGAGGCAATAACACAAATGTTTGGATTATGCTATCATGGAAAGGAAAGAAAATTCTATCGTGTAAAAGAAAAAATGCATTATGTAGAAGAAAACAAATCCCTTCCTAGAAGCTTATAAAGTAGCATGCAGGTCTACTTGAGAGGGTTGTCGAAGCCCTGTTTGCATTTCTTCCTCATGTGCAGTAATACAGGATTTCAGAGAAATCTATATTTCAGAGATTTAAAAGGAGTTGCCCTGTGTAACACAAACTAGATTTGGTTTAACACAAGCTAGACGCCAATTTCAGGTCGAAGTGCTTGTATCCAAATTTAATTACGCACCATCTATGTGTATCTGCGAGTGCTGTCGAGCTGCGACTTCTAAATTTTACAAACGAGAACTTGAGAAGTGGTGGGAGCCTGCCAGGCACCTCTCTCTGCATTTGTACTTTTCCTTAATGCCAAGTGGGAAAAAACAAGCACATTCCCTTCATGCAATAGCCTTTCTGAAGAGGAATTTTCCTATAGAGTTTCAGAATGAGTTATAGCCAGTATGAGTAATGAGTTTAAAATGTATTTTCACATTTTTTATGCCTTACATAGCACTCTCAGTATTAAGTCAGCCAAACAGCTATAGTTTGTTTTTCTCCTGCGTTACTGAAACCCGGATCCCATCTCATAGGATTCCAAAATACACTCTAATTTGATCTCTAGCACAGGTACCTAAGAGAAAAACGGTGTTTTCAGCATCTTGTTGGGGAAACATTCCATGGCTCCTTTCTCTCCCCTGCTTCATGGCCTTTACCCTGCGCTGATGCTGTCAGCGGCCCTCCGCTCCACACAGTCCTGACCTCTGCCAAGGCTCCCGGCCTGCAGCCCCTCCTGCAGAGCAGTCACCTGGGCATCCCCTTCTGCTGCCTTCTCGCACTCAAGAGTGTCTCTTCCTAGAAAATTTCTCCTTCCTGAAAGATTTTTAAGTCTCTCCTAGCTTTTTCCTTATTCAGTCCTAATAAATGCTCTTCTTCAAAAAATTGCCACTCAATTTAATCCTCGGGCCTGTGGCTGTCACTTCAAAGTCAACAAGTACAACCCCGGATGCACCCTGCTCTTCAGGTGGGAGCTGCTGCTCTGAACCACACCCCAGCTGTGGTCCCCATGGGGTCCCAGTTCTCCCTCTCAGAGGGATTGAACTCAGCGTCCTCCTGCCTCCCGACACCTTCCTCTGCTTCCCCAGCCTCTCCCCTGACTCTCTTTCTATTTCTAATCTCTCCTCAAGGCCCATTCAGCTGTATACTTTCTTTGCTAGATTAGTATTTACAAAAAAACAAAAAACAAACCAAAAACAACAAACAAAACCAACACCTTCTTGTTCACAGCATGCCCTTGCTCAAAATACTTGCTGGAACCCACTCCTGTGATGCTCATAGACTCCAAAGCTCTCTGCTCCTGCTTCCCGGTGCGGAGGTGTGGGCAGAGCCAGCCTCCTCTCCCTCAGGAGTGCAGTCAGCTCTGCCTCTGCCTCTGCAGCTTTCCCTTCTTTTTCCCTCCCCTTCTCCACATTCCGTCCGCAACCCAAAATCCACTGCTTCTTCCTCCTGCCTACACAACAAAGGCTCACCTGGCTGCTCCAGCCCACTCTGACCTCTCCTAAGAATTCCTAGAGCATTTTGCAGAGCTCCTATCCCAGCCCCTGGCCCTTTGCAACCTTAACACATGCCTTCAAAGCACCTTGAAGGCAGTCCCCTTAGAGCTGAGTCACTACGGAGAAGCCCCGGGGAAAAGCAACCCTTGGAATGCACCCTGGATGTCCCTGTCACATGGGTTGGCATTATAAGTGTCAAAGGCTTTAACAAATGAATACAACCACCAAAATTAGCCGAGCAGGATGCAAGTCCCACAGTGATGCTTCCAGATTATTCAGTCTTCTATACTCCTCAGGTAGTACCTTTTCTTCTTGCACATACCCAGTTGTCATAAATTCTTGTCATCTGTTGTGCCCCATAGCCCTTCTAAAATGTAAGCGCTCAATGGATTGTTTCTCTCAGGCGAATATTTCTTTAAGTTCTAAAGTAAATCTTAGCACCAGGTTTGGACCTTGTAGGACGTGAATACCTATTGAATCTATGGAGAACTCCCTAGTTTGGGGGAGGAATATGGTTTGCTCATGGCCCACCCCTCTTCCTTTCTTCTTCGTTCAGTTCTCACGTTCCCCAGAGTGGCCGCTGCACTCAAGAGCATCTGTTTGCCTTCCCAGGGGTAAACCACGCACTGTCCTTTCTGCGAAGTTTCTTGTCACTCTTGGTTTGGAGCAAGGGCTCATCTCAACCTCCATTATGCTCCCTGTCTCTCCAGCTCTCCCAGAATTATTCAAGGACATTTCCCTCTCCCCAGTAAGCAATGTCTCTCCACTCCTGCAGAATTTTTGCCTTCTTCCTTAAGAGAAGTTCCCCTTCTCACCCTCCATCCTACCTCCCCCTCCCTCCACAAAATCCTTCCTGTGTCTCCTCTCCCAGACACATCCCTGATGTTAACTTATTCATGCCTCTTCTATCAGGGCAAACTTATAAAACAGTCTTGTTACTGTATGAGGAGTTAGGCTTTTCCCATAAAACATTTCCAAGGTGAGCCAGAGGTGACATTGCCTTTGTAGTCTCATTCAGTGACCTCACACCTATTTCTCCTGCCAGCCTGTGAATTACTCAAGGGTAAAGATCTCATCATGTGGATTATGGCTAGAGGCTCTATGCCTGAGACCCATTTTGGTTTTTGTCTAGAGATTGAAGCATATACAATTGGGGAGACGTGAGCTTCTTTAAAAAAAAAATAATAAAGATGAAAAATGAACATGTAGAGCGTTAAGTGGACATTTATTCACAATGAGAAAACAAATCAAAGTATGCATTTACAAAGTATTACAAATGTTAACTGTCTGCACATTGCTTGAGCCCCTCCCTGGGCCTTGGAAGGGGCCTGGGGAAGAGAGGGATGCATGGAAGCCCCCTCACTTAACTACGGGTCAACCCACTGTGCCCACTCCAGTCACCACGATTCCAGAGTCACACTCAGCACAGTCAAAGCATGCCAACATTTATCAAATTGATTTTTATCTCCTGATATTCCAGATTGTAAAGCAATGTAAAGTACGATTTTACAAAACTATTTATGGACCTTGTGTCTTTGAATTCTCAAACCATGGGTCAGGAATCAATTTTAAACAACCATAGGTCTTTTCTCTCATAAGTTAACAAGCTTAGGTAGAAAACAAACAGCTCCACTCCACTGCATAAAAGAAAATATTCACCTCATGCAATGAGATATTTTCCTTATCTTACAATTTTAAATAAGTAAAGATCAGCACTCAAAGGTAGATTAACACTGAAAGTGCTTCCATAAACTGTCAATCTTGTGTGAATGGGGAGGAATGATCATTGTGGTGCATGGCTTTACTGTACTGATTTGCATAAAATTTCCCTTTAGTAAATGTGCAAGCTATTTTACAGGTACAGAAAGTGTAGCTCCTTTCAGAAAGAAAATTGCTATAGCAACATTGTTAAAACTAATTTATTGTTCATTCACCTTTTTTCTTTTTCAACAAATATTAATTGAGCACCATCTGTGTGCCAGGCTGTATTCTAGGCGCTGAAAATACAACGCACATTGTATTTGCCCACATTCCGGAGGAAGGAGACAGAAAACAAACAATTGGGCTGTTCTGTGCCATGCAGGGAGAAGGACTGTGTAGGAAACTAAAGCAAGGAGTGGGGACGGGAACTGACCTGGCGAGGAAGACGGGTGCTGTTTTTCAGAAGGTCATCCAGAAGGCCTGAACGCAGTGCAGCTGCCATGCCCTGCTGGATGCCGGAGAAGGAGAGAGAGGCCGGGAGGCTGACAGGGCTGGGAAGGCAAGACCGAGGCCAAGGCCTAAGGCGTGTAAGACGGGCAGGGGCCCAAGGCCAACAGGAGCCAGGGCATGCAAGGTCCTCTCAGCCTCAGGAAGCCTTTGGATCTTAATGTGAATCAACTCAGAAACCAGCAGAGAGGCTGCAGTTGGAAATGACATGATCCGACTTATGTTTAAAGCAAGGTTTCTCGGCCTCAGCACAGTTGACATTCTGAGCTGGATACTATAATTCTAGGCTGGGGGACTATCCTGTGCACTACAGGATGTTTTGCAGCATTTCTGGCCTCTGCTTACCAGACACCAGGAGCAAACCCCTGGCCCAATTGTGACAACTAAAAATGTCTCCAGACATTGCTGAATGTCCCCTGGGGGTCAGAAAGCCCCTCCTATCAAGAGCCACAGTTTAAAACAGAATCACATTGACTGGGAGTGATATTTCAGTTATATAGAAACTAGCACAAGACAACCAAATTTTTTGTATTGTTAATACAATACAATGTTAATACAATGTTAGAGATTTGCTCTCACTAGATTAAAATTCAACGTAAATGTACCTACACTGCATGCTTGTAGTTAATAATCATATCCTAATGCGAAGGCCAAGACTTTATTTTTGAGTCAGATCCTGATGTGATTCAATTCTCTTGTACCTGTAAAAACAGCACCAAGCCTGAGATCATAGAGAAATCTTGTTAATAGGCTAAAAGAATACGCTACAGGTATCCAAACCAACCCGTGTTACCATGGACCCAACCACAGGATGCCACTGAACTACACAAACCCTGACTTCACCAAATGCAGAGGCACAAAAATGTCCCAGACACACCTTTAAATATTATACAGGATTTACAGTATTCACTTCCCTATTGTTTCCCTAAATTCACTGAGAGTTTCAAATATTTTCTTTCGATGTGACTTTTCTTCAGTCTCAGAACTCTGCTAGCCACTGCTTGAAGGCATGAAAAGGCTTGATGACATTGTTTGCACCTTATTATTTCTAAAATTCCCCTGAAAGCATGCATCATGTATACGCACTTTTAACAAAGACCTCTTCAGACTTCATGCCATTGTCCTCTTGATGTCTGATTGTTGTAATTCCCTCAGTGCTGAAGTGCTGGGTAACGGGAGTGCTTTTGACAAGGAATTTTGTGTGCTAAGCTACCACTTTACAGGAGAACCCAACCATCCAGAGTTTCTGCATTCGATCCTCAATGTGTTGAATCTAGAAATTAACAAGTCAGGGCACGGCTGCTTTCACGTGTTTGGATCTAACTGGGAGAAGGGTGTTTATGAGCGGAGGCTGATGCATAATTCAGTAGAATGCCCTGGCTACTACAAGCAGAGGAGAACCCCAAAGTGGGGATGTCGTACTGAAGCCGCAGCACTATTGCAGCTGCCAGAGTGCAGCTTTGCAGCCTACAGTTTTCAGTTCATTACCACTGAGGCCTGGGTGGTTAACTCGTCACAGGAAAGAAGCTGTCATATCCTGTCCTTTATATCAGCAAATGAAACAGTGAAGGAAAACTTTACATAGAGGAACCAAGAGTAAAAGAACGAGTGTCGGGGGACTGCTGAGCCCTCTGGGCCTCAGTCTGAATCTGGCTGCCATGCCGTGAGCTGTGAAATGTTTACATGGAGATTAACCTCCCCAAGCCTCAATGACCTTATCTCAAAAATAGGCGTAATAGTGACAACTCTTCAGAATTGTCATGAGAACAGAGCTAAACCAAGCACCACATCTAGCACGGAATTGGCACCTAATATGCACCCGGGTGATGGTAACTATTGTAAGAGCAATGGGAGGAAGTGTCATGCTGACCATTAATTCTTACACCTTACATTAAGAAGGGCCTATTCCTTTATTCCCATCCAGAGCCAGCCTTAAGTAGATACATGTTTTTAAGATTTAAAAAATTAAAATAATTATAAATTAAGATTGAAAAAATTAAAATTTAGCAGATAATTCAAGGATTTAAGCCTAACCTATATGACCACTTAAAAGAATATCATGGTGGCTGAGCACAGTGGCTCATATCTGAAATCCCAGCACTATGGGAGGCCAAGGAAGGCAGATCACTTGAAGTTCAAGACCAACCTGACCAACATGGTGAAACCTGCTCTCTTCTAAAAAATACAAAAGTTAGCCAGGCATGGTGGCACGCACGTGTGATCACAGCTACTCTGGAGGCTGAGGCAGGGGAATATCCTAGGACACAGAGGTTGCAGTAAGTCGAGATCGTACCACAGCACTCCAGCCTGGGCAGCAGAGTGAGAGACACTGTCTCAAGAAACGAAATTAAAAAAACCCAAAAAACATATCTTGGCTACAGTTTAACCTGCCAGTTGAAAACCAGAAATACTTTTAAACTTTAATCACAAAAATGAGAATTTTGGCTATAATTTAAATACATCAGTTGATGAGATAGAAATCAGTCGTGAGGGAGGCCAGCCTGAAGTATTCAAACCGAGAGTCAGCAAGTGTCTCAGAGGATTCGCTTATCGCCACCAGGTGTAAGAGGACTGTCCTCATTCAAAGCCTTGGGGGAAGCCCTCACTGCGCTGAGAATAAAACCTCTCAGTTCCTCTCTGGTGGTTTCCCAGGCCCTGACTCATTAGTACCGGGTTCCTTGAAAATGGTGAGCTCTTTCCTGCCTTGGGGTATTTACGCATGGTGTGGAGGTTGCCTTTCTAAAACCATGAGCTGAAATGCGACCTCATGGACCTCACCCACCTTGCCTGGTTGCCCACCAGTGTTTTCCACTTACTAGGTTTTCCACGCAGCTCTAAGTCCACCATGTTTAATTATCTGCTTGTGCATCTGCTTGTTTATTGCCAATCACCTTTTTGGGAGAGAAGCTCCCAGGTACCAGGCAGTGGTATTCATTATGTATCTCCCACGCTCAGTGAGTATCTTGCACATAGTAGGCACCCAATAAATAACTGAATTAAAAAATGCAAAAATAAAATAGGTGAAAGAAACATAAAAGCAGGTGAGTACATCTTGAGCCAGTTTTAAAACAGAACCCGTTTTACTGGCATTCAGAAACTTAAGGGGAAAAAAAAAAAAAAGCCAAACTAGACTTGACCACATTGAATAAGTATTCTTTCAGTTTCAGCCCGTTCAACAATTGCTCATCATCAAGAGCTAAAACAGTTAAGATCACCTGACTTTCACTTTTGTTGCCATTCTTGTACATGCTAACTTGACTGAAGGTCTTTGTTTTTTATGTATAATGGAGTCAGAAGGCACAATGGCTCACTGGATCATTTAAGTATAAACTCTTCTGCCTAGTTTTCAAAGTGCCAATAGTTTTGCCTTTATTCCATCTATCCAGCATTTCCTGCTTATGAATCTTGACCTGCTTTCCTTTCTGGGCAGAGCAGGCTGTGTTCTGTGCTTGTAAAGGAGAGGTCCCTGCGGGTGATCTGACCAAGGTCCTGACTGGTGGGTAGGAAGACTCTGGGCTGATGCGGGAGAGGGCATGAGTGCACCAAAGCAAGAAAACAGGAGTCAATATTGGAGAATTTGGATAAACATGCATTGCTTGTAGTGCTATTTGAGGGTATGTCTTGGGAGGCAAGAGGGGATAATGTCAAGGAAGGAGTTAGGAGGGACCAAGTCAAGACCAGCCTTGAGAGATGAGCTCTGGGGAGCTGGAGCGAGCCTGCCTGCCTGCCTGCCTTCCTTCCTTCCTTCCTTCCTTCCTTCCTTCCTTCCTTCCTTCCTTCCCTCCTTCCCTCCTTCCTTCCTTCCTTCCTTCCCTCCCCTCTCCCTCCATCCCTCCCTCCCTTCTTTCCTTTTTTCCTTCCTTCCATTGTTTTCCTGTCTTCCTCCCTCCTTCCCTCCTTGTCTCCTTCCTACCTTCTTTCTGTAGATTGTAACCAACAGCAGTTTATCCAAAAGTTTTCAGCATGGAAAAGACATAATCCAATTTATCTTTTAATGAAAAATAAAGACTGAATAATAATCAGAACATACACGTTAAAGTTCCATTCTGTCTCTTTTCAGCTGTATGACTGAGTAACCCTAATTCCTTCTTCAGCAAAATAGGGATAACATGTCTGCCTATGGAAGTACTGGTGATTGGGATTGGGGTGGTAAAACACTGTTCTGCCATATTTAAAGTATAACAAAGCAAATGATGCGTGTTGTCCCATTCAAATAATTTGTTAGCCTAAATCTTTAGAAAGGCCTAACTTTAAGACAGTCAGAATCAACTGTGTCCCAACAGAAAAGAACCAGTCTCACACATATCCCTGATGCTGAATCAAAAGTCTCCAATAGGTTGCAGCTTTTTTGAGGTTCCTTGGGAAGCAAGAGCCAATCCCAGGTGCACCTGTGAAGTCTGAGAAAGGAAACCTGGCAGAGGTGGTGATGGGGGGATGTCTGACCCCTTGATGGACAGTCGTGCCTGATTTGCAAAGTCTGATTGTGTGCCTAAGGGTAATGCAGTGACCATGGGGAAACCTACCTCCGTTAGATATTGCTCCAAAGAGCAAGCATTTGCTGTGTTTTGCTTTATTAATACTACGTCACTTTTAAAAGTCTTCATTAGGCCCTTCAGTGGAATTTGGACAGTGGCTTCTGTGTTCCCGCCTCTCAAAACACTTAATATAGGACATGCATTACATATTTAAGTAATTATCTTAGTGTGCAGAATGCAGAAGTTGAGTATTGAAGTTTAGTATTCCAATATGGACACTAAAAATGTTTATAGTGATGTTGAAAATAGCACCATAGTGTTTCTTTCACTCAAGTGTTTCTTATTTTTTCCAAAGCTATAAGATTGCCTAAATTTATTTAAATTTAATAATTCAGAAAACTCCTGAAACATGAACTCATTGCTTTCTCATGATAGGCAATACTATAATGACAAGTTATTTGATCTGTGACATCAAAAATTCTTTATAAATAGGGTTGAATGCAACAAATTATTTGTACCACTTAACACTTTCCCTTTAACAGTGTTGTGGCAAAATTTGGTGAATATTATATAGGCCACAAATTTGATTAAAGATTATTATTATTTTAAATGTCATGAATGTTTGATTTGATGTTTTATTATTTTCTCCAAATGTTTTATTCGGTGTATTCAGTACATGTCATCAGAAAATAATGATGTTTTCTAAAATTTATTTTAGGTTTTGAAACTAACATGAACCTAAGTAGTCGGGATGACCCTAGTACATCAGAAATTACTTCCGAGACTCAAGATAGAAATGCAAATAACCATGGAATTCAGTTATCTAATTCACTATCTAGTGCTATCACTGCTGAAAATGGAAATTCCATCTCAAACGGTAAGCACTTTTTAAACTCAGAAGTAAATGGATAGAAGTTTTAGGCTGTATCAACTTTCTAGGAGGAATGGATTTAACATATGAAAATGAAGAAGGGTTAAGAACCGGAAAATAGAAAATAAACCATGAAACTCTCCTGCAGGTATTGTTGTCAGCATATGATTGCTTCAGTTAAAGAATTGGAATTGTATTCACTCTTTGTTGACTTTTCTGAAATTTTATGGAGTATTAATCTAATTGGTCTAAAATTAGTATACTGAGAAGGCGGCAATGGATTATCTACCAATATTTTTAATTAAAAAATTATTCTGGAAACTAAGAAATGTGAAGGAAAATAATATTAAAGAAATGATAAGTGCCAGACTGGCTTCAGGTATTTTACATACATCAATGAGTGCCACATTTAGAAAGTGGCTTGGTTGCAGGTACAAAAGCTGAGGATCATGCAAGTATTTTCTCTCACAAATAAAAGAAGACAAAGGCTTCTGGGAATAACTGATGGGAAGATTCAGACCAACTATTCCTGAGAGGCTCCTGCATGGTTGGAAAAAACATGTTTGTTTAGTCTAATTAGAGGCATGGGAGAACCATCACGATGCTGAAATTCTGGGAAGCAGCTGAAGACCTGGGAGTGGGGTGCAAGGTGAGCTGAAGCAAGGAAGCCCACACTTGAGGCTTGGCTCATGGGGACAAAGGGGTACCCACATTGTTCGGAGAAGGCAGCTAAGAAGTCGAGTTGTGCTTCTGACTGCCTTCTCAGATTACAGGGCAAGAAACTGAGTCATGGCCCCACCAAGGCCTTGGGGTGGGGCCTTCAAGTGTTCTTCCCAAGAGTCAGAGTGAACCAGAACCAAGAGCCATGTGGAGTTGCCCAGAAGCAACCAGGCCTACACGTACCTGGGAGAAACACGTGTAAATCTACCCCAAAGGGTAGTAATAGCATACCAGGCTTCAAAACATTCTTAGAAACCATTTTTCAAATGCAAAGTCCAACACAGTTAGAAATAACCAGGCATAGGAGGACACAAAATAAGTTGAAAAATTACAAGCCGAGACATATGTCAATTGCAATATGTCCACAGGGATTCAAAAGATTGGAATTCAAAGATTGGCTTGTATGCCTTAAAACAAGTATGTTTACTGAGCCCCCCACAAAATAAAACGAGAATTTCAGCAGAAATGGGAAACTATAAGGAAATCATCAAATGGAAATTCTGAATTGGAAAATGCTGTAATAAAATTGAGTACAACAGAGGATAAAGTTAAACTTAGTTAGATATAGTTGTTGAAAAACAAAACAAGGGCCGGGCGCGGTGGCTCACGTTTGTAATCCCAGCACTTTGGGAGGCCGAGGCGGGTGGATCACGAGGTCAGGGGTTCGAGACCAGCTTGACCACCATGGTGAAACCCCGTCTCTACTAAAAATACAAAAATTAGCTGGACGTGGTGGCGCACACCTGTAATCCCAGCTACTCAGGAGGCTGAGGCAGGAGAATTGCTTGAACCCAGTAAGCGGAGCTTGCAGTGAGCAGAGATCATGCCACTGCACTCCAGTCTGGGCGGCAAAACGAGACTCCGTCTCAAAAAAAACAAAACAAAACAAAACAAAACAAAACAAACAAAAAATAACTGGGGAAGTGGAAGATAACTCAGAAAATCTCCAGAACGAAACAGACTGAAGCAAAACAGAAGAATGGAAACTCTGGACAATGGTTTAGAGATATAAAGGACAATGAGAAGGATGACTGAAGTCTTAGGGAAAGAAGAGGAAGTGCATGAGCAGAAGAAAGACTTGGTGAGAAATGTTAGAGCCTCTCCCAACACTGACGAAAGAGCATCAGGAAATGGATTTAAGTTGGCAGGTTTTTATAACGTTCAACATATATTCTTCATGAGATCCAGCAGTCTGACTCCTCAGTATCTTCCCAAGAGAAATGACAGCAGTGTTCACATAAACACCTGTATGCAAATGCATATGGTGACATTATTCATCATCACATAAAACTGGAAATAAATTCAGTGTCTTTCAGCTGGTGACTGGCTTGTATTAGTGATCCACCACTGTGCGAAATATTACTCCCAATACTTGGAGGCTTAGGTGAGAAATGGTTATTATTTCAGAGTTTCTGTGGGCCAGGAAGCTGTGTGTGGCTTAGCAGGGTGCCTTTGGTTTAAGGTCCCTTGTGAGACAGCAATCAAGCTGTCAGCCAAGACCACAGTCATCTTGAAGGCTGATCCATTTTCAAGGTCACTCAGATGGCTATTGGCAGGCCGCAGAAGGTTCACATCCAAGTCAACTCACATGGGCCTCTCCACAGGGCAGCCTCCCAGCACGGCAGCTCTCCCCACACCCCTGGGCAAGCAATCCAAGAGACAGCACCAAAGATGGAGGCTGCAGTCTTCACATAACCCAGTCTTGAAAGTGACACCCCAGCACTCTGTCACATTTGATGGAGTCACTAAATCCAGGCCACACTCAATGGGTGGGGAGTCCGTGAGTGCCTGGAGGTGAGCTCACCAGCATCTCACAGGCCAAACTAGCACATGGATGAAGTCTGCAATAAATAAGAGTGATCAACTGTAACGAGCATCAAAAGGGATGGCTAAAACATTGTGTTGAGGTAAAAAAAAAAAAAAAAAAAAAGTCAAAAGACTAAGTGTGATCCTGCTTATATGACATTTGGGGAGAAGCAAAGCTGTGGAGACAGTTGAGTGGTTGCTGGAGGCCGGGCATAATGGCAGCAGATGAAGTTCAGAAGGACATGTGTTGTTATAGACAACCGGGAGGGTTCATGTCTCTGTAGATGCACAGATTTGTATGTCTAAAAAAGGTGAATCTCACTATCTCTAAATTACACCATAATCAATCCAACTGTTGTAGAAATGAAACAGAAATCTTTGCAAAGCCTGAGTAGGATACATAAAACTTTCCTAGGTGTGTATCATAGTAAAACACCTATAAAATAAAGACCAAATAGAGGTAAAAATATGTACTACCTTCAAAAAGCAGCAACTGAAGTCCAAAGACAATGAAATAACATAGTTAACATGCTCAAATAAAATAACTGCCCCCCAAAAATTCCTGTAATAATGAAAGGGAGTTAAGAATATTTTTAGGAAAAAAAATTAAAATGAAAAGAATTAAACATTGACAGACTCAGAATGCTTCCAGATAAAGGAAAGAATAAAGAATAACTAAAAAGGCAAGTAAAAATGGAAGGGGTAAAATAGTATTTAATATTGTATACTGATAAACCTACCTTGCCAGTTGTAACCTCAAAGGTAACCCCTGAAAGAATATTGGTGGGGTAGATAATTTCCAAACCAGTAAAGACAGAAAGATAAAATCATAAAAAGTCAACTCCAAAGATGAAAAAAAGGGGTAAAATAGGAAAAATAGGGCAAGTAGAAAGTTCTGAGGCAGTAGATATAAAAGCACATATGAAAATAAACCTTATTTAATTAAAATAAATTTTAAAAGACTCATTTAATGTAAATTTATATGAAAAATGATTAACAGAATATTTTAAAAACTAAGATTTCTGAAAACAGTAAAACATAAGGATTCTGAAACATTAAATGTCAAGGGATAGAAAAGAAAAAGATATAACGTGCAAATATTTAAAAAGCAGCAAAAACAGTGCTCATATATTTGCATGTCAAAAATTACATCTCTAGGCCCGGCGCGGTGGCTCACGCCTGCAATCCCAGCACTTTGGGAGGCCGAGGCAGGCAGATCACTGAGGTCAGGAGTTCAAGACCAGCCTGGCCAACATGGTGAAACCCCATCTCTACTAAAAATACAAAAATCAGCTGGGTGTGGTGGTACATGCCTTTAATCCCAGCTACTCGGGAAACTGAGGTAGGAGAATCTCTTCATCCCAGGAGGTGGAGTTGGCAGTGAGCTGAGATTGTGCCACTGCACTCCAGCCTGGGCAACAGAGCCAGACTTCATCTAAAAAAAAACAAAACAAAACAAAACAAAAACCCTCTAATATTCAAGAAGAAATCACAAAATAAATTCAAAACCCAAACATTTTAACTAATGACAATGCAAATATGAAAACAGAAGTTTTAGGACATGACTAATGTCTTTTGTGTATGAATGGAAGGGGTTCAGATGCAGTGTCAGTATGGTCAATATGTGGCTGTACGGCATTGTGGCCATGGCTGGGCTTTTAGTGTCCACATCAACTGAATAATATATATTGTACTGATTAAGTCGTTTCATGTGCTTCACTCCATCCCATCCTCCCACCTTGCCACCTTCTGAGTCTCCAGTGTCTATTATTCCACACTCTATGCTCAAGTGTACACGTTATTTAGCTCCCACTTATAAGTGAGAACACGCAGCATTTGTCTTTCAGTGTCTTAGTTATATCACCTAAGATAATGGCCTCCAGTTCCATCCATGTTGCTACAAAAGATCTCTTAAGAAATGGAAATGTATGGCTTCAAACATTTGCATCACAAGAGAACAAATACAACAAGTGTTAAAAGTATCTAGAAATTAGAAACAGAACAAAAACTAAATACCACGAAAATAGAAGGAAAGATACGATAGTGATAATAAGAACACAAGTTATTGAAATATAAAACAAATAAAATAATGTAAAGGGGTAGAAAGGAAGGAAAGAGAAAGTTTATCTTTTAAATTATCTTTGAAAACATTAATAAGATTGAAAATTTTCTTGCAATGGGATAGAGAAATAGAGAAAATGGACACAAAAAACAGATTTTAGATTGAAAAGAGGACATCAATACAGATCTGGCTGAAATTAAAAATAAGAGAATATTACAAACAGTTTTATGCCAAGATAAATTTGCAAATGTACATGAATACATTCTCAAAAAAAGGAAAAATAGAACTAAAGAAAATGGACAAAAGAAGTAGGAAAGCTAAATAACACTGTAAATGTTAAATTAATGCAATTTGTAATTGAATGCCTTCCTGCAAGGAAAGCTCCAGAATCGGATGGTTTCTCCCCTAGATTTTTCCAAAATTCTAAGGATGAAATAACTCCAATGTCACATAAACACTTTCAGAGAACAGGAAGGAAGAAGGAGAAAGAACATAATATTACTCCAGCTTGCATAATTAGCCACTTAATTTATGACAAAATTGGCATGTTAGGGCACTGGGGAAGAATAATTGATTGCTATCCATGTGAGGCAAACAGTGAAACTTGACCCTGCCTAATGCTATACACACAAAACAATTCCTGATAGATTATAGAGCTCTATGTCAAATGTCAAATAATAAGATGGATAGAAGAAACAATAGAACATCTTTCTTTCTTCGTAAAAGGAAAGACGGCCTTCTTAAGCAAGACACAAAAGTTTTAACCATAGGCCGGGCGCGGTGGCTCAAGCCTGTAATCCCAGCACTTTGGGAGGCCGAGACGGGCGGATCACGAGGTCAGGAGATCGAGACCATCCTGGCTAACACGCTGAAACCCCATCTCTACTAAAAATTACAAAAAACTAGCCGGGCGAGGTGGCGGGTGCCTGTAGTCCCAGCTACTTGGGAGGCTGAGCCAGGAGAATGGCATGCACCCGGGAGGCGGAGCTTGCAGTGAGCTGAGATCCGGCCACTGCACTCCAGCCTGGGTGACAGAGCAAGACTCCGTCTCAAAAAAAAAAAAAAAAAAGTTTTAACCATAAAGAAAAAGGAAAAAATAACATAAATAGGGAGAAAATATTTTCAACACATTTACCCAACAAAGGCTAATATTCAACGTTTATTTAAATCAAAAACAAAAGACAGCTTAAAAGAAAATTGGACAGAATACGCAAATACGACTTAGAAAAACATTTTTAATGGATTCCAACCTCGTTAGTAACTAGAGAAATGTAACTTAAGACTCCAGGACGATGCTACCACACACACTCTAGAATTACAGACCTGCCTGACAAGGAAGAGGTGCTCAGAGAACCAACTGCCACAAAGTGAGGACGGCGATTTCATTCGGAGGAGAAGGCCAGCAGCTATTTGGAGAGATGACCACAGGAGCTTCTGCAGAGCTGCCAGTGTTGTATTTCTTTATTTTATTTGTGTAGTTGTGAGAGGTGACAATGTGCTAGCAGCCCTTACTCTCAGCACCTCCTTGGCCTCCCGCCTCAGCTTCCACTCTGGTGGCGCTTGAGGAGCCCTTCGCCTGCCACGGCACTGTGGGAGCCCCTCTCTGGGCTGGCTGAGGCCAGAGCCTCCTCCCTCTGCTTGTGGGGAGGTGTGGAGAGAGAGGCGCGGGTAGGAACCTGGGCTGCGGGCGGCGCTTGTGAGCCAGTGCGAGTTCCGGCGGGAGCAGGCGTGGGCTCCGTGGGCTCTGCACAGGGAGCAGCCAGCAGTTGCCGCCAACGCAGGGCAGTGAGGGGCTTAGCACCCGGGCCAGCAGCTGCAGAGGTTGCACTGGGTCCCCCAGCAGTGTCAGCCCACTGGCACAGGCCTCCTAGCTGCCTCCCTGCGGGACAGGGCTCGGGACCTGCGGGACAGGGCTCAGGACCTGCAGCCCACCATGTCTGAGCTCCTCCCCCTACAGTGGGCTCCCACGCTGCCTGAGCCTTCCCCAGGGGCACCACCCCCTGCTCCGTGGCACCCGGTCCCATCGACAGCCCAAGGGCTGAAGAGTGTAGGGGCAGCTCAGGACTGAGGGGCTGCTCTGCCTGCAGCCCTGGTGCATGATTCACTGGGTGAAGCCAGCTGGGCTCCTGAACTGGATGAGGACTTAGGGAACTTTTATATCTAGCTGGAGGATCGTATGTGCACCAATCAGCATTCTGCGTCTAGCTCAGTGTTTGTAAATACACCAATCAGCACTCTGTGTCTACCTCCAGGTTTGTGAATACACCAATTGGTATTTTGTATCTAGCTAACCTAGTGGAGACTTGGAGGACTAGCACTCTGTGACTCTGTCTAGCTCAAGGATTGTAAATGCACCAATCAGCACTCTGTGTCTAGCTCAGGGTTTGTAAACGCACCAATTGGTACTCTGTATCTAGCTAATTCTGTAGCTAACTAGCACTCTGTGACTCTGTGTCTAGCTCAAGAATTGTAAAGGTACCAGTCAGCCGCCTGTCAAAACGGACCAATCAGCTCTCTGTAAAATGGACCAATCAGCAGGATGTGGGTGTGGCCAGATAAGGGAATAAAAGCAGGCTGCCGGAGCCAGTAGTGGCAATCCGCTAGGATCATCTCCTACGTTATGGAGGCTAGGTTCTTTCTCTGTTTGCAATAAATCTTGTTGCTGCTGTTTGGGTTCATGCTGCTGTTATGAACTGTAACACTGACCGTGAAGGTCTGCCACTTGACTCCTGAAGCCAGCGACACCACAAACCCACCGGCAAGAACGAGCAACTCCAGACGCGCTGCCTTTAAGAGCTGTAACACTCACCATGAATGTTTGCAGCTTCACTCCTGACAGCGAGACCACGAACCTACCAGAAGGAAGAAGCTCCAGACACATCTGAACGTCTGAAGGAACAAACTCTGGACACACCATCTTTAAGAACTGTTACACTCACTGCGAGGGTCCACGGCTTCCTTCCTGAAGTCAGCAAGACCAAGAACCCACCAATTCCGGACACAGTTGCTACAATTCTGCAATTTTAAAAAAAAAAAAAAAAAAAGGAAGAAAGAGATGGAGAAAGGGAACTTCTCTTCACCAAAATATTTAAGTTTTCCGTGTTTTGAGGCAAAAGGCAAAAACTACAGCTACGGAAATGATCCTAAAAAATTTAATAATAATAAAGAACTCCGTCTCTACTAAAAAATACAAAAAATTAGCCGGGCGAGGTGGCGGGCGCCTGTGGTCCCAGCTACTCGGGAGGCTGAGGTGGGAGAATGGCGTGAACCCAGGAGGCGGAGCTTGCAGTGAGCTGAGATCCGGCCACTGCACTCCAGCCTGGGCGACAGAGCGAGACTCCGTCTCAAAAAATAAATAAATAAATAATAATAATAATAATAATAATAATAAAGAACTCCAAGTGTTACTCTAAATATCAAAACATAACCGAAAACGAAAGAAACAAACAAAAACCCTCTAGACCAAAATGGAGATGTTTGTGGAAAAGGCTCCATGAAATTAATAATATGAATTCTTTGGGAGTATCAGGGTTCTAAACTTCAGCATGTAACAGATAGTGTGTATGGCCACAGCCTGCAACACAGATTGCTGTGTTCTCCCTTAACATGCTTACGGATTTTAAATAAAGTTGGTTCTGTGCTGTCGTTAATTAAAAACCACTTGAAAAGCTCAAGAGTTATATGTGCAAAAGGAAAATTATTTCAATTGGAAATTCAATCTTTCAAAGCAACTTAACACATTTATGCTGATCTACTCTTGTGAGCACCGTGAATTTTTGGGTGCCTGGAACTTTCCCCATGATTTTGAAAACATCCAGCACAAGGCCCTCAGTAAGCATTTACTGATCGAAATAATGTTGTTTGTTACGTAGGAACCAGTAAATCCCATCCTAGAGGGCAGAGTCAGAAAAACTGCCCAATCAGTATTATAGAAATTGAACAAACATTACACATGTGCAGCATGTGATATATACATGAACATGATAACTCTTAAAGCAATTATTAGTACAGGTTCATAACTTACAAAGTGCGGCCAATGCACTTTCTAAATATGGGCACAAGATGAAAACAAATGTTTAAAATAATTTAAAGTTCAAATTGAATTAGAAACAGTGTTATTTTCTAGGAAACATTTCTCTTTTGAATGCCGGTATCTGCATGCTACCTCTGCTTCCCAGAAATAATTATCTGTTTGTTCATTTGTTGAAATATAGTTATGTGTGGGTAATTATAGCTATCACTTACTTTAATTGCCATCCTTTTACTGATGTGAACGCAAGCTTGGATCTTTTTTTGTATACTTAATTATTCCCTGGACTTGTGGTTATTTATTATTAGATTAGAGAGCAGTTTTTAGTGTTAGAACATTTTAGCTTTATCAAACAAAATATTGTGAACATAAAGATGTTTATTTTGTGGGGACACATATAAAAAAATCTAACTAGGGCATTTTATATCAGTATTATTTTTTTCCTTGAATATACATAATATGGCTGGGTATCAGGAAAAATGGCAATGAAAGAATACAGTCATTGCGTTTGCATTTACATTTATCATTCTGTGCAAATTGTGTATTTTTAATTTGCATTGTGTTCATCCTCAATGCACAATAAGGGTTACTTGTGTTGAATACAGGCTTCATAAGGCAAAAGGTTGGGGGGCATCATTTGCAGGACCAGAAAATCTACATTCTGTGCATCGACTCTGGCGCCTTGTTGAACTTAGGCCATTAGAGCACCAAACCACACCAGTTCTGGGAACATCTAAGAAGGGCTTCCATCAGCCACACCTCAAAATCAATCCAATCCACCAGTCAAGGAGCCTTTGGTGGGAGTCCATAAATGTCTTTAATATATATTTTACGACATCACTTTTTTTTTTTTTTTTTTTTTGAGACGGAGTCTCACTCTGTCACCCAGGCTGGAGTGCAGGGGCGCTATCTCAGCTCACTGAAAGCTCTGCCTCCAGGGTTCACACCAGTCTTCTGCCTCAGCCTCCCCAGTAGCTGACACTACAGGCGCCCGCGACCACACCCCGCTAATTTTTTGTATATTTAGTAGAGACGGGGTTTCACCGTGTTAGCCAGCATGGTCTTGATCTCCTGATCTCATGATCCGCCCGCCTCGGCCTCCCAAAGTGCTGGGATTACAGGCATGAGCCACTGCGCCTCGCCAACATCACTTTCTTTACGGAAATTGTACACATTCTTTGGAACTCATACTCTTGTCTGACTGAAAGTCTAACAGCCAGAGAAAAGGAAGCAAGCCTCACTTGACAATCTGAAATATGTTGAAATCATCTATTTTAAGCAATAGAAGTTACCTTTGCAAAGAAAGAAAACTCCTGGGGCATCAAGTAAGCCCTGCCCCACTCATCCTTCTAGTTAAAAGCATTTTAAAGTCACATTAAATAATTTCTAATGTGGATATTATTTAATTACCTTTTCTCCACTGCAGTTGAGAAGTCAGTGTTGAAAAGGAACAGACTGAAATGCTCACTCTACTCTTTCCTAGCTGCGGAATATTGTTCCCAGTGCTTAAGGCATCATTCTGCCTGCCTGGGTTTGAAGCTCAGCTCCGATGCTTATTAACTCCCCTACCATGGGCAAGTTACTTAACCTCTCTGCTTTTCAATTTTCTTGTCTTAAAAATGGGAATAATAAAAGCACCTACTTCATGGATTGCTGTATTTTATATGACAATATTTAACAGAAAGTTAATACTCAAGAAGTATTACCCATACACAGTTATTCATAAAGTGTTACATGTTTTAGAGCTAGAAGAGTCATGAGGATTTATCCAACAGAAACAACAATTACATGAATGAGGTAGATGAGGTGCAAGGCAGTGAATTCGTTTCTCTGAAACCATACAGGCCATAATAGTAGATCAGTGCTTTATGAAAGAGACACAAATGCCCACGTGTACAGCCAAATGCACAATGTTACTTTGATGGCTTATGCTGGTATGCAGGGCAAAGACAGACGTTACAATTTGGAGTCTCTGGGATGAATAGAAGCAGGAATATCTGGGTGGAGTTCAGGGGATATTTAATATTGAGGTTGGAGGATTCAAAATAATATGAAGGGCAGGATGGCAAGAGGAAACCCAGTGAAGAGAGAGGTGCACATTAGTCAATCAAAACACTCACCAAGTGCACCTGTCACATGTAGGCTTTGTGTTATGCATGGGAGCCCTATGATACCTAAGCACCACGAGATGACCTCTGTGTGTGAACAGTGAAAATACGGAGCACACTGAAAATACATCCCAAGGAGACTGCAAAATAGGGCAGTCAGCAATAAATGTCAAACGAATCCCATAAATAATGGTTAGTCTGTTACTTTCTGCATAGATAAAAGAGATGATTCTGGTGGGCTGGGATTGCTAAGGATGCTTCATAGAGAAGGTTGGGATTTTCAAAATGTGTTTAAATCAGAAAAGAAGGGAGCACATTTCCAGGAATTTTCTGCACAATGTATTGTGGCACGAATGTGAATCAGCTTCTCTGATAGAATAGGTGAGTAAATAAGAGAGGAAAGAAACAATTATGTAGGAGCTACAGAGCCATGAATGCCAATTTAAAGAGTGTCTCAGCTGAGCACGGTGGCTCAAGCCTGTAATCCCAGCACTTTGGGAGGCCGAGGCGGGCGGATCACGAGGTCAGGAGATCAAGGCCATCCTGGCTAACACGGTGAAACCCTGTCTCTACTAAAAATACAAAAAATTAGCCAGGCGTGGTGGCGGGCGCCTGTAGTTCCAGCTACTCGGGAGGCTAAGGCAGGAGAATGGCGTGAACCCGGGAGGCGGAGCTTGCAGTGAGCCGAGATCGTGCCACTGCACTCCAGCCTGGGCGACAGAGCCAGACTCCGTCTCAAAAAAAATAAAAAATATAAAACAAGAAAAAAATTAAAAATGAAAAAACAAGAGAGAGAAAAAAAAAAAGAATGTCTCTGAAAGGGTTGCCATTGTTTTGAGGGAGTACTGTCTGCTATTTTGGAGAAGTGTACCTGATTGTACTATCCAGGGTGAACAACAGAATTGGAAACTGAGTTTGGGGGTGCCAGTTTTGAATTCATTCACTTAAGCCTTGGCAGGTTTTGTACGTGAAGCAAGAGTATTAGACTGTATTGGTATAGGAGTCAAGAAGTGGAAGGTGTCAAGAACGACTCCAAGAATTTGAGGCAAATGATGGGAGAATACTGCACTCTTCAGAAGGGAAGGGCAGTTCCCAAAGGAGGTTAATTCCATAAGTGGATTTGGAACTCGAGAGAGAAGGACTTCTGATTATGGATGATTTTTCCGCAAATGATGATTACAGGTTTGGAGTTTAGGCCAGGGTTCCAGGATAGAAAGAGAAAAGCCAGAATTTTCAAAGAAGCTGGAGACATGGTGGTTATTTGTAGCATCAGAAGAAAAATAATAAAGAGGAATAAGAAAAGAAATATGACCACTAAACAATGCAGAACACCAAACTTTGAGAAATTTACATTGAGAAGGGTGGAAATGGAGACATGCAATAGGTGCTCACGAGATAGAAGACAGATGTCCGATTTCATGGAAATCAAGAGGGGAGTAGATTTAAAGGTAATGGAATACTTGGAAAGCTGGACAGATGTAAAAAGAGAATTCAAACCACCTTGCCATTGACTAAACAAGTTTGGGTCCCTACAAAATGACAGATTTGACTAACAGATTCCAACTGGTTAGCCATGTGAAATTCAGTGCCGTACCCCCCTTGAAAGTCTCTGTCTCGTTCTTCTCTTGTCTGGTTTTTGTTTTGTATTGTTTTGTTTTGTTTTGTTTTTTGAGATGAAGTCTCACTCTGTCGCCCAGGCTAGAGTGCAGTGGCACGATCTCGATTCACTGCAACTTCCACCTTCTGGGTTCAAGTGATTCTTCAGCCTCAGCCTCCCGAGTGGCTGGGACTACAGGCGCCCACCACCACCTCCGGCTATTTTTTTTGTATTCTTTTTAGAAGAGGCGGGGTTTCACTGTGTTAACCAGAATGGTCTTGATATCCTGACCTCGTGATCCGCCCGCCTCGGCCTCTCAAAGTGCTGGGTTTACAGGCATGAGCCACCACACCTGGCCCTCATTCTTGTCTTCTTATAAGAATCTGCATGAACCCACTGGGCTCTGCATATAGACCTCATGGCCCCAGAGTCTCTCACTTTTCAAAATTACTTAAAAAATCACACAGAACTCCAGGGACCAGGTCTACATCACAGTGATGAGGATGTCCTAAAAGCCATTCCTCATTGTGTCCTGGAGGAAGGTTTAATTTTCAGTGCTCTGAGCAGCCTCCAATTCAGGAGGAGAGGAAGAGCAGAGGCTGCTTCTTCCTGCTAAACCCTCAATCAAGGCCAAAGCCTTTTTGACTTTTGCCCACCCAAGTTTAAAGGAACAACAGCAGGTTCTATGGAGTGTCCACAGTGTATCCATTAGGCCATGAAGATCAGCTTTGGGGAATTCCTTCCCTGAGCATCTGCATGTTTTCTTTGAGCAGAAGAGCTGGATATCTGGAAGGTAGGGTAGAGTGGATGCAGTTTCAGAAGACCTTGACTTGCTGTCATTTGGGCAAGAATGGCTTTTTGAAATAGTTTGGTATCAAATGGACCAAAAGCTCGACTTTTTGAAGCACACTGTTGCGACCCTGGAAAGAATATGTTCAGCAAGGGACACATGAATCTCTAAGCTGGGAATTGTTAACTCCAAGCCTGGTCTGGGGAGAAGACTGCTGCAGTACGAGGAGCAGAGGAGGCTTCTCAGAATGTGCAGAAGCTTCTTCACGGACAGAATTCCACCCATTAATGAAGGCACAGATAAAGAGCTCTATCTTCACTTTAAATGTTCCTCCAACACGATTGGAGTCTTCACCCTGGTTAAAATGCGCCATGGGATTCTCTACCCACACAAGACTGTGGGACTTTTCTGGGGGCCTTTGCTTAGCAATGTTCCTGTTAGCTGTGTGAGAAAATCCTTGCTATGTTTAAAAAAAAAGAAAGTTCTTGTCAGTTAGGGACACATGTACAAATATTTACAGCTAAAATGACATGATTTCTGGGATTTAAGTGAAAAATGAATAAAAAATGGATAAAAATGGATAAAATTGACAGCCCCAAGGCTTGGAATGGGTGCATGGAGTTTCACTACATATTCTCTTTATGTCTGAAATGTTTGTAATAAAAAGTTTTAAAACTGTGTTATTTTGATAGATAAAATGAATGTTACTGTAGTCTCATATCCATTACTTGGAATTCTTAATGGAATTGAATATGTGTATTACTTGTTAGTCATTCATTTTTTTTCTCCTTTATTTTCTACGCTTATTATTTGTCCACTGTTTAATATCTGGGAGAAGGTCCTTTATTTTGATCTGTAGGATGTTTTAAGAATTAAAAAGCCTCTTATTTAATATATTTCAATGTTCTACATTGTTCTTTAAAATACACGTTTTATTTTTAAGGCATCATCAATATGTTTATTTTTAATGTTTATATAGAGATATGAATCCGTTTTTTTAATTCATGGGTTGTGCCTTTGATGTCATTTAAAAATTATTTGCCTCAAAAAGGTACTGCTTCTAATATGGCAGCGAAATAAAATATTGTGCTGGAAAAAACAAAACAAAACAAAACAAAACCCTCCTGCCGTGTAACCTCCTTTGCACCTTTGGCGCTTCCTGGCTGTCATTCTGCCCCTTCCACTTCTTACAACGTTGGTGAGTTGGCCATGATGAGGACCCTTGGCCTGTTTGCTACAACCTTCCAAAATCCCCTTCCCTCTGACTTCTCGGGCTCAGTCCTTTGTCCCACCCCCTCCTCCACATGCCAGTCTCCCCCAGCACCCACGCACCTGCCTCCCTCCCCACTGTCCTCACCTGGCCCTCCACACCTGCATGCGAGCACCTGCCCACACTGCATCCATCCCTCTCTGTGGAGCCGTGACACAGGTTCTGGGACCCATCCTTTCTTTAGTCAACAGTTACGAATGAAATACCTTTGAACTCATGACTTAGATAAAACGGCAGCACGTCTCTTCTGGGAAGTCTGCAGTGCTACCTCTCGTCTCCAAAGTGTGGTCACATTTCCGCGAAGCGTCCTTGTGTTTTGTTGCCCTATCACATTGGTGCTCACAGCCAGGCATGTCCTTCTCGACTTTGTTCACCCTCCACAATTCTCCTCCTCCTGGAAGGCCCAGGTCCTTTGGCAACACCACCATGAAGTTTCCTCTAGTCCCTTCCATCAGAATAAATGCTTGCCTTCTCCAAGACCCCGTTCAACGTGACCTGTACTCCTCTTAATCCTGAAATCACGCTGCTGTGTGTTTGGCGTCAGTGTCATTCTCACTGAATTATGACTTCCTCAAGGGTGGGGACATTTCTTCATTCTTCATTGTATTTCCCAGTGCCTTATGCAGAGGTTGCTCATAAATGTTTTTAACCTTAGTTTAATTGACTCTCTGCAGTGCTCAGCAGGCTATCGATTCAGCTCTGAGCTTGTACCCTTTCAATTGAGTTTCTGTTTTGATTCTGAGATCCAACTTCTAATTTTATTTATTTATTTATTTATTTTGAGATGGAGTCTCACTCTGTCACCCAGGCTGGGGTACCATGGTGCAAACTTGGCTCACTGCAACTCTGCCTCCCGGGTTCAAGCGATTCTCCTGCCTCAGCACCCGGAGTAGCTGGGACTACAGGTGTGCACCACCAGGCCCGGGTAATTTTGTGTTTTTAGTAGAGATGGGATTTCACCATGTTGGCCAGGCTGGTCTCGATCTCCTGACCTCAGGTGATCTGCCACCTCAGCCTCCCAAAGTGCTGAGATTACAGGCGTGAGCCGCCGCATCCATTCCCAACTTCTAATTTATAATTTAGTTTTGAAAAATGGATCACAATTGTCTTCTCCTGGCGAACTGGTTTCTTTATGGTTCCTGTAGAAGTTAAGGTTTATCTTGCTTGTCAATTAGCCCCTTCGTCCCAGCACCCCATCCTTTATTCCGCTCTAAGAGGGGGTCCTTCACATGAATCCCAAGCCCTTTGTTGTGCTCTACTATCTGGAAACACGGTTTTTTTTCTAACTATCTGCCTTATCTAGTCTCCTGAAATTTCATATTGTGCCTGATCTTAAATTGCCATGCTCCCTTCTGCCTGTGTGAACTTCAGGCTGCTCCAACACTCACTGTGATTGGAGCCTTTCCTGTGTCCTGCTACCACAGTGTCTAAGGACACTATTCCCACGTAGCACCTGAGGCTACTGCTGCTGCCTGTGGCTGAGATCTGTTCTCCAGCCATTGTCCGCCCAGTCTTCATGAAGTTAGCTTTTCCATACCAAGGTATCTGGACATGTAACAAGATCACTGGGAAGCGCTTGTTATCTATTGACAGGATTGTGTAGACTTCCCTGAGGAACTCTCTCCTATAATCGGAAAAGTGTGCAGTGATTGTCTAATGATTTTTAATTTAGGAATCATGTATATGTTTAATCAATTACAGTGTGCTAGTTAATTATGCTTTCAGAGGGGAGTAGTAATCACTTCAGTAGTTAAAGTTCTCTGAGTTGAATTCATTTTGTTGGGTTCTTATTTCTCTTTTTGTCTATTCATGTTTATTAATCAAAGTCACTTTTGGTGATGCATGATGCCTGTATCACAGTGGTTCTCAGCCAGTGTAGGAGGGGATGACTTTGCCCTCCAGGGAACTTTTGGTAATGTCTGGGAACATTTCTGGGTGCCACAAATGGGGGCACTGCTGGCATCTAGTGCGTGGAGGTCAGGGATGCTATTTAACATCCTGCAATGCATGGGGCAGACCCCACTGCAAAGAATTATACAGGCCAAAATGCCAATAGTGCAGAGGGTGGGAAACTGCTTTGATCATAAAGGATAATTAATAAAATCATTTGGTGCCTCATAGCGACTTCATGTTGTTGGAGGGCATGTAAAGTTTCATAAACCCACAACTTACTCTACGTGGTTGCTCGTGAATTGGTGTTGTGAATCAGCAGCTCTCCCCACCTTTTCCTCATGGAAATTCAGCCAATCTCTTTGCTTCCTTGTGCACAAAATGAACTACAGCCAGTGGAATTCATCGGACACACAGGCTTAGTCATGCTCTGACTTCGAATCCCTTCCTCGTCTCCCTGCAGTCCTATGAATGGCAGCCACATTCTGCTGTCTGCAGTCACCCCAGCGACTCAGTGGACCCGTCACTGACTCCGGAAGCGTCTTCAAACCTTTTCAGTATCTGGAAGTTTCCCTTCTCCCCTCCAATACTTGTCTGCTCACTTTTGTGCTATTATCACATATTTCTTTATTATCATTGTATCTCCTTTGGCAGGATATGCCCTCTTTTCCTAAATGAAGCTGCCACAATACTGTGCGTGCCCATGTTTCATTGCAAAATTTAGTATTTAGTTTGTGTTTAAGGAACATCATTTCAATTTGTAAAATATAACAACTCTAGTTTATCGTAATGAGTGCATGACTTACTTTATTTGGAATGGAGACACTGCTTAATTCCTGATTTGTGTTGACCTCAATAGGTTTACCTGAAGAAGATGGATACTCACGGTTGTCTATAAGTGGCACGGGGACTTCGACATTTCAGAGACACAGGGACAGTCACACCACTCAGGTAATGACGTCTATCTGTTCACATGTGCAGTGACAAATGGAATTCAGTTATGACAAGACATTCATTAACTTGTTACCAATAGATGCTCTGTGTGGACTGCAGAGCTCAGCTGTTCTCACCTCTGCCCTGCACTCCTTGGGCTGAATGGTCTTCTCTCTCCATCTCAGCTGACTACAATTTTCCACCTGTTTCCAAAATAAAGAATAATGTCCAAAAAAACTAAAACATAATAGTTTTAAATGAAATATCGTAGATTTAATTTATGTTGTGGTAGTTTAAAATTATTCTCGGGTGAAGATGGTATTAAACTTGCTGAATGAGGTTGCTATGCATTTGGCCTTGGCTAAAATAGGACGACTCTTAGTGACCACACCTGGGAATAAAATGCTTGCACCACCTGTGGTTTCATGGCATGCATTTTATCTCAGTTATGACATTCACTTCCATGTAATTCACATTGATTTGAAATATGACATATCATGAGAACATGGTAAAATCAAAGTGAGATTGCAGTCCACAAAACTGTTTGGAGGTGTATTACTGATTCCATGTAAATGTTTCATGTGTCTGCTCCTAACAATTTCACCAAAATAAACAAGATTATCACTTCAAGAAGAAGAAAAAACAACCCACTGGTGCTTTTAGAAAGTAAAAGAATTTATATTATAGAATGTAGTGTTTTATTTTCCTTTTATGTTGAATTTTAAAATATACTTTAAATAATTATCTTTAAAATATGTAATGTTGCATTCAAAGTGATGCACAAACCACTAAGTAAGGAGACGTTGTTATCAATATATCAACACACTATTGCTTTAGCAACAGGATTCTCATTTTATCTAAAGTTACAGCACAATTTTTATGTCAAACATCTACATAAAAATCTAAAATAACCTCAGCCAAGTATCCAGATGTTTCCATGAAATCAAGTATCCAGCTAATGATCAGCTTTCCTTGGAATATTTAGCATTATAGAGGCACAGCCATATTATCAGCGGAGATTTTTCTAAATAACACTGATGAGGTAGTGAGAAAAATCAATAATTTGAATCTTAAGAATAAATCTTACAGTAGGCAATCTTCTGAAATCACTTGCACTGATATCCAGGCACTGAAATAGAAAGAAAATGCTGATTGGTTGCAATAATAGATTGTCCTAATCTCCCCTCTGTTCCTTACAGATGCATCTACTTTACCTTGTAAGCATCACAGATGCTTCCTCTGAGATGGTGCAGAGGGGAACCTCCTGGTCACGAACACTGGTTTGATTTTTGTATCAGAGGCCTGCCCCCTGTACATTATAACACAACGCTGGGCCATCTGACATCCTTTCCAGGCCTGCCCCTACAGTGTGGTTGTTAGACAAAGAGAGTCATTTGAAAGAAGGTATATATAGTAGGCTGCTTTGTGACTTTTCCTCTGTGTTTGGCTAAGAATCAAAGAGAGATGGGAAAGGTCATCAGGAATCATTTTCCAGTCTCAGATTTCAAAGAGGCCTTGTTTTCAAATGTAGACATCCCTGATGAGGCAGGAACTGCCAGTCATCTTGGGGCACTTTCTTTTTCTCAAGGAAACTGAAAACCCAGGCTTATTCTCTTCCATGCAAATCGTGGGCACTCACGTGATGAGACAGATTCCTTACTGGTGAGAAGCTGTAAGAGTTATGTGAAACTATGTGTTTAATGGCTTTCAGAATTTATCTCTCATGTGACATTTATACAAGAAGTATGGACACATACAGGGAAGCAGCTTTTTAGCTTTTCTACTAATGCAATTAAATAGAAATTCTATAAAATCCAGTCCCGGACACATTGGGCGTGTAGCAGCAAAATTAAATGGTGACCAAAAATGAAATTTCTCTTTAAGGATGTCTATATTTTCATTAGCCTCATCAGCAGTTTTAATAAACTCCCTTCAAGGAAGATAAAATGTCTGGGCATTATGGTAGATAAAGAAAAGAGAAAATAGAGTCAGTAATTTGCCAAAGATCATATGGAAAATTCACTGAGTCCACAGTTTGAATGGAAATCAAGATCATATGTTCCGTTTCTGAGAATGAACTTATCATAATCCGTTAAAAGGAACAGAGGAGTCATTTAACTGTTTCATAAAATTTATTTATTTATTTATTTATTTATTTATTTATTTATTTTATTTTTCGAGACAGAGTTTCACTCTTGTTTCCCAGGCTGGAGTGCAATGGGATGATCTCAGCTCATTGCAACCTCCACCTCCCAGGTTCAAACGATTCTCCTACCTCAGCCTCCCAAGTAGCTGGGATTACAGGTGTGCACCACCACACCTGGCTAATTTTGTATTTTCAGTAGAGATGGAGTTGCATCATGTTGGTTAGGCTGGTCTCAAACTCCTGACCTCAGTGATCCATCCGCCTTGGCCTCCCAAAGTGCTGGGATTACAGGCGTGAGCCACCGCACCTGGCCTGTTTCATAAAGCTTAAAGAATTTTTGGTTCAAAAATAAAAGTCTTCAGTAGTGATAGTGCACATTTGTGATTTGGCTTTTTCCTGCCAGTCCCACATTTAAGTTTGGCACCTACCATGATGAAAATAAAGGAAAGGGACTCCCTCTTCCTCCCCTGCTGCTTTGACAGCTGGACAAATACATGTAACATGGGCTCAGTTAACCTACCTATGATGGATGCAGAGCGAGGGACATATAATGGAAGGGACAACAACTGACCTGGCTCCATGGGGTGACATTGGGCAGTAGTGGCTCCATGCAGCACCAGCAGAAGAATATTAGTCAGAGAAGAACCTTGCTCAGAGCATGCCAGCCATCAGCCCCCGCATCCACCTCAGTCACTCGCCAGACCTTTTTGTCGAAATTCATGTCTTTCCTTAGCCTTCCAATAAAGCCTCTACCTGCCTGAGATGTCCAGAGTTAGTTTCCTTTGCTTAGAAATCAGAATTTTGACTAATATACACATTTAATTTTATTGTTATTATCCATAAAGTTTTACACCCAAACAAGTATTTTTTTTTTTCCACTCTGTGTACAAGCTCTTCATTTGTTCTCAAAATAGTTGCAAAACATTTTCTGATAGGACTGGATCCTCAGTATATGGTGGTGGCTTATGTAGAAAAAGAATATAGAAAATGTAGTTGATGTTGTACTCCATTATAACTTTTTATTAATTTGAAAACTATAATGGCTTTACATAAAAGTAGTGAACATTAATTTTACGTAAAATGTTTGAAAATAGCAAAAGCCAGGACATTGGCTGTGCTGCGCATGAGGCTGTGTTCATTTGCACTTCCCAAGCACTGGGCATGAATAAAACTGGCTGTGAGATATGACTTCATGGAATTCCACACACTGGCCCTTGACGGAGCTTTGTGACAGTTCCCAGGACGCAAATCTAGAATTTCGTAGGTTATAGAAGTATTCTAAATTAGCTTTGGAATTAAACAGCGTTTATGAAAGGAATATGACATTTATCTACTTACCATTTTATGAGATTTTACTTTTTTTTTTAAGTTTATGCTATTTGGCGTGATGCAATCCTTTAGAAGTAACTCGGTGGTGAGAGGCTCAGCAGTGGGGGAAATGCTGAGAGCGTCATCCAGCCGAGAATGACTTCTTTGCATTTTTTGCCATGGTGGCAATCCTCTGCTGACTCAGAGGGCCAGGTAACCTGACACAGGAAGCCCACAATTTATAAATAGAGCAAAAGCATGAAAGTCACAGGGAGGTGGGAGGACGGCCTGAAGGCAGAATGATGGCAGAAGGGGACGCAGAAACAAAAATGCTTGGCGCTTGCCCTCAGCCTAAAAATTTCTAGTTACACATCTGTTTAGGGGTCCACACTTGACATTGAGAAATGAGATGTTTAATTGTTTCATTAAGCATAGACTATCTGTATTTATGTTACTATTTTAACTCTACCACCTTTTCCTTCATGCCTTCTTATTCCTCTCAGCAGTCTGCTCTCCGCAGTAATATCATGTGCTTTATGTTCTTTTAGTTTCATTATGGGCATTTATCATATTTCTTGCCAAGTTTTTAAAAATATTCTTTTGTTTTTGTAAAGAACATAAAAAGTTATTATGCATATTGATCATGTTCAGGAATTCATTGTAAGAAATCATTCATGGTCTTTGATAAAATAATGGCAGTCTAGGACCCAAGATCTTAATAAATATCCAGCTCACTCCTGCCATAGCTGCCGATGAAAGCCATCATCAAATCAATACGCAATTGATTCTCATCAAAAAGCAAATTGTTATGTGGTATGCTTTACTGAATGATCAAATAAACCATTTTGTAATGTCACATAGCCACACAATTAAGAGTTGCAGAGCACTAAATAAATCCAATGCCTTCTTTCTATGTTCATTGTATTTGTTATATAGACTGAAATATATTATAGCATGGAATTAAAACAAATTGTGTGTTAGATAAAATAATGAAATGTAGAAATATTTAATCATTAGACAGTAATTCTAAAGATATGTCAGGGAACATAAATAAGATAACCCTTTCATAAGGAAACATATATAAATATATAGTTTGTATAACCATCTATGAGCTACAAAGAGAAGGAGATCTAGCAAACAAAGCTCTTTCACACAGCCAAGGTTCAGGGAATCCGTATTCACCACTCCTGACTTACAGATTATGTGCAAACAGTGAAGGTAGTAAATTAAGTTGATGTGTGAAATGGCAGCATTTTCAACAGGGAAAGGTCATGTCCAGGAGAGATAAATAGAAATTTGGAAAATAAAAAACAAAAACATATCCTGTATTTTGTATTTTTCCGTCATAAAATTGCACTGTATTTATTAATACAACATAAGTGTACATAAATGCATAATTTTTCTGATTAAGACACTATTTATTATCAATGAGGAGGATTTAATTGCCATAAATTTTAAGAGAATATGAAGTCAGAGTAGTTACTATGTTTTTTTCATTTGTTTGTTTGTTTGAGACGGAGTCTCCCTCTGTCCCAGGCTGGAGTTCAGTGGTGCGATCTCGGCTCACTGCAACCTCCGCCTCCCAGGTTCAAGCGAGTCTTCTGCCGCAGTCTCCCAAGTAGCTGGGATTACAGGCATGCGCCACCACACCTGGCTAATTTTTTTTTTTTTTTTTTTTTGAGACAGAGTCTCTGTTGCCCAGCCTGGAGTGCAGTGGCTCAATCTTGGCTCACTGCAACCTGCACCTCCCAGATTCAAGCGATTCTACTGCCTCAGCCTCCTGTGTAGCTGGGACTACAGGACATGCCACCACGCCCAGCTAATTTTTATTTTTATTTTTTAATAGAGACAGGGTTTCATCATGTTAGCCAGGACGGTCTCAATCTCCTGATCTTACGATCTACCCACCCAGGCCTCCCAAAGCGCTGGGATTACTGTTGTGAACCACTGCACCCTGGCCTATTTTTTTTTTTCTTTTTTTTTTTTTTTTTTTAGTAGAGACGGGGTTTCACCATGTTGGTCAGGCTGGTCTCGAACTCCTGCCCTCAAATGGTCCGCGCCCCCTGGCCAAAGTGTTAAGATTGGAGGAGTGAGCCACCATGCCTGGCTGTAACTATGTTTTTAAAGAGGAAAAAGTCTTGTGATATTTCTACAAGCTCACCTTGTAGATGGGAAATCTGCAATTAGCAATATTATTGTATAGTGGAGGAGTAACAAAGTAATTGGAAACATCTGGCTAACTGTAAATTCTAGGTAACAATTTCAATATTAATTTAATTGGTTTTTAAAGTGAAGAAAGTAAGAAAAGAACTAGATAAGAATCCCAGATTCATTGTTTATCATGTAAGTGCACAAAAAGGTAACTTTGGGGGTCAATTAAAGAAAATACATGTAACATGCCTACCATGCTGCCTGGAATACTGTAGGTGCTAAAAAAAAAGAAAAAAGAAAAAAGAAAAAAAGAAAAAAGCTTGCTTGCTCTTGTTATTATGATATTCCTTTCTTTGCATGGTCAATATTCTAAAAACCAGCTCTGATTTTAACATTGTAGATGCCATCTAAAATATGTAGGAGATTAGAGATTAGATTGGATCAAGAGAACCCAATATTTTTCTGGGATTTTGTTAAAATCTATTATATGTGTGATTTTTAAAACATGTTTTATTAGGCAATAGTATAAACTTAGAAAGAAACAGTGATTAATGAAACACCCACCTTTAGTAAGTCTTAACATTTTGCATTATTACCTTAGAGCTACATTTTTGGAAAAACATGTATCCTAGTTCTCAGTCTCATCCCTGCCTACCACACCAGAAGGGAATCATCACAATGAAGTTTGCACGTAGCCCCCTTCATCCATGTTTGCACCTTTACTGAGCATAGGTGTACTCACAAATCATATCATATTCACAAGTAATAACCAATGCTATGCATGCTTTTAAAGTGTAAAAAAATCTCACTTTCTACAGATTATTCTGCAAACCGCTTCTTCTTGTTGCTGCGGTAGGACTTTTTTTTTTTTCCTTTTCGATACATGTTCCTCCCACTTGTTATTTTATTCTCAGTATTAGCTCCAGGTGAAATGTACAGACTTTAGGGTTGACACCTGTAGTCCCAGCTCTCGGGAGGCTGAGGCAGGAGGATCACTTGAGCTCAGGAGATCGAGGCCACGGTGAGCTGTCTTCACACCATTGCACTCCAGCCTAAGCAACAGAGACCTTGTCTCAAAAAAAAGAAAAAAAAACTAAACTAAATTTAAAAACAACTTTAGGGCTGAGGTATCGACACAATGAGAAACTATTGATGACCAGCACATACTTAGTGCAAAATTATATTCATATTCCTTCAACAAGCATGGCAGGGAGCAAGTTCAGGAGGAGAAGAAAGCATTAGGGACTGAAGGACAGGTGTCACACGACCTGCTGCTGCTGGCCCTAGGGTGCTGGTGCCTCGAGGGGCCAGATGAGCACAAAACAGATGGTGTTTTCCTGTGGTCTGTTGTGTTGTGGTCCACAGAAAACCTAATTCTGTGATCTCCACAAAAGATGCAGGGAGATTGATGATGCTGTGTGCTCAGTGCCAATATGCAGGTCATTTTGTAGTTTACAACTTCACTAGAGGACTAGAAGTTACAGCATCCAAGGGTGTGAGCATACATTCTGGCCAGTGACTCTATAAGCTTTTCAACACACAGACACACACACACCACACATGCACACACAATCATATTGCTTTTTAGGTGCAAACATGCCTCCTCCATTGGAAACTTTTCTGAGGAACAAGTTCCATGTAAATGTGGTCATGGCATTTCTTAAGAACATGTTTACAGGTTGACCAAAGCGAGTAGAAAATCATTTCCAAGTTGTCAATGTTACAAGTCATGCTACAATTAGCATCACTGAGAATGCCTCTAACTTACAATTGGGAAAAAAAGTTGCCAAAGATTCCCCTAGAAATGGAAGTACTAAGTTTCTGCTCATGGACATTTTCAGCCACAGTGGTTATTGCCAAATTACTCCCCTACAAGGTTAAATCAGTGTATATACTTCTAGAAGGGAGTGAAGTTTTCCATCTCTCCTGGTAAGCGCCTGGTTTAATTATTCATTTTAATTTTTGCCAATATGATCAATGTAAAATGGATCTTATTGTGGTTTTATTATATTTCCTGGTTGCCAAGCAGTATTTTCACATATTCTCAGACTTGTTAATCCAAACACATCCTTTTCTTATTTCCTAACTGGTTTTCATGATTTTCTTGATGATGTTAGGAATTTTCTACGTATTCTGAATAATATTCCTTGCCAGTTTCATGCATGGCACACATTTTGCTTGTTGTGTTTTCTTGGTCTGTTTAGCTAGAAGTTTATCAATGTGATTGACTTTTTTAAAGTAACTTTTGATTTTATTGATTTTTTTCTATTGTTTTCCTGTTTTATTGATTTCTGTTGTTTTTATTTTCTTGTCTTTTGCTTGCTTTGGGTTTAATTGTCTCTATTTCTGCTCTCTTAAATAGGTGGCATAGATCACTGACTTGAAGTGTTTCTTTTCTCCTAATAAAAGCATTTAATAGAGTTATAAATTTCCATCTCAACACTGGAATAGCTGCATCCCACAAATCTTAATTCGTTTTGTTTCCATTTTCATTCAGTTCAAAATATTTTCTAATTTCCCATGGGGCTTTCTCTTTGGCTAACACTGATACTTTCCAGGTATTTGGGGTTTTCCGGGTACCTTTCTGCTACTGAATTCTCCTTTACTTCCGCTGTGACCTGAGGGCATACCTTGTATGATTTCAGTTCTCTTAAATGTACTAAAATGTTTTTATGGCCCAGGATATGACCTGTCTGGGTGAAATTTCCCTGTGCACTGGAACAAAAATGTGTATTCTACTTCCATTGTGTGGAGTCGTCTGGAAGTGTGGATTAGGTCTGTTTGGTTACTTGTGTCCACTTCCACATCTCTGCTGGCTTTCCATGTTCATTTTTCATCTATTCCTGAGAGAAGAGCACAGAGGTCTCCAACTGTACCATGGCTTTGTCCACACCTTTCAGTTTCATCAGTTTTTGCCTCATGCATTTGGAAGCTATATTTTAGATACAAAGGCTTAAAATTATTGCATCTTTTTTGGCGAAGATCTATTCATCATTATACAATTTCATTTTTTATTTGTATTTCTTTAAGTCTACTTTGTCTGAAATTAATAAAGCCACTCCATTATTTTGTTCATTGTCTACAAGGTATATTTTTTCATCCTTACTTTTTAAAAATAGCTTTATCAAGATATAAGTCACATACCACAAAACCCATGCATTTAAGTTATGAACATTCAGTGTTTCTTTGTAACTTCTTAATGTTGTGCAACTATCTCTACAATCTAACTTTAGAACTTTTTGCCTCCTCCCCACAAAAAATTCACCCCTTCACTTTCATGTATTCATCTTTCTATATTTGACATGAGATTTCTGTAGGCAACATAACAGATGAGTCTTATTTATTTTTATCCAATCTGACAACCTTTCATGAGACCATTTCTATTAATGTGATTATTGATATGGTTAGATTTAGGTATGTGTTGATAGGTTCTCTAGAGGGACAGAACTAACATGGTAGATGAATATATAAAAGGGAGTTTGTTAAGGAGAATTGACTCACACTGTCACAAGGTGAAGTCCCACAATAGGCCATCTGCAAACTGAGGAGCAAAGAAGCCAGGTTTGAGTCCCAAAACCTCAAAAGTAGGGAAGCCGACAGTGCAGTCTTTAGTCTGTTACCAAAGGCCCGAGAGCCCCTGGCAAACAACTGATATAAGTCCAAGAGTCCAAAAGCTGAAGAACCTGGAGTCCAATGTTCAAAAGAAGGAAGCAGGGCCGGGCACAGTGGCTCATGCCTGTAATCCCAGCGCTTTGGGAGGCCGACGTGGGTGGATCACCTGAGGTTGGGAGTTCAAGACCACCTGGCCAACATGGTGAAAACCCATCTCTATTAAAAATACAAAAATTAGCTTGGTGTGGTGGTGCATGCCTGTAATCTCAGCTACTCGGGAGCCTGAGGCAGGAGAATTGCCTGAACCCAGGAGGCGAAGGTTGCAGTGAGCAGAGATGGCGCCATTGTACTTCAGGCTGGGCCACAAGAGCAAAACTCTGTCAAAAAAAAAAAAAAAAGGAAGCATCCAGCATGGGAGAAAGATAAAGGAAGGAAGACTCAGCAAGTCAGGTCCTTCCATGTTCTTCCTTCTGCTTTATTCTCGCAGTGCTGGCAGCTGATTAGATGGTACCCACCCAGATCAAGGGAAGATCTGCCTCTCCCGAGTCCACTGACTCAAATGTTAATCTCTTTTGGCAACACCCTCACAAACACACCCAGGATCAATACTTTGCATCCTTCAATCCAATCAAGTTGACACTCAATATTTACCATCACAAGGTATATTAGTTTTATTATGTGTTTTTCTGATTGTCCCTGCTATTTTCATTCTTCTGTTTCTTTACCATGACTTCTTTCAGATTATTTGGATATTTTTTAAATTCCATTTTACATTACCTATTGGTGAATTAAAATTGTAATATATGCACATCTAATTTCAGTCTACCCTGGTCAATTGTCTTGGTCCCATCACCCTCTATCACCCATCTTTACTTAGCAATTGACCCATGTGCTACATCTATGTACATTGAAACCCCCCAGGCCGTGTTGTAAGTTTTCCTTTCAACAGTCATACAGGGAGAAAATAGTGGGGGGAAAAAAATCATCTTTTATGTTAACTCAATATTTACAATTTCTGTTGCTCTCCTTCATTTCTGAAATTCTGAGTTTCTTTCTGGTGTCATTTTACATCAGCTTAAAGATCTCCCTTTAGCATTTCATTTAGAGTATGCCCAAGAAATCTTAGTTTTCTTTAGCTGAGCATGCCATTATTCTGCCTTCGTTCTCTACGTTTTGATTCCCTACTACGATTTGTTTGTATTTTGTTGTTGCTGGTTTTTTTTAACTTTCCCAATTCCTCGATAGATGTTTTGTATTTTATACAAAGTTTTAGTTGTAATCAGTGAGAGAATTAGTCTGCAGTGGGCTTACTGGTTTATGTGTTTATCCCACATAAAGTTTTAATGTTATTATAGTCAAATTGATTAATCCTTACCTTTAGGGTTTGTACTTTTGTCATTCTGTTTAAGAAAATCTTTCTTATACAATTTTTTAAGGAAAAAAAATTATTTTACTGCTGCCTGCCATAAAGATATTATTCTATTATATTTTTACAAAGTTTAGGTTTGTTTTTTACATTTAGGGATTTAAGCTACCTGGACTTTGTTTTTGAGAATGGTGTGAGTTAGCAATGTAATTTTACATTTTTTTCTGTACAGATAACAATTGTTCCGCACTTTTTACAACATTAGGCCATGCTTCTGGCTTCTTCCTAATACTGAGTATGTCAACTCAGTGACATATAATCAGTCAGTGTAATATAATCATTTGTGTGTGTGTGTGCATGCCTTCATAGACTTGTGAGCTTATAGAGAGTGCATTAAATGCATCTTAATCACTTTTGAATTCCAAACACAAAGCACTCAATAATTTGCTGGCTCAATGTAATTGTTAACCAGTAGCAGCTCCAGAAGAATTAAGAGAAGCTGACTGATATATTATTCCCTAACTTTATTAGATATTTTAAATTTAATCCCATGTTAAAAATGTATCAATAAACTTGGTAATTAGGATCAGAGGCAGTTGTTTCACTGGTTGGAGGGAATTAAAGTGAAGTCACATTTTATACAGTGATTGGCTTCTAAAATTATTTAATTTGAAAGTGACATATGATAAAAATGACTCTGGAACATCCTTACATTACCTATCAAGAATAATATGCAAGGTTTGTAACTCCATTCAGTTATATGCATCCATGTATAAGCAATGCATAAAGCAACTTAAAGCATATAATAATATACATTTAGCATTTTGAATTCCAAGTGAGTGGATTGCATAAAATTGAATTTTCAGGCTGGGTGTGGTGGCTTACGTCTGTAATCCTAGCACTTTGGAAGGCCGAGGCGGGTGGATCACCTGTGGTCAAGAGTTTGAGACAAGCCTGGCCAAAATGGAGAAACCCTGTCTCCACTAAAAATACAAAAATTAGCCAGGCGTGGTGGCAGACGCTTGTAATTCCAGCTACTCAGGAGCCTGAGGCAGGAGAATCACTTGAACCCCAGAGGTGGCGTTTTCAGTGAGCCAAGATCGCGCCACTGCACTCCAGCCTAGGGGACAAGAGCGAAACTCCGTCTCAAAAAAAAAAAAAAAAAGAATTTTCAAAGGCTCATTCATCGATCAAAAGATGTTTATTGAGGTTCTGCTTGTACTAGGCACAGGTCTAGGCACGTGGAATACTTTGTCTACAAAGCAAACTTGCTTGCCCTCATAGAAGTTAAATTCTAGCATGGAAAAATAAGCAATATTTAAGTAAAATGTGTAATATATAAAAGGAAAAATCACATGGAAAAAAGAAAATGTTGAACAGGGTAAGCAGGGTTGGAAGGGTCAGACTGGAGAGTGGTGAGGAAGAAGGTTGGGCTGAGTTGCAACTGTAAATCAGGGATCAACAAAAGCCTCCCTGAGCAAAGACATGGAAGTCAGGGAGAGACCCGTTCTGACGTCAGGGCAGAGTGTTCCAAGCAAAGGGAGCAGCCAAGGCCCTGAGGTAGGATCATGCCTGCATTGCAAAAAGGCCGGTGTGGCTGCAGTGAGATTACTCTACTTGTCACTAGATGTTCAAGTAGGGTCGAAATTACTTTAAGTGTTAATTCTAGGAAAGAGATACTTTCCAGTTGTGAACTACAGCAAGAGGCTAAATATAAAATACCAATTATGACTATATTATATTACAACTTTCTTTAATCTGTTCAGATTATAAGTAAAGGTTAAATGTTTGCCTTTTTTTGTAAGAGGAAAATATTAGACATATAGCTCTGTTTCTGCTCAAGATATCAGAGAATTGGAAGAGAGACCCCAGGGAACCTGGGCCCCATATTTTCTGATAATTTTGAAAGCGAAATTCAGGCTAAAAGAATAGAAGGATTTCCATTATGCTGAAATAGAGTCAGCTAACACTGATGAAGGTATGTGTTTTATGACCTCAGTAGACCTAGTAGACCTGATTTTTCTCTGATTTTTATGATTGCATTATTATTTGAAACTGTCATTTTGTAATTCTGACTCTGTTTCTAAAACAGATGAGCTGTGATATTGGAAAGAAGTGTCATGCAGTCAATGATATAAAAAGTCTAGATTTTGAAGCCCAAATGGATTTAAATTAATTTTATACACTTGCAGGTGATTTTTACTGTTTCTGGAAAGGAATATTAATTTAAAATATTTGCTTTTATATTTTGCCTACTTTAGCAGAGTCTTGCCTCTTTTCCTTCCTAATCCTTCCTGACATCTGTTTTTCTTTTCTCTAGCATTTGTACCCACGTTATTTGCTCTGACAGTATCTTAAGGGCAATGTAATTGAGCCCAGAGTCATAGTGGCAGATGCTGTGCCTGCCAAATTCATGCCTTCTTTTTCTTAATCATAAAGCTAAACTACATGTCCCAGTATCCCTTGTGGTTAGGGGTAGTCATCTGACCGAAAATAGCCAATGGAATGAGAACCATAGTGAGGGGCACCACTTGTAAGCATAGCCCATGCAAACCAACCTTGACTATCTTCTATGACCTTTCTCAACCCAAAACTGGATACAGAATCCTCCAAGACTCAGGTTCACTTATGGTGATAAAAAAGGTCATCCACTCATCAGATTCTGGCCTCTATGAGCAAGAAATATCCTCCTTTTGTGCCAAACCACTGATATTTATGATTTATCTGTTATAGCATCTTGGGTAACATAACTGGGACCTCTTCATCATTTATTTGCTTAATATTTTATTGTTGCTGTTAGGCATTAATATTTGTAGTACCTAAGTTTAACTTCCATTATTCAGTAATCTTTATTCTTTAAGATTTAAGATAGCCAAAATCATGCCTCTTAATGTCTTCCAGTGATAGAATTATAGGAATATTATTAATAAGAAATTATAATACAAAATAATGATCAGTTGGTCCTCCATCAAGCTACCCTTTATACATACTCTCTTTCTCTCTCCCTCTCTCTCTCACACACACACAGTGTTCTCTATGTGTATATAGTTTGTAACTCCTAAAACTTCTTCAAAAATAAATGAACTTAATTTTGCTGAAGGAAAAAGTGAATTCCCTGTAATAAATTGGGCACCCTGAGAAATAGAAATATTTTAATAGGTTCAGAACTCTTTGAGTGCATTTAGTAATGATACAGAAGTGCCTTTCTTACCTCCAGTTCTCAAGTGGGTGACTCTAACAGGTCACTGCATTTTGGAGTTGTTCATTGATCCCATTGATTTGATAATCTGTGCCCCTTTCCAATTATAGCTGGTGTTTTAAAATCTAGTTGAATTGGGTTCTATTATAGTCCAGCTTCATAAAATTATTTTCTTCATTCGTATTTAATTTTATTTAAGGCTGTTACACACGATTAAATAACATGATTATTTCTGGAAAAAATATTTTGAGAAATTACTAAATGAATAGTTAAACTGTATCCTGCGAAACATTGTAAATTAAGATACAGGCTAATGTAGCAGGTTGGGGGAAGTATTCTTCTACTTGACTTCTCTCTCCTCTAAGGCTATGGGTGCCATGCTACCATGATTTTGACCCTTGTTTTCCTCACCCTTATTCCTAGGCGTTACCTCCTTTCCTAGTTATTCACAACTCTATTGTTACTCCAAAGTCTACTGTCAAGTCCTGTACCCACATCTCACAGGGCTTTTCTCTCTCTTGGTTTTATAATAATTATATACATGTAAGCAAAATATGAATACCATTTGTTATACCACTCAACTCAACTGGCCTTTCTTCTTGTTGTATCTTAGTCATCCTTTCAATCCAGATCAAATCACACATCCCAGTGGCCAGACTGCCTTTAAATGTGTTGTTTCTCCTCTGTATTCCAACAGCAGTAATCACATGCAGAAGTTGTTAATCAATTAATGCTATCCTGCCTTGTGAAATTTTTGTACTTATGTCTTGTCTAAACATCTTTATTCATATAATTTTTATGCATTTATGTCTTGTTGCTCAATCTGAACGAAAGCCCCTTGATACAGGTGGTCAGATAGTGTGGGTCTGGCTTAGTCCTATAGAACCCACCATAGTTCCTTGCATCTTCATAAAGCTTTGAAATACATTTATTAATTGACTGATGGGTAAAACTTTTTTGGAAGGCAATGTAATTAATACATATAAAAGTTGACTAAACTCAATTGCACCTGAAATGGCATTTTGACTCTACCACTTTCTAGCCAAGGGACTTTAGGCTTGAAAGGTGACTTTCTGCATCTGTGAAATGAGGCTAATGATATTGAACCTGCATATTTCACACGGTTGTGAGTGTCTACTAGAGTACTAACGTTTGAAAGTGCTTTAAGGGTATAAAATAATATCCTGAAGATGATACTAGAAACCTTGAAGAAGCATCTATCCGGCAGGGAATTTTAATTCGGATGTACAAACCAGGACGATTGTAGGGAAGAAAAATAGAATTCCAGGGTGTTCCACATATATCTGGTTGGGTTGAAATATAGAGACTGTGTCAGAATGGATGATGACGAGGCTAGAATAATTCAGTGTGGCCAGAAAATACAGAACTTTCTCAAAGCATATGGGCTTGATTCTTTCTTTAGGCTAGGGGAAAGCAGTGGCATTAAAGATTTTTGAGCAAGCAAATTATATAGACAGATTTTTTCTTCTCCCTAAAGAAAGTGGCAAGAGAACAGAGTTCATACAAAATCCTTATCCTAAATGTCACAAATTAATTATATTGCATGATTTGTAGTAAAATTTTAAGTTTCTATTTTTTAACTTTCAGTTGGTATGAGGAAACATACATTCTCTCATTGGAGTCCATTTTTACTCATAACTATGTGTGGAGAGGTTAAAATCAGTTGCTAAATGCAAAAATAATTATATTTAAATTATACTAAGTGTGTTCTAATATAATGTTATTTATTATAAAAGTAAAGAATAGTTGTTGATTCTTTTTAGGAAATTAAAGCATCCAGATAAGGTAAAAATTGCAAATCCTCTCTCTTGCTTCCCTCCCTCACTATTGTCCAGATATAGCTCCTCTTGTTTCCAATAAAACTGAGTTTTAAAGGATATTTTCCCCTTTGTTTAAACCTTAAGCAATAAAGGAAACAAAATTCCAAGAATGCATTTAATTGTATTGCTATATAAATGAACATTTCTGAATTAGGAAGGACTAATTCTTTTAAAAAACCACAAGTGCTGTTTTGACTTTCAGATATTTTTCTTGGTATTTTAGAAGTGTAGATATATGTAAGCTTTTAATCAAAGACTTCTTAAAAATCACACTTTATGCTATATCTTTAGGATTTATTGAAGTAGACTTTGGTTTTACAGACTGTTTTTTTAAAATTTCTTTTTTGAACATTTTTTATTCTTCTACATCTTGTTAGCACCAAGTAGAAATGGGATTTGCATTTGAAACACTAATATTCACTATTCAGTCAGCCAAGACATTTCCTTCTTTTAATTTCCATAAATGTCAGTAAATGCCTCTTTTCACCTTTGGGTGAATAGTCAATAGAAAAATCAATTCTGTGACAAATGAACAGCAACATGATTTTACATATGAATTATTTAACAAAGACTATTTTTATCCTTGAAGGGAAAGACTTAAGTTAAAATCAGCAGCAAATTATTAATTTACATTTATTAATACGATCCACAGGAATGCATATCCATAGAAAGTAAAGAAATTTTATAGCGTATGTTTAATTAGTTCATGCCCTAGACCTCATAATTGCCCAATAGGAAATTATTGAAAATTATTAAATATATAAATAAGCTATAAACCTCATTAAGCCTTTAGATCACGTTGTATTTTTGTCCAGGTTGTGAGAGATTTAGTGTTTTGTAACGCCTGATAATAAGTGAACTAATTACAAGTGTCTCACTTTAGAGAAAACACTGGCATAACCTCCGTTTTTACATCACTTTATCAAACTCTGTCTTCTTATCTAATTGATAGCTCCTGGGTGTTGGAAGACACAAGATACTTTACAGTACAAGTACAGAAATGGAAAGTAGATTCATGTCTTGAATGTCTAAATTTCAAATCACCAAGGTTTTCTCAATAACAGAATAAAATCATTTTTTAAAGCCCCGTACTGGGTTGTCAAGTTAGTAATCACCAGTATCTTAAGTAGCATTGTAATTTTCTAAGAATTACCATTGCTATGAAGGAATCTTCTCGTTGAAAATGTAATGAATGGAAGGGAATTTGTTTGAGGGTGAGTATCCCAACCCAGAGGGAAATGCGTCTGGACCATGAACTTTTATGTATCTGTTTGCACATTCTAGGAGCTTGAAATGCTTTCCTGGTGTTTGGAGGCAGAGACATTTATTGAATGTAAATGACTTAGCTTTTACCTTACATAATCCTTTCTTAAGAGCAGAAAGGAGAACATAGGGGTGTTAGAGGTTTAACCGAGGCCACATTTTAGGTGGTCTAAACTGACAGGAGCTTGTTTATGAGAAATGCTGGCCTCACCCTAAGTGCTCCAGTAATAGTGCCTTGGCCACCAATGTTTGTGGAATGGATCCCTTTGTCAATTGCTTTGGACGTCAGATTTTCCTAGCTCCCTATAAACTGTGACTTTCCTGTCTCATTACAGAACTGCAAGTGGCCCCCAAACTTTGAAGCTTTCAGCTCTCTTTTGAATGTCAACTTTAAAAATAAAAATTACAGAATAACTAGCAAGCGTCTTATTAGCTTATTCACCAAACAATTTTGTTTTCAGAGACATTAAACTGTCAGAGAGCCTGTGCACTTTTCTAAATGCCTGGGTTTTGTACCTGTTATAGAACAGTATGATTTTTTCCATGCCATCCCAAAACAATAATTTTGGACATTTTAAGTTTATGTGATTGCTTAACCCTAAGGCACTGCGTTCTTCAGTTACCAGGAGTCTGTGGTGACTGTCCCCCTCTCCTTCAGCGGCGCCACCCACTAGCCATTCAGATCTATTTAGGCATGTTGAATTCACAGCAAGAAACGGGCATGGGACCACCCACACCCTATGTGATTTCAGAGCAGCCGAGCATTTTTAATAAGTTCCCGGAGCTTTCTAGTGTTTGAAAAACCCTTCGCTGAATCTGTGAATGTGAAATACAACTCACGTGTAAGAATGCGTTCAGGGGAAGCCTGGCATTGCTTGAAGGCACTCTCTTATGTTCTGTTTCCTGGACTTGATGGAGCTGAGTTGCCCATTTACCCCCAAGATTTTTTTTAAATGGACCCACACATTTAATACTGTGTGATAATGTTTATCCCTTCTCTCAAACGTGGGCCATGCATTCATACACTTACTCCATTTAAACTCTCTAAGCAAGTACACTGGATACTTTGTGCTGGGTAGAGATTAATTTACTCACTTTAGGCTCCAAGGACACCACAGTCTTGTGAAGCAGTAACTAATTCTACCCACATGCAATAGATCAACATTACTCCAACTCTTGTAATGTACGTGATACTTTTGAAATGAAAGAAAAAAATCCCCTTGACCCTTAAAGTTTCTTAAATTATTTTACAATGTTAATTAAATGTATAGACATACAGGGTTACAAACAATCTCTTTATTCTTTGAGCTTTCATTTAAGCTATAAAACCAAAGCAAATTGACCACTTGAGTAGAATAAAAGTCTACAAAAGCAAAATAAAAGTAAAATTCACAACATTGATGTTAGGCATGAGATTTTGTTTAGCTGAAATGACACGACTGTTGGAAGCATGTGTGCTGACTATTCTATTCATCAAGTTGTGTCCAGCTTTGTGTATTTTTCCCACCTTATGCCACTGGCTAACCAAGCCCCTACCACTCTTTCTATTTGAACTGACAGCCAGCTTTTGAACTTACCCTACTTTGAAATATCACATAGCTTTTCTTGCAAGAAAAAGAAAATGTATTGCATATTAAATCCATCTGCTCTTTTCTCATTAACCTACAACACTATAAATAATATTACTTCTGACATCCTACTTGTAAATAAAATACAAAGACAGAAAAAATCTCATTGAGTACTAGCTTGAAATGTAGATATTCAAGATGATACAAACCACAATTACTTTAAAAAGGTATCTTGAGTATATAAATGCAAATACATTTTAAATTGTTGAAGGAATTTGAGGACTCCTGAAAATACAAACCCTCACTTCAGAAGCATTGCATTTAACAACTGTTTAAATAAATCACTAAAATCTCTTTATACTCTTTTTTATCGTATCCCTAAAATTCAAAAAAGCTGTGTTTTCTAATTTTCTTCCTGTAGAACTTTCTTTAGTTTTGAGTCATATATAAATCATAGTTATGTTTTAAATCTAATGTGTTGCTCAGTAGTTTCTGGGTCGCTTTTTAGTAATAAAAGAATGAATTATGTTATATTTATAAAAGGCCATAAATCATGAGAAGTGTGCTTATTTAGCATTATTTAACTGAGTCATCAGGATAGTCATAATTCAGCAGTGTTTAGGGATTTCGTTCGAGTCAAGGAGCTGACCGTGGCACAATCGTTACAGCTCATATTTAAACGGCACTCGCTGCTTTTATGAGGCTTTCTTTTAAGACACCTGCATATGTGACTCATACAATCCACACCAAGTTGTTACAAGGCAGGTAATTTCTTGTGGTCCCACTTTACAGGTGAGGAAGCCAGTGAACGCTTGCTCAGCATCGCACAAGTAGATGGCAAAGTTGGGTTCCATCCCAGGCGTTCCGGCTCCAGAGGCCGGGTTTTTCAGCCACACTGACTGTGCTCAAAACCATCCTCCAATTCCACATGGGTTTGTCATTTCATGTTAGAAAATGAAGTTTAATGTCATTGCTGTCACTTGTCAACTGGAAACCCTTCTCCTTGCCTGTTCTTCTTCCCTTTTCTAACTGGTTAGGTGCCCATCTCATTTCTCAATATTCTGATCAAAGGTTCATGAGCTTGTGAAGCCCTCTCAGACTTTCCTCCATAAAGCTCCCTTTCCCAAGTAAATGGTTTAATAAAAAAAATTTTTTTAAAATACACCGCCATTTTGCCCCGCTCCATCTCTGTGCCATGTATAACACTTTAAGACACGTGTTTTGTTTGTCTAAAAGCCCTTGAAAAGCAGTGCGTTTGTCCCATTCATGAGGCAGGGAGCTCCTAGAGCAGAGGCGTACAAGGCAAGCGCGAAGGTTTGCGGATGTGGAGCCCTTTGTACTTTCCCAGTCATAACACTTGCCTTCTGGTTCTAAAAGATAATGACTCTGTGGACAAAGACTATTATAAAAAGTTCCAGAAAAGAAAATAAATAAGTGACTCGTTATCTGAAGTGGTGATATGGGGTGAAGATAATAAATCTTTTAAAGCAATGGAAAATGAGCTTTAAGTTAAAAGATACCACTATGGCATCCTTTATATTGTACAAACAAATCAGGATAAATTATACTCGGTGTGAAGCCAGCTGACTCCAACCTCACACTGCCAGCAGCATCCTTAATCCCTAGAGGCACTTTTTCTCTTTCCAAAAAGAAATGGTATCAAAACTAGAGCTTTTGTTACAAAGTCACTATTGCTTTTTTAATGATGATATGTAATTTACTGTGAATATCAAATAATGGTAAAGGAAGCCATAAGTGTTTTTGTTGTTACCAATAGGACATCAGGTTTAAAGAATAGATAAACATTGATTTACATGATTTTACAGCATCGAACATTTTAAATACTTTGTATTGTTTACATAGTACCGGACTGCCATTTAGATAGTGTTCATGATTGTATTTGTTTGTTATTCTAAAATTTTAAAGCTTTGTCTCTACGTGAAAAGTAATTCTTGTGTTTCAGAATCGAATAAGTAAATAGAAATAAAGCAGATTAAATATTGTTAAGGAGTACTGGCCTCCTCTTCTGATCTTCTGTTTCTTGGCTCACAGGTGATAATTTTAAAATGCCCTCTCAGCTAAGTTGAAGGTAGTGACCTATCATACAGTCTTACATAGAATTATAACCTTCATGGTAACATAACCTGTGAAAATTATTTGGTTTTATCTTAAGTCAAGATAAATAATATAAGATGTTAGCATCTTATTTCTGCCATTCTGGCAATTCTTATATACCTAGTAGATTTTACTCAATAGCTATTAATATCTGTAATAGAAAAGAAGAAAATTTCCATGAAATCCCTCAATAAAGGGGTTTATTCTGAATGTTAATTGGTTATTGCAAACATCAGTCAAATTTTTGCTTATCAAAGAACTATGCAAAGTTCTTGTTTGCTGATTCAAATATGGTGTCCTGTACTCACTACATTATTCAAGACTCAATACCCTCATTAAGAAAGGGCTTTCAAAAGGTTTATGTACATAAGTTTCACCTTTTATAAGGTACTTGGGAATTCAGATATTTTTAGTAAACACCGAGAAGCTTTGAAAGGGTAAGAGAGCATTTTTTTCCAAAAAGAGAAGCAATGATTCATGGGATTTGGGACATTTTTTGTCAAAATCCTTCCCGACAAGCCTAATTCAGATGAGCAGCCGCTGAAAGTCACTGTCAGCGGATTGGCAGTGCTGCTATGCTTCTATGGAGTGACTCAAAGTTTTAAGTCTGTTCCTATTATGAAGGTTAAGCAGAGGTTCACATCTAGTGTATTTTTGGTCACTATGAAAAACTGCTGAAAAGAGTTTAGGATTTAGAGGAAATCTGGAGTGGATGTATTTTGTGCTTGGTGTAAGCACAGAGTTGTATGGTCTATCAAACACTAGCATCGAGATAAATACAGCATATGCCATAAGGAGATGGAAGAGTAACACCAACTGCTGGGTAGAGATTTGGATTCTGTTTGTTTGTCTAGTTTTTATGCTTTACTTTGTCTTGTTAGGAATTAGTCTCTATTTTTATATCCTTTTCTCTACAGTTCATGCATATTTTTAGATTAATTGGATATTTATTATTTCACTGTTATATTAACTTTGATTAAATATTACATTATTCTTTTAATAGTTTCACAAAAGGAGAAAACATGCATCCTTGACTCATTGCTTCCTAACAGATTTGATCCCTTTGACCACTTTTCTAATACTGCTAGAACCGTAAGACCTCGAAACTCTACTTAATCCCAATAACAAGGTTTTGCAGTTATTGATGGCAGGCACTTGTGTTATTCATGTAATTTAAAGTCTATAAGACATTCCAAGCATATAATTTATATTTACCCATGGGTTTACTAATTCCAGTGTTGTTAATTCCCTCTTACATTTCCATTTATTTTTTCCCCATCTGGAATCATCTTCTTTTACAAAAAAAAAAAAAAAAATCTTACCTATTTCTTTCTATTAATATGAGGGTTTGATGACAAATTCCCTCATTATCTTTTGTGAGAAAACATCTTTATTTCACTTTTTTTAAAAAAATGTCTTTTATTTCCATCAGTTTTTGGTGAGTAGGTGGTATGTGGTTACATGAGTAAGTTCTTTAGTAGTGATTTGTGAGATTTTGATGCACCCAACACCCAAGCAGTATACACTGAATCTGATTTGTAGCCTTTTATCAATCATGCCCTTCAACCCTTTCCTTCCAGTCCCAAAGTCCATTCTGTCATTCTTGTGCCTTTGCAGCCTCATAGCTTAGCTCCCACTTATAAGTGAGAACATACAATGTTTGGTTTCCCATTCCTGAGTTAGTTCACTTAGAACAATAGTCTCCAATCCCATCCAAGTGGCTGCAAATGCCATTAATTCATTACTTTGCATGGCAGAATAGTATTCCATCATATACACACACACACACACACACCATATATATCTATATATCATATATATGATCATACATATCATATACGGGGTGTGTGTGTATATATATATCATATATACCATCATATACCACAGTTTCCTTCTCCACTCATTGATTGATGGGCATTTAGGCTGGCTCCACATTTTTGCAATTGTGAATTGTGCTGCTATCAACATGCATGTGCATGTATTTTTTTCATATAATGACTTATTTTCCTCTGGGTAGATACTCAGCAGTGGGATTGCTGGGTCAAATGGTAATTCTACTTTTCGCTCCTTATGGAATTTCCATGCTGTTTTCCATAGTGGTTTTACTGATTTACATACCCACCAGCAGTGTAGAAGAGTTCCCTTTTCACCGCATCTACACCAACATTTATTATTTTTTGATTTTTTGATACTGGCCATTCTTGCGGGAGTAAAGTGGTACCACATTGTGGTTTTGATTTGCATTTCCCTCACCATTAGTGATGTGGAGCATTTTTTTCACACGTTTGTTGGGCATTTGTATATCATCGTTTCCCTCACCATAGGTGATGTGGAGCATTTTTTCATATGTTTGTGGGGCATTTGTGTATCTTCGTTTCCCTCACCATTAGTGATGTTGAACATTTTTTCATATGTTTGTTGGGTAAATCTTCGTTTCTCTCACCATTAGTGATGTGGAGCATTTTTTTCATATGTTTGTTGGGCATTTGTAAATCTTCGTTTCCCTCACCATAGGGGATGTGGAGCATTTTTTTCAGATGTTTGTTGGGCATTTGTGTATCTTCGTTTCCCTCGCCGTTAGTGATGTGGAGCATTTTTCATATGTTTGTTGGGCATTTGTAAATCTTCTTTTGAGAATTATCTACTCATGTCCTTAGCCCACTTTGAAAGTAATTAATAGATGATGTGAACAAATGGAAACACATCCCATGCTCTTTGATGGGTAGAATCAATATTGTGAAAATGACCATACTGCCAAAAGCAATCGACAAATTCAATGTGATTCCTATCAGAATACCACTGTCATTCTTCACAGAACTAGAAAAAGCAATCCTAAAATTCATATGGAACCAAAAACCCACATAGCCAAAGGAAGACTAAGCAACAAGAAAAAATCTGGAGGCATCACGTTATCTGATTTCAAACTATACTATAAAGCCATCCATAGTCAAACAACATGGTAGTAATATAAAATAGACAGACCAATGGAACAGAATAGAGAACCCAGAAATACACCCAAATACTTAACAGCCCACTTATCTTCAACAATGCAAACAAAAACATAAAGTGGGGAAAGGACACCCTATACAACAAACGGTGCTGGGATAACTGGCAGACCACATGTAGGAGAATGAAACTGGATCCTCATCTCTTACCTTATTCAGAAATCAACTCCAGATAGATCAAGGACTTAAATCTAAGACCTGAAATTATAAAAATTCTAAAAGATAACATCGGAAAAACTCTTCTAGACATTGGCTTAGGCAAAGACTTTATGACCAAGAACCCAAAAACACATACAATAAAAACAAAGACAAATAGGTGGGATTTAATTAAACTAAGGAACTTTTGTATGGCAAAAGGAACAGTTAGCAGCATAAACAGACAACCCACAGTGTGGGAGAAAATCTTCACAATCTACACATCTGACAAAGAACAAATATTCAGAATCTACAAGGAGCTCAAACAAATTAACAAGAAAAAAAAAATCTTATCACCTTCATTTTTGAGGGATATTTTTCATTCAGTGTAGAATTTTATGTTGACTTTTTTTTTTTCCCCTCAGTAATTTAACCAGGAACGTGTTGGCTTCTGGCTTCCAGTGTTTCCATGAAGACATCAGCTTTCACTCTTACTGTAGTTCTCGCTGGGCTGTGTTGGAGAATCAGTCTACCCCTGGTTCTCTCCTAATCCTCAGGCTTAATCCTCCTGTGCCTTTGATTGAGAGGTCTTTGTTCCTCAGCACTGAAAGATGATAGCAGCTAGCCCTGTGTTTCAGAGCTCCCAGCCTGGCTCTGCAACCTTGTGCCCCACACAATTTCAAAATCCAGAAAAAGTTTTAAGATGAGACTGGCCACATGCTGGAGGCCATCATCACCCCTGCCAGGTTCTATTTCTGAAGCACCTCTGTCATTGTAGGAGATTTCATTCTGCTTTTTATAAACTTTGGCCTAGGACACCCATCACCCATGCAGGTGAACAGCTAAACGAGTGTCCCTTGTGGACGATGGCTATGCATTTGAGGATCTACAAGTTTCCAATTTGTTTCTTTAGTTCCATGCAACTCCAAAATACTATGTGGTTTCTCTTTCTTCCAGTAAAAACTCTCTGGATCTGGGGAAATGCTCAGAATTGGCAAGTGTCCCTGGGGGGCGGGGGGAAGCAGCTGGTAATTATCAGTTCACCTCAAAAAGCTTCACTCCATCTGGAATTCTCTCCTTTTGTCAGAATTTCCTGATGTTTTAGAAAAATGACTCTTTTTTGAAATTTTTACAACGGGAACAATAATTTGCTACAGCTATCTGGAAGTGGACGTTCCTCAGTTTTTTTCTAAATAAACGAATATGAAGTTGTGTCATTTAGGAAAGATGGTGTCTCAAGAAAGCTTGGGGAAAATAATCCGTTGACATGGTAGCGATATTCTTCCATCAGCTAAATGTTGTTTCCTAATCTAGTGACATTGTTTTCAGAGATCACTACTGTATGCTAAGTGTGTGCCAAGGAACATAAATATGAATGTTCCATGTCCGCACTAATGAGACTGAAGGGAATGTAACCAGCACAGCACACACTGGTGGAGGATGACGGAGGAGCTGGCACACACTCCTGGACAAACATAGAGAGATGACTGTGGTCCCATTCAGAAAAAGAAGGGAGGAGGAACGTGGTACAGAGGACTCTAATCCTTAGCCTGTATCAGATCCTAGACGACAATAGTTGGGTTAAGCAAAGTAGACTCACAGCTAAAAGCATATCTTCTTTTGAGAATTGTCTACTCCTGTCCTTAGCCCACTTTGAAAGAAATTATAGATGATGCCAACAAATGGAAACACATGGACTCTTGGGCCAGGCTGCCAGGATCTGTCATTTTCCATGTGGCTTTGGGCAGATTACCTGTCTGCCCTGTTCCTGTTTCCTCATCTGCAAAATAGGAGTACCCACTTTACAGGGCTCTTAAGAACTGACGAGTTAATGCCTGGAAGGTGCTTAGGAAAGCACCTAGCACATGTGTAGCCAAAGTGTTCACTAAATAACCTGATTTCATGCTTGCTCCCACCACCCTGTCTTGGCTCCCTCCGCTGAGAGGAGAAGCAATCTGCCCAACAGAATTTCTCATTTCCAGGTCATTCTGATGCAGCCCTAAAGACTGAAAAAAAAAAAAAATCCTTCTAAGGGGCCCACTCTGCTCTGCAACTCACTCTCTGTTATGTCTAGAAATTGCTTTAGGGACTGAGTAACCATAGTCCTCTTTTCTACCCTGAAGCTCTTCTTTCCTCTGGTTGTCTGTCAATTCAACTGGGGAGGCTCCTTTTACTAATAACCAGCTCCAGGACTCTAGTTACAGACTCGGAATATAGGTTTGACCTTCATGCTGTAAACATCGTCTCCTTGATCCCAGCCTTTAAAATCCTCTTTCTTGGGGAAACAGTAGGCTCAGGTGTTGGTGTTAGAAATGGGTCTGGAACACTCACTCCCTTTGCTGCTTTCAAGTGACTGTTTTCTACATAAGTGCATCACCACTTGTGTTCTGTTTTATTTTCTCTCATTTTAATGGAGAGGGTTGTGATGAGATAGAAGAAGTGCTGGAATAAAGTAGTCGGTGCTTTGGAGGTAGGATGAGTCATCTCATTTCCTCTGAATTCTCCCCAGTATTCCCATTTGGATTTCCAGAATCTCATTTAAAAAAAACAAACAAAAAAAAAAACAAAAAAAAAACCAGTATACTTCCTTAGAATTGCCAGAAACATTGATATCTGCAATGTCCAGCTGCTACAGACTCCTGGCAGCTGGCAGAAGAAGGGTGACCACAGCTACATAGCCAGCTTGTCTTGTGCCCTAGCTGAAGTCAGGGTAAGCTTGGTCTGCAGGGTGTCTCTCTTCAGGGGCCATAGTGATGCAAGATGATGTAGCCAATACAGTTACATGTTTTGATGCTTCCCTGCAAAGGCCCATAATGTTCCCATCTTTGAGGGCTCAGAGTCTGAGAGAGTACACAGTTGCTAATTTAGCTCATTGCTTTGTCTCACTGCCACCAAATAGAGCAGGCAGGTAGATACCCCAAAGAGGCTTCAAATATTCTCAAGCACAGCTAGCCTGCCTTGAATGAGCTCATTGGATAGTTTAGTGACTGCCTTTTGTAACACCTAATGCTTGAAAACATTTTCTACATGAGTGTGGTGTGATTATGTATTGTCTATGTATGGGCCCCCATGAGTAGGGGTGCATCTTTGGGTCCATGCCTTATGGTCGGAAATGAGGTCATGTAACCCTAATAGTCATGTTTGACTATTAACTATGTGGACAGATGGAGGAGCAGCTCCGAGGATGGAGGGAAGCTTGAGGAAGCTCTGTTAATAGGAGAACATCTATTATGGATAGAAATTAAATGAAGAGAAAGTACAAGTTGCCATAAGAATGAACACAATAATCGAGGGCATAGGTCAAGCAGACATTTCATTCTTTCTTGCAGCCTCTGGAGGTGCAGCTCACATTAACACGCTACCTAGTTCCCAGTCTTTTGTTGCAGTCATCGCCTTAACTCAGCAATTCATAGCCTCCCTAGCCCAGTGCTGTTTCCAGAGGCAGCAGTGCATGGAGACTGAGGAAAGAGGCTGCCTCTTTCAGCGCCAGCCCTGCCCCTTTGTATCCAGGTGTTGCTATGACACTTCATACTCATTCACAATATTTGGTGCTACCTGTTTTTTTCCCCCTCTTCCTCCCACAGGTAATCCATCAGCTGAGGCTCTCAGAGAATGAAAGTGTGGCCCTGCAGGAACTCTTGGACTGGAGGAGAAAGCTCTGTGAGGAAGGACAAGACTGGCAGCAGATCCTGCACCACGCTGAGCCCAGGGTGCCTCCCCCACCACCTTGTAAGAAGCCCAGTCTTCTGAAGAAGCCGGAAGGGGCCTCCTGCAACAGGCTGCCGTCTGAGCTCTGGGACACCACCATTTGATGCAGCCTGAACTGCAGACTCACAAAATAGAACTACCTACTGATTCCAGGCTACAACAACAGAAGGCTGCCTTCTGACACACGCTGGGTCTTCCCTCCACGCATTTAGACAAAAAAAGCACAGGACACAGACACTAAATATATGAGATCCCGTGTGTGTGTGTGTGTGTGTGTGTGTGTGTATTCTTTCTTATCCATCTCGTGGTGATACACTCTGATTTTCAGGCTCCTCATTTATGGCTCTGTGCTACCCCTAGGTAGCGAGAGAGAGGCTGGGAAAAGGGTGGCCAGAGAGGGAGAGTAGCAGAGGAAAGGAGCAATCCATGCACACCCTGTACAGTTGTTTTTCTACGGTTCAACAGTCTGTTTATTGTACTTCCAATGGTTTTATTGTAATACAGTATACGGGACATATATTTTATTTCTTTGTAGGTATTTGTGTTTTATTGGTATTGTAAACCTGATAATTATTTACATGTTTATTACTGTCATTTTATAACTTTATGCAATTGGTGGTGCTTCCTTTCTTCAAAATACAGATTTTAAAAAATAATTTCTAGATTATTTTTTTTCCTCCACAGTCCTTTTTTTTAACCTAACCCACCTGAAATCTTGAAACTACATTGTTGTTTTAGCTTCGCCAGTGTCACCCCTTGCAAAACTATGAATTGAGTCCCATGTTTTGGGTGTTACTCATGGATGAGGAGGCTGTTCTTTCCTATGCGCTGTATTTCTGGATAAGTGGATTGTGCACCCTTTAGTTCAATTTCACCTCCCGACTTCAGCATAGATCACAGGAAATCACATGGCACTTAGTTAAACACGTATGGCTTCAAATCCATAGCTGGTAGTGTAAAATGGTCATATTCATTCAAAGGTCTACACAGTACAAATGAGCACGCTGCCATGTACTGTTTTGAGCAGTAGGGACTGCATCGCACAACGTTCGTCCCCCAGGACTTCCACTGCATGATTCCCTCGCTGTATATCCTCAACCCTCCCATAATGCAAGGCCTTGTTCATTGATGTGCTTTCGTTGGCTGTGGGAAGTTCTGAGCAGTGGCTCCAGACCACCTTGTCTTGCTACTTGGAACTTTTTATTCATACCAGCCTTTGAAAAGTTACTGTGCCAATAAAGAGGTACAACTGTGTTCTTCTATTGCTTTTGTTGTTGTTATTATTGTCTCCCATTAAGTCTTGTGTTTTCTGGTCAGAGAAGTAGGGACAATGAAGTCATCTCACCCAGACTCCCTTAATGTGGGGGCCATAGCATTGTGCAAACTTTAGACACCAATGATGTGTTTTACAATACAGGCTTTATGATGATTCCGGTATGGTGAGACCATCAGGTCCAGAAGGGAGTCCCGTTGAAAAGACGGCTTGTTATCCTCAGAAATCCCAGAGAAGGGGGCACATAGTACCATCAGAGGGCCACACCAAGGTCAGCCAGGAAGCAGAGGGCATGGGGGAGCCCTTTATTTTAGTCTGCACAACACTGGGAAAAGACAAAGCAGGCATAGAACTGGCTGCTTTGAGAAATGTCAGTGGGTTCTGGGGTGCGGGAACCACCCCTGCCTGTCTGGGACCTGGCCTTGAGGTGATTAGGGTGGGCAGAGCGTGGCCTGGAATGACAGCCCTATGAGAACCCACAGGGGAGACTTACTAGCGATGTGGGCTCTAGATTGATTGCCTTGTCTTTGAAAATCATGTTCTGGGGTGAGTCATCACTATCTTTTGGACATGGCTAACCCTGGGAAGGGCAGTTCCTCCAAGGTCAGCAGGGCCCCAGATGCCAAAGCATCGGAACACAGCAAATAAAAGCACATGGTCAATATGTAGTTACTGCAACGTTACTGCAGCCACCCAACGAAGACAAGGAAGTGTTCTGCCTGACCTCCAGCCTGATGACAGCCGAGCCCCACTCCCTGGCTATTTCTCACCTTTGTCCCTTCTGACTTCCAACCCCAGCCAAGAAGCATCAGAAGAAGCCGACTTTCCCTTGATACATGACCTCTTGGGCCGTGCTATGGAAATAGTAGGCACTTAATGATCTTGGTTGAATGAAAACTTTGAATTGCATTCTCCTTCCCACAGTATATTCAGGCCAGGGTCAAAAATAAACTGCTCAAGCATTGCACATTGCAAGAACTTGCTTTAAATGTTCACTGAGCATTGTGGTGACTGTGTGAGGTGCTCAGCCCATATGATTCCTAAACTGGCTATTTTGGTTAGGGCTGCTGTAAGAAATTGCCATCGGCAGGGCAGCTTCAACAACAAGCATGTATTCCCACAGTTCTGAAGCCTGGGAAGTCCAAAATTAAAGTTTCTGCAGATCCCGTGTCTGGTGAGGGCTTGCTTCCTGGATTGCAGATGGCCATCTTCTCATCGTCCCCTCGCATGTTCAGAGAGGAAGGGGAGGAAGCACCCTCTCTGGTGTCTCTTCTTACAAGGGCATGAATTCCATCACGAGGACTCTGCCCTCATGACCTAATCATATCCCAAAGACCCTGCCTCCAAATTCCATCATACTGGGGATCAGGGTTTCAACATCGGAATTCTGAGAGGACATAATTCAGTCCACAGCACTGACATATGCCTGCAAGGTAATCTTTATCATTTTTGTATTGATACTGAAATTGAAACTTACAGCTTTAAGTAGCCCATCAGAATATAAACTCTCATCTTTATGATTCCAATGCCCATGCCATTTTAATTTGATACACAGAAATTGCCAACTTACTGTATCAAAATATATCTGAAATGAGGATGCATGACCATTGCAGGGAGACCCTACATGAAGTAAGGAAGTCACAAGCCACATGTGTATCCAAACCACACACCTCCCTATTAACCCAAGTCGAAGCACTGGGGCCTGTGTTGTTGTTACGTAAACCTTATAGTCACCTACTAGATTACTATGAACATCATGAACATGAAATATTTAACCTCTCAGTAGTCCCTCTGCCTCATTTAAGGTTTATTGACCTTCAGACACTAGAAGCCAAACCACTTGTAGATAGATTCTTTAAACGCGATCTTCTAAATCAATGTAGACAGACCTTTCAAACACAATCTCCTTAATCAGTAAGTAAGCTCTTTTGTGTTTGTCTGGTTTCTCTGCTGTGGAAAGAGATTGCAGCTGTCTGTTGTTGGTCACTACATTAGGACCATCTGATTGTGCCTGTTCTAATTACATGATATAAAAATCAGCAGAGGCTCAAAAGCATTAATAGCCATGACAGTAGTAATAGTATTAATAGTCACAATAATACGAAGTCCAAGCCTTGTGTGGATGAAAGTTACTCTCAGAATGGCTCTCTAATGATTATACTTTGTCATGAAAATAAAGAGGTGCTATTCTGGGTGATAAAGCACTGAATATTATTCCATATAAGCAAGATTTCAGCTTTTATGTGTGTTTGCAAAATACTTAATGGTGGTATTTTAATTGCCATCAGACCATAAGGTATGAATTAGGATATATTATTGAGACTTCAACCTTATGTTCAGCAATATAATTGGTATGAATTATTACCCTATGTTCAAACACTGCCCACTACTATTGCTTTTTTTAAAAAAATTATTTATGAGAGCTCTCTAAAAACCACTATCCAAATGTTTATAATGAGTTAAAATAATTTAAAATGTATTTTCCAGGATGGAAAAATATATCATCACTATTCTTAAATAGTGGTATCTAATTTAGTAGAATTACGCTTATATAAATCTACTCAATAAATGCAACAACCAATTAAAATCTAAGATTTATGAATGGACTTCACAAATAAACATTACACAACTTAGACAAAAGGTATATTATGAATTCCGGAGTCTGAAAGGATGGATGAACTTCTATCAAAATTCTATTGCTGTCAGTTTCCAGCCAGACATCAGACTCAACTCATATCACAATAAAGGGCATGAGGGTATTAAGTAATAACGTTCTTCAGTAGGACACAATTCACCCATTGACCATCACTTGGAACTGCTCATTTTTTTCTAATCATTTAAATGTAGTTTTTGGTGAGAAATGAATGGAATTGATTTCTATTTCTCATCAGGAAACTTTCAATAAAAAAGATTCTTAAATTAGCTAGAGAAAAAAAAAACTCTGTTCCAAGTAAACATTTAGTGTAATTTTATTACATTTTTCAAATTGTTTTTAGCTGCACATAAAAATCCATATAATGAAGATGAAAGCAATTAAATTTCTATTTACTGTGGAATAGTGAGCTCTGTGTGATGCTCATGGGTTCCCAAAACAGTAGCGCTGCTTTCAAAAAACTAAAAATATCATCTCCACCCCCATTTTTCTTCCTTTACATCTTATTCATAAGCAATGACTTTATAAAATAAATTCTACTACCAACAATGTTCTCTGCTGCAAGGCGTCCACGTGAGTTACAAAGATACCCATTAGATAGCGAAAGGTTGTAGCATGCTGAGTTACAGACTGGGAAGAATAATCTTTGTAGTTTTTTTCACTTTACCTAAGTACTCCAAACCCCTGGGATGTTCTATTATTGTGGTTTCAGTAAGTTTCTCTAAAATCCAGGATGCTTTATAAACTTTAAAGATGATATTTTTCAAAGGATATGTCTTAATAGGTGCCTATAATTCATCTCTATCACCTGTTCTAATTTCTCAGATCATTTTCCAGGCTTTTTGAAATGTACTTATACTTTAAATATCATTCGTGTGTGCTTCAATATCAGCACAATATAATCTGAATTTTATGTAGTTTACTGGATCATTATAATGGCAGAAGAAAATGTTGATGTCCTCTCATAAGAAAATAATTAAAGGTGAATAAAGCTATGCATTCGTTTCTATTGTTGCTTTATAATAGGAATGTATCAAATGTGTCTTTTCTTTCCTTTGAATTAGTCATGGGACAGACACCCTGCATATCTGCCAGCTTGCCTTTCCCTGTAGCCCCAGGGAACAAGCGCTGCTTCAAAGGAAGGCCAGCGAGCCTGCTCAGATGACATTTTCCTGATGTCACCATTTGACTTCTGAAGTCTAAAGAAAATGAAAGAGAATGAAACTATTGATAAATTCCAAGGGAGGGGGGGATCAAAGCTCTAAAGAAAAATGGAATAAAACCAAATTCAATTTGAGTTTTTGATCTTTTAAGATTTCAACAAACAAAGGGGTTGGAGGTCCGTGATCTAAAACAATTAATTGAAAAATGTATACATTCTGTCATATTTGAAGAGAGATTTTCTTTCCGAACTTTATGATAAATTGCATTAGACTTTTGTGTGGCAATAAGAAGAGCATGGCCACCCGACCAACACCCTATTACTCTTCATCAATATTATTGTTGAATAAGATAATTACATTTAATATCACAAAGCTAGTGTTTTGGACACTTTTTAATACAAATAGGTCATCTATATACACGTGTTTTGTAGGGGAACTAGTTCTTCAGACAATTATACATGCATTTTGTGGTTGGAGAACTATTGTCATCCCCTGGGGCTTAGAAACTGTTACATAAAAGGATGACCGTCTATATTTTTAAAAGCAAGTTTCCCAGCAAAAGAGGAAAAGAGGCCACAAGAAATCCACCAAGTCATGGTCTCAGATGCTCAGGGTGTCAAGGGTAAGGAATTAGGAAATTAGAGGTGACACTGTCTCATTACTGATGTGTTTTTATCCCATACCAAGAACTCTTATTTTTCAGCCTCAGAAGGAAAGGCAAACCTGACAAAGACATAATGCTTGCTGCCCACAGCCTTCATAAGCCAAAAGTTTGCCCACAGTGACTCAATGAGAAAATTCATTAAAGGTACAAGTCACAGTACCTCCCAGTTTTGCTCCTGACAGTTGGCAGGTGGCACTTGTGGGCAGTTTTCTTACTTGTCTTGACTTCCCACTCCTATCTATGTTTGTTACTCAAGTTGGTTGTTTTAACAACCACAGGCTCTAGTGGTTTCACACAATAAAGCTGTCCTTCTATTTTAGTGTTCTCTCTTAAGTCACAGTTGACACAGTCATTCAAAGATCAAGGGTCCGTCCATCTCATGGCTCAACCTCCTCTAGGCCTTTGGCGGTGCTCCTTACTTAGCCAGTAGATGCGGATTAGAGCACAAGGAACAGACCCAGGAGGGATTCATGGCCTGCCTAAAAATGGCTTAACGTGCCTCCACGTTCCATGGGCCAGAACTCAGTCATGCGGCTGCACCTGGCAGAAGGGGCCTGGGACAAGTAGTCCTACTCTTTGACTTGGGGAAAGGGATGCGACATGGCTGATGATCCGCCTGGATACATCACGCTATGTGAGGTAGGGAAGTCCTAACTATAACTATCTAAAAGCAATTTTATATTTCTTTCTGGGCTCAGAAGGTGCACAGAGCCACTAGCCTTCTGCCAATCATGAGATGCGGAAAATTCTCTACATCAGCAGCCGCCAGCCCACCTTCCCAATGGGCCCTTGTAAGTCTTCCTGTACCCAGCGCTGGAGGGTAACGAGGTAAGGATGGGTGGGAGGAGAGGTGGGAGACAGGGGAGTCCCTCACTTCCCTGGAAGGTTTCCCCTTTCCAGGCCTGGCAGCAGTTCAAGCAGGGAGCGCTGGGAGGGCCTCGTGGAGGAGCAAGCTGACTCTTTCTCAGAAGATGCAGTGGGCTCTGGAGACTATCTACTTGGTCCTCTCTCACACAAGCCCCGGGCAGACAAATGTCTCTCTGTTTCTAGAGCTCCTGAGGCTTCTTCCTGAATTCATGGACATCAGGAGGAGTCCTTTGTCCTCTTTTTCTGAAGTCTCTTCAGTCTCTCCCACACACAGTACTCTCTGCCCTTCAAATTGTGGTCCATTGGCCAGCAGCAGTGGTATCGCCTGGGAAACTCACCGTCCCAACGCTAGACCTGCCAAGGCAGAATCTGCAGGTGAGCCACGTGCACATGGACATTTGAGAAGCCCTGCTCTGGAGGTCTCCAGGTGGCACCCACCAAGCAGCCCACATGCAGTTGTTGGGAGAGCCCTCATGCAGCGCGTGCTCTGCAGAGCAGGCTGAGCTCCGAGCAGGAGCACTCTCAGCCCCACCTCCAAAGCAAGTCAGCAGTCTTCCTCATGGGCCAGATACTAGTTCTTTGGATCTCCCCAGTGCAGTGAGCACATTTTCCAGTGCTCCCTGGGGGCTGTGGTGGAGCGCCCTCGTTAGGCTCAGCACTAAGAGCAAATGCACTCTCCAAACCCCTCCTGAAAGGGCAGGATGAAACTTACAGTTGGCAAAATAAATATTTTCATCAATTTTTCCTAATCCTCTCTCTGACCACTTTTTGTGTCTTTAATCTAGTTGAAGGGCCCAAGAGATAGGAGCAAGTTTCCTTCCTTCCCCTTGTAAAGTCTGCGTCTGACATATACAGGGCCACCTGTCTGATACCCCCTTGGTATCCCAATCACTATCATTTAGAAATCAATGGAAATTGAGGCAAAAAGAGTCTCAATCTGATATCCTGTTATAACTATATCCTGGAAAGTATATAAAATATGAAATTTATTTAAAAGTCCCATAATTCTTCACTAATTCAGACAGGTCTTACTCTAATAACACAGCTTGAAAAAAAGTTGCTGTCAATGGCAGTGAACATGCCTCTTTGAGGAGTTTCTGCTTTCGCCACGTGGCAGCTAAAGAAAGCATGACTCAGGTTTGAATCCATCTTCTACACTTTGCTGGCAGAATGACACTACTAAGATGAAAACTTACTGATTAGAGGATTTCTCTATTTGAGTCCATTCCTAGTGCTAGACAAATAGCTTGGGCAAAAAAAATGTTGGTGGCATTGTGCCCAACAGAGAACCTCCAGAGAAGAGGTTCAGAAATTGTATTAGTCTGTTCAAACACTGCTATAAAGAACTATATGAGACTGGGTAATTAAAAAAAAAACAACAGATTTAATTGACTTATGGTTCTGTAGGCTGCATAGGAAACATGGCTGGGGGAGCCTCAGGAAACTTACAATCATGGTGGAAGGTGAAGAGGAAGGAGGCATTTCTCACATGGCCAGAGCAGGAGGAAGAGAGACGGGGGAGGTGCCACACACTTTTCCACACCCAGATCTCATGAGAACTTCATATCATGAGAACAAGGGAGAAGCCCGACCCCATGATACAGTCAGCTCCCAGCAGGCCTCTGCTCCAATGCTGGGGATTGCAGTTTGATATGAGATTTGGGTGGGGGCACGAATTCAAACCATATAGAAATTAAGAATTGACTACCATGCAATCAAGGGATATGGTCACATCTGATACTCTAGATGCCAGCGAGCACCACTCTAATTAGAGACCAGAGAGCTTTCCTTCAGGGCAGTTCCTCCTTTTGTTCCAACTCCTTGTAATGACTTGGGATTGGGGAGCAAAGGTTGAAAAACCTGTAGACTTGGGTTTTAGCTCAAACATTGTGCCCATTGAGCTGTCCTCATGAATAACTTCACTGAGTCTGTGTCCTTGTAGATAAGATGCAATCATGTCACCCATGGTGTCACCACTCTCATTGGGTTGTTAGAAATATCAAAGTACAATTAAGTGTGGGAAAACTCTTGGGAAAGTGCAAAGGGCGAAGCAGAATGAGGTGTTGGCATCCTCCCTGGGGAGGAAGGTGAGGTAATGATAGGAAGATGAGAAGGGCAGGACATAAGCTAAAGGGTCTCAGGACTGGCTCATCCCAACTAAGCCCCAGCAGGCAGTACAGGGCAGTCTCAGGCTCCCTGCGCTGTCCCCCAGCTCACAGGGGCAGTTTGTGGTCTCTAACAGACATGAGACCACCTTTCTTTCCATATCAGAGAAAAAGAAATTAGATTTCTGACTCACTGCCTTCCTTTTTGGGGAGAAGAGGGCTCTAGGATAGAGTTGGGCTTAGAGGAAAATAGCAGCTCCTCTGCTGTGATTCTAGGTCTCCTTCCCTCCCAGAGTCTCAGAGTGTGCCTCCACAATAGCCACCATGGAAATAACATGTGCTTTTCCGCTTAGCTAAGTGTGTGTACGTTATTCTATTTGATTAATTATTGATATTTATTAAAATACAACATGTAGATTTCTATTTTCATTTTGCTGCCACTACACTGAAAAAAATATATAGTTAAGTTCCCATGACAGAAACACATGTCAATATATAAGTCAAGTATTTGTTGAGTATTACATGAAGACCTACCGTGTTGCGGTGTGTGGCAGAGAAACCATACTTTCCTGAATATCATCACAAACCTGTGAATCTGATAGATTGCTCTGCTAGGCAGATGCAGTGTCTGATGAAGTCAAAGGTTCCTGCCACTCTCCACCTTCGTTTTCTGGCTAAAAACAGCCTGGAAACATTTCTACAGAGGACCAATGTCAGCTGCAGGATCTCAAAGATGAAAACAATTTCCTAAAGACAAAGGTTCTTTTCTATACAACTATTACTGCTGATGCCAGTGTAGCCCCTGGCAAGAAAGATGATAATACTGGTGAATATGATAGCTAAAATTTACTCAGTGCTTACTATGTGCCAAGAATTTTGCTAAGAGTTCCTCACATACTTACATGGTCTGCATTTAACTCATTTAATCTTAAAAGAAATGTATGCAATATGTTCTATTATTGTTTTATAAGTGATGGCTTGAGAATATGTCTGCAACTCTCTTAAGAGTTGATTTTTTTTTTTTTTTTTTTTTTGAGACAGTCTCTCTCTGTCACCCAGGCTGGAGTGTAATGGGGTGATCTCAGCTAACTGCAGCCTCCACCTCCCAGGTTCAAGGAATTCTCCCGCCTCAGCCTTCGGAGTAGCTGGGACTACAGGCGGCATCACTATGCCTGGGCAATTTTTTTATTTTTAGTAGAGATGAGTGTATTAGTCAGGGTTCTCTAGAGGGAGAGAACAAATCGAATATATATATATATATATATATATGTGTGTGTGTATATATGTATATATGTGTGTGTGTATATATATATACACATACACACAAAGGGTAGTTTATTAAATATTAACCTACACGATCACAAGGTCCCACAATAGGCCATCTGCAGGCTGAGGAGCAAGGAGAGCCAGTCTGAGTTCCAAAACTGAAGAACTTGGAGTCCAATGTTCAAGGGCAGGAAGTATCCAGCAAGGTAGAAAGACGTAGGCTGGGAGGTTAGGCCAGTCTCTCTTTTCGTATTTTTCTGCCTGCTTATATTCTAGCTGCACTGGCAGCTGATTAGATTGTGCCTGCCCAGCTTAAGGGTGGGTCTGCCTTTCCCAGCCCACTGACTCAAATGGTAATCTCCTTTGGCAACACCCTCACAGACACACCCAGGATCAATACTTTGTATCTTTCAATCCAATCAAGTTGACATTCAGTATTAACTATCACAAGTCCACTCCTTGTCAACTTGAATCCATACACAGCTCCTGAGATCATACATGATCTTCAAGTAAAGACAATAATAAGGTCATAATTCTGCCTAACATAATACAACTATCCTTCTTACAACTGGAAACACACCAATCCCCAACCCAAATACTATTACATAAAGTTAACAATACTTAAATGCTGATGTGAAGTCAATAAAGATTATGTCACATGATGAAGGAGAAAGGAAATAAAATGAAGATATTTTCTTAGTACAAGTATATACACGCACAAACATGTATACACTTTTAACAAAAAAAGGAGGAAATACTCATGAAAATTACAGTCCTCGTTTCTGCAGCTGGTCACATGGTGGTAGCTGGTATTGTTGACGACCATCTTCCACTACCCATTCTGTGTTCCCCTTGCCTTCAGCAAGCACCTCAGCAGGTCATGTTTTTTTATTTTTTCATGGTGGAATGACCCCAAACCTTTATTCCTGAAGGTCTGGGTCATTTGTAGTCCTTCTTGGATTGGGCTGTTGTAGCTTCCTAGTGACCATAATCACAGGTCATGGTAATACTAAGAGACACCATAATGGATCTCCTGCATTCCATGGATACTCTTCGTTACCTCCATTGTGGAGTAGTAGACTGATTTCACCTTGATAGTCCGGGTCAATCACCCCAGCCAACACCCTAACTCCCTTCTTTGCCTGTTGACTTAAATGTAGTAGAAGCCCAAAGTGTCCACGTGGCAATCTTAACTTCCAGTTTAATGGAACCGTTGCTGTGACTCCTGGTGGCAGTATTCCTGCCCCTGGAACTAAGACTAGGCCAGCAGAATGTAATGTTGTGGGAACAGGAAGCAAAAATTTTGTTAGTGGATCACTATAGGTGACGGTGAGTGGTGTCACTCCCACTTCCATCCCTTGATTTCTGGACCCATGAATCTTGGCTTTGCGAGAAACAGTGCCATACATTGGACACTGATTCAGAGAATACACAGCCTTCTGGAGAACTCTGCCCCAGCCCTGCAAAGTATTGTCACTTAGTTGGCCTTGGAATTGTGACTTCAAAAGGCCATTCCACCACTCTATCAATCCAGCTGCTTCATGATGATGGGGAGCATGGTAAGACCAGTGAATTCCATGAGCATGAGCCCTCTGGTGCACTGCTTTAGCCCTCAAGTGAGTGCCTTGGTTAGAGGCAATGCTGTGTGTAAAACCAGGATGGTGGATAAGGCGTTCTGTGAGTCCAAAGATGGTAGTCTTGGCAGAAGCATTGCATGCAGGATAGGCAAACCCATATCCGGAGTAAGTGTCTATTCCAGTGAGGACAAACCTCTGCCCTTTCCATGGTGGAAGTGGTCCAATATAATCAACCAGCCACCAGGTAACTGGCTGATCACCCTGAAGAATGGTGCCATATCAAGGGTTCAGTGTCGGTCTCTGCTACTGGCAAATTGGACACTCAGCAGTGTTTTTTCTAGCAAAAAAAAAAAAAAAAAAAAAAAGCTTGCAGAGGTTTCCAAAGTCTTCTAATTATTTGTGGCTCCTGGTTTTCAAAATGCATGTGAGCAACTTCAAAAGTTTAGATGTAGGGATGCCTATCTGCTGACCACAGCAAGCCATGAGAAATAAGAGGTTTGGTTTTATTCTGGTGATTTTGCTGCCACAGCTTAATGATATTCAGCAGAGCTGTTGAAACTCCCATACTGCTGCCAAGGAAGGTTGAGTTATCCTTGGCTGAATGTCTCTATCTACAGCTTGGACCTCTTTCTAGAATTCAAGATCCATGTTTTCAACAACCTTTAGATAGTTTCACTCAATACCTCCCAATACCTCAACATCAATATTTTCCAAAGGGAAATCATTCATTTGAGGTCTTTTTCTTTTCTGTATTTTCCTGGTTGAAGACTGATTTTTCACTAGCTGCCAGGTCTAGACCTCCACAAAACAAAGCTGCCACACTCTCCCGTCTCACCCTACAATCATGATAAGGGTAGAATTTCATTTGTTTCCTAATGTTGTGACAGAGAATGGCTCCCTTTAGCCAATGCCATTTTCTTTTTTCCTGGGCTGTCTTGTCTGACCCATTTTTCTCAGTATCCCTTCCTGTTATTCGTGGTCCTGGGACTTAGCTGTCACCAATGAAATGACAAACTTACTGCCTGTTGTTTGCAGGTCTGGCCCATAGAAACCTCCCATATGTGCTTCCCAGGGCTCCCCACGTTCCTCTGACCGGGAAGTGAAGGTCATGCTGGCATGGGGGCTGTGTGCCCAAGGAGCCTGAGTGCTGTATGGGGGCCGAGTTCTGAAGGAGTCTGAGCTCTGTATGGGAGCCGTGTGCCGAAGGAGCCCAAGCTCCGTTAGGCTGGGCCCCTCTAAGTGACTGCCTGGAATGCTTTCCTGGTGTCAAATTGTAACTGTCCAGGAACAATCATACTTGAGCAGGAATTCTACATTACTAGTATTCTATTCCACTCCCCAGGGGAACTCTAAAGCACTGGTGTAAAGCAATGGTCCTTTATTATAATTACCCCCCGACTCCCTGAGTTCTAGGGGAGACTGGCCCCAGCAGGAGAGTTGGTGTTCATGGCCTCTCATGCAGTTACAGTCAGATGGTGACCAATGCTGGTGACACAGCAGAGCTTCCTCACATGCCGGGCTGGCAGTTGATGTGGGATGTTAACTAGGACTTCAGTGGGGAATGTTGACGGAAGCACCTCCCTGTAGCCTCTCCATGTGGCCAGGAGTTCTTTCCACCATGGCATCTGGATTCCAGAGACAAGCATCTCAAGAGGGCCAGATGAAAGCAGTGTCACATTTTATGACCCAGCCTCAGAAGACAGGCAGCATCAATGTTATTAGCAAGTCACTAAGGCAAGGCTATATTCAAAAGGAGCGGACTATGCTCCATCTCTCAATAGAAAGTATGTTAAGGCCGGGTGTGGTGGCTCACACCTGTAATACTGCATTTTGGGAGACTAAAGAGGGCATATCACCTGAGGTCAAGAGTTCGAGACCAGCCTGGCTAACATGGAGAAACCCTGTGTGATGGTTAATATTGAGTGTCAACTTGATTGGAATGAAGGATACAAGGCATTGGTCCTGGGTGTGTCTGTAAGGATGTTGCCAAAGGTGATTAACATTTGAGTCAGTAGGCTGGGAAAGGTAGACCCACCCTTAAGCTGAGTGGGCACAATCTAATCAACTGCCAAAGTGGCTAGAATACAAGCAGGCAGAAAACCATGTGATCTGCCTGCCTCAGCCTCCCAAAATCCCAAAATGCTGGGATTACAAGTGTGAGCCACTGCGTTCAGCTCTAAGAAGTCATTTTTCTAATCATTGAGTTAATAAACGTTTACATCATGACTTGAAGGAACAAAAAAGATAGTCTTGAAACTGAGCATGTAAAGGGAAATTTTTGCAGAAAATAGGGTAGCAATACGACAGTCAGCAGATGCAGGTTCCATTAATGTGCCTAAAACACACACAGAACAATGTTAACATAGTAAAGCAAACACTGCAAACCTTAAAGTGAGGAGGCCAAGTTCCATGTGCGTGTGTGTCACCAATAAGCCTTCCGACCTTTGAAGAGTCACTGCCTCTTTTTGCTGCCTTAATAAAATGAACAGTTTTACTGCCTCAACACTTCTTTCAGCTTTAAGTATTCTAAGCAACAAGCAAAGTTTTTTTTTTTTTTTTTTTTTTTTTTTTTGAGACGGAGTCTCGCTGTGTCGCCCAGGCTGGAGTGCAGTGGCGCGATCTCGGCTCACTGCAAGCTCCGCCTCCCGGGTTCACGCCATTCTCCCGCCTCAGCCTCCGAGTAGCTGGGACTACAGGCGCCCGCCACCACGCCCGGCTAGTTTTTGTATTTTTAGTAGAGACGGGGTTTCACCAAGCAAAGTTTTTAAAACTTTCTCCACATTAACTTCCTTATCATAATCTGTAAGACACAGTAAATGAACATGCATGTCCTTCTAAATGATAAACTCAGTGGGATGCACATAAGGGTAGTTTGGAGGGGTCACTGGATGCAGCAGATCTGAGGCTTAGTGTGCATGGGGCACTGCTTTGCATCTGACCACTCCACACTTGTGCCTTAATATGCTTTTGTCTGGCCAAAAGCAGGAAAATAGTTTTTTTTAGTTGAATTTATCTCATTTCTTCCCCTCAAACATAATGCTTTAATCCCTCTTCTATAGTTGAGAAAATTGAAGCTAAGAAAAGACAAGGCAGAGGTCACCCAGCATGAAGTTGGATCCAGGGCTTCTGTTTCCAAACTTTGCACTTCTCTGTATAAAGACCAGTTGCCAACCCTCTGCCCCACAGGCAGCACTCACAGCACTGCCTGTGCATGGAGGTTTAGCAGCCTCTCTGAAAACAGCACATCTATATCATTTCTATGTTTCCTAAGGAAATTACTGTTTGGTGAATCATGCTAATGGAGAAAAGACAGTTGAGACAATCTCTAGAAGGAGTCAGCTGTTCATGAGATTTTGGCATTCTGGAAGGTAGGAATAGCCAGCCACGGAATGAGCCTCCAAAAGTGTCCTGAGTGTGGCCTCCCATGGCTCCCTTCTGAGAGGCAACTCATCTTCCTGTAGACTGCAGAGCGCACGCTCATTGGAACCAGTTACAAAGACTGGTGTGGAAATTCCCCCGTGTCCCTTAACATTATACCAAACTGCACTTGCTTGAAATGACTTGGAGTGGTCTCACCTAAGGACAAAGGTGAAAAACAAAAACGAAACAAAACAACAAGTTTTCATCCATCTCAAAGGGATAAATGGGATGACGATTATCCATTTGTTTTAGTTTTACCTTATTTTGTTGAGAATCCATTTTGGAAAATAAATTAAAAATGACACTAGAAAGAATGCTGTGAATTCTAAAGGTCATTTATTTCTCTTCTCCCTGGACCATTTTCATTCTAATTTTGGGAGATTGTGACACTATTACAGGTTAGAAATTGTACAGATAAAATTCACGTCTTTTTTTGTTTTTGTTTTCTGCACAACTCGCAGAATTTCAGTAATAGTTTGTTCTGTGCTCGTCTCAAGTCATACTGATATTTTCATGTGTAACTATTCCCGGTTCAAAATTTATATCTAAAATTTGTTTACAAGTTTTTACGTTATACCTAATGTTGACTTGGTTTGAATTTCCATGGCTTAATCAAGAATAAAACTTCCCATGGCTCTTGTCAAGCCATTAATGCCAGGTGAAATGAAGTAAAACCAAATTTGCTACCAATGAATTCGACTGACATGTGGCCCATTCTTTCACTGTAATCTCGAAATAAGAAAACATAATGGGATATTTTACCCTGAGAAGCATACCACTGGAAAATAAAGAAAAGAATATTCCAAAATGTAGTACTTTGCTTTCAGCTATCAGACCCACGTTTACTTCTTGGATGCTTTCCTGTTTCCTGTGGTTTATTGTTGGGTGTTTTGTTTGTTTGTTTACTTTACCTCTATTCACGGCTTCTTTATTTCCTCTCCTTTATATGACTGTTACAAGAGTACCGTTCACACATCCAAAAACGTTTGCTCACTCAGAATTGTGACCCGGATCATTCGTTGGATGAGAAGTGACGCCACAGCACTGGCTAACTGTTGAATGAAGGGGTCCCTACCCGCTTGTTGATTGGCTATCTGTGGTGGGCCTGCCAGGAGCTGATGTAGCTGGGATGGAGCCGGGACTACTTGTTCCTCTCTTCAGTCAGATGAAGAGGGCAAAGAGAGAGCAATGAAAATAAATGCAGTTTCACTCTCACTCGCTGTGGATTAGTCATTTGTGTGAGAATGAGACTAAGTTAGTGATTGCATTCTCCTTGAGTTTTTCAACTGAGAAATAGGACTGATATTTTGGTACGAAATTCACAGAGAAGCCCACTGGAATTTTCTCTGTGCATATCCTTGTGCTTTATGCGTGGATCACCTAGAGCAAGTTCATTTATTCACATTGAAACATAGATTTCTGAAACTCCTCTGCACATTTGGCATGGAATCCATGTTGATGCTACAGTAGGGAGAAAAACAGAATAATTCCACATATAACCATTTAAAAAGCGGTGTTGTCAAGCACTATAAAGGCAAAAGTACAAGGCATAATAAAAATTTAAAGAATAAATCTGGTTTGCTTAAAGGAGTCATGGAAGTATTTACCAAAGTGGAATTTATACTGAGACATAAGAATCAGTGAAAACTGGCAGGTGACAAATGAGGTGAATGTAAGACTCCATTACCATGCTGGATGTAGAGAGTCCCAGAAATGGGAAGCTCAGATGTACTCTCTTCTTCTAATGACTCTTCCCTTCTAAGTTCTCAAAAATCCTCTGCATACACCACTGCAGCACCTGCCAGCTGGTGTCATGATTTCTGTCATTCTCACTCAACTGTGGGGATGTAAGAAAACTGTATGTCTCAGATTCCAGAACAGTCCTTGGCACACAGAGAACAGCAATGTACTACTAATGGATGAATACACTAAAGGGTGCATAAATGAATGAATGAGAACCAGTTAAAGAGTTTTCAAGATATCAGGCTGTGACATTTATGGCATCACTTATGATATCCACATTATCCCAAATCTCTAAAAACAATGTAACAAACATTTGTTTAACATGTAAATCATTACACAGGACTTTTGGTGGATCAGAAAATGTGGGGGAAAATCCCTTAAATGTAGACTATAGTGGCAATAAAATTGCAAAGGAAATCACAGCGTAACATCCATGCAGGAGAGCATGGCCAATACGGGGCAGATCCCACAGTACTCCATGGACACAAAGGGGCCCCAGGACCCCCTGAAGGTGAATAACGGGATACCCTCATAGGAGAAGCCAGGTGTGCAACACAAACATCTCCCCTTTTCCATTATTAGCTAAGCAGAATATATAGCATCAGCACGTGTCAAAAGACTCATTCAGAGAGAATGGCAGGACCCCGGTGCTATATTCTGGATGTTGGTGTCCCGCAAAAACCATATGTTGAAACCTAATATCATATTAAAACATGGGACCTTTGGGAACCGAGTAAGCCATGAGGGCTCCACCCTCAGGAATGAGATTAGTGCCCTTAAAGGCGTGCATGAGATCCCTTGACCCTCCTGCCACATGAGGATGCAGTGAGAATGTACTGTCTTCAAAGCAGAGAGCTCTCACCAGACACCAGACCTGCTGGTGCCTTGATCTGGGACTTCTCAGCCTCTAGAACTGAGCAATACATTTGTGTGGCTTACAAATTGCCCAGTCTATGGTATTTTGTCATAGCAGGCTGATACAGTTTGGCTCTGGGTCCTCACCCAAATCTCATCTTGAATTGTACTCCCATAATCCCATGTGTTGTGGGAGGGACCAGGTGGGAGATAATTTGAATCATGGAGGTGGTTCCCCCACACTGTTCTCATGGTAGTGAATAATCTCACAATATCTGTTGGTTTTATCAGAGGTTTCCGTTTTTGCATCTTTCTCATTTTCTCTTGCTACCGCCATGTAAGAAGTGCCTTTCACCTCCTGCCATGATTCTGAGGCCTCCCAAGCCATGTGGGACTGTAAGTCCAATTAAACCTCTTTTACTTCCCAATCTCGAGTATGTCTTTATCAGCAGTGTGAAAACGAACGAAAACACGGCCCAAAGAACTAAGGTGCCCAGGTATCCAGGCCCCTCTGTCCACTAAGACTTGTCAAGAGGTGACATTCAGCCCTCCCATCTCTCAGTGAAAACAATGTCAAATGGAAACCACGGCTGCACATTCCACCCCATCCCTGAGGTGGCAGCACAAACAAATTCAGCACAAAGTCTAACTGCCTCGGTACGAAACATGAAAGCACCAGCAAGGGTCACCAAGTACTGGAGGAAAAAAAAAAAGATAGTAACTTCAACACAATAATGAGATTCTGCCCAAAGAACGTCATCATTAGAGCAGCGGAACACTGTTGACACAGCATGTGGTCAGTAATTTTGGTGACAGCTTTCCAGTTTGGCAGGGGAGGAGCTGGCCCTGGAGCTGGCTTCCTTGTTCTGCAGGCATCTTCCTGATTTTGTCCAATTCAACATCTCTTGTGGCAGTCTGGGCTTGTAGTACAGGGATCTTTCATAAGGCTCAGTCTGGAGACTATTCTTCGGCCCCACTTAAAGACTCTGTAAGCCATTTAATATCGGGTAAAAAAAAAAGTGGCTAAACTAGCCAGAGTTGACTGTTTCTTCACCTGAACTTCCCTCGATGAAGTAATTGGTACCTGAGGCAGCTGGAGACAATAGACTCTCACGGAAACAGGAATCTGAAATGCGTCCAAACTGGTTAGATTTGAAGGCAGCAAAGTTTCTGCCAGCATTGAAGGATGAGACACTGGCAGTCCACAGTATCTGGTGGTGAAAGAGATACTTACATTATCCCCTGTGCTTGTGGGAAATAAAGTGCCCATTGAAGGAAGGCTTTGGCAGGCTACATGTCTACTGTCGAGGGCAAGTATGGCAAAAATGAGAAGCACAATGACTGCGGAGTATGTCTGGCTGTATTCAACGGTGTTCAAAATCTTAAAGGCAGAAAATGAAACACTCAGGACTTTTCATTATCAGTTCATGACATACTCAGTGGACCAGGTAACATTTGTGGCTTTAAGGCTATCTTATCTCTCATAGCTATGAGGCAAGCATAAACAAATAATAAATAAATAAATCAGCATCTGATCCTAAGTGTGGAGTTTGCAGACTCATGGGGCTTTTAAGATTAAGGCATTGGTTGCAAAAGGGCTGGACGTGGTTTCTCACGCCTGTAATCCCAGCACTTTGGGAGGCCGAGGCAGGTGGGTCACCCTCAGGTCAAAAGTTCAAGACCAGCCTGGTCAACATGGTGGAACCCTGTCTCTACTAAATATACAAAAATTAGCCAGTCATGGTGATGAGTGCCTGTAATCCCAGCTACTCGGGAGGCTGAGGCAGGAGAATCACTTGAACCTGGGAGGTGGAGGTTGCAGTGAGCCCAGATTGCTCTATTGAGCTCCAGCCTGGGCAACAAGAGGAAAACTTCATCTCAAAATAGAAAAACAAAAACAAAAACAAGACATTGGTTGCAAAAATGTGGGGCCCAAAGAACTGGGGCAGGGACTAGTGGGCAAACTTAATTTTTGCTATTTTTGGAAAGAGAGAAAGAGTAAGAGAGACAGTTGGGGACAAGGAGGTGAAAGGCTGTATAGTACATTTCTAAACAATAGCTCTAAAATGTTATGATTCTTATCACAAGGGGATCGTAAGGGGATAATGGATGCTTTTGAAAAAATGAGATAGAATAACCAAACGATTGTTCTGTCCCAATCAGAAAGTATAAAAGGTAGAGAAGACAAGTCTCTAATCAGAGGAAAGAATGAAACTTACTCAAAGTAAAATAGTAAGTTTTATGAATATATACATAAGTTTACAGAAAAAAATACCAGAAAAGTGACCTCAAGAATCAGCTGAGATAGAAACATATGCCCATCATCTTCAAAGTATGCACTGACACTTATCCCCTAGACAGCCATTTCTTTTTGAATGATGAAAATAAAAGTGATTTGAAATTGGGAATAAAGTCCTCCCCCTAATGATTTCAGTGTTAGACCTTGCCTAGGGCAAGCCTAAGGAAAAAGACAAAGAAACACAATGAATTCAGAGTGCCAGAATTTATCAAAGTCAAAATAGTATCTTCTTAAAAATGCAAGTAAGGCTTCAAAGATGATTTAATAGAAATGAACATCTAATCTGACCAAGTAGGGTATTAAGAGGGAGGTATGGAATCTCTGAATGCATATTTCTTCCAGGATAGAGCCACACCAGTGAAGGTGTCAAAAAGATACTTTGAAATCTAAAAGTAAGGCAATAACTGTAAAGTGAAATTTAAGACATTGGTTTATGAGTCTTTATAAAATCTAGGAAAATCATGAAATCAAAGCAATTAAAAAGGCCCTTAGCTGCTGCTGCATTGCACATTTTAAATACACAGACTGCCATTAAAACCATTCTAATTAGACAGATAGTGTCACTTTTTTCAAGTTTATTTGTTATGCATTTGTTTTATCTATAATGACCTTTTCCCTCTGATTATTCTGAGAAAAGAAAAAAATATTTGAAGTGAATGAGTTGCTGACTGATCAATTGCAAAGGAAAAACGTAGCTTCTTGATGCAATCAATTAATCCATATTTTGAGCACTTATGATATGGTAGATTATATGGTTTGGCTCTGTGTCCCCACCCAAATATCATCTCAAATTGTAATCCTCATAATCCCCATGTGTTGAGGGCAGGACCTGGTGGGAGGTGATTGGATCATGGGGGCGGTTTCCCCCATGCTATTTTCATGATACTGAGTGAGTTCTCATGAGATCTGATGGTCTTACAAGCAGCTCTTCTCCCTTCACTCATTTGCTCTCTCTCTCTCTCTCTCACCTGCTACCATGTAAGACGTGCCTTTGCTCCTCTCTCACCATCGTCCACAATTGTAAGTTTCCTGAGGCTTTATCAACAGTGTGAAACTGTGAGTCAATTAAACCTCTTTTCTTTATAAATTACCCAGTCTCAGGTATTTATTTATAATACAGTGTGAAAACGGACTAACACAGTAGACTTGCAGGAGTCCTGTGGTTCACAAAACCAAGAAGTCCAGAGCTCCAGGTCATGGGTACATAACAATCTGGACTGTTGAGTAAAAGAATAATAGCAGGAATGCTAGTGTTTAGATCAAAATCTAGCCATTATGAGAACATGTTGCTTGGAGATGAGATTAAATAATTGATAGAACACAGAGGAGGAGGAAGGGTGCATCCCAGTTTGCCATGTGCCATGAAAACTTCGTTGAAGTGGAGATGAATTACGACTGATGAGATAATTTAATGCAAAGAGCCAGGTATAATGTCTACAAGCATTTTAAAACTGTGTATGCAAGACACCAAAGAAATAACGTCCCTTTGAATAAGCAATTAGAGAAATGCATTAACAACTAATGAAGGAGTGAATTATTTTGTGCCAGCTCAGATGCTTTTTAAGCTACCTTTGGTGGCTTTCATCCATCTCCTCATTTAATCCCACCTCAGGGTACCAAGTTTGTTTCTGTGCTCCTCCCCTGGCTTTGTCTGAAAGAACAAGTGGGCCTGGCTCATCCAGATCTGAACTCCCCTTTTTGCACTAATCCCAACCCCAGTAGCAACAAAAATGCTTTCTTTTTGACCAGATGGAAATCTGAGGCTAGCCTGGGACATGACACGCATTTCAATCCAATGACTCAGCATAGGAGGACTGGATCAACCCAACTCCAGTGAAACCAGGTCTCTCTTTCCTGCTGTATACATTGGGAGGGTGATCAAAATATGTCCACCTTATTTTAAATCAGCTGTGGGTCACCACCACACTGTTTCCATGAGGTCATTTCTTGTTCATCATCCACTAAGGCGTTTGCCACGAGTGCAGTAAAAAGCACAAAGGACAGAAAGCCCTCCACAGGAGAAAATGAAATGCAACACAGCCAGCTCACATACTTTCCATGCCACAATCCCCACCGCCTAACATTCCGTTCTTGTCGATGAGGAAACAATAGGATGTACAGCCCTGTCACTGTCGCTATTAATAACTTGGAGGGCTTCCAGAACCACACGGGTTCAGGGGAATATGCTGTCCTTAGCAGCCACATCAATGCTTAGGTATCTCTTCATGAGACTGTGCCTCTGTGTCTCCTGCCTGCCACGTGTGAAAGTTCTAATTTTCAAGTCACACATAAGCCCTGATTAGTGGTGATAAGGCAATAAGTAGGACCGGTTTTTTTGAGACTATGAAACCACAAAGAACTCTGAGTTCCAAAACACTCTATTAGCACTTTCCAGTCCTATTTTAGAAAACCAATGGGAAAAATGTAAAATGTAGTGGGCTGGGAAATTTTTTCATCAAAGTATAATTGCAATTTTAAGTAGGAGTTTTGTATTTAAAGCCCTTAATGGCAAGCGTGATTAAGAGAAGCTTGGCTTCACTGTTTACAGCAAACCTTGATTAAATACAAACAAGCAAATGAAATGAAAAGGAAAAGAAAAGCGAAAAGAAAAGAATCTTTCTGGAGTGTCCTGGGGTCCTTAGCCAGGAGAATTATCTTGGAGGGGAAAAAAAATCCATGGAGTCAGCCATCTGTCTCTATTCCCTTCCTTCCTATTTTCTTCAATCCTTTGTCCATCTGTATGATTTGCCTACACTGGTCTGTCTTTTGAATTTCAGCTTTTCAAAAAGCAGATACCACACCAGCTTATTTTATTTTCAGCATCTATCACTGCAGGCTTTATTAAATGTTAAGGAATAATAAGACCTATTATCGCACTGCGACTCCCTGGGATTTTTTGTAAGTCAGTAAGGCCTAGTGTCATGTGTTTGCATTTTCTCTGGGCTGTAGATGCCAGGAGACCAGGACCATTAAAAGAGGAGGGAGAGAAAGGGAAGGTTGGCAGGTTATTATGCACTCTTGGGGGTTTCTTTCCTACAACGCTTTCCCCTGCTCCCTTCTGTTCCTGCTTCTATAAAAGGAGTAAGCACACAACAACCGTCATATAAACCAACATCAGAAAAGCAAAAAGAATTCATCTGTCAAGAAGAAAGAGAAAATCTGTTACGGTTACGAATGGTTACAGCAAAGTGAGTAAGGAGTAGAATGTTGGCAATAAATGGGAACTTATTTTATTGCAGAGGGTCCAGCTCCCTGCTAAGGGAAAATCTGCAAAGTCTCAGAGAAGCAGAAGCATGATGGAGTGACGAGGTAACACTTACCTGACAGCCTAACACGTGGCAGGTGGTATTTGCGGAATGAGTCTGTAGACAGGCAAGGCTACGGAGAGCAAACTCAATGTCGCTACATGAATCGGAGAAGGGTCTGTGGGAAAGTTGGCTCTCATGGAAAACAGTTCTTAGAATTATGAAATATTTTCATTGTTCTGATTGAAATTGAGCTGAGTTTATGGCCTCCTCCTTCTCATTTTCTTTCTTCATCTTTCTCCCACTTCTCTTCCTCTGTTCCCTTCCCTTTCTTCTTCCTAACTGCACATACAAGTAGCCATCGTCTGCTGCATAGTATCATTAATTCAAAATGATCTTTCTTGTTTCAAATAGGAAATGTCACTTTGAATTAATGTGAACTATGTCTCCTATCTTCCTTTATACCTGACAATAATATCAGGCCATGTGTGACTCTCTTTATTTTCTTATGTTCATGTTTTTAAATAAACTCTGTTTTTCTCTTAGAAAATCATCTATTGTAGGGTGATATCAGGTTCTCCCTAGGTTTGCACTTTGTTTCTTACCACCTCTTCCTCACCTATCTTTGATTTTGTTTACTATTTAAAAACAATTTGACTCTCTCCTTCTCTGGTAATTTTCCGACACATATCTTTTCCCCACCTCTAGACCATGTGAGGTGCATCAATATGCATCGATTATTGCACTCAGCATGTGAGATTACAATCTATTCGTTTGTTTTGTACTTTGGTGAGTGGAGGTGTTGTAAAACTGGATTATACAATTAGGATGGAGGGGCACTTTCAAGAAAAGGAATACAAAATTATTAATGCAAAATTTGATATATGACAGAGATTTCTGCTTCTGTCCAAGATGGAGTAGAAAGACCGATTTATCCTCTTGCCTGAATAAAGAAAATGACAAAATATCTACAACAATGGTTTTCAAGACACAGGATATGAGGCAGCTGTCCTTGCGAGAGAGAAAACAAATGAAATAAGCTCCAAAGACTGTCCCGCTTCTGGCCCTGAAAATTTTACAAACCACAGATCAGGAAAGGGGAGATGAGCTGTGTACTGGTGGACTCTCAGTTGAGTAGGAGGAGCTGGAAGACCACAGTGACTACAGTTCACAAGATAGGCCTGCAAGGAGGGAGCTCTTCAGGGTTGCAGAGGGCACCCTGGGGTCCTCAGATGATTAAGGACATGTTTCTGCATGTGAGAAAGCCACCCAAGGCTGGGAAAGAATCACCCAAAGGATTAGTGGTAACATTATCCGACACTCACAAAGGTCAGAGAACAATGCCTCTTCCCTTGAGCTAGACTCGACAATGTCCTGATTCTCAGGACCCTGGGTAGAGTGCATAGAAGTGTCTTGTCTGAGTGAAGGGGGATAATTAGCCTAAACTGAGTACTACTCCAACCCTTCCCAACAATTCTTAACAGGAAGAATCAGGTTCCTAGACAATTAACTGTATACTAGAACCAAAATGAAGAGTATTTATATAAATACCCAAGTTTATAGCACCCAACAAGATACAATTCATAATATCTGACAGTCAATCAAAAATTACCAGGCAGGAAAATATAATCATTAAAGAACAGAAAAATCAATCAAGTGACATTGATCCAGAAATGACACAGATGTAACAATTAGCAGGCAAGAACCTTAATACAGTTATTGTAACTATACATTCAAAAAGTTAAGCAGATCTATGGGAGACATAAAAAAAGAACCAGTTCCTAATTCTACAAATGAAAGCTGCAATATGTAGGATGAAAAATACACTGAATGAAATTAATAGCAGTTATGTATTTAGAAGAAAAGTTAGTGAGTTTTAAGAAATGGGAATACAAACCATTCAATATGAAATATAGAATATAATTTTTTAAAAGTATGTTAAAGAGTACCCATGAGTTCTGAGAAAACTTCAAGCAGTTTAAAACACATGAAATTTAACCCCCTAAATGGGAGGGAAGGGGACATACTAGAAGATAGAATACCTGAAAATGTTCTACATTTGATGAAAATGAGAAACTTGTAGGTACAAGAAGCTCAACATACTCAAAGCACAAGAAACATGATGAAAACTGCACCAAGGCAAATCAGAATCAAATTGTACAAAAACGGTCATGAAGAAAAAAAATTAATAGCAACCAAAGGAAAAAGATTCCATGTAGAGGAACAGAGATAAAGATGATCACAGATTTCTCATAAGAAGCAATGCAAGTGACAAAAGAGCTGGGAAACATCTTCAAAGTACTGGAAAAAAATCTAGAATTCTGTAACCAGCAAAATACCCTTCAAAAGGAAGCAGAAATACTTTTCTAGACATACATAATCTGAAATAATTTGTCACTAGCAGAATGTTAAAGGAAGTCCTTCAGGCAGAAGATAAATAATACAAAATTGTCACATGAATCTACACAACTAGATGAAGATCATGGGAAATAACTACATGGAAAAATCTAGAAGATATATTTATTCTAAAAATCTCCTTAAAATTGAATTTAAAAAATGCTATCAGGTATTGTGGGATTTATAGTACCTGTATAAGTAGAATGTATACTTAGCATAGGACTGGAGAGGAAAAATGGAAATATACTATGGTAAGATTCTCTTGGTATGTGTAATGTGCCAGCATATCATGGATGTTAGACTGTGATACATTAAAATGCATACCATACACCCTAAATATACCACTAAAATAAATAAAATGTTATATTTACATAGCATTACACATATTATCACATGCCATTATATCTATAACATTATTATATCTATATAACATACCAGATAAAGTAGAATTATAAAAAAAAATGCTCAATTTAAAAGAAGGCAGTAGAAAAATGAAAAATTAAAAAAAGAACAGATGGGACAAGTAGAAACAAGCAGCAAGATGGTTAGTTTAAACCTAACCATGCCAATAATCACACTAAATGTAAATGCTCTAAATATCCCAATTAAAAGATGGAAATGATCAGATTAGGCAAAAAACCAAGACCCAACTCTATGCTGCATAAAACAAACACACATTAAACATAGACAGTAAAAAGTTTAAATGTAAAGTATAAAATATACATTATACTATAACCAATAAAAATAAAACTAGAGTCACAGCATTAGTATCAGACAATGTAGATTTCAGAGCAAAGAATACCAAGTATAAAGAAAGCCATTTAATCCAAGGCTCAATTCATTAAGAATAAATAATAATTATAAAAGTTTATGCACATAGCATGAGATTATATATATACAAAAGCTACAAATTATATATTGATAAAAGGTGTTAAAAGACAAACTTTAGACAAATTAGCAGTCTAAGTGAGCAAAGAACAATTCACAATTGGGCACTACCCAAACCAGAATAGGTTCAAAGCAATTCCAGGGTAGCCACAAAGTCAGATAATATTTATAGACAGAAAAAGAAAAGTGATGTACAGAAAACAGAAGCACAGTACAGAAACAACTGGATTGGTTATAGCTCCTGACATTTGCCTTATTTGAATATGCTTTGAACAGCTGGCTGCCTGTGAGTGGCTGAAACTGTGTGATTGAACAAGAGTAGGTTACAGTCTGTTTATACATCCAGTTAGGTTGCAGCTTACTATGTGTAAGCTTTAGTGCCAAACTTAAAATATGTAAGGAGGCAACTTCAGGCTAAATTTAATTTAACAAGGACATGCATCCAGAATATGTGTGGAACTCAAACTCAGTAATAAGAAATCAAACAGCCCAATTAAAAAACTGGAAAAAAGATTTGAGCAGATACTTTACCACAGAAGATATATAAGTTGCAAATAAACACAAAAAAAGATACTCAACATCAATAGCCCTTAGAAAAAGGAAGATTAGAACACCAATCTGATGCCACTATACATCCATTTGAATGAGTAAAATTACAAAGATTGTTAATATCAGTTATTGGTGAGAATGTGAAGAACTTAAATGTTCATACACTGGTGGTAGCTGTGTAAAATGGTAAATTACTTTGGAAAACAATTTAGAAGTTTCTGAAAAATGTAAACATACATCTGTCAAGTGATCCAATCATCCCTCTCCTTCATATTTAGCCAAGAAAAATGAAAGCAGATGTCTATACAAAGACTTGTATGTGAATGTTAATAGTGGCTTTTTTTGGTAATAGCCCAAAACTGAAAACAATTTAAATGTCCATCAAAAGGTAAATGAATAAACAAATGGCTGTCCATCCATATAATGGAGAGCTACTCAGCAATAAAAATGAATGAACCATTGATACACACTACCATGTGGTGACTCTCAAAATAACGAGGCTGTGGGAAGGAAAAGAGACCCGAAACAGTACAGACTCGATTATTCCATTTATATGCATTTTTAGAAATTGCAAACTAATCTATAACGACATAAATTGGAACAGTGGTAGCCTGAGGATAGGGAAGGGGTGGATTGAATTACAATGGGACCTGAGGAAACTTGGGGGCTGATGAATGTACCTTTACCTTTGATTGTTTTGGTAGTTTTATAGGCATATACACATGTCAAAACTTATCAAATGATATACTTTAAATATATGCACTTTATTACAAGTCAATTATATTTAATTAATGCTCTTGGAAAAGAAAGGGAAAGATTAATTACAGGGCTTAGGAAAGAGCTATTGCAGGTGACAAGCCATAGAACTTAAATTTTAGAAGCTTAATAGTAAATATTTCTGTTTACGTATCTGTCTCTCTTATTACTAAAGCTTCCAAAACCTTCATCTTTGTATCTCTGTGCCTAGCAGAGTTCAAAGTGGCTTTATTTGTCCCTGGCCAAAACTGAAAACAATTTAAATGTCCATCAAAAGTTAAACAATAAACAAATGGTAGAGTATCCATATTATCACATGATAATTGTTCCATTAATTCTTCTAACTGACTGGTTGACCAAAGAAACCAATGTTTAATCTCTGGGTGATATCCAAGGTCATGAGACAATGCCAGCTAGAGAGAAAGTGAATGCAGGGTTGTAGAAGAAACCTGGAGACTGAATGAGTCAGCTTTTTATCAAAGAAGCAGAGCCACGATAATATAACAAATCCCTCCATAGGAAAAAGAATTTGATTTGGGTATTTAATCTTGGGCAACTGTAGGGCTGGTTAAATGTTTATTAAGAGACCATTTCTCAGATTTCTGGTGCTGCAGCTTGAAGTCAGCAGGCAGACAGTTGAGAAAGGAAAACACAGGTGGAGTGGGGAGGACAAGACCAACAGGAAACAGCCAGGATGAGTGGACACCACAAAAACTGATGGGAAACCTCCAATTTCTCACTGGCCCTAATCCTCCACCCTTAATGATAGAGATGTCTTTCAGGAGAGAGTAATCCCTTTGTCATGGAGAGGAAAAGAAAGGTAATGACAATGGTCTTAATCACACATTCCTAGTTTCACTTGTAAAGTTTTAAAAAACGCATTCATTGGCTGGGCGTGGTGGCTGACGCCTGTAATGCCAGCACTTTGGGAGGCTGAGGCGGGTTGATCACAAAGCCAGGAGTTTGAGACCAACCTGGACAATATGGTGAAATTCCATCTCTACTAAAAATACAAAAATTAGCTTGGTGGTGGGCACCTGTAGTCCCAGCTACTCAGGAGGCTGAGGCAGGAGAATTGCTTGAACCTGGGAGGCAGAGGTTGAGCCAATATCGCGCCACTGCACTCCAGCCTGGGCGACAGAGTGAGTGAGACCCTATCTCAAAAAAAAAAAAAAAAAAAAATTGCATTTATCTAGTTAGTACCTTGTCTATCTCATTATCATCCAACATTGATCTTTTACTCAATTGCTTTTCTTGTCAACCATTATTTTCAACTCTCTCAAAATTTAGCTCTAACACTCCTTTAGCATGTAAGTGTCCAGGCACAGTATGACTTTGTAATTTTTATATGCTACACAGTAATGCTTATAGTTCTGTGGGCCCAAAATAAGCCTTTTGTTGGGGATATTTATTTAAAGAGTGAAAGCCCAATAGATACTTTTTGTCTGACTGATTGACTAAAGGCTCTAAGGAGTGTATTGGGTTTACAGAGCAACCTCATTTTACCACTGTTTCAGCAGTTGCCAAATTTAGTTTGACTCCCCTATCTGTGGAGCCAATGAGATTTATTCAAAGTAATATTGGGAGCTTTCTGGATCAATTGCTAAGCGTTCAATATCAAGAATCCGTGGAATACCACTTGGAAATAGGTTGATTTGAGGAAGCTAATTGGTTTCTTCTAAGCTCCTTGAATTAATGCTGCCACTATTTTTCAACTAAAATTCCAGTTTTAATACTTCACAAGGGCATTTTATGAGCTCATTGCAAGACATAGGGTAAGTGCAACACATGAGAGGTCATTTAAATGAGAGAAAAGATGTGACAAGAAATGCCTGAAAAGTCAGAATGACCAGATCGTATTGTATTTTCTTCTCTAACATTAGTTTTTTTCTGTTAAATCATATTCATGATACAACAAATATCCAATTGGAAAGAATCACAGAATATTGAAATATGTATTCCCTCTACTGAAATATATTCAAAATAGTTTTTCTCATATTAAATGCATAATTTGCTTTTCAATTAAAGGACCTGAAATATGATGCAATGACCAAGTGCTGCTTATTAGGAAACTGATCAAATTTTAAAAAGTGGGGGGTGGGAGAGACAAATTCGGTTTGGAAAGGAAAACTGCTAGCTTTTGGTCTGATTAAAACTATGAACTGTAACTTTATAAATCTTTTTTCTCCTTTACCCAAAGTGCCAAAAACAAAGCTGTATTCCTTTGATAAAGATTTCTGAAGACAAAAATAGCAATGCTGTTTCTTTAGAAAGTCAATAGTTTCTCCTAACTGGGACTACAGAGCTTACTGTCAAGGAGATCACAATGTCTGCACTGAGAATTTTCTAGGTAATCTTCGTGGCTAAGTCTCAAGAGCTTCAGAACTGGCAACAAGATTCAAAATGCTGTGAGAAGAATATCTCCCAGAATTGGATTAGCACAATTTTCTAAGTTAGGATTAAAAGGAATTTTTTCTTAAATATGGAGATCTCTTGTTTGCTAAGCTAAATTATTTAATACTTTTTCCAGAAAATGGCCCTTTGTTATTAGGGATCTTTATCTTTTTTGAGGAAGCATGAAAATTCAAGGAAGGAGTTTCAGAAGTGATGAATGGGGATGTTTGTTTAGTTAACCACTTTCTGTTCTGGGAATCCACTGAACGTCAATCACACATCCCAAGACTCTCAGAACATTCATGATCCTTTACATTGGCTGGCTCCAACATGGGTAAAACCTCTATGTTCTGCTGCATGTACTCGTTTTGACACAACATCTTTGATCTGTACCAACATTATTGAGGATAAGTTTGATGAAACTATATCTGATGTCAAAAGTGGAAACTTTATATAAAAAAAGTAAAATAAGCAGGAAAAGAAATATAGATATTAAAAAGGGGACAATGAATTCAGAGTAGAAATAAAAATAATTCCATGATAATAAGATAGCATACATTTTTGTTTTCCATTTTTTTATTACACAAAATGGCAAGCATAAATCGATAGGATAGTAAAACAAAGCCTCATACACCCATATCCTAGCTTCAGAAAGCACCAACTCAACGTGAGTCTGGTTTTGTTCCCATCCTACCCACTACTCTCCTTTACTATTTTGGAGAAAATCCTAGTCAGCATATCATTTCAGTTGTAAATATTTGAGTATTTCTTAAATGGATAAAAGCTTATGAAAAAGAAATGACCATAATATAATTGTCACATCTAAAAGTTGGTAATTCCTAATATCATCAAATATTAAATTACTGTTCGAATTTCCAAATGTCTCATAAATGCCATATGTTTTAAAGTTTGAGTGAAAATCTAAAGAAGATCAACAATTACAATTAGTTGATAAGTCAATTAAACGTTTTATAATGTATTGGGTCCGTTCCCTCCATTAGTTTCTTCTTGTAAATTATCTTTCGAAGGAACCCAGTAGTGTACCTCCTAAAGTTTCCTTTGTCTGAAACATGACATTTTTTTTAAGTAGTACATCCAAGAAGAAGTCATATCAATGCCCCATTGTTGAATTTTAGGTGCCCGCTCTGTTTTGAGTTCACTAATGGTACATTTTTCAGAGAAATTTTGTTTGTCATTGAATAATTATTTTTACAACATTCCTTCTGTCTTGTTAGATCATCTCAGTTATTTTGTTTTTGCTCGATTTTGTGACCCATGAAGAAAATCATATAGTTGTCAATTATCTCTTGAGAGTTACTGCCGAGGAGTACCATGCTAAATTTAAATAAGGTATTGTGGCAGCTACAATGCCATGTTTTCATGAAACTCCATCCCATTCTTCCCTCCATGGGCACACAAGGTCTACAATATCCAGCCTCCATTATAGTGTGATGCCATATGACCAGCTCCTGGCCACTGGGTGTGGGCAGAAGCCATGTCCCAGCCTGGCTATAAAAGCCTCTGCATGTTTGCCAGCACTCTGGCTCCCACGTGGTTAAGACAGTAAGATCAGTGTCTTTAATACACATTAGGAAGGCAGCTGCCTGATCCACATCAGACTGGAACAGGAGTGAGATGTAAAGCTCTGTGCTGCAGCAGTTGAGTCTGGGGATTGTTACCACAGCGTAGTCCAGCCTCATCTGTCTCAACCAATAATAAGATTGTTAGACTGAAATAGAGACTACATCACTTCCAGTCTTGTTGAGAACATTTCCAAACTCCTATTTGAGTAAGACTCTCCATATAAGTCTCATTTGGACTTAAATGAGCCAAAAACAGAGATTGACAATAGACAATACATATATAGGCTATAGAGTTATTTTTTAAAATTCATTTTATTTTTTAAGAATAGTAAGATACTTAAATATTTTCATCACATTTACCTTAAAATCTAAGTGTTTATTTGATGTCAATATATTGAAAGGAAATAAAATGGATACTGGAAATAGGAGTGACCAATCCTTCAGTTTAATATCAACTCAGCGTAGAAGAAAACATCTTAGCTAAATGTTTGATTTGAATACAATTATTTTTCAGCATTGACAGGAGTCTCTGGCCAAATAATCTACTACTTTGAAATAGTCAGAACCTACTTTTCAAAAGAAGTTCTTTCAAAAAACCAGAAAGAAAAAGTGTAGGAGTCACTGATGGTGGTGGAATTTTGAGTCCATGTGCATATAACCCAGGGCCTCTCTGTCACCTGAAGGGATTTTCTGAGATACAAGGAGTGCCCTCTGGGCCACTCTTTAAAAGTCCATTCTTATGCCCACCACAGGTCAATCTCCATAAATCCCACTATGTGATTTAACCAAACCTGTTCCTATGCTATCTTGTTGATGGTCAAGTAGACAGGCAATAGAGATGAAAAGCTAGCAAGCATTTTATCCAAATGAAACAGCATAAGGTCACAGGATTTTAGCATGGGAAGCCATAGAGATCATGTGACCTAACTCCTTTATTATACAGACAAGGAACCTACCTCACAGAAAGCCTAAGGGGCTTAGCCAAGGACAGAACACAGGTCGTGATAGACACAGGCAGCTAGATCCAGTTTCCTGACTCCTGCTTCTGAACCCTTTCCCTCTCCCTTTAACGGAGCCTCACTTTAACACAACTTACATATGCTAAATAAACGGACTTATTACAAACCTGACTGGAAGATTCTTGGGACTTGGAATAAATATTCTTTTCACTAACAGACATAAGAAACCACCTGTTTTTTGTTTTTGTTTTTGTTTTTGTTTTTTTGCGACACAGTCTTGCCCTGCCACCCAGGCTGAAGTGCAGTGGCGCAATCTCGGCTCACTGCAACCTCTGCCTCCCAGGTTCAAGCAATTCTCCTGCCTCAGCCTCCTGAGTAGCTGGGACTACAGGCACGTGCCAACACACCCAGCTCATTTTTGTATTTTTAGTAGAGACAGGGTTTCACCATGTTGGCCAGGCTGGTCTTGAACTCCTGACGTCAGGTGATCTGCCTACCTCAGCCTACGAAAGTGCTGGAATTGCAGACATGAGCCACTGCATGTGGCCAAAACCACCTTTTTTAAAAAATGTAGAAAGACCTAGTGAGAGGCAGATTATTAAAATGGAGAGAATGGGTTTTGAAGGTTTAGTTCTAATCTTATCTCTATTGTTCTAACCTTGGAAAAATTACTTACACTGTATGAACCTCAGATTCCTCATTTGTAAAATGGGGAAATAATACCCCCATGCAGAATTAGTGTCACAGTCACCAAGTTCTCGGCATCAGGGAGGCACCACAAGGCAGTGGAGCCTGCACTCAGTAGAGGCATAACGTGTGCGCCTTGTGTTACCAAAGATCTTGGAAAATCTCAATTTAAGATTTGGGGACACATGTCGTTGCTAAATTTATTACAAGTTTCAACTTTCAATTTTGAGCATCCTGGCAAACAAACCCACAATAACCTATTTAGTATACCACTGACATAAATATGTTTTCTAGTGAAACCAACACTGTATATTTTTAAGGAACACAAGTCTACAAAATCATATCTTGCTTTCATGCCAACCTAATTGCCACAACTAGCTCTAAGACTCCATTTTAAACCTAATTGCTTCAAGGTGGGAAGAAACATATAGAACTTTATTTGTTTAGGCTATTTGCAAAAGGAAATACAGCCTGTCACCATGAACATTCTATTGATGTGGTATGTGGTTGTTCGCTATGAAAACAGAACCATCTAAAATTGTGTAGCACTAAACACACCCTAGTATGATGAAGTGTGAGAGAAAGGAAACACAGAACTCAAACACCAGGAGAAATGAACACTCTCGTTGCAGTGAAACGTTGGTATGATATTGGCATAAGGGCAAAAGGAATTCAGAAATGACACAACAAACTTACTCTTTTTCTTACTCTTAGTCATTTAACCCCTACTTTCACTTTCTAGTGACAAGCATACATTTTTTACATAGAAAGAAATACACAGTTATAAAAGATTATTTCACCCCTACTAAAATGAATAGTATATATAAAGGGCAATGATACACAAAGGTTACAGCATATGAATATGAAATTTGCATATGCACATGAAATTTGTTTTTCCTTTGAAAACAACACAGGTTTAATCATGTTATTAAGCAGAATTTCAACAAGCAATTATGAGTGCTACTCTCAAGAGTGTAAATGATGAGTGCTACTATTCGCAAAGCAAAGACATGGAAACAACCTAAATGCCCATCAATGGTCAACTGGATAAAGCAAATGTGGTAAATATACACCATGGAATACTATGCAGCTATAAAAAAGAACAAAATCATGTTCTCTGCATGAACATGGAGGGAGCTGGAGGCCATTATTATTAGCAAACTAACACAGGAACAGAAAACCAAATACCCACATATTCTCACTTTTAAGTGGGAGCCAAATGATGAGAACACATGGACACTAGAGGGGAACAACACACACAGGGGCCTATCAGAGGGGAGACTGGGAGGAAGGAGAGAATCTGGAAAAATAATTAAAGGGTACTAGGCTTAATACCTGGATGATGAAATAATCTGTAAAACAAAACCCCATGACAGAAATTTACTTATGTAACAAACCTGCACTTGTACCCCTGAACTTAAAAATAGTTTTAAAAATGTTGTGTAGTACAGTCTCAAGCATAACAGAGGTTGTAATTCAAAATATTGCTATTAAATTAGTTTAAAATAAACTTTCCTTAATACTTTTAAATTGCAAATGAGAAAACAGATAGGTACAGAAAAGAGTGTTAATAAAAGTTTAGGTTTTTCAAGGTGTTGTTTGTTTGTTAATTCATGTGTTTGCTTTTGTTTTAGTTGTTGCTGTTGGTTGTGTGTTTGGGGGTGAGGCTGGGGATATTTGTTTCCTGAGGACCTCTGCATTTTCTGACGTTTATTTGAATGTGCTAAGGCAAACTGAGAAAATTCAAATTGTGTCCAACTGTTTGACTTCTCAAGTCCGATACTCAAACAAAAACTATGGGATTACATCAAAGGGCATAGTAAGGATTCCCGGGTTAAGGAGAAAAAAAGTGTGTAACATTCCTAACTAGAGAGATGGAGTGTGAACTATATAAGGAAAGCTATCATCACCATTCACAAATATTTGTTATATAAGGCACTAGCCTCTCTGTAAAGGAAGACAATACCAATGAATTCAGAATGTAAGTGACCCACAGCCTGATACTGAAGTCATCCTGGACTTTCCTGCCTGTGTCCACACAGATAGGAATCCTAGTCATGATGAAACTGAACATCCACACTGGCAGTTAGCTCCATGATAGGACATGTGAGCACAAATAGTTCAAATTGCTCAGAGGGAGAAAGTCAAAAGCACATTGTGCAATCTGATTCTTTGGAATGTCAATGTGAGGCATGAATCACCTGACAGAATTTGCCTCAGTCCATGTAAAGACATTATTCAAAGGAACTCATCTACACATCACTGCCCAACAAGGAGACATTTCTCTTACAAAATTAAAAAAGATCCTCAGACAATTTTTTCACAGCAGGTATCATGACTATTGAATGTGTGATAATCCACAATGTGTTCAGTCCTTGTGGATTACAAAGGACACATCATAGAAAACTGCAGATTTGGTGACAGCCTGGCACTAAGAGTCAGAAATCCTAGATTCTAGACCATGCCAAACCACTTCCCAGACAGGTGACCTTGGACAAGTACCTTCATCTTGCTGAACTTTTAGTTTCTTCTTTGTTAAAAATAGTAGTAAGAGTTCCTGCATTTTTCATCACACAGAGGTTGCACAGGAATCAAAAGAAAGTCTATAACAATATTTGATAAAGTTTAATGCATGTGGACATTATAATAATCATAATAATTACTAACGTATTTTTATTATACAAGCAAAAGCTTATAAAAAGAAATTTTTTAATTCAAGTCATGGGAATAAATGAGACTCTTCAGAGAACTTGTAACATAAGTCAGAAAGAAGCAAACGAAAATAAAAGCCATAAGGAACACTAATACTTAGAAATAAGACAGACACAAGAGCCAATAAAGAAGTGAGAAGGTGGGTTTGTAGAAGTGTCAGGAAACTAGGGATGTTCTGTATTACAGATGCCAAGACAGGGGAGGAGTAATCATCAGCAAAGTACCTCCCAAATTGGTCAAATAGGATAATCACGACTAAATTAAAATCATTAGCTTTGGTAACTAGAAAGTCACTGCTCTGTTTCTATCAACTGGTTTTTTTTCTTGGTAAGGTCACATTTCCTTGCTTCTCCACATGTCTAGTAATTTTAATTGGATATTTGACATTAGCACTATTGTTCAATGTCTGGATTCCTGTCTCCCTTTAAAATACTCTGTACTTTGTTCTGGAAGGAGATTAATGTATTTGAGGATCAGTTTGACCTTTACAAGTCTTTCTTAGGATGTTTTTAAACTTCGTTAGAGAAGGTTTAGACTAGCTGTTGTTCCAGGTTTAGGCGAGCCCCGCACTTAAGACATGGCCTTTGTGGAGCCTCTACTGAATGCCCTGGTCTTTCCAATCAGGCTAGCTGGAGTCCAAATGTCTCCCAGCTCTACATGAGCTCCAGTAGTTTGTGTTTGTAGTTCCATGACAGTTATCATTTCTTGATAGTTCTGTACCCTACACAAGTTCAGGTTACTATTCAGACAAAGACTCAGGGAAAACTCTGAGTAGATTCTGAAGCTCCTTCTCTGCTTGGCCCTTTCTCTCTAGTACCCTGCCCCCAAAATTTCAACTGTGCATTTCCTGTGCAAGTACCTTTATTCTCAGTCTTTCTGAACTTTGATCTCTATCACCTCTTCTCAGTGAGACTCCAAGCTCTACTTAAGGCCTCTTCCTGGGCCCTGGTCCAGAAGCACTATCCAGGCAGAAAGCCAAGGAATCTAGGGCCCACCACATTAGTTTTTCTGCCATGGATTCTATTTCTATGCTGCCTTTATTTTTAATGTCTAAAAACCATTTCTTTTTCAGTTTCTCTAGCTCTTTATGTCATGAGGACTAGTTCAGTACCAGTTACTACATTTTAGCCAGAATCAGAAGCCCACTGGAGATCTTAGGAAAAACATTTTCAGTGGATTTAGGCATAAATGAAAGAAAGTGAGGAGCCAGCACATACAAGCAACTCTTCAACAAAGGGACATAGGTAGACGGAACAGTGACTTGTGCAGAGATCTTCATCCAGATTATTGCTATTTGGTTATATATGACTTAATCTAGATAGTATTTCTTAATGTTTGACTCTATATGGGTAATAACTGTGTCTACTTTGGTTAGTCTTGTATCTTCAGTTAACACAATTTCAAAAACACTGGCCCATAATTGGGATTTAAAAATACTTAAAAAATGCTTGCTGAAAAAATAAATAAATAACAGATAAATGAATGAATGACTGGAAGAACCAGTCTCCACTTTCCAAATGCTTAAAAGTGTAATGTTATGTGAATATAACACTTGTATGTCATATTACATGGAAATTTTATTTCTACATCAAGCCTCCTTTAAAAACAATTTGCTTTGTTTCTAGTGGAATGTGCCCTACTTGAATCTAGAACATGACTCTTTCGCGAAATTGGTTGTCTTTTTGTAAACTTTGAGGAATGCCAACCAGGAAGGAACAGTATGCATTACGAGAAATTTGAGTAGGTACACCAATCAGATGACAGACATACTTCAGAAACACATCTTAAAATAAATGAACAGCTCTACCTGGCCAAACACAACCCCAACAAATGATTGTTCCAGGCATCTTAACAGCATACATGAGAAAAAATGAATTCAGACTCATACAAAATAACTAAAATGTTTTTACCTGCAAGACATATTTTGTAAGTGAAGGCAAGTAGCTTTTGCCTTTACTGGATAATACCAGATTACTAATTGATTGCATGTGAGATATTGCTAGGTCAGACTTCTAATGAGTGACTTTCAGAGTCTGATGATGAAAAAGTTAAAATCTTTAGGGATGCTTTCTGTACATATTGTCTTCTTAGCAAGATACAATTGAGGATTTATAGTTTCTGTTAGAATGAGAAGTTTTCTCAACTCATCATATTGTGATACTTATTCTCCATAATTTTGTGCTGCCATATTCCTACTCTACACTAGGAAAATAAGAGGAAACTAAAGCAAAATGGCTGGAGAAAAACAGACAATCTCACACATTGACAGAAATACAAAATGACCTTATCTTATAAAAAGGGAATTTGGAAATGCCTAACAGGATGACTTAGGCATTTATCTTTGACCCAGCAATCTCATTTCCAGAGATCTATGCTAAAAGTACATGTCAAACATACGAAAAATAAAGGTGTATAAGCCTTTTCCTTGCAGCATTATGACTAATAGAAAGGGTGCAAGAACAATGTTTTCCAATATTTCAATAAACTATGCTATGTTCTCACAACAGAGTACTATAGAGCTGTACAGATAAAAGATGAACACTTCTAGAAGCTTCAATGTGTAGAATATTTAAGAAGAGTATGTGTGCATATATACATACATATCTACAGAAAATGTGTTTCATTTTAATAACTTAAATTGCACCTACAGAGGGCTGAATACATACAAGAGAAAGGAATAGAAGCAAGTCTTCCCTGAATATACATTGTTTTGTACATTTGACAAATAACTCATGTAAATGCTTAACATTATATTAAATAAAATTAAAACTACAAAGGCCATTATTAAAATCAAAAGCAAATTGAAAATAATAAATCTGTTTATCAGGTTAGTAAGCATATCCACAAAAACAGAAAAATTTCAAGTAACTTTAAAGAATATTGATTTACTATACCTCCCTATTGGGTTAGATACTGAAGACCTGAAGAGCAATCTTCAACTCTTTTCAATAATCACATTATTTGTGACAGAAGTAATATAACTATTCTGAGAATATATTATTATTTTCTGTATATAATGAGTAATTATTGTGAGATAAATCAAATGAACTGTTATCATTGAGGATTGGTGTCTTCACCATGAAAGGAATGAGATACGGATGTAAGGTTGATGAGATGAATAAAAACCTGTAGTCTTAAATTGTATTTAAAACTAGCAATCAATATGAACTCACATTGTATATCATCTTTATGAATACATTGTGTGTGGGTGTGTGGGTGTGTGTTTCTTAGCTTTGTTCTCTAGAAAAGTCTAGAAACAGTGACTAACTCAGTAGCAATTAGCACCTCTAGCACAAAGATCATGGTCTCTAAATATGATTTCCCACTGCAAAGAACCAGAATTCCTTAGTGAAATAATTGCTTTCAACTTGAGAAAGAAAATGTTAACGATGAGTCTAAAACATCTGTTCTTTCCAGAAAGTAAGAAGCTAACAAAGTCTATTGAAATCATAAGCAAATAATTCAACAGCCACTTTCAAGAGTTTTTCACTAGCCAATGATGGGCAAATTCGACTACAAATAAGATTAATAAATGAAATAAATTACATTAAAAATTGAAATTCATGTGTTTATAATAATACTGTAATAGTCTGTTCTCATGCTCCTAATAAAAACCTACCCCAGACTAGGTTATTTATAAAGAAGAGGGGTTTAATGGACTCACAGTTACACATGGCTGAGGAGGCCTCACAATCATGGCAGAAGGCAAAGAAGAAGCAAAAGCACATCTAACCTGGTGGCAGGCAAGAGGGCATGTGCAGGGAAACTTCCCTTTATAAAACCATCAGATGTCGTGAGACTTACCATCACAAGAACAGCATGGGAAAAATTTGCTCCCATGATTCAATTAACTCCCACCAGGTCACTCCCACAACATGTGGGAATTATTACAATTCAAGATAAGATTTGGGTGGGGACACAGAGCCAAACCATATCAAATACTTAAGTCAAATTTCAGTGATCATCTTCGGAGAGTGAAAGGAGAACAATTTATTGTTTTGAAAACTAGTGGATAAGAGGATATAACCAAGAACTTACATTGCTTTTCCTATAATAATTCTACCACAAAGTAAACATATAATATACAATGGAAAGGCATTGTTTGTAGATACACTACAGACAATAAATTCAAAAGAAATGATCACATTAAGTCATCACCATTTTGCAACTCTCTTTTATTTTATGTATTTAGTCAGATTAGTCATCTACCTTTACAAAAAACTGAGATGGCTAGACAATAGCAAATATAATTCTGCCTATAAGGATTTTTGAATACAAAGTAAAATACAGTAAATAAAACCCAAATCCTACTAAAATTTTAGGTTTACTAGCTTATAAGAAATCCAGGTTTCAAAGGAATTACACAACACAATCGGGACTGTAAAAATCTCTTTAGGACAAACAACCTGTTTCTTTGACAAATAAAATGCAAGGAAAAAGCCAACAAGGTCTATATCTTAAAAGAGGTTTAAAAGATAAATCAATCAACTGCAAGGTGGTACAATCTCAGTTCACTGTAACCTCCGTCTTCCTGGTCCAAGTGATTCTCTTGCCTCAGCCTCCCGAGTAGCTGCGATTACAGGTGCCCGCCACCACACCTGGCTAATTGTTTGTATTTTTAGTAGAGATGGGGTATCATTATGTTGGCCAGGCTGATCTCGAACCCCTGACCTCATGATCCACCCACCTCAGCCTCCCAAAGTGCTGGGATTACAGGCATGAGCCACCACGCCTGGCCTAAGGAATAATTTTTAATTTTAAGTATGATAATCATATGGAAATTAACTTTTTGAAAGAGTTCTAAACTTTCAGAGATGTATATTGAAATATTTATGGAGGAAATGATACGATGTCTGGGATTTGCTTCAAAATATTTGGTGAGGGACAGGGTGCAAGATAAGATTATAGATGATGCAAGACTTGAACTCTTTCACCCTATTTGGTTTTACTTTCTGAAGTTCTATGGATTAGATAGTCACAGGGGTTAATGATCTACTATTTTAAAAATATAGTGGCAGCTGGGTGCTGTGGCTCATGCCTGTAATCCCAGCACTTTTGGAGACTGAGGCAGGCTCACGGCTTGAGCCCAGAAGTTTGAGGCCAGCCTGGGCAACATGAGGAAACCCCATCTCTACAAAAAATTAGCTGGGCATGGTGTGCATGCCAGTAGTCCCAGCTACTCGGGAGGCTAAGGTAGGGGTATCATTTGAGCCCAGGAGGTGAGGTTGCAGTTAGTTGACATCACACCACTGTACTCCAGCCAGGGCAACGGAGCAAGAGACACTGTCTCAAAAAAAAAAAAAAAAAAAAAAAAAAAAAGTGTAAATAATATCACTTGGCTTCATTATATAAAACTGTATCATATACACCTCAGTCAAGGTATCTACCCTTCTGATCATCAGTTTGTTCTCTTATTTAAAAAGGGCCAAATCCCTTGCCTGCTTCTTAAAGCAAGGAAATGTGATCATAGAAACTCTGAAACCTCTCTGTGTGCATAATGTTGAGAGGTGGATAAAAGGAAGGTAAGAAGTACTCAGTTTTTATTTAATGAACGCTTTTGATGATAGTTAATTTTATTGAGCAATTATTATGTGGTAGGAATTATTAGCAGGGTTTCATGTGCATTAACTCATTTAATCCTCAAACAACCCTGTGAGACAAGTATGAACATCTTTTTATAGATGAGAATACTGAGGCAATCAAAGGTTAGTTAAGATGCCCTAAATTACACCATTTAGGGATCACTGGCAGGCAATGGAGTCAGGATTCACAGCCAAGCAGCCCTGTACTCTTAAGCACCATATTCTGCTACATATTTATTTGATGTATTTTTGCTTATTGATATTTGTTATCAATCAATATTGATTATTGCTATTTATTTGAAAGCTCTGATAGGAAAGATAAAGGAACAGAAAGGCCTCTATGGAAGCACTTGAACACCTGGTCAGGCTAATGATTTAGTTCCTCAGAATAAACATATTTGTGAAATGTATATTAAGAGAAGTTAAGCACTGAACAGGGAAGAGCAGAATGGAGGAATTAAAAGACCACCGAGTCAGTGCTTTGATCATTTTAGTGTCCCAAGCCCTTGATATCCCCACACTCATATGCCCACTCAGCAGAATAAAGCCCCTGAAGTTACCAGAATATTTAACTATTATATATTATCCCCCAAGCATTCCCCTTGAAGGAATCACTCCCATAAACAACCAAGGGGCTTATCAAGATATAATTTCCAATCATGAACATTAAGTCATCTTTCAAAGATAACTTGCGGAGAATACAATTTCTTCATCTAATGATTATCCAGGGGGCTTTGGCATTTCTTACCAACTCCCCTCACTGGCAACTGCCTCCCTTCACGTGGCTTCAGAGAATTTTCCTGCTAACAGAGATTGCTCAGGAAATAGCTATAAACACCTATTATCTCCCTTTCCAGAGCTTCCTTTAACAATAAGACCCTTCTCTTGGCCATCATTTCCATCATTATTTTGACTTCTCCCTTGTCCCTTAAGTCCAATTAACTGATTGGAAACCTTCCCACATCATCTGCGATTCTTGCTTCCTTTCCATTCCCAATGCCACTGGATTTGGCTGGACCCCATAGTGAGCGAGGAAGTAAAAAGAGATAGCTAGGGCAAAAATTCCTCAGTAGAACTTCCTTTCTAACAAAAAGCAGCCCAAGAAGACACGTGTCTTCTAACAAAGAGCAGCCTGGAAGATTGTGCTGCAAACATAGATAAGGAAGCTGGAAGCTTACAGTGGGGAGTTACCTGTAGCTGCTGCACTAGAAAGGGGTACCTGGAGCCAGGCATATCCACCATGAGGGCTCCACTTCCCACTTTTTTTTTCTTTTTCTTTTTCTTTTGCACATGCACAGTAGGAAAGCAACATGGAGTAGCTCAGGCAAAGGATCCGCCTCCATAAGAAAAGGCTGGAGTGGGGGCTGCCAGAGATTTGCACTCTATGCAGATGGCACACCTGGTCTTAACTGGTTTTTCATACCCTATGTAGGTAAAATACTGCCTCCCCACTAGCTCACTTATAAAAACCCTTTCATTTTACTGTGGCACGGCAACCCTTTTTGGGACCCCTCTCTGCAACAGAGAGATGTTCTCTTTCTTTCACCTATTAAACTTCTTCTTCTGCTCGGACCTCACCCTTGGTGTGTCTGCATCCTCGATTTCCTCGGCTATGAGACCAACGACTTGGGCACCCACCCAGGCAACAAGGTCATTTCAATAAGGGAAGTAGCAAAGTGTTTTCAATCCCTGTTGCCAGAAATTGGCCTAAGGCTTTACTCTAAAAAAATTAATCCAAAGCAGACCTGACAAATATTTGCTACATTTGATAATAAACCAATAAATTATCTGCTAATAAGTGCCTGAAATATTTAGCACACATCTGCCTTATTCTGATGACTGATCACATTTCTAGTTCCCCTGTGGGCTAAAACAATATGCTTTCCTTCCTACACAAGCAATACTTTATGCAGCGACACAAATTTTAAATCTGAATACAAATGCAGCAAGTTTTAATTCTGCCTCTCATTCTCCAACAAAATCACGGGGAAGAAGGAAAGCATCCTTAGTCAAAAGGGGTACAGGGACATAGAACCTCACCATGCTGCAGTCATGCAGGCAATAGAGAAAAATGGTGGTTGTTCCCTGGGGCAGTGGCAAACAAGGTCCCCTCTCATGCAAGGGGACAGGGGCAGCACTCCTACCATCTCCCCAGAGATATAGGAGTTAAGAAGGAATTATTTAGGCAGATAGCAAGGGCATGGGAGTCCTGGGTAAGGCTTTTCTTTTTAATGAAAAGCAGCCCCAAATCATTTTCTAACAAAGAGCAGTCTGCAAGCTGGGAGCTTGCATAGGTGAATGCCAGCAGGAACTAGGAACTAGATATTTTCAGAATGACGGCTCCATCTTCCCTTCCCTGCCAGCCAAGTGTATTGTAAGGAGCAGACAAGATGGCTCTGATCAACTGGAAAGCCGATTTGCATAATAAGATTAGGGTGGGGCTACCAGCCTTCCCTGCACACTATGTAGATATCATACCTGATTGAACTAGTCTTTGAATCCTATGTAAATCAGACACTGCCTTCTCCAACCTATTATATCTGTTTTGGTCCACCGCCTCCCCACTTTTCAGATCTCTCTCTCTCAAAGAGCTGCTCTCTTCTCTCCTTTCTTCTATCTATTAAACTTTCCACTCCCTAACCCGCCTACATGTGTCTGTGTCCTGAATTCTTGGCGTGTGACAACGAACCCCAGGGTGTATACCCCAGACAGCACAGCCACTTCACCAGCAGGGACAGCAGCTGTCACATGAACTGTAGATGAATTGGAGGTGAGTCTGATGTCTTGGAATTTTGAGGAAAGTGGGTAGAAAGTTGCCAAGCAAGCTGAAGAGAAAAGCAAAAGGGATCATGTTCCAGAAGAATCCTTAGCAAGATAACAGTCAGAACTTCAATCAAGGTGATTGATCTGAAAGGGGGAATTAAATGTAAATAAAATACAACCATGTGAAACCACACATATGTTGTTGAACCTTATCTAGACACTAACTGTGAAAAAGCCAGCGTGGATTATTGATGAAGGACATTCAGGAAACCACAGTTTTGCCATGCTTATTTAGAGAACAGAGACAGTGGTGTTATCAGTCCACAGCTCAGTTGTAAAATTGGGATGACTAGATGTCCCAAGACCATTCTGTTCCTCAGCCCTCTCGACACTCACCTAAGAAGCTTCCAAATTTACCACTTCTCAGTCATTGTAAGGATGCTGGATGTCATAAGGATGATTATGGAAGAATGGGTGCATTCTACATAGAGAACATAAAAAGTCACAATATTTTCTTTTATAAATTGATATTTTGGCATTTATATTAGTTCCCCTAAATCTAAATAACCATGAGAATATTGACAAATTTAATTTTCCTGAACTTTAAAGCTGAGGCTAGATACTAACCACAGTGACTTTATCTATGTAGTACCACACTCTACCAGCTGGGATGTTTGAGTAACAGGCTCCCCAGATTGCAGCCTCCCCTCCAGCACCAGGTAGGATTACCAGTCTGTTTGTTTTCATTTTAACTATGTAGATTTGCCAAATTTTGTCACCTGTGGACTTCAGTTTTCTCATATGTAATATGATGCATTGGCCCAATGTTTTCTGAGAACCTTCAATCTCTGTGAGTCTCTTCACTGAAAAAATTGTTGACTTTCTTTTTTTATTGTTCTGTTTGTCTTTTCAATGTCAAAAAAGCACTGTGGTAAAAGTCTCTCAGTAAAAAGTGAACCTTGGGGCTTGTTCCTGAGTTTGACATGTTAAACAAATTAAAGAACTGTTTTCAACTGATTAGTCATATCCCTCTTCAATTCCTATGGGAATGTGGATTAGTTGTGCATGAGAAAGTCAGCCAATTTCGGCATGCAGATGTCTTTCAGGTAGGTAGGCCACCTGTGATGAAGTGAATCATTGAAGAAAGTCTATTTTCTTGTGGCATAAATACAAGCCTGAAGATTACATGTAAGCTGTCATACACGTACCTCCTAAATGCAATTCCTCAGAAGTGACATGCCATCATCATTCACATTAATGTCGATTTGTGCAACTACACGGTTTGAAATAATCAACCAATTCATCACAGTAGGTATTTGGGAGAAGTGAGGGAGCTTTCTCTGTACTAATGAAAAAAATGACATTTCTGTTTACCATCTGTCAGTTGTAAGTAATTAATACATGTCTGTAATAATTTTCATATTTTGATATGTTATTCACTTGTAAGGATATGCAATTTTTAAGAGTTATGGTGAGAATGTTTCTTCCATAACATTCAGCTTTAAAAAGTTTTAGGAAACTATTCATTATGTCTCAAAAGTTAAATGCATGATAAATGAAATGCCTCTTACTGGTTGCAATTTTCTAAATGTAAGTAATGCCTATTACTTTGATATTTAACTCAAATATATTAACAATAATTGAAAGCTTTGGATGCTACAGGTTGATAATAAGCCTGAAAGTATAGAACAGTCATCTGTATGTGAAAATTTTTATTCTTAAAGCCAACATAACAAATTAAGGATTATGTCGGTGTTTCTAGCTGTCCCCCCAGATCTAGCTCCTGATTGATAATTGTCAATAGAGTCAAACACACCTTTCTATGGCCAGCTCCACTTCTCCAAAGCAAGCTCCTCTCACTTCACCACCCAGAAACCACACTGGAACCTGGAATCTAAAGAATGTATTTGCATTGTCAAAGAACTCACCCTCTCCCAAAGGGTCCACCCTGGGATTCCATTCTAGTGACTTTACGAAATGCTTCTAATTACTCATTAGTTAGTTCCCATAATCTGCTTAAGGACTTGTTTACTTGTTAACAGAGAGGGTGGGAATCTAGCCTTAGCAGTCTGTGTCAGTGCAGCATCATAAATAAGATAAACATTATCTGAAGTGATCACAATGTTCTTGAACATCTGAGCCAGAGAGAATCAAGAGTGTGTCACCTTCCTTCTGATTTTCCAAATGAGCACATGGGAGAGGCCTCCCTAAAGTCACCCTGGGAATGTGTCTGCCTCCAGCCCCATTCACAGTCCCTGGCACTGCCTTGTCATTAGATCGTGTTCAATGAATGCTTGTAGAATTGAATTAACACCACGTGGATTTACACCCTTTCCTGTCAAATAGCTAGTGCTAAAAGATACAGACCTGCACTTCAGCCATGCAATGCCTTTAAGATGTTTCATACTCTGATGCAGAGGAAGATGTCTCTTGCCATAACAGAACCACACCGAGAAAGATCAAACAAGATCACACCGAGAAAATTCATGTACAGGTAAATCTCATTTGCAATTATTGCAGCATGCACCGAGTCCAAAACATTTCACCCACAATTTATTAGCAAAAAAGAAAACACCCGAGGGTCAGCGTCTTCTCTAAGTCCTGGCACAGGAACACCTGAGCCATGGAGATGTTCAGTGCGTTGTGTAAATGACATTCCTTTCATGGAGACGAATTGGCACGTGGGGTCTAAAAGCCATTCTGTAAGACATATTCCAAAAATAATTGTTTTGGTACTTTTTCAGACTGCATTTAAGAAAAAAAAAAAAGCCCTTAGCCGCTAGGTCACACGTACCAAACAGTAGTTCATTACCATGCAATAAGGCCCTACCACACTTACTAATTTTATACCAAGAGGATGAAATGATGTTGTCTAGGGAACAGGATAAGAGGAAAGAGGTTTAGGAACTCAGAATTTTATTCTGGCTCTGATGCTAATTTTCCTGTGACCTCAGCCAAGTCCTATAAATTGTTACTATCTGCAAAGTGAAGATAATGGACAAGTCTCACAGGATAGTTGTGGAGATTAATTAGGCAGCTCATTTGAGATTCAAAGTGCTGTGAGCCCACAAGAAAAGTCCTGAGGAAGAACAAAGGCGGGACCCACACTTGGTTTCAGCAGGCCGGGGACCACACCAAAGGCACTTCAGGGATGCATTTGGTGGCACCCCGGTATTTGTTAATTAACTGGTATTAGGAAGTCATTATGGTTACCAGGGGTTAATGGAAAGATTGAACTTGCTAAAATGGGCCATAGAGGCGTAAATCGAGGGCTCCTTTGTTCAAAGGAGGAGTGGGTCCATCAGTATTAAGCCTAACTGGAGTGTGCTTCCTGGCTTTTCAGATATCTTTTGGAAATCCAAAGCAGGCTGTTGGTAACATGGACATCTTATTTTTCAGTGAAAAATGAAATCTTTTACTTCTCAATTTGTCCAAGACAAAAATTATTTCAGAGAAAACAAAGAGAACAAGTTAATTAGTATGCCTTCAGTGATCCTCTGATGGAAAAGTTCCATCCCTGCATCCCTTACACGTACAGCTACAGGGTGAATGCTCACGTGTATGCATACACACACACGCACACACACAGAGAGCCGAATGAGAAGTCTAGGAAGAAGCCAGCATAACACTCAGGGAAGGAGCCCAGAGGAGTCTCCAGCTTGCACAGAAGGAACTCATGTGAAGTGCGCAGCATAGAATGAAATAGATCCCAGAGTTTTCAAAGCGAGGCTCAGCTTTGCAAGAGAAGCTCAAATGAATACAAACCAGTCAGGGAAGTTGTAGAAGGAAGTGAGATGTTTGACTTTTTGTGAAAGGTGTCTTTTGAGGGCAAATTTTGTGAGAGTTATAAGAGGGAGGGAGGAGTACGGATAAAGATCAAAAGTACCACATTCCCTAGGCCTGTTTCCATGTCCCTCTCGTGGTGGAGGCCAGTGTGCATTTCAGCAGGTGCACTGAAATCCTGACATCTCTAACCAGACCCAGTCATCCTATTTGAATATGGCTCTATATAGATGACAAGCATGAAAAGCCATACATCCTGCAGCAGCCGTGCAATCCTTGAAAGAGCACTGCAATTCTACCTTGCCAGGAGAATTTTCTTTGTAAAGAAGAAAGGAAAGAGGGAGAAAGATAAGAACAAGCCATAAATAAAGCAGGACTAAGAAATGAAGCAGGAAGATGCCCCTTGAAGTATAATACAAGACGAGTAACAGGGCTCAGAAGACGTTATCCTAGAATATGGCATGCTGGCATTTAAGGAGACAGAAGCAGGACGGTCTCTCGGACCTTCTTCCACCATTCTCCCCTGAAGCAGGCCATGAAAGAATTCTCTGGCCTTTCTCTAAAATAAGTCACAAGACTCTCATTACAGAAGATTGCCCCCTGTATTGGGAGGAAAGGAATGAAGACACAAAGACACCAAGAGGCATCTGAACAAAGGCCTTGCTAAGTTCCCCCCATTTTATAACCATTAGGTCACACCCACTTTGTCCAATCATAGTTCTGCATGACTGCCCAAGTCTTCGTCAAACCTAAATATCCATGTATTTCCCTGTTTCTTTGGGTCTTCATTTCTGAAGTCTCCCATGTTACATAAAACTTACATTAAAAACATGCATGTGCTTTCTTCTTGTGCATCTGTCTTCTGATATAGTGGGTCTCAGCCAGGCACCTGCCATGGCTGAGAAGCGTAATCTTTTCTCCTCTAGGCCCCCTTTCTGTCCATTCCACTGGCTTGCACAACGTATTGGAATACTTATCGCAGTATCTAATTCTAGTCACAGGGCAGTAGCTACCTTCTGGATGGGCATCCATTATTTCCACTTGATTCTCACGGCTTGAAGACACACAGTAAGGTCTTGAAATGGATCAATGTTTGGAAAAGCAGATGCTGGGCCTGACACTATGCCCTGCACAACGTGGATATTCTGTATCTAGACCTCAGTGCCCTCCAGAGAGAAAAGACTCATTTTTCAAGATCACTACCTTTGACATTACGAACACTGTCCTGGAGTTTAATATTGCTTTCTTTCTGGTCTTGGAATTTCTGTGGCTTGGGCTAACAAACCCTAGGGTAAGCGGCAACCATTCTTGTTTAAAGTAAGGAAGACCTTGCTCTTCCAGCCTTGCAGGAGCCTTGGTTGTCTCAGGGGAGTAACTTGGGGAATGATCCGAAGTGCAGGATTTATCATCATAATCACAATGGAAAGAGAAGACAGCTCCCACATACCCAAGGCAGCGCCAAGCCTGTTCTTCTGAAGGAGCCCTGCCCTCTCTTGGCTCCAATCTCTCCATGGGAAGCTTCGGGTTCCCTAGCAGTGTCCACTGCCTGGCACTATAACTGCAGCCCACTCAGTCTTGTCTTCTCTAAAGAACAGCATCACCGTGTCATGCAAAATCCTCCAACACTTTGACTGTGCCCTACCACAACACACCTACAACGTATGTGCTTGGTTTTCCAGATTTCTCATCACATAGCTCTGCCCTGCCTATTCAGAAGCATTTCTGAATATTTCCCCAAACCCACTGGGGCCCCTGGGGCTTGGCATCGCACTGTCTTCCCCATGATCACGCCCTGATGCACTTGCCTGAATGTCTTCCAGCGAGTGGCTTGCCTTTCCCAAGGGATCAGACCCGTCCTGTCTCCCTACTGAAATCCTTCCCCAAGGGCCTTCACTGACATTGCCGTGACCCAGGGAACTCCCTCGGCATGGAATTTCTTGGCCGTTTGTATTTTTGACTGCAGGGCTTCATGCTAAGTCACTGTGTTAGCTCATCACCTTTTTAAAAGAAGACCCTGCCCATCACCCTTTCTACCTCCACCTTGCTTAATTTGTCTTCACAGCATTTATGATTACCTGAAATTAAGTTACATAGTTATTTAATAATTTTCCTGCGATCTAGTGATAGATGTATCCCATGATGGTCTGTACCTTGTTTATGTTGTACACGAAATGTGTCCCCATTGTGTATATCTGCATGGAAAACAAGAACACGGTCAACCACAAATGTTTGCATGCCACCTATGTTGGAGCACACCGTTCCAAAAGCTTTCTTTATTTTATTAATTTAATCCCCACAATAATCTGATGAGGCAAATATAATTCTTTCTTTCTTTTTCTTTCTTTCTTTCTTTCTTTCTTTCTTTCTTTCTTTCTTTCTTTCTTTTTTTTTTTGACAAAGTCTCACTCTTGTCCCCCAGGCTGGAGTGCAGGGCATGATCTCAGCTCACTGCTATCTCCCCCTCCCTGGTTGAAGTGATTCTCCTGCCTCAGTCTCCCAAGTAGCTGGGACTACAGGTGTGCGCCACCACATCTGGCTAATTTTTTGTATTTTTAGTAGAGATGGAATTTCACCATGTTGGCCAGGCTGGTCTCGAACTCCTGACCTCAGGTGATCCGCCCACCTTGGCATCTCAAAGTGCTGGGATTACAGGCATGAGCCACCACACCTGGCCGAGGTAAGTGTAATTATTACTCCATTGACAGAGGAGGAAACTGAATCACAGAGGGTGTGCATAAAACCCTTATGCACACTGCTAGTATGTGGCTGAGCCAAGACTCAAGTGCAAGTAGGTTGGGTCCAGAGCTCGAGAGTTTAGCTGATTGATGCTACATCATGTGTACTCAATAATTACTTTGAATAGTCTGATGAGTAAAAAATCATTTTCTATCAACTGTGGGTTCCTTATGGCATGGAAGCACGCATGCACTTGCTAACCCCACCCCTATCTCAGACCTAAGCAGGTAACATGACCCTTAGTAAATTCAGTGCCCCAGGACTGGCCAATACCACAGACCCTGTATCTCAAGGATGCTCTCACCTGACTACGTGCACACGACTGAGAAAACTCTTCACCAGCTCTCCAATCTCTGTTCCATAAATCAAGAAACACTTGGGAATTGCTTTGCAGGAAGAACTTTAAAAATAAAAATGATGCCTATTAATATATAAGTCTCTTATCCAGAAGCGCTCAGCACATGACCTGTAGAAGCCTGATGGTAACTTGGATTTAAAGGGGCCTGGGTCCCAATGCCATTATCTTGCCAAATGACCTTAAAAAAGCCTTTAGTCATGTGCATCTCCGTTTCATCACCTGTACAATTATGATGACATTGGTATCTCCTTCCTAAAGTCTATGTGCCTCAAACACAGTAAGCACTAAAAGATATTAACTGTCGTCATTAATAAATATCATCAATGACTCTCATCCTACTTGGATAGGAGGGAAGGGAGAGTTCTGAACATGAGACAAGTAGACATAATACAGACTGTCTAGAACTTTTTAATCCTAAGATTTTATGAAGATTTTTACCTACAATATTAAATAATGCCATTTGTATGTTATTCCATAAACAGTTATTGAGTGGCAAGGATGAGAAGGGATGAGCTATAGTGGTCGATCTTAATCCTAATTCCTCCTTTATCATGATTTTGATACTACAGTGCTTTGAAAACCAGGAGAACACCATTGACATTCCTAGGAGTTAGGAAAAGGAGCCGTCAGTCACAGGGGCCGGGACTGAGGCATTCAGAAATAAAAGGCGAGCTGGGCACACTGGCTCATGCCTGTAATCCCAACACTTTGGGAGGCTGAGGTGGGTGGATCACTTGAGGTCAGGTCAACATGGTGAAACCCCATCTCTACTTAAAAAAAAAAAAAAAAAATTAGCCGGGCGTGGTGGCATACACCTATAATCCAGCTACTTGGGAGGCTGAGACAGGAGAATTGCTTGAACCCGGGAGGTGGAGGTTTCAGTGAGCCGAGATCATGCCATTGCCGTCTAGCCTGGCCAATGGAGCAAGACTTCATCTCAAAATAAAATATATAAAAAAAGGGAAAGAAACAAGGCAAAGTGATACACCAGAGGGCTACTGAAATCAGAAAGGGATTCCCCAACTTTAGGGCTATGGTGACAATCTTTGCACAATCACGTCAGAAGGTAGTGGTCCTAATCTTGCAAAGGACACAATCTATAGCATAGATAATGAACAGTTTCAGAGTACCTTTCTTCTGAGGTGATGAGAGAACATGGGATAGGGTGTTGAAGGTGTAACAACAGTAAGGGTCGTGGCTTCATGCTAACCGGGGCTGGAACCTAAAGAAGAAGACTATAGATTGGAGAAAAGAGCTGAGTTTAGGTATTGCCTGAATCACAGAGAAGAACAAAACTAACCCCTCCTTCCATAGTGATACTGGCATTAGGATTGCCAAATAAAATACAGGATGCTCAGTTCAGTTTAAATTTCAGATAAACAATGATTGTTTTTTCAGTATAAGTATATCCCAAATATTGCATGTGATTTACTTATGCTAAAAATATTTCTTGTACATCTGAAATTCAAACTTAACTCGGCATCCTGTATTTGTATTTGCTAAATCTGGTATGGCCACTCTATCTGAGATGTCTACTTGGAGTCTCTAAAAAGAAAAGCAAGAAATGGCAGATTATAAGATGGCAGGTGTATTAGGGTTCTTTAGAGAAACAGAATCAATAGGGTGAATACATTGTGTGTGCGTGCACGTGTGTGTGTGTGTGTAGCAAGAGAGAAAGACAGAGAAAAAATGTTGGGGAGAGAGAGAGATTTATTTGAAGGATTGGCTTACGCAATTATGGGGACTGTTAAGTCCGAAATCTTCAGGGTGTACCGGCAGGCTGAAGACCAGGGAATTGTTGACGTTGCAGCTCACAGTCAAAGGCAGTCAGCTGGCAGAATTCCCTCTTCTCATGGCATTCAGGCTTTTTTCTATTCAGGCCTTCTACTGATTGGATGAGGCCCACCCACACCACACAGGGTACTCTGATTTACTCAAAGTCTGCTGATTTAAATTTTAAAATTAAAATGTAATTTAATTGAACTTAAATTTTAAAAATACCTTCACAGAAACATCGTTTGACCAACTATCTGGGTACTGTGGCCTAGCCAAGTTGACACATAAAAATAACTAACACATTAGGGAAGACAGCTGGCTTCCCTAATCTGGTGAATTTGAAGCAATTAACAACATATTCATGGGAATCTCATCACAGAAGGACGTGTTAAATCATAAAGCAAAACAGCAAACACATATACTGCAACAGCACAAGTGCTCTGGGCATATGCCTTGCTAACAGGAACCTTTTTTCTTTTTTGAACCGGTTGCCTAGAGATGCTTTGTTTTGCTTTGCTTTTTTTCCTTTTTTAAAACATTGATCCTTGGATGAAAGGAAGTGAAGGTTACTATTTGTTTTATCTCCTGCTCACAACAGAATGGCTGTGAGAGAAATAGTGAATTTGAAAGGGCTTAGCTTGCTGAAGCCAAGCAGACTTCGAAGTCTCTCTAGATCACTGTAGACAAAACAAGTCGTATGGCCAACGCTTACTCATTTGGCCACACAGGCACTTGCTTGGACTCCCAGTCTAGGGCTAAATTTAGCAGAACAACTGTCAGCCAGCTTCTCTGTTTGAAGGTGAGAGCTCACGGGGACAGCGAGCTCCCAGCTGGTCTTCCTTTACTGCTTCACGGTGAGAGGTTCCATGCTGACAGCATCTGGGGAAACCTCGCTGGGCCGTGGAGGCCCTTCCCATGGGTGACATGCTGCCCACCCTGGGTCGAGAGCCAGAGAAGGGTGGCCGGTCCCACTGCTGGCTTCGCCCGCCTGTTTCCCGCAGCTTCCCTCTAGTCATCCACCTACACCCGATGCCCAGTTCCCGAGAAACCTGCCTAGCATAAAAGGAAGCAACTCTAGAGAACAGAATCAGAAATCAGAAAGCAAGGACCTGTCCTCTGAGTTCTCTCTTGGATGGGGACCGAGGAAGGTGAACTCAAGCAGGGAGTGCTTCTGCCACACCCAGGTTGTGTTTATTTGTCTCTTCTGTAGATTGAGAAAACATCTCCCTTAGCCTCCAGAGGGAGAAAACAGGGCCATATTTCCCCGAGCCATATGAGGAAAGTGGGTGATTTCGAGCTCTAATTAGAGCTGGCTCTAAGAAAACACACCATGTGCGTGAGAGCTGCTTCTTCTCACATAACCCAATTGAGGAAATTTCCCCAATTAGATCTTGTTTCTTGTCTCTTTTAATCAGCAAGACTTTATACAATGATGCTCCTACTATACTCTCATCCAATTTGCAGATCCATATATAAATAACAATGAGCATAGTAGGAAGCGTTTTATTCTTATTTATTGAGTGCTCTTCAACTTCCAGATACTGTCTTGAGGATTTCACACGTACTAACATACTTACTTCTAGGAGGTAGGGACTACCATGGCATCTGGCTTCAGAGCTCACTCTGTTCCTCAAGGGAAATCATTTTTTGGACATTTCATAATAATAACTATTGACACATTAAGTCTTATAAAGCTTTCAAAGGTGTTTTTACGAACTCATCTTTCCTCTTTATTACACTACTTCTGAGATAAGGTGTTTTTTTGTTTGCTTGTTTTTTTGTTTTTAATATCCCCATCACCTCCATTGGAAGAGTGAGGGAGATCAGACTGGGAGAGGTTGAGGGATTAGCCTGGCCTCCCCTGGGTGTGCAGGTGAGCTGTGTGACTCTGTACCAGATGCTCTGTTTGCCAAGGCACAGGCCCCCTTCCCTGCAGTCATCCAATGCAGCATCAGAAATTCAGTTCTCATCTTAGTGTCAAAGTCTTCCCAAATGCAACCATAAGTCAAAAAGAAATGTATACCTTCCCTCCATAAACCATTATTCCAAATTCTTCTGCTATTGCCAGTGACAATCATCTGCCTTCTGGTCTTCCAAAGGAAGAATCAAAGAAGATGCTTCCAAAGGAGGCATCAAAACCTAAGAATCATCACTGATAATCTCTCTCCTTCTTCCTCTCACAAGTAAACCAGGCGATCAACATGATGTTTGAAGTGCCCATGTCCAATTGGCTGAACAAGTGCTAACCTAGCAGCACCACATCCAGCTATGATGGGGCAGGTGCAGAGATGGAAGAAGAAAGATGGCCCCAGAGATCACGGTTTTGTAAAGTCATGAAGGAGCTACCTGGAACATGAATCATTATCAACCAAGATAATAAATAAGAGGACACAAGAGAAGTCACATAACACATTCTTACTAATGTAAGGGACCTCACAGGATGGCGTGTTTGCTTCCAAGGGTAGCAGAGAAAAAACAGAGAAGGCATATAGCATCAGAGCTGAGACTGGAAGGACTCAGGACCAACAAAAATAGGGCAAGGCTGATGCTCAGAAGTCAGAGTGAAAATACAAAGCAATGAATGTCGTATTTTGACTGAATTTTAGGAGGGAATGAATCTGAAGAAACTAGGGCATGAAGCTAATTTTTAAAAAACACTCCATTCTTCTCTGTCTGCGCCGTCGTCACCAGGTCCAGGCCTTTATCATTGTTTATTTAGTACGAATCTTCCCAAACTATTTTTGCGATGCTTTTACAAGCAAGTAGTATGCACTGAGTAAAACAGCGATTGTGCAAGAAGATGTTTAAGCTGTCATGAGCAACATCACACAAAACCGGGACAAAATCTCACCTGGCCGGTGGCAAAACTACCCAGTCTCCCAGGCCACACTGCACCCTGACTTCGGCCCTCATGGCTCCCTCATCCTGATAAGGATGAAATCTGGAGAAAGTCAGGTGCACTTATTGCGTACTTCCTCCAGGGGTGGAAGCTCTGGAAAAGGCAGAGATACTCTTGAGAGCTCAGAAGGGTCAGTGCATCCAAAGCACACTCAAGAGGCTCAAGCTCCCCACCATGTATAATTTTAAATGCTCTCTTCTCCCATCTGCCTGGGATTAACATCAGGCATGCTCTTCCTTGTGGAACTACACATTTTTCAACCTCTTTAGATGGCCATCTGGCAAAATGAATCAAAATTCAAATGTCAACAACTTTTGATCCAATAACTCCACAGGCAGAAATTGATCTAAAGAAATAAAAAGACAAGTGCAGGAGTGTGTATGTAAGAATGTTCAGAGCATTGCTTTTATTTTTTTTTAAACATTATTCACTTATTTATTTTAATTAACAAATTAAAATTATATATATTTATTGTGTACAACAGGTTGTTCTGAAATATGTATAGATTGTGAAATGGCTCAATTGAGCTAATTAACACATGTATTACTCCACAGACATCTTTTTTTTTTTGTGGTGAGAACACTTAAAATCTACTCTCTTGGCAAGTTTCAAGAATACAATACATTGTTATTATCTATAGTCCCCATGTTGTTCAATAGATCTCTTGTGGTTATCCACTTGACTGACATTTTATATCCTTCGACCAAATGCTCCCCAACCCCTACCCCAATCCTAGCCCCTCCTAACCACCATTCTACTCTCTACTTCTGAGTTCAACTTTCCACAGCATCGCTGCTAAATAAGAGATATCAAAAGCTGAATTAACCACTGGTAGGAGTGTTATGAAATTATTGTAGATTTATGCAAAGACTATTACATGTCATTTAAAAACAATAGAAAAAGGCCAGGCATGGTGGTTGGCTCATGCTTGTGATCCCTACACTTTGGGAGGCCCAGGTGGATGGACCCCTTGAGGTCAGGAGTTTAAGACCAGCCTGGCCAACATAGTGAAACCATGTCTCTACTAAAAATACAAAAATTAGCTGGGTGTGGTGGCATATGCTTGTAGTCCCAGCTATTCTGAAGGCTGAGATGGGAGAATTGCTTGAACCTGGGCGGCAGAGGTTGCAGGGAACCGAGATGGCACCACTGCATTCCAACCTGGACGACAGAGACTCCATCTCAAAAATTAAATAAATAAATAAATAAAATTTAAAAATAAAATAAAAATGATGAAACAGGTCTGTATTTACTGGTATAACATTTTTATAATGTTCAGATATTTTTTGTTTTGAATTACAGATTGTCCTTTTCAGATTTATATTCACAAATATGTAAACATGGAGTAAATTCTGGAAACAGATTTCAAAATGTAGCGGTGGTGGTCTCTAAGAGATTACCAGTGATTTTTTTCTTCTTTATAATTCACAGTATTGTCTGCTTTTTAAAAATGATCATATTATCCCTTTTATAATAAAATAAGCGATTTTAATTTGGGAAAGTGTCAAGTCTATCTTCACTGTATTTTCTCTTTACTTATCTCCCAGTTTTATGTGGTCCAGAGAGGCTGCGTCAGTCGCAGGTCTGTAAGCCCTGCCTGGTTCAACAGTATCATCTCACTCACGCGGGTCATCCCATTGTTAGAAAGAGCAAGGGAAGAAGGATGAGAAAGGAAGAGAGGGAGGGAGAAATTGTCCCCAAGAAAAGGAAACTATCATGTAGTAAGATTCAGCCCACGTTTCTTGTTAAATGATGTGAATTCAAATTGTTGATATATATCACCAACATGACATGTGCAACTATTATCTCAAACCATATTATAAAATACTGTATACGAAAACATTGACAAATATACTGTAGTTGATGAGTACCAGATATGATTATTGTTCTTTTCGTGTGTGATTAAAGGTGATGGACACATGGTTCCCTCAACCTATATAATTTAAGATACAGATCATTCCCAATACAACTTACAATCTCATTAGTCAGTACAATGTTCTGAAGGCAAGACTGTGAGTGTCACTCTTTCTTGTTTAAGTGGAAAGGGGTGATTGATTTCTGGCAGACTGGTTTTATACAGTTTGCAAAATCTATTCTGGATTGGTTTCTGTGTTCCTGTGTTTTGTAAGGTTGTTATTATCACGTGGAGAAAAAAGTCCCAAAAGAAAAGCCTCGTAGAATCTAAAATGTAGGATTTTTTTTTTCTCAGATATTGCCCATTTCTGTCTCATACTGCTGATAGGTGACTGAGAGGCCCTGAAGGCAGGGTGTCCTAAAAAGCAAAGTTGTTCTTCTCCCAAATCTACAACAGCTGAAAGAAAACCCACTTTCTACCTATATCCCAGCATGGAAGAATGACAACTCCACCACGATAGAAAGGCCAAGATCCTATTAAAAACTAAATAGCCTAATATCTCCAGCTATCTTCAACTCTGTCCTTCCTACACATTTGGCTGTTTGTTTATTTTTGTCAGAAAGACAGACTCAGTCTTTTGCCAGGGAATTTTCTAACATCCTGCCACCAACATCTGCACAGAATAGAATGTTTTGGAAGGTTAGATGAAAAGAAAATAAAAAACCTCTCTCTGAAAGGGGTGAGAAAGATACTAGTGTTTCTGTTTGAAGCAACAGAATGTGTAAGAGTAAACCATATCAATGAACCCTTGTGCCTGGCCAAAGCTTCAGCCTGCAAAGGAATCTGAGGCTGCTTCACAAAGGTGAAGGAGACATGAAGTGACTGCCCACTCTGGCCATGCAGAGCGCATTCTGGACAGAACAGCCGTTCGCGGGCACTCACTCTTCTCCTTATGTAAAATACTCTGAAATTGCACTTTAAAGCGTTTGTCACTTTTTATTGTTTTTCTTTTCCATCAGATTATAAATTCTAGAAAACAGAAAATATAGCTAATGTATTTTCCAATATAGACTCAGTGTCTGCCACAGAGTAGATACTAAACAATAGTTGAAGCAAAGAAGAAAGGAAGGAGGAAGGGAGGGAGGAAGGGAGGAAGGAGGAAAGGAAGAAAAGAGGAAGGGAAGAAGGAAAGGATTTGTGTATTTATCCAATTATATTCCCTCCACCATCCACACTCGATTGCTTGCTTTTTGAAAATGCATCGTGTTGGCCGGGTGCGGTGGCTCATGCCTATAATCTCAACATTTTGGGAGGCCGAGGCAGGCAGATCACAAGGTCAGGAGTTCGAGACCAGCCTGGCCAACATAGCAAAACCCTATCTCTACTAAAAATACCAATTAGCTGGGTGTGGTGGTGGGTGCCTGTAGTCCCAGCTACTCCGGAGGCTGAGGCAGGAGAATCGCTTGAAACCAGGAGGCGTAGGTTGCAGTAAGCCGAGACCACACCATTTCACTCCAGCCTGGGTGACAGAGCGAGACTATCTCAAAAAAAAAAATAATAATAATAAAGGAAAATGCATCATGTCATTCTATGCAGCACCTAGCAAAGTGCGTGGCAGGGAGTAAAATAGTCAATAAATGTCTGCTGAATTCAGTAGATTCTTCAGTGCTCATCAGGTTAACAATAGACTAAAATTGATATCATGGTTTAAAAGAATGCTAATATAGACATGCTTATAAATAAGCACTTTAAATTAATTAGTTTCATAAAAAGAAGTTTTTGAATCCATTCTGATAGCTAATCATTTCTGCCACTAAATCTACACGCCAGGCATATTTCTAAGGCTGGAGTAAGTGGCCATCAACATGCCAGGATTGGATGGGTCAGTTTTGCACAGGCAGGCAGACTTCCTGTTCCAGTCAGATTCACTCTAGGAATATCAGTTAGCCCTCCAAGTGTTAGTTCTTGGAGGGCTAGTTCCAGTGGCCTAGAAAGATTATGCCTCAACTCAGCTGTTGTGATACTTTAAAATTATTCTGTTGTCAGAGGTCGAATGACCTGCTCCCACAGTCCCCTCCTGGGAGGACAAACCCATATTAAAATGCCGTAGGAGAGGGAAGATGGGAAACCAGTATCAGATCTTATCTTCTCCCCAAAACTCACACTCACTGCTCCTCAGAGCTATCTCTAAGCTACAGTGTGGAGGAGAACTGTCCAGGTTCAAATCTCAGCTTTACCTGCTAGATGAGTTATTTGAGCAGGCCAGAGTATCTTTCTCAGTTTTCTAATCTACAAAACGGGAATAAGTAATCCCTGTCTCAAGAATAATTGTTGCAGTGATTAAATTAAAGTGAGCTCCAGCATTATCTCGTGCAGCATGAATCACTACGCACACGCGTTGCTGCTAGATGTCTCCAACGAGTCCTTATTGTGTGTCAAGAATTTTGCTAAGCACTTGAAGTGCATCTAAAATCCACAACAAATCCATACAGAAGGTCACAGTACTAGTAGTAGTACCTTCTACAGATGGGGAAATTCATAGACAGAGGTGAAAGACACATGCTCCGCACGAGTAAAGCGGTGATTTTATTCTGGTGATTGAAATCAGGAGAACGACTCAGAAATAGCTCAAAGGAAAGAAAGGAGCCTGCAATCCCACACAGTCAGGGAGACGTGAGTCCTATGGGAATCTGGAGGAAGGATGGACCAGGGTCCTGTCACTGAGGAGGGGTACAGGAGGGGGACATTTGGAATATATGGTGAGCCATTTCCTGGCACACGAAAGTGGTGGAAGTCATCACTGGTGCTGTTTTCCTGGAAGCACAAGACTGAGGTAAAATCCAATGTTAAAATTCATGGGTCTGTAATCCCAGAACTTTGGAAGGCCGAGGCGGGCAAATCACTTGAGGTCAGGAGTCTGAGACCAGCCTGGCCAACATGGTGAAAACCCATCTCTACTAAAAATACAAATATTACCCAGGTGTGGTGGCATGCTCCTGTAATCCCAGCTACTTGTGAGGCTGAGGCAGGAAAACCTCTTGAACCCAGAAGGCGGAGGTTGCGGTGAGCCAAGATGGTGCCACTGCACTCAAGCGGTTTTGGAAAACAGCAATTACTTGTTCACCCCGATATAATAGTAGTGATAGTAAATAGAATCTTAACAATGATGGCTGTGCTAATAGGACACATTTATTGATGGTTTGCTATGTGACTCGTCCCTCATACACTAAAATCTTTACATGCTTTACATGTACAATAACCCTATAGGGAAATCTCCTAACTGATTTTTCTGTTTTACAGATCAAAATGTCAACTTTCACAGAGATCAGATGAAACTCATCCAAGTAAAGCTGACACGAAGTGGAAGCACTGGCTTTATACCTGGGCTCTGACTTCCCGTCAGATTCGCCCCGGACAACACAGAAGTTTCCATGCAATGAGATCTCTTTATATGTTCAGCGATGAGACAATTCTCTTGATGAGAGCATTGCTGCAGTTCTGTTTCTTTTCTTTTTCTTTTTTTTTTTTTTTTTTTTTAGATGGAGTCTTGCTCTGTCACCCAGCGTGGTGTGCAGTGACATGATCTTGGCTCACTGTAACCTCCACCTCCCGGGTTTGAGCAATTCTCCTGCCTTTGCCTCCCATGTAGCTGGGATTACAGGCATCCACCATCATGCCCAGCTAATTTGTGTATTTTTGTAGAGATGGGGTTTCACCATGTTGGCCAGACTGGTCTTGAACTCCTGACCTCAGGTGATCCGTGCACCTCAGCCTCCCAAAGTGCTGAGCTTACAGGTGTGAGCCACCGTGCCCAGTCAGTTTTGTTTCTTTTCTTTCCATTTTCTCATTTTAACTTATAGACAAGCATCACACGACGTGCCCCAGTCTTCCAAGACCCCCAAGTCTTCCAAGATCTCTGCTTAAGGATGAAAAATTACGTAATAGTGACTTTAAAGATTAAGGTAATTGTAATATTAATTTTTTTAAAAGGCTAGAAAAGGAGGTCAAATATATGGAAAAGTCAATCTAGAGAAAATCTTTACATTGACTTCCTGATGTGCTACATATCATTGCATGCATGGAAAACTGCAGGATATACAAAAAAGTCATGCTGAGGTATCAGCTCTAAGAATTCAATACAGGAGTGAGGTCGAGATTGCCTTTTGAGAGTAAATCCAGAAGCCAACTTTATAGATCAGAGTAGAATTAAGGCAAAATTACTTTAAGATAATGGAAGGTCTTCCTGGCCAGAGCAAACCTGAACTGAAGGAATTAGCTTATTAAAGAAAGAATGTGTCTTTTAAAAAGAGAAAGAAGCAGAGAGTAGTTAAAGCAAAGTGAAAAGGCAAACACAGACCGGTTGCACCCCAGCCCAGTCTGGTCTGGAGAAAGAATGTGGTTTTCTATAGGCACGTGAAGCTCATGCCCTTCAACATCTGACGCCAACTAGTTAAACCTTCTCCTAATTTCATGCTCACTATGCATATTAAAGGTAATCGATAAAAATTTTACTGTCGGCAGGGCGTGGTGGCTCACGCCGGTAATCCCAGTAGTTTGGGAGGCTGAGGCGGGTGAATCACCTGAGGTCAGGATTTTGAGACCAGCCTGGCTAACATGGTAAAACTCCATTTCTACTACAAATACCAAAAAGTAGCCGGGTGTTGTGGCACATGCCTGTAGCGCCTGTAATCCCAGCTACTCAGGAGGCTGAGGCAGGAGAATCACTTGAACCCGGGAGGCAGAGGTTGCAGTGAGCTGAGATCTTGCCATTGCACTCCAGCTTGGGCAACAAGAAGAGAAACTACGTCTTAGGAAAAAAGAAAAAATGTCTTACTGTCCTCCTTGATTGGGACTGGGGACTGGCTAACTAAAAAAAAAAAAAAAAAAAAAAAAATTCACTGCAGATAATTACACAAATGATTTGTACATATCTTAAATATTTTGTTCAAATTCATTAAAACGTATAAATATACTTTCATTTACATTGAAGTTTTCACTAATGGTTGCACTAACTGGACCTTGCCGTAATATTTATTGCGTTAACGTGCGGACGACAAATTGTAAATGGTCTGTTTCTTCCTGTTTTTGTTTTAAGTCACAGTAAAAATTTATTAACTCCTGTGAAACAATTTAATTCAGATAAGGTAGTTCTAGAGTTTTCTCCTTAGTATTTCCTGTTGTCTCATCAACATTAATTTGGGGAAAAAATAGTTTTAAAGATTAAACTATTTTGTGTGAGAGTATGAACTGCTATATTTAGAATTTTGTTGTAAACCCAACTTTAACCAACAGTGTTTATGATTAGAAGGAGCTTGTTAAGAAAGCATCCCACCCCCACACAACCCAGGGTGGACATTGCCTGCAAGTTCCCATTGGCAGTGAAGCGTGGGTGCCATGTCTCCTGGCATCTGTGTTGGAAAACCTTCATACCCTAAGCCAAGGGCTCAGAGTGTGCTGGATCCTTACACTCCCCTATCCCTGGAAATGGGGTGAGGTCCTCCAGGGGCCCTAGGACAAATGTTCACTGAGTCAGGAAATGCCCTTAGAATCCTCCGGCAGCAGCACCCCTCTTTCTGGCAAGCGAGGGGAGGCTGGTCTGGGGTCCTGCACTGTAGAGTGACTCATATCACACACATGCACACCCCTATACACACACCTACACACACACATACCCCTACACACACACATCCTAACACACACCCTACACACACACTCCCCTAATACATACCTTATGCGTACATACCCCAACACACACACCTATACATACACCTATACACACACACACCCCTACACACACTCCCTAACCACACACCCTACACACACACCCCATGCACACACCCACACCCCTATACACACCTACACCCACACAGATACCCTTACATGTACACACTCCCCTAGCACACACCCTACAGACACCTCTACACACACACCTACACACACACCCCTACACACACACTTCCCTAACACACACTACACACACCCCTACACACACACTTACACACACAATCCCCTACACACATAATCCCTTATACACACACTCTACACACACACCAACACACACATTCCCCTAACACACACCCTATGTCCACACACCCCTACACACACACCCCTACACCCACCTACACACACACTTCCCTGACACACATCCTACACACACACACGTACACACACAATCCCTTACACACACCCAACACACACCCCTACACACACCCTACACCCCTACCCACACACTACACACACAATCCCCTAACACACACCTCATGCCCACAATCCCTACACACACACGCCCATACACACACCTACACACACACACCCCTACACACACACCTACACACACACCAACATATACTCCCCTAACACACACCCTATGCACACACATGCCTACACACACACATAGCCTACACTCACGCACTCTTTAACACACATCCTACACACATGCTTACACACACACACCCTATACATACACCTACACACACAGTCCTACACTCACACACTCGAACACATACTACACACTCACCTGTACACATGCACTGCTACACACACGCTTCCCTAACACACACCCTACACACAAACACACACACCTCTACATGCACCCCTACACACACTCTTCCCTAACACACACCCTACTCACACACATCCCTACACACACACGCTCATACACACACTCACACACACACATAGCCCAACACATGCAGTCCCCTTACACACACCCTACACACACATACCCCTACACACACTTCCCTAACACACACTCTATGCACACACACCCCTAGACACACACCCCAAAACACACACACCTATACACACACCTACACACACTCCCCTAACACACTTCTCTACACACACACCTACACACACCCCTACACAAACATATCTGCATACATACACACTCTGACACCCATACACACCTGCACACACAACCCTATACACACACCCATACAAACACAACTCTAAACACAAAACAAACACTCCTACACACACACCTATACACAACCATACACACATACACCCTACATATATACACATCTACACACACACACATCTACACACATACCTACGCAGGCACATCTACATACATACACACCTACTGTATTAGTCTGTTTTCACACTGCTGATAAAGACAAACCTGAGACTGGGCAATTTACAAAAGAAAGAGAGGTTTAGTGAGCTTACAGTTTCATGTGGTTGGGGAGGCCTCATAATCAGGGTGGAAGGCAAGAAGGAGTAAGTCACGTCTTACATGGATGGCAGCAGGCAGAGAGAGAGCTTGTGCAGGGAAACTCCTCTATAAAACCATCAGATCTCATGAGACTTATTCACTATCATGAGAACAGCACAGGAAGGACCTGCCCCTAGGAGGAGAAGATCATGTCTTACATGATTGGCAGCAGGCAAAGAGAGAGAGCTTGTGCAGGGAAATTCCCCCTTATAAAACCATCAAATCTTGTGAGACTTATTCACTATCAGAAGAATAGCAAGGCAAAGACCTGCCCCCATGATTCAATTACCTCCCACCAGGTCCCTCCCACAACACATGGGAATTCAAGATGAGATTTGGGTGGGGACACAGCCAAACTGCATCACCTACACAAATGCACAGCCCCTGCCTCACAACCCTACACACACACAACCCTAAAGGCACACCCCTACACACACACATTCACACAAACAAAGTTATACCTGAGAACATGAGCACCCCTACCCCTGAAAACCCAACCAACGTTCTGTGCTGGGGAAGTGACCCTCCACGTCCATTCTCATGACAAAGGCTGCACAGACAAAAATCAACTCTTGCCCACATCTCTTTCCCTAATGTCTTCTAAACAAGAAGAGATCATATCCAGATGAAGAAAAAACTTGTGTTGAGTCCCTGTCATGTCAGACATATGTCTTTCTTAGATATTCAGTACAATTTAAGTGGCCCTTGGGTGACAGAATTGACAAATTAGCCAGCCGCACCTGGCTGCTGCAAGGTTGCCCCAGACCTGCGTAGTGGAGCCTTCTTCTCCAAGACTGCTGATGGTCTTTCTTCCTGCTACTCCATTTTGTGGGTCTAAAGGGCCTCAAACCCTTGCCCAGTCTTCCCAGCAGCTGCAGAGGACAGCTGCAGAGGAAAAATAGTTTGCAATGTTAAAAAAAATCAGAAATTACTATTCAATTTATATGCTATGCATTTTTAATTTTTACTCATCTAAATATTGCTGTCCATGAAGAGAACACTGTATTGGTTTGTTCTCATGCTGTTAATAAAGACACACCCAAGACTGGGTAATTTATAAAGGAAAAAGGTTTAATGGACTCACAATTCCACATGGCTGGGGAGGACTCACAATCATGGTGGAAGGCAAAGGAGGAGCAAAGGCACGTCTTACATGGCAGCAGGCAAGATAGCTTGTGTAGGGGAACTCCCTCTTAAAGCCATCAGATCTCGTGAGACTTATTCAATATCAGGAGAACATCATGGGAAAGACCTGCCCCCTTGATTCAATTACCTCCCACTGGGTCCCTTCCACAACACAAGGGAATTATTGGAGCTACAAATCAAGATGACATTTTGGTGTGGACACAGCCAAACCATTTCAAACAACCAGACACTCACAGTGCTAAAGAAATTTGTCTTCAGTAGCTTGCTGACATCATTAATATTGTATATTTGCATATGCTGTTTACTTTGTGATTATGAAAGTACCTTTGGGAGGGAATGGGGGATAGAATATTTTTCACTCAAAGAAATTTTGGTACATAACCTGAAATTATTAAACATACAATATGTGGGCCCTCACTGCTACTTTTGTCCTGTACCTGCAAGGCCCATCTGTGATGATGGTGGCTTTTATAAGCAGAGCATTCCCACTTCTCTGTTTGCAGTGTTTGCTGCTAGAACCTTTCAACTTGCTCTTACGTTAAGATAGTTGTCGACATGTCTTTATTTCCCCCTAAGATTATTTTCTTTATAATTGAAAGAAGAACTCTAAAACATAGCCCTCATAGAGCTAAACAAAGCAGATGACCATTAGACCAGATGCAGCTGTCATATGTATGAAGTCTGGTCCTTTCTTTAAGGAGGGAAAAACTAGTCGAAGTTACTGATATTTACAAATTGGAGAAGTTCACAACAGCACTAGAACATTAGATGATCTGAAAACTCTGGCATTTCTTCAGAGCAATGATAGGCAAAGCTGAGTCTCAACTGACTCTGTCTGAAGAAGGAGCCTGCCATTTGTCACAGACTCCACTGCTTCCTTTTTCTAGACACTGAGGCCATTGCTGTTTCTTACCACTCTTTCATTGCTGTTCCTCAGACAACAGGTTCAATCTTTCATTTCTATTCTCTACCCTGACAAGAACATTGCAGCTTAGCATCATAAATGGCGGGAATAGCATTATCTCCAAACCTGAGATCCTTCCAGTGGGAATTCGACAACTCCCGGGAGTTTACAATTCACACGTGTAGACAATGTCTGCACCTATACTCAGAGATGCAGACTGGCCTCAGTAGAGTTCCTTGAGCTAAGACAATACCAGGTAAACAATGGAACTTATTTTCAAGACTGAACTCAGTTCTCATCAGTTCAAGGTTGACCTCAACAAAATGAATCCAATAATGGGAAGAAAATGAAAAAAAAAATGAAATGCCTGCACTATGTATTTAGGCCCAGCTGACAGAATCTCAACACTGAATGATACTGATAAATAGGCTTCTTTGTGTATCCAGTGTGAAGTCTTGGTTGTTATTCATTTTCCAGTGAACACTAAAGTCATCTTTGGATTCTCTGCATTTCTAAAGTCTGGATATGTTTTATTCCTCTCAGTGGCAAAACACATCTCATCTATTGAGCGTTTGCATCTGAGATCTGGAGTAAGCAGAACTGTGGTTTGTGTGCTTGCATCTGGGAAATGAATCAGAGCCCCTATTAGACATGATTGCCCTTATTAGTGGATGTGACTTTTCAGCCAGGCCTTTGGGGGTTTTATGACTAACAGGATTGCATGGAAATTGCTCAGGAAAACAAAAGATCTTATTCTAGCAATCTGAATGAAAAAGAAATAATGCAAAATAATACTGACATTTTGATGACAAAAAGGAGAGAAAGTTTAGGCTGAAGTTGCCATGTGAGGTTACTGGAGGTGATTTTGCAAAGCATGCGACCAGCTTTATGTTGAATAAACCATGGAAGTTTAACACTTACTGATCCTTGGCAAGGCTCAGCAAACTGCAGTCAGTGTCGTTTCTAGCCATTGTTTTTGCTGAAATGCAGTTATCCTCATTCATTTACCTATTGTCTGTAACTGCTTTCACACCACAATAGCAGAATTGAGTAGCTGCCACAGAAACCCACTTAACTTATTTACTACAGAACCCTTGACAGAAACATTTTGCCAATCCCTGCCCTAGACAGAAGTTTCTGCCTAGATTCCAAATGATTATTTAAAATTTGACTTTGCAGCAGTGTCCCCAAGAACATATGTGTTCCCTAGAGGTAGACGGACCTGGATATAAAACCTGGTCTATGTATTCAATGAGTGAATATTATGGAAATGTCCACTCTGTGCTAGGTACCAGTCTAGGTGATGAGGACCAAAGAGTGCACAAGGCAGGATCCTCTACTCTCAGAGACCTTACATTCCAGCAGTCCTATCAACAAACATTAGAAACTACAGGAAAGGTGTTTCTCAGAAAACCTATTTCCTCAGTAGTTGGGTGGACTAGTACATTATTCATAGAGTTACAATGGCAATTACAAGGTAAAATATGTGAAATTGCCAATACAGTGTCTGGCATGAAGAAATAGTGCAATAAATATTATTTTACTCTCAATAAACAGGTGGGTGAAAAACTATTTTGTTTTTTCAGGGTCAATTCAGCTAATGAGTAATTTAGTTAGTGTCATGTTGTGCTCAAGCTGATTATGTTGCTCTGATGAGTCCTTGGAAGTGAGGTGGGTGAGGTGGGGTTGGGTCCTCCATGACACTTGACATGTAGCTAACGAAATGGAACTTCACAGATGAGGGCCAGGGAGATGATAATCAGATCCATGTTTTACAAAGATAGTTATGGCACATGTTTGGATAATAGGTTGATTTGATACTTCTGATTTTGTAAAAGATAAATAACTTAGACCTATGCTGTCAATATAATACTCACTAGTCAACAAGGCTACTGAAATTCAAATAAACTAAAATTTAAAAAGATAGAAAAGGGTCCTCCAGCAGAGTAGTCACATTTCAAGTGCTGGACAGCCACCTAGGGCTGGTTGCAACTACAGATAATCAGATATTTCCATTATCACAGGAAAGTCTACCCAGTAATGCCCAGTACACTTTGGAAAACATATAAGTTAATGCTTTTCAAACAAATGATATACTGTAATTGTTTGGAGTTGATGAATCTGGCTTAATGGCTCTAGAAATTTGATGACTTTTTGGTAGGAAATGAGAGAGATTGTTGAATGAGAATAAAGGAAATTCCTCTTCTCATTGGGACCTATGATATGGGCCCAGACCGTACAAAATAGAGCAGTATGGAGTGATTGCAACAATGAAAGTGTTTTGCCCTGAACTTGTGGATTCAGACCAGGAGCAAGTGCTAAATCCAGTGCCATTGTGATTGACACTAGCTCCAGCCTCTAAAGGCAGTTCTGTGAGCTCAGCATCTTCCACGACAGCCAATATCCAAGACAACAGTTGTGGAGATTTTCGGCCTTAATTGGACACATCTGAGTTGTAAATGTATTAGTGCAATCAATATTGGCAATAAGGATGCACATTGGTCACCAAAATTAGTAGTATACTCTTTATGAGGTCCAGTGGGACAACACTGGTCCCCAGCCCATGCAGCCACACACAGCAGACCAGCAATCTCAGAGAGCCACCAGTAACTGAGACAGCAGCTACTGACAAGAGGAAAAGCCTGGAAGGGAAGAACATGGAGAACGCTTTCTGGATGACAACAACTTCTCACAAACTTGCAAAAGTACCTGGGAAACATTTTGAGGCAAGCTAATGTCTATCAAGTGAATAGCTTATATTGCATACTACGAAAACTTGGATGTAACTGCCAGACGCTGTGGTTTACACATGCAGTCCCAGCTACTTGGGAGGCTGAGGTAGGGAATCACCTGAGCCCAGGAGTGAGCAGTGAGCAGTGAAGTTAATCACACCAGACTGGAAAGGTGATAGAGTGAGACCTCAACTCTTAAAATTAAAAAAAAAAAAAAAAAAAAAAAAAAAAAACCTTGGATAGAAAAGAATATATACTCTCAGTTTAAAGTCAAAGCCTGGTGAGGTCTGATATATGGGAATAATTTTTTCTCATTACCAAAAAAACAGTCATTTGAAGGCCTTTATGCATTATCGAAATTAAGAATTTATAAATTTTTTTTGGAATATAGTAAAGTTTCTTAATTGAAATGGATGAACCCTGGCAGAGTAGTCTAAACAACACTATAGTCATTAGCAGGCTTATTTTTTTCTTTCTTTTTTTTTTTTCCTTTTCTTTTTTTTTTTCTTTTTCTTCTTCCTTCCTTCCCTCTCTCCCTCCCTCCCTCCCTCCTTCCTTCCTTCCTTTCTTCCTTCCTTCCCTCCTTCCTTCCTTCTCTCCTTCCCTCCCTCCCTCCTTTTTCTTTCCTTCCCTCCTTTTTCCTTCCTTCCTTCCCCTTTTTTTCTCTTTCTTTCTTTCTTTCTTTCTTTCTTTCTTTCTTTCTTTCTTTCTTTCTTTCTTTCTTCCTTCCTTCCTTCCTTCCTTCCTTCCTTCCTTCCTTCCTTCCTTTCTTCCTTTCTTCCTTTTTTCTTTCTTTATTCCCTCCTTCCTTCTTTATTTTTGATTTATTGAATCAGAAAAAGAAAATGGGTTATTTTTTAAGTTCTTCTTAATTTCTCTGATAGTCATAAGTTTACAAAGTTTTATTTATTTAGTGGGATCTTCTGAATATGTTGTAGGGCTTAATGTTGGACAGAATGAAAGTCGTCCTCTCCTTACATATGTGAGAATGTGCATGTGACCTGCATGTAGGTAGTTTTTCAAAGGCCCCTGGATGATTTGAATGTGCAGCCAGGATTGAGAGTCACCGTGGAATGGGATAGAGATCCACTACAGAACTATGGGCAGGATCATGATGCCTTTTGAGACGTACTTCTGAAAGTTTATTCTCCTGGTAGTACAGAGGAAGGAACAGGAGCAGGTGAGTTCTGGGGGCTTGTCTATAGTTATTGTCAAGAACCTGAACGAAAATCATGAGATCATTTAAATAAACCTTTGGGCAGAAGAAGCTATAAATTGGAAAAGAAGTGAGCTCCACCTTGCTTTAAAAGCTGAGCCTCGACCATCTCAGCTCAGGTGAGAGAGCCGTGATTCTTGTTGGATCCCTGGCCCCTGCCTCTTGGGAGCTGGATTGGCGGTGAGCTGGTGGCTAGCTCCAGGGAACTGGCAGTGAGTTATGCGGGTGCTGATGTGCTGGTAACAGGCCACGAGGATCACCACAGCCCTGCGTTCTCCTCTCTTTTGAAGGTGACATATGTACTTGCTTCTAATAGAGAATGAGAGATTCCTCCAGAGAATATGGGTCATTAACAACCGGGCTTTGCCTCAGTAAGTGCATGTGCACACCTAGGGTAGAAAAGCTCCCAAAATCTGTGTTAAGAATGCAACTGTGAGCTGGAAATCAGGCTCTGGGTTCCAGCAGCAGCAGTCTTGGGACTGCAGCCTCCTGCTGAGCAGCCCCTCTCCTGTGTGACTGGGATTGGTGTCATGTGCCTCCCCCAGGAGAGCTCCTGGCATCTGTTCAGAACCTGCTCTGGGAGCCATGAAAGGTTTGCTTGTGATCTGAGCCTCCTATTAGGAGATGACAATAGTCATGGTGCTAGACTCAGAAATCACCATATGTGCCACCATCTTGCAACCATCTGTGGCCAAAAGCAATATAATTCTGACCAGACACAAGGGCCAGACTTCCAGCCAGCGACTCTGTTTTGATCAAATGAACCCTCCTACCAGCCTTAGGAAGTCTGCAGACCATTTGTGTCTTGCACAAGGCCACTTTGAGTGAAAGATGGCACAGATCTACCCTGGATTGTGGCAGTAAGTCCCCCAGTCCCCCTGGCCCCAGGAGGGGCTCGGCTTTGAGTCAGCGCTCCTGGGAGTCTGGATTCTCCTAAGAGCCCCAGACTCCAAGCCTGCCCAGGTTTACTGTCTGCCCACATTTTCTTTGCTTGGATCTAGACAAAGCTCATATTGGGCTTTAGCACTGAAAATCCAAGATGTATTTCAGGGAAAATGAAAGGGAGGTATCAGTGGTAAAGAAATTCTCCTGTAAAAAAAATAAAGCAACTGTATTTCTACATTATAAGTGCTGTATTTGTAAAGATGATGTGGAATCATGTTATCTTTGTGATTAATCAGTATTAATCTAATAAAGACCTACAGAAATCTAAATTATCTTCTCAATGGTAAAGCATTTCTCCTGTAAAAAATAAAACAATTGTATTTCTACATTATAAGTGCTGTATTTGTAAAGATGATGTGGAACCATGTTATCTTTGTGAGTAATCAGTATTAGTCTAATAAAGACCTACAGAAATCTAAATTATCTTCTACACAGTCAGTCATCACAGCTACCCTCTTTCATAGAACCATTACTTCCAAAACTATACACACATCTATAATACATAGTTTTGTCATTTTACTACAAACCATTAAAGTTTTATGAGACACTGAACTGTCTTTGAGTCGTAAGAGTTTTTAAATTCATTTATACAGCAAGATTTAAGCAAGGTTAGATATAGTACTGTGACAAATATTTATAAAACAGAAATGTTTTTATAATAAAGCTTTAAAGACATCTTCAATGTATCTGTTTCTTTTCCTTTTGGTCTAGTTAGGTGGGAAAAATTACAGTCCTTGGCATCTTAATTAAAATAATATTACAATGTTAGCAAAACAAACAAAACAATCATTTGACATATTCATGTGGTAATTACATTAAAAAAAGATTACTCTCCATTATTCTTCCTGATTGTTCTAAGCCATCTGTGCTTGTAAAAATAATAATAGACAATGAATATCATATGCCATATGTACTGTGCTGTTTAATACTAATTAAGCAATAATCTTAAAGCAATCACTTGTTAACAGTGATCATTGTTTAAAGATAATTATTTTGTAATAAATGAGAATCAATTATCTATAATATTAACAATAGTTTTATTAAGTTTTTTACTTTTAAAAATTGCTGGTGGCCATCGCCTGTCTGAGCAGCCATGTCGTAAATTAGTAATTCTATTTTGTTAATGACAGGTGTTCCACGAATCAAAATTCTAGTTATGGTCTACTAGATTTGTAAAATATGCGTGTTGTATTCTCAAAACTAAGACTGCCATAAATAGCTCATCTACCTTATTATAAAAAATAAATGGCTTTAGTAAAACTTTGCAGTGAATGTGAAATGTGGAGGGATCGATATCACGAAGCATAACATAAACGTGAAAATAGCAGAGTGTTATGATCCCAGTAAGAATATGTTGATAGAAAACCACACCATTGAATTTAATTTGGGGAAGGTGGGAAAACTAAACTATAACTTCCTGTTCCAGTTATTTATTTTCCAAATATATCACTACTGATTTTAGCTTTAGACAGCCTACTAAGTCATTTTGAGAAATAACGTATAATCTTAAAGTGGGGCATCCCTTTTAACACAGGTGTGACTAACTAAACAGCGGAAAAACTTAGAATGCTTATGATTCAAAGCAAGTATTTTGTTTTACTTTTATATATGGCAAATATAATGCAGTTCTTCGGGAATTTCGTATTTAAGGAACAAAGCACTTGGTACAGTCTCTTTACTTCGAGTTGCTGTCCTGATAATACAATGCCAAGAAGAACACGTTCAACTGTCTCTAGATCAGTGTTTCTCAACTGGGGGTGATGTTGTCCACTGGGGGGCATTTGGCAGCGTCTGGGGACATTTTTGGTTGTCATAGATGGGGGAGGGTGCTCATCGCATCCAGCAGGTAGAGTCCAGGGATGCTGCCCAACACTCACTAGGCACAGTGCAGTCCGCCACAAGGAAATCATTTGCCTAAGATGTCAATAACGCTGAGGTTGAGAAAGCCTCATTTAGATTACTTGTTGTGCAGTTCAATAAATCACAAAGAAATTAAAGCATTTCCGCTTTGAAAGTTTCAAAGCAGAATGGAAATACCTAACTTGCAGGAACACTGTCCCTCTTTCTTTCCACCAGAGGAAAGAAGAAGCAACCCAGGGGCAAAAATTCTCCCGTCAAGATAGGACATTAATCTGCAAATAGAAAAGTAAGAGCAAAATCTCCTCTGGCTATTTTATACAAAAAAAAAAAAAAAAAAACTGTATTAAAGAAAATTAGGTAGCTCAAGAGATCATCACTAGGACTGCCTTAAGAGGATAGCGGCTAAGCTTCTTCCAATGATGCTGTGAACCACATCACAGAAACACCATTTCTGCAGCTGCTGCCAATGCCAGCACATCTGGTACCCGGGACTGCAGCCTCTATCATCCCCCAGAGAAAGAGAGAGCCCTGCAGAGGCTTCACGCTTTCTTCGAGCATTGCAAAACCAAGAGCAATGATCTCTTATGGAGGACCGAGGACATGTGTAGACACCGCATCTTCAAGGGGGCAGCAGAAGAACCCGTGTACCTTCTGGACACAGGATTCGTGACACAAGAGTCTGTCTGAGTGTGTGGTGCTGTTCAAAGGATGACTCGTGCATTCTAACAGTGCAAACAGACAGTTGTGCATTCTACTGATCTGGGGGCCACACAGAGGAAACAAATGTGATCGCTTTGCTTTTGGAAATAATAGAGCTGAAATGATTGAATCTCAGTACTTTAGGGTTGTAAAGGATAGAAGGTATTATTTATTCTGAATATGATTCATCTTCACCCTAGCCTCTGATTCCATCAATGTTCAGTTTATATCTCTTATTGTTTCCCTTTCTTCCTTTGGTCCACCAGTAAATACCTATTGAATGATACCTTCGTGCAAGGCTGTCCTAAAGGACATTGCAGGAAGCAAAAGAGGCATAATCCATGCATGAGTTTTTCAGATCTGGGGAGAGAAATAAAAAAAAATAAGCAAAGTTTTTAAAGTATCTCCAGCTGTTCAAACTTGGGAACTAAACACATACAGGTACACGTTTGAATAAATCTCTTGTTATCCAAACTCTTGTTACTTGCCATCCAAGATTCCAGCACCAAACAGATTCGGATAATGTATTGTCTCCTTCTACTCAAACTCAGAATCCCAACTCAGGAATCGAATAGAACTGAGATGTGAAGGAAACTCAGTTTTTCAGATGGTTTTCAGATGGTGATAAATGCCAGAGAGAAAAGCGAAACGATGTGGCAGGGGGTGATAGTGATAGTCATGGCAGTGAGGGGAGAACTGCAGCTGTAAATAGTGTGCATGGCCACACTGAAAAGGTGATACTCGGGAGGAGTTCAGGAGAACTCTCAGGAGAGAGAAGCAGCTGCAAGCATTTGGGAGAGGGAGACTTCTGCTGGGCTTGAACCACTGCAAGGCAGCCAGGAAGTTTAGGGGACAAGAGGAGACAGAAGATATCAGAGAAGTAGCTGAGCTCAGATCAGGAAAACATTGTAGACCTTTGCAGGAACTTTGGTTTCAGAGATGAATGGAGACTCATTGAAGGGTTTTGAGCAAATAAATGGTGAAAGTGTGCGGACATATATTTAGAGGGATCACTGTGTTGAGAAGGCACTGTAGGAACATGAGAATTAATGCTGGGAGCCTGTTAGAAGGCGAGTGCAATAATCTCTGTGTGCCCTTACGGTGGCCGACACCAGCTAATGGAGTTGGTAAAGTCAGATTCTGAAAATATTTTGAAGATAGAGCCAAATCAACTTCCCGGTGGATTAGAAAGGGAATGTGAGAAAAAAAAAGTCACAGATGACTCCAAGAATTATGATCAGAGAAACTAGAAAGATGGTAGAAAACACCAAAGCAAGGAAAGGACATGTATGCATGCGTGTGCCTGTGCCTGTGTGTGTGTGTATGTGTGTATGTGTGTATGTGTGTGTGCTCATGTAAAGAGGCAATGGTTCTGTTTTGCACATGCTGCACTGTAGGTGCCTCTTAGACGTTCAAGTGTAAATATTGAGGGAAATACGCACCTGTGGTTTAGGGGGGAGTTTTGAACTGAAGATAGGCACTTGGGAGTCCTCAGAATAGGGGTGTCATTTAAAGGTGTGCCTGAAGTCACCAGGGGAATTCATGCAGATAACAAAGGGAAGCTGACCCAGAATCCTGGCATGCTCCAGTGTTGGGAAGTTGGGAGTGATGCGGAGTAATCATCAAAGGAGACCGAGATGCAGCAACTGAGAAGAAGAAGAAAACACAGAAAGTCTTTTTGGTTTTTCATGGATTTACAAATTAAATATGGGAGGCACTGCTGAAAACTCAAAGAGAAGGCGGCTTTGAATTGCTCATTGTGAGCAGCAACATGGAAACCATCAGCACCGGTCCAGAGTGGCTTCAGCAGAGGGAGGGTGAGAGCAGAAGAAAGTGCGAGAGGGGATGGAGGGGAATGGGAGATAACAGAACACAAAGTGCAGGAAGCTTTGCCGTCGAGTGAGAGTAGAAATGAGCAAGTAGCTGGAGCAGTGGGATGCAGAAAATAACTGCACATTTAGATGGTGACGAGAATGATTCCACGGAGAAGGAGAGTGGACGGTGGAGAAGAATGAGCTTCCAATTAGCCATAGGAAGGTCCTAGGGGATGAACTGGGTTTTGCCCTTGATAGGTCACTTCCCACCTTTGACTAAGCCTTTGAGCATCTTGAAAAGTCTGAGTCTTTCTCCCTGCAATGCAAGTTCTCTCCAGCTCTGGTCTTGATCTTCTGCGCTAGGCCTTCGCCTTCAACCTCAAAAGTGGGGTCACCAGTTAATCTCCCGAGTTCTCAGAGAGAGTTTCTACTCCTGCCTCTATAGCCAGAAGTGTGACCAATCCACTTGTTTCACTGATACTAAATTATCTTAAAACTCTTCATAAAATTTGTTGACCAAATACCTGATTCCATGGCTACTTCTCCTATTATTTATCTAGACCCTTCACTCTCTCCGCACCATTCACACAACCATTCACAACCTGTGGTCATGCAGAAGTTTCTGGAAGCTTTCTAACCTAGGGTGTGTTGCAGGTGCTGGAAAGCTTTACCAGCAGGAGACTGCAGATGACTCTTTTCTAGGCACAAACATGTGACTCCCTCCTGTCAGGTCTTCCAGGAGTCTGAGGCCCTCAACCCTTTGCTTTTTGAATGCAACTGACTTTTCAGACACTTTCACAGCACTTTCATCCACCCTCTGTCATGCACAATCCACCACGATCCTACATTCAAAGGAGCACACTCACCTCTTAGGGATCCGGTCATTAGCTCACAGATGTAGCAAATCTGAGGAGGAACTGATTGGCCTCCTTAGGGCTGGGTTGCTGTAGTGCTGGTTAAAATGCTTGCACTGGGTGGGTGGGGAGTGACGCCCTTCAGGAGTCCCTCATTGTCCTCTGGTGCTCTACAGACTCCCATGGGCAGTGTGGGAGGCACTGCCTACGCAGCCCTGGGAAAATCTGCAAGTTCCCTCATAGCCTGAACTGCTCCCCCACTGCTCAGACATCCTCAAAGCATAACTTGCTTCTAGATGCTCTGGGGTGTTGAACTAATACTGCTTTTATTTCCTGAGGAGCAACGTGGATGAACAGAGACTGTAGTCCAGAGCCCAGAGATGCTTGAGATGAAGAGATAGAATCTGCAAGGAAAATGAAATGAACAAGCTTGGAAAGCAGGAACAGGCAAGAAAAAATTGGGGAAGCCAAGTTCAAATGTGCTTTACTTATTTGGTTATTCCTTGGTAATAAATTCATAGCAATAACCAGTGGTGTGCTGATAAATGTTTGGCAAACAGCTGTCCAGGAAAATCAAGAAGCCCTGATTAGCAGCAGTCGCTAATTTCTGTGGTGCAACTGATCACATCGTGGCTGTTTTCCAGCTACCAAGATAATGCCCCTCACTGAAGAGGGTTAAGACATGATGTGCACAATTAACTTTTGTGAGCTGGTCAAAGCTGGCTCCAGCATACCCTGAAATAACTAGTATTTATTATGATTGTATGTCGCAGTGCAGGATTTTTCAGGGTGGACCCTGAGCCTATGATTTGGATGCACTTGATTTATTAAGGGCATGTTGCCATGGGGGGCTTGTGAGGCAGGAAGAGAACAGGACAGGGATGGGAATGTAGGCAGGGAAGTGTGTGATGCTGAAGGTTGCTTCCTCTGGGAAACTTGGGGGGACAAACTATGCCTCTGGGTTTTCCCAGGTCTTGCACAGGAAGTTCTTCAGGATGTCACCTATTCTGGTTTGGAGGTAAGGTGTGTGCAGCTGAATGCTGTATTGCCTTCTCCAGCTCAAGATGCAGAGGGAAGAGTGACCCTCTCACCAGCAGCTTGGGAGGTGGGGGGAACAGAACCTTTATTGCAAGGTTAACCCTGTGATGGGTTTTGTAGGATCAACAGGGGCTTTAAAAGACAAAAATTGTGGGGAGGGAATTTCAGGGACAGAGCAGAGCATGTGCTTATCCAAAATTATGGGTTTCAAGCCTGATTGCACCTTAGAATCACATAGGAAGCCCTAAAAACGTAGATCCCGAGCCCTGCCACCAAAATCTAAGATTGATTACTTTACACATTGGCAATTTTTTTTCTTTGAGATGGAGTCTCACCCTGTCACCCAGGCTGGAGTGCAGTGATGCAATCTCGGTTCACTGCAACCTCCGCCTCCCAGGTTCAAGCAATTCTCCTCCTCCAATCTTCCAAGTAGCTGGGACTACAGGTGCCCACCACCATGGCCAGCTAATTTTTTTTTTTTATTTTTAGTAGAGATGGGGTCTCACCATGTTAGCCAGGATGGTGTTGATCTTCTGACCTCGTGATCCGCCTACCTCAGCCTCCCAAAGTACTCAGATTATAGGTGTGAGCCACTACACCTGCCCACATTGGTAATTGTTAAAGCTCTCAATGATTTGTCTGTGTTGTCAAGGTTGAGGATCGGTATAGCAAAACTCTGAAGCAACAGAGCATTTTTTGAGAACTAAAATAGTTTAGTAGTGAAGCACATGGTGGTGGTGGTGGCAGTGGTGTGTGTGTGTGTGTGTATGTGTGTCTATAATGGAATACCTTGCATGGTACTGTTTTATATGTTATATTCGGTTGCATTTTGTATGTAAATAATTTTGGCAGAGCTACCCATATATACAGAATAAAGGTATTTCAAATCCAATTCAATTTTTATGTTTTTTTAAAAAGACTATTCTTTTATTCAACACTCAATAAACTCCTCCTTTCATAAATCTGGTCATATTTATACTCAGTTAAGTACTTGACTACTAAATTTTATTATTTTCTAATTACTTCTTGCCCATAAATCTTCTTATTCAGGTTATAAGATCTATTAGAGAAGCATGACGCCATCATATTTTTCTTGAGTTCTCCATGACCAGGCCCTCACTGAGGGAGGGAGGCATTCTCTTTCCTGGGGGTCAGTGAGGAGTCTGACAGGTGGTAGATCTACCTAAGATTTCTAGTCTTTAATTTAGCATACTGCATCCAAATAAAGTATCTCATTTTAGAAAAAGACGTCATTTTAGGAAAAGATGGCAGCAATTTGATGATTGGCCTCCTTCATCTTAAAATAATTTTAGGTGAAAAGCTAGAGGTCCTAGTTGCTTTAGTATGACAGCTATAAAACTCTGCTTATCCAGCCAACATTAAAGACACAACTGTGGCTGTCTGTGTTTTGGTCAGCCACTTTTTCTGGTAGTATCAACCCTGTGTTATTATCTACAGTAAGCCCCATGTTGTAGAGCTGTGTTTACGTTGTGCTAAATTATGCAGCAGTTGGGCAAATACTTGGACAATACAATCAATAACAATACTCAGTACAGTGACTACTTGGTAATATTGTCAGAAAATTTAATTTGTTCTAAGAAGAAGAAAGTAATTGGCTTTGCCATATTGCCTGGCATAAGTTGGAAGAAAGTGTGCAGGTGTAGTTAGCAGCATATGCGGAACGATCAATCAGACGCACAGCTGAAGGACCTTGGCGAGATGATGTCATTGTACAGATCCAAAACACTGCACGAGACAACCTTGGTTCCCACCATTTTCCAGCCCTAGCGGTGTGCTCTAAAGAGCTAACATTTATCTTAACTGTTTTGAATTCGGCTCAGTAGGAGATCTCGCTGAAGGAACAGGCAAACAGTGCAACTTCCCCTGATAAGGTAAATATTGTGTTAAGATAATTGTTAACTTTGGAATGAGCACCACTGCAGGGTATGTTTAACCACTAGCCCAAACTGCACACACCTCTCTGATTGAGCAAATCTCCCCTCCTCACAACACAAGGCTGCTGAGGGCAAACTCAGTACAAAGAGGCCTGATTCCATATTAGAGAAAAGCCCCAGATCATATTCAGGATGAAGTGTGGGAAATTTTTCACCTTAGTACTGAAAGTGTCCCCAGCGGTTTCAATAATGTTTAATTAATAATGACAACCATTACTGGAGGATATGCAGTCGTCCAGGCCTATCCTGCCCTTTACAAATAGCTTACATTTTACTCCTCACAACAATCACAAACATAAAAGTCCTGAGAGAATACGTAACGGGTCAAATGCCTCCTGCGCCAAGAAGACTCCTGGGATGTTCCACAGATAGGACAGGCTGCCCCTCTTAGGACCTTTCATGGCCCTGTCACTCTCCTCGTGGTGCAAGGCATGCTTAGTTTCTATCACTCTGCTTGGGTAAGGTAGTCACTTAAAAAGAATATAGCATTTAGAAGAAATAACCCATGCGTGACAACCTGACAAGTGGCCCCTGGAAGTGTGTTCAGCTTCCCACGCTTCATCCATGAACTGCCAGGCTCAGACTCATTTGAGTCCCACTTCTGTATCACTAAACATAATTTTCAATTGAAACATATTTTCGTGAGAAAAATATGGTATATCCTCAATGTAACCTCTGGTTAGTCAAGGAGAGACTCAGTAAAGCAATCAGTGTTCTCTCTTTCAAAGCACTGAATGCCAATTGTTATCACTGGTGGCACACAAATGAATGTTATTCTCTCACTGAAGACTCTTTCCTGCACTTTTGAAATGGAGTACAAGCTTGAAAAACGAATGCCTTCTCCAATAAACCATACTGATGAGCAAGTCCTCATAGACCTACCAAAACTGCCTCCCAAATTTCACTAGCATAGTATTCATTCTGTTTCTCTAATGAACTAGTCCCAAGGCAGCTGGTAATTGGCTGGGCATCCTCTGTTTAGCATGGGGGTGAGATAGAGACTGTTCAGGCTTCATTCTCCCCTTTGTAGGAATTGGGAGTTCAGGAGAGCAGAGCCCGGACATGGAGCATGCCACTCCATAGCAATCCTTAGGACACAACTGGGCCAAGGGCCGATGGGGGCTGGAGGCCTCTGCACTCTCCACTGTAGAATTTTCCTCCAATGTAGAAATTTATTCTTATGAGATTATCTCAGGAGACAATGAAAATAGACACATGACCCTGAAAATCAGCCCTGGATCAGAGACGGGCTGAGATCGCTGTTGTGCTTCAGCCGGCTGCTCTGTTCTGTTCCCGCTACCGCATGACTGAGAGGAGCATCACTGCCATTTGGGCTACAGTTTGAAAGTGCCCATTACTGATGCCTAAAGTGAATTAGACAGGATGACTTCAGGGAAAATAACATGCCACTGATGGTCACTAACAAGAATAGTCATATGGGCTATTATTTTTGAGAATGGCGTTGCGTGAGTCTAAAATTATTCCAGAACCATATTTTGCACAGATATAACCTCTTGCAAAAATCAGATTTTGTCATTTAATAAGAATTCTCCATTTATTTGTAAATTTATGGGAACACGGTAAAACACAACACTCTTGGTGAAAGAAAAAAATAAGAATGTGGCTTGAATATCAGCTATGCATGTGCACCTTCAAATTCAGAAACAGAGTAGGATGATGTAGGTTTTGGTTCAGCATCTATGCTTTAAAGGAACCAGTTCTGTCTGCCTCATAGAGTAGTTGGTCTATTCAGCACACTCCCATAACCAATTATCTATTAATCTAATAAACCATTTTGAATACAAAAGCAATTGGATAAACTTTCTCCTTCCCACCCAGTCGTATCCTCTCCTGCCATTACTGCTGAATTAAGCTTCCTGGTAAGGAAGCTTGGAGAGAATGATACTAGTAGTAACTTTGGGTAACTACAGAAACTCTTGGGAAGGTTGGGACTTCCAGATGGAGCTCCCTTTCCCACATCTGTGAAGTGTCAGGTTCCCACATGGGTCCTTAGAACAGCAACTGATTGCGTTCAAATGGATCTGGATTCCAAACCCACCACTCCTATTTGCCCACTGTAGAACCTTGGGGAACTTGCTGGCCCCACTGAGGACCGGTTTCCTCATCTGTGAAACGAGATCCATACTGACTCCTGCCTCACAGCCTATTGTGAGAGTTCCATGGCTCATGGGAAGCTCTCCATTCAGTGCCCACTGCATAGGAGACACTTGGAGAATGTTAACTCTGATTACATCAGTATATTTGGATAAACCTATTATAAAATGTACATGTTTTCTCCTTGATGCATTGACAAAAATACTTCTTCCTCCCAATCTAGTTCATCAGAGAAGCAGCTGCAATAGGGAATGCAGCCTTATAGAAAGGAGCTGCTGGTGAGAGAATAGCGAGTGAATATTCACATCCACACACCAAGAAGCATGAATTGTACTGAGTTGGGAGTGTGGGTTAATTGCAACCTGAAAATTCACTGAAACTTCTGCAGACCTTTAACATCAAAGGCCACTAATCATCTTAAGGTATCTTCTGCATTTATTATGTGACACTTTCTTGTAAAAAAATTGCTGGTGAAAACTAAGAAACCAGTACATGAACTGCATATTTTGTTTTGTTTTGTTTTGTTTTTGTTTTGTTTTGTTTTGTTTTTGTTGGCATCGAATACTCCTAAAATTAAAAAACTCCAATTTGTATTTAGGTTTTTAGAGTAGCATGTATCAAACTCTTAGTTTAAAAAGGCAGAAATTCACACCAAAAGTAGAAATGAGAGCAGAGATATTGATAATGCACTAGACTTTTGTAAGACTGGAATAGTTAATAGTTGGCCACCAGAGAATCTGCACTGGAAGGTATATACTCAGTTATGCTGCAGTAACAAACACCCCCAAAGCCTCTGAGCCTTAAAAACATGAGGGTTTCTTTCTGGCTCCAGCAGCCTGGCCTCACCAACCATCTGAGGCTCTCCACTCACAGATCATCCCCATCCAGATGGAAACACAGAGAGCAGGACAGTGGCTGATGAAGGCGCAAAACAGAGGTGTGTTCTTGTGGGAGTTTCCTAACATCAGTGGAATATTCAATCCAAAAAGGACATGTGGGCCATAACTCACTGGCTAGAGCTGGTCGCATGGAACTGCTCCATGATGGGAACCAGGAATTGTGATCCTTCCAGTTACTCAGATGTGGGGAGAATAGGAAGATTCAGCAAACAGCACAGATGAGGCTGTATCATTTTCCTTTAGAGTGTTTCTCCTAGCCTCAAAGCTGGTGCTGTAGGCTAAAGGATGAACTAGGGACAAGAGTGGGGAACATGGCAAGAAAACTAAACGTCTCTGCCAGTTCTTGCTATGACGTGGGCAGTAATAACTCAGGGCCTCTGTGGACAGGTCATGGGCATTGTAGAAAAGATCCACAGATTCTGCAATTGTGGATAATTCCTCTTTCCGGTGATGCTGTCAGCTGAATAGCACTAGGGGAGAGAAAATGATTCCAGTGCCCTGAATCCATCATTTCAGCCTTGGACAAAAAACTCAGAACAATGAAACAGTGCTAACAATGGTTTATTTACAGCATCCAAATCATCTCAGTACGGCTCAAACTATTCCAAGCATACGTGGAATAACATTGCTACTCAATGGGTATGTTTCAGAGTTGACCAGAAATGAAAGGTAGAACAGGGAGGCTAAAGGGCCACCCTCCAGATACCTCCAGAGAGAACTCACAACACCTTATTACCAACTGCGCTGTGTCACCATCAGCCAGTTACAGACATGCAATCATTTGATTTGGGGGTCCGTAGTGGAAGTTCACTGGGTTATAAAATTGCAGTACCAAACTCTCACATGTTATTAAATTATATAATTGATTTGTGTTTTACATTAAGATGTACATTTTTGTACAAACATACCATAGTGAAGTAGTTCTCAAAGTCTAGTCCCTGGATGGTAGCATTAGTACAACTCAAGAACTTGTTAGGAATGCAGGTATTCAGGTCCCGACAGAGGCCTACAGAATCAGAAACTCTGAAAGGCCGGAGCTGAGTGATCTGTGGTTTAACGAGTACTCCAGGTGATTCCCACGCATGCTCACGTGTGATAACCACTGCCCTAGGACACGCTATTTCAGGATTAAAAGAAATCTTAAGAGGTCATCCAGTGCAGTAATTATCAATCCTGGGTGCAATTAGAAATATCTGGAGCATTTATTATTTTTATTTTAAAAACTTTTTTAGAGACCTGCTTTTGCTCTGTTGCCCAGGCTGGAGCAAAGTGGTGTGATCATAGCTCACTGCAGCCTCATACTCTTGGGCTCAAGGGATCCTCCTGCCTCAATTGTCAAAGTAGTTGAGACTACAGGGGCACACCAACATGCCCAGCTAATTTTTTTAAAAAATTGACTAGGCTGGTCTTGAACTCCTGGCCTCAAGCCATCCTCTTGCCTTGCCCCCCTGCAAAGTACTGGGATTACAGATGTGAGTCACCACACCTGGCTCTGGTACATTTATTAAAATGCACAGATGCCTGGGGCTCACTCCCAGAAGTTCTATGAGTTTTAATGACAAAAACCACAATGACTTTTGCACCAAACTAATAATTCAGTTTGTCTGACATAGGACCCCAGCATCATGTTTTAAAAAATACTTGCCAGGTGGTTCTAATGTGCAGTGGAGGTTGAAAATCACTGATGTTAAACCCATCATTTCACTGATATGCACAAGGAAGCCCTGGGAGGTTGAGTGGCCCAAAACCCAAGCCAGTCAGCTTGCACTCAAGCACAGTGAACTGTCTGGGTGGCATCGGTGGAACCCTGTGTGCCGCATTATCACACAAAATCAAATAATCAATGCATAGTTTCAAGATCCATAATCTGTTTTTGACCTGGATGAGTCACAAGCCGGCATCTCTGTTATTGCTTCAACTCTGAATTAACAATCTCTTTGGTTTCGCAATGATCTTAGATGTTTAAAAATATACATAGAAAAATGGTTCATCTTGCAAGATGGAAAAAACTTTGACATAATATTGATGTAAGCCATGGACCAACAGGTCATCATTGTCTTGTTAAATTTAGTTAGGATCCTTTCCTCCTTATATCTTACAAATCAACAATAATACATATTATATTTCAAGGACAGGATACGTATTGTCCTTTAGAGTAAAAGACTGGATCTATTTTTGTACTGGATGGTTCAACCCTAAGTGTAATGCTCTTAATTTCTGAGTCAATTTAATTTTCAAAGAAGTAGTGCATAACTTTTGCTTTGATCTAAATATCAGTGTGGCCATTAAAGTGCCATGTGGAGCCCATCGACGCAGCTCAGCACCCCTTTCTCCACTTGGCTTTTCCTCCCTGCACCTCCCTGGAATTGCGAGCCATGCCAGCAGCTGGACAACTGATGCGACGTTAACTGCTTTAGGCTGTATGCTAGAAACCGTCATGCAAAGAAGCAGATGGAAAATGAAGGCGGTGGTTTTCAGCCGTGATGTCTATTTTTCCCTCTATCTACAAAAGAATAATTTCACAGATTGTACTTTTTTATTTCCGACAAACACCATTAAGGATGATAGTTGTGGAGAATATGGAGTTGATTCCACACCTCGGGGAGACAAAAGCACAATTCCAACACAATTGTTTGATGATGTTTACAATCAATATTTGCAAACCGGTGTTGTTTGTGATGTGATGTTTCTCCACCCCACCTTCCCGAGTGGCAGAAACCACACTCTCTGCTGGGAAATTGGATGTTCATCACACAGGATGTTTTACAGTGGCATCTGCCCTTGTAACCTGATATTTTCTTCACCATCATGTGCTCAGTAATCACCGGCATATCATAAAACAGGCTAGAGGTTACTATAGCAACGCTAACCAAACCAACGTAGGGAAGCAGGCTTGTGGACCGGGAAATGTTGTCTTTCTACCCCTGACGTTCAGGGTTTGGAATATGACTCTAAACTGACATATCACAATACAAGACATTCAGCTTTTCAGAAAGCATGGAGCTGCGGGGTGTTAAGTTTCCAGACAGGGCTGGAAACCTCCTGTATAAAGCAGCTCATTACAGAGGACATGAAAAACACTTTCTATATCAGCCATAATTTGAAAAAACAGGTGTCTGACCTCTACTTTCAAAACCTCTTGATGGTCTAGGCCAGAGCAGTTTGGAAACAGCAAACAGGTCTGGTGAAGTGGAGTCCCCACCCCTTGCTGATGAAGCAGCCCTTTGAGAAGAGCCTGGTGGCCTTGCAGAACAGCACCTAAAAGTGAAGCCTGAGCACCACCTTCATTCTGGCCAAGGTGACTTAAGTGTTCTAAGAAGATGCCCGCCAGGAATCCTGACTCTTACATACCGTACCTTCCTTTGAAGACTGTTAGCAGAACCAACAGCAGGCTTTCGGTCATACCCCTTCTGCCTTTACTTCATTTTTACTAAGTCCACCCGACCTGCCAGGTACAGCACAGAGCAGGAGGGAGTGGGCTGTTCTCGTGTGCAGCTGCTGGGAACCCTCGCTCTGCCACTTACTCACCGCACCAGCAGGGACACACTGCTTATCTCCTCCAAGTCTCTTTCTTTGCTTAGAATGGTACCCACTTTGCGGGCTTTGTAAGGAGGAAATGAGAAGAGAAATATGAAGGGTGTGACCAGAGTGCAACCTCGCAGCCAGAGTTATTCTTAGAGCTACATGATCCTCACATGAGAGAGCTGACCATGTGGGGCTCACTCCTTGGCCTAGGTCAGGGAGAATCCTGTCCTGGACTGTACGCTGTAGAGGCCCCCATTTCCAGTCCTCCTCTGGGCTTGCACTTCTAACAATCAAGGGAACGTTGCCCCCTAGATCTCATGCTTCATTTTCCAGTTCCCTGGCTGCATGCCTGCGACCTGGACTTCCCAAGGAAACAGTCTCCAGTTTACATCCGCTGCCTGCAGGCACGATTCCCCATCTATCTTCCTGAGGAGGACTCTGGAGTCCTAGGTAGCCAAGGGGTGGAAGTTTGTCAGGTAGTGAATAGAAACCAGACTCAAGGGCCGGGACACACCTGCGCACACCCAGGGCCTAGCTTGGAAGAGGGGCCAGGTAAGCAGAACCAACACTCCTTGCCCCTCCACGTTCTAGCTTGGAAATTGGAGGAGTCTGAGAATTGTCAACTCCAACCTGGCCTTTTAGGTCAGTATCTGGATATGTGTGTCAAGGTAGGTAGATAGAATATATCGTGTTTAACCATTTTCTGGCTGGATTATTACTTTGTAATATTTCTACAGATGCTATGAAGGCTCCATTTGTGTTGTTCAATTAGCCTTTGTAAGTGTCAGGGGCAGACTTTACACATATAATACATGCACTGTATATAACATAGGATGCACACGAACACCAAGAGACTATTGCATATGCAACCCTTCGATCTGCTTATTGAAAATTCAAAAGGATTTTTATAGTGATTGACCAGCTAACCTTTGAATGGACACATGATGACCACAATAATAAGAAAATCTGGAGAGAATTCAGAAAGGAGGTAAAAACAACAAAAAATTGTTCCTGGTAAAAAAAATCTCATTTAAGCATCCCTCTTCCCTTCTTCCTAATGAGTTATCCACAATTGGTGATTCTACAGAAAACATCACAGCAATGCAAAGAACTAAATATCCATGGTTGAATCAGAACATAAAGGTGGTATAGTTTGGGAGGGAGGGGTGGTAAAAATATTCTGCTTTATATTAGAATTCATTTGAACTGTTTTTCCGCCCTGACCTTAGATTGTCTACTTGTGATATGGATTCACCCAGCAGGGATGAATTAAGTTGTGCCAGGGACAGATTTTACAGGCAGGAAAAGCAGGTGGTTGCCTAGGGCAGTAAAATGTTTTAGTGACTCTATTACGGGAGGGTCTGTAAGCTGTGAGGGGGCAATGGGGGTTTGTGGCTTCTTTTCCCCATCTTGCCTAGGGCAGAAAAATCCCAGCAGCACCCTAGGGTGGTATCAGGCAGAACATTTGAATATATTTACATCTCTAATTGAATCTGGGGCAGAGAGAGGGGAGGAAAGAGCTTGCTTACTATTTCATGTGCTTCTGATGAGCCTTCAACTTTTGCACAGCTCCTTTGACACCTCGTGGCTGGAAGAGATGCTCACCGAACCAAGCTTTGGTATAGGTGACATGAAGGTCACATCAGGGTGTGCCAACCCAGCAGACCAGAGGTGTGGCTGGCACGCCTGCATTCCCCCTTCTTCCCCTGTCCCTCTCTGGAGAGGGAGTGCAGCAGCAGGACAATATGGTAGACCTCCGCTGACGCCGGTCCAAGTCCACACCTGGTTTCCCCAGCTGCCAACACCATCTGTTCAGGTTGTCTAATCCTGAGGAAGACTCTGGGACAAGAGCACATTCTTAAAGCAAGCTGGTTCTTCATGGTGCTTATCCATTTTACGATGGAAGCTGCTCGTGTGTTTTAGTCAAACTTAAGAGTTCATGAAATGCAAGTGAAGGGCAAGGTGACATAATGTACCATACAAAGGAACAGGACGAGCCCAAGTGGACGCTGATCAGAAGCTGATGCTGTGTTCTGTGGATGGTGCTATGTGAAATTATGAAATTATCATTCACAAGTTCAAGTTCATCATAGGAGACAGAACAGGGTGGGATAATAAGTTGTCCAGAGGAAGTCTGGAGGCTTGATCTGCTGAGATCTAATAAATTTTAGGAACCACTGAAAAAGGGCATCTTTGGCCGGGCGCGGTGGCTCAAGCCTGTAATCCCAGCACTTTGGGAGGCCGAGACGGGTGGATCACAAGGTCAGGAGATCGAGACCATCCTGGCTAACCCGGTGAAACCCCGTCTCTACTAAAAAATACAAAAAACTAGCCGGGTGAGGTGGCAGGCACCTGTAATCCCAGCTACTCGGGAGGCTGAGGCAGGAGAATGGCGTAAACCCGGGAGGCGGAGCTTGCAGTGAGCTGAGATCCGGCCACTGCACTCTAGCCTGGGCGACAGAGCGAGACTCCGTCTCAACAAAAAAAAAAAAAAAAAAAAAAAAAAAAAAAGAAAAAGGGCATCTTCAATTAGTGAAGACACTTGGAAAAGTCTCCAAAGTCAATTCAAGGCCACAAAGGGAAGTCTTCTGACTGAAGAGACTCCGTGGACATGAGACCATAGCTAGTCACATTTGTGTCTCTAGGAGGGTGCTCTGTAGCCAGTATGTGACACTACCCTTTCCATCACAGGCAGTGCAGCTACAAAGAGAACAATTTTAGATGGCGAGACTATGGCAAGGAAAGCTAATGACAGGATTCGTTCTGAATGTCCCTCATTGGGAGAAGCATTCCGTCATCCTTGGGAACTATAGTTTGGCATCATCTCAAACCAGATCCTTCCCTAGGTCAGCAAAAGATTTTTCCCCTCTTTTTTCAAAGTAATTTTATTTTATTTTTCTGATGTGCTGGGTATATGTGTTTGGTTTCTTTTAAAGTACTTCCCAATTAACAAAATATACTCTATACACAGAACCCAAGGGATCTATTTTCATGTCAATATGTCCACATAATTCACTCTTATTACCGTTAATGGGAACTAAATATGTACATCAAAGGAAGAAAAGATCCCTGCACAACCTAAATGAATAAGCTTCATTAACGCAACATTATGGCTTATTTTTTTCTGAGAAGATGCATTTAAGCCTAAAGGTTTAGAACAACCCTGCCAGCAGACAGAGGAGTCAAAGCCAACCCAGAGGGACTGAAAAGACGACGTGCGTCCGGACTGCGCGACTGCGTCGGAGCTCAAGGTCCGAGGCTTCAGGGGAACATGTGGAACCTTAAGTCAATTGCAGAATGCTCTGTGACTGCAGGCAGTTGTCCGTGGGTCCAGGAAGAGGTGATAAGGAGCTGCACCTTGAAGACAGAGGTAGATACTTAACAAAATGCTTAACTCCTCTGCAATAAAAAATAACAAAGCCCACAATATAAAATACATATAAAATATAAAACAAAGCCCACAACAAAAAATAAAAAGTAACAAAGCCCACAATAACCCAATTATGGCACAATTTCTGTGCCGTAACATGGTAAACGTGTTTTCTTTATGCCTGTGTAAAACATGGTCTTGTTCATACTTGTTCATTATCATTATTAAAATCCGGGGGCTATTGTGAATAGACGAAAATCAAATTTGGACTACGTTTATTCGTACATTCATAAAAGTACAAGGTCAATGACACAGGAAGAAAACAAAAATATCACATTTGGGATGCTTTGCTTTCTTTCTGGATTGCCTGTTACTACATACCTTGTCTGGCACTTTTTATTGGTGTTTTCTTAGACAATTGATAAAAGCTGAGACATATTACCAGATGGTGAGAAAAACTGGGGTTTGGTTTCATGAATAAAAATATCTATGCCTATTTGAAGAGTGAAGGCAATATAATCAAATCCTCACAGGAAAAAGCAAATCGTGGTGCTTGCAGATTTAATGCACCTGTTGAATTTAAGCCTGTGCAAAGTTAGCCTTGAAGATGAGCCACCCATGGGCTAAGAACCAGGTGAAGGTATTAACATGAGCCACTTGCTTCACATGTGCTCACTCTCTTTATAGCAATTTCAGTTGCAGTGATTCTGTTATTAGAATTCAATTCATAAATAGGAACTTTGCATCCTCCATACTGCCTCCTTTACCAATGGAGAAAAGAAAAATAAAGAAAAACAAACCATATAGTTTATCTGTCAAATATATTCTAATTTCTGTAAATCTTGGTTATTCACAAGAAATAAAGAAAACACAAGCAAGATAATTTGACAAAATCTCAGTACTCTTTATTGCCAAATCTTTCTTTTATGTGAGCATTTGCTCATGCCCCGTATCTCCATAATGATTGACTGACTTCTCCAAATAGTTCAATTTTGAAGATATCTTTACCATTTTTTAAGTCTCCAGTTGAGTAATGAGCTTGGCTTGTTATGTGAGAACTCTGTTAAGAGAATCTCATCATAAAATTCCTGAAATGACTTTGAGAGCTAGATGGCCATGAATAAGGGCCATGAAGTACAGGCTTTCATTCTGACTGTAACCCAAACAAACATTTGTGTTAACCTTTGCAGAAATACCTCTATTCACATATAAAATACAGGAGGAAAAGTGGAGTCAACAGGCTCATTGTTTCTTAAAGTGTGTCCATTGGAACACAAGTTCTGGAAAATCACTTTTGAAAAAAATAGTTTCTTAAATGAGGAAATACCATTTGTTATATTGTCTTAATGATTCTTTTTCAACTAAAATATGTGAAATACCTTTAGTTTAATAAAGTTGTTTAGGATTTTAACTCATTTTTCTTTGCAGTCTCCATAGATGCTAAAAATGTCTTTAACAAAATTCAACATTCATTCATGATTAAAACCACTCAAGGAAATAGTAACTGAGAGTTGTTTTCTTAGCAAGGATATGAATACCACACATATAAATAGATGTGTCTATCTATGTGTGTATATGCATATATATATATATATATGCGCACAATGAGAAAAAATCATTTGTTAGTCATTCTGTATTTTATTAATTTCCATTCTCTCTTAATTCCTTATTCTACCATTTCTACTATTTTGGTTTTGATTTGATCTTCTTTTTATCTTCTTAGGATGGAAGTTTAGATAACTGATTTTGAATCTTCCTTCCATTCTTATGTAATCATTTAAAGCTAAAAATTTCCTTCTAAGCATTGCTTCATCTCCATCCCAGGGGGTTAGTTATGTTATGATTTTCATTTTTTCCCATCCCCTTAATTTTAGTAAATTTTATCTTTGGAACAGTGCTAGATATACATGAATATTGAAAAGATACTAGAGAGAGGTCCATTACACCACACAACAAGTTCCCTTATCAACACCTATAATATTGTGTGTGGTGTACTTGTTACAACTGATGATCCAATGTTGATTCATTATTCATTATTAACTATGGTTCATTATTAACTATGCCCATAGTTCTTCAAATTTCCTTATTTTACCTAATGTATTTTTCTGTTCTAGGATCCCATCCAGGATCCCACGTTACATTTAGTCACCAAGTCTCCTTAGTCTCCTCTTGGCTTTGGGAGTTTCTCAGACAGCCCTTGTTTTTGATGACTCTGACAGGTTTGAGGACAATTGGTCAGGTCTTTCGGAGGATGTCTCTCTATGGAATTGCTCATGATTAGAGTAGGCTTATGGCTTTTTAGAAAGAAAATCACAAAGATAAAGTGTCATTTCTGTCACATTATATCCTGGGTGCATACTGTCAACATTACTTCTTCCTGTGGAGGTTGACATTGAACACCTGGTTAAGGGAGTCTTGGTCAGATTTCTCCACCATAAAGTTGCTCCGTTCCTCTGGTGCTGTACAATCAGAAAGACATCACTATTTGCAGACTATGCTTAGCATGTGGGGAGTTACGCTCCCTCTCCTTGAAAGTGAAGAATCTACATACATTATTTGAAGTTCTTCTGAATAGGAGATTTGTCTATTTTCCCTCTTTCTTTATTCAGTCAGTCATTTCTATCAGCATAGAAAAATTGGTATGTATTTTAAATTTGGGTTATAATCTAGCAATACTTTAAGTATTTTGTTTCTCATATCATCTTGTCAACATGTACGTATATTAGTAGAATAAATTTCTGGAAGTGGAATTATTGACTCAAAGATCATATTCATTTCAAATTTTGATAAATGATCAGACTGCTCACCTTAAAAGTTATTCACATCTACTCTCCCCCAAGAAAAGTCTGAAAACATCTGCTTCATGATACCCTTGTTAACACATTGTGTTATAAAATGTGATGAGCATTGCCAGAACTGGAATCTCAGTACGGTTTTAAGCGTTTATGTCTTTGCTATTTATTAATTATGTATCAGTTACTAAAATGGAATTTAATTTCTAATATTGTTCTATGGAGATATTCTATATAATTACTTATTTGCAAAACCTATCATAGGCTGAAAGAGTTGTATACTTGTTTTTTGTTTATAATTCTCAGGATTTCATTTTTATAAAGAAGGTTTGCTTTCCTATGTTAATAATATGTTATTTTATGCATAAAATTTCATGCCTTCAGTCTTCACTGTGGATAGCAACAATTAACATGTGAAATGCCTGTCTTTGTCTTTTTTTTGTTGTTTTCGGTGTTTTTTTTTTTTTTTTTTTCCAGAATTCAACCCTATCTCATATTAAGATTCTGACCCTTTACATTCTTGGCATTTTCATCGTATGCCATTCTCATCATTTTAACTTAAATATCTCTGAATTACAACTTTTTAGTTTATCTCTTAAATATACATGTGCCAATTTCTTGCTTTGTTTTTTTTCCCAGTTTTATTGGGGCATGACTGACAAATAAATATATTTGTCAATCATTAAATGTATTTGTATATATTTAAGGTGCACAACATGATGACTTGATACATGTGCACATCCTGAAATGATTCTCCCAATCAAGCTAATTGAGTCTTTTTCCTTTACTAGTTAAGATGTCAGATATATTGATCACTTTTACATAGAAAGCTTTCTTTCTGTTCTAGCATTTTATGTATTTTTTTGCTATTATAAATCTTTCACTACCCAGTATTTCACTACATGTCTTCTATTTATTTTTTCTGTCGATCTGAATTTGTTTTTTTAGTTTTCAGCCTAACTTTACCCGTAACTTTATATAGTATAGTTAATCAAATATGTATGTATTTTTGGTAACAGCTTTATTGAGATAGAGTTCATATACACTACATGTACCATAAAATTTACAGTGCACGTTCACTGTTTTTCAAATTTATATATTTATAGAAATGTACCACAATGACCACACTTTTCATTATCCCCAAAGAAACCCACACCTTCTGTCATCTCTCAGCCCTCCCAGTCCCCTCTCCAGCCTTAAGCTACCCACAAATCTACTTTCTGTATCTACAGATTTTTTCTGTATCTATAGCTTTGCCTCTTGTGGGCGTTTCATACAAATGCAGTGGAAGGTCCATCGAGCCTCACTTCTAACAAACAGGGCAGGGCAGGAATGATGAAATGAGTTTCAAGGCCGCCTCTTGTTCTCTTGGGTCTCATTCTGCAGGAAGCCAATTGCCGTACTGCGACTGTAGAAGACACCCCAGCAGCCTCACCGATGCTGGCACTGCCATCCATCCTGTGAGAAGGCACCTTGGACACAGACCCTCTGGCCCAGGCAGGCTCAGATGCCTGGAGTCAGCTGCCATCCCAGTGACAACCTCATAAGGCACCCTGAGCCGGAACTGCCCTTAAACTGCTCCCAAATTCTTCACCTGCAGAAAAGATATGGATAATATGTCGTTTTTGGTGTGTTGTTGACACTAAGTTTTTGAGTAATTTGTTAGGCAGCAACAAATAATGAATATAAATATTTTCCATTATTTCCATCCACTGTGGAAAAATCTAGAGAAGTTTAGTTTTTCTCTCCTTCTACCTTCTAGACAAACTTTTCGTTTGCCTTCTGTAGTTGGCAGAATAATGACACCCCATCTCCAATATGTCCTTTTTTTTTTTTTTTTTTTTCTTTTTTTTTTGAGACAGAGTCTGGCTCTGTCGCCCAGGCTGGAGTGCAGTGGCATGATCTCGGCTCACTGTAACCTCTGCCTCCCAGGTTCACGCCATTCTCCTGCCTCAGCCTCCCGAGTAGCTGGGACTATAGGCGCCCGCCACCACGCCCGGCTAATCTTTTGTAGTTTTAGTAGAGATGGGGTGTCACCGTGTTAGTCAGGATGGTCTCGATCTCCTGACCTCGTGATCCGCCTGCCTCAGCCTCCCAAAGTGCTGGGATTACAGGAGTGAGCCACTGCGCCCAGCCAAGATGTCCTTCTTCTAATACTTGAAAACTGTGGATATGCTACCTTAAAGTGGCAGAAGGTACTCTGCAGATGGGACTGGTTTACTGATATTGGAGTGGGAAGATGATTATGAATTATCTGGGTGTGTTTAAGGGCCTTGATAAGAAAAAGGCAGGAGCATTAGAGGCAGAAAAAGAGCTGTGAAGACAGAAACAGAGGTCAGACAGATTTGCAGATGCCATGAGGCTGGCTTTAAAGGTGGAGAGAGGAGCCATGAGGAAGGAAGTATAGGTGCTGGGTAAGGCAAGGAAGTGGATCTCCTCCAGAGCCTGCAGGAGAAATGCAAGTGTGTTAGCCCCCTGATTTGGGCCCCAGAAGACTAATTGGACTGCCCATCTCCAGAACTGTGAGACCATAAATTTGCAGTGTTTTCCGTTACTAAGTCTGTGTATTTTTCTACAGTGGCAATGGCAAACAAACACATCTTCTAACCTCAGGGTCCTTTAAGATTCAGAAAGTTTACTAACTATGCCTTACGGTTGTCTTTTCTACATGGATTTTCCTCGGGACACAAGATACCCTCTCAAACTGGAAATGTAAGTTTTTGTGTTTTGGAGTTTTTAAAAATAATGTTTTTTAAAAATATTTGACTCTTTTGTTATTTTGCTACCCTATGTGATGGTTAATACTGAGTGTCAATCTGAATGGACTGAAGGATGCAAAGTATTGATCCTGGGTGTGTCTGTGAGGGCGTTGCCAAAAGAGATGAACATTCGAGTCAGTGGGCTGGGAAAGGCAGACCCACCCTTATTCTGGGTGGGCACCATCTAATCAGCTGCCAGCATGGCCAGGATATTAAGCAGGCAGAAAAATGTGAAAAGGCTAGATTGGCTTAGCCTCCCAGCCTACATCTTTCTCCTGTTCCGGATGCTTCATGCCCTTGAACATAGAATCCCAAGTTCTTCAGTCTGGGGACTCAGACTGGGCTTCCTTGTCCCTCAGCTTACAGACAGCCTATTGTGAGACCTTGTGATCAGGTGAGTTAATACTTAAGAAACTCTGGTCTCTCTCTCTCTCTCTCTCTCTCTCTCTGTGTGTGTGTGTATATATACATATATATACATACACACACACACACACATACATATCCTATTAGTTCTGTCCCTCTTGAGAATGCTGACTAATACACCCTACTTAGGTAAATCTATCATACTTTCTAGATTTTACTTGTCTTGTTCCATAATAACTCTTTTTCACTGTAATCCCATTAACTCTTTGCTCATTTTCTTTCTAGTTTGCATGTTTTTCTCAGTCCAGTCCATTATGTGCAGAGCTATACTTTCATAGTGTTTCTCCTTAGTGCTGCTTCCCTTTTAGCTATCATTTTTTCCTGTGCATTTATATTTTTCACATTTTTTCCTGAGCTAGCACCTTCTTCTGAGATCCCAATATATCACCCATGAACTAATGTGTCTCTGCTGTGTGTTTTGTTTATAGAGATGATAAGTTCATTTTGTTGGTAGTTTGTGAAGATAGGTTGGATCATAATCTCTCTTTGTGTTTTTCTAATGCAGGTTTTTGTCTGGAAATTAGTTTTTCTGTTCTTTCTTCCCATTTATAGAATTGTACAATCTTTGTATATTTTGCTGATTCCTTTTAAATTATTTCTAGAATATTTATCGTGTTTGAACAAGACAAGCTCTCCACATGTTGACTATATGTAGGAAGTCCATACGGGCCCTGGGACAGCATGTGCTTCAGGATGTTAGGAATTCTCAGAATGACTCAGGACTGTGGAGTGCAGATGAGCTTCTGGACTCTCATTTCCTTTCAGCCAAGCAGGATCATCAACATTTGGGGGGCTCTCAGGGGAACTTCTTGCCTCACCAGCTGCCTCATGTTGTCACCAAGGACAACCTTCTGAAGACACTTTGGCATGGTGCTCTCTCAGCCACTTCTTAATTTTCTCTCAGAGCCAGACTCACTCTGGGGAAGCTCTCAGGGCTGGACAGAACTCATCCCTGTCCTGTGACCCGAGTTTAGATCTAGCCTGCATGGCTACCATCTACCTTGAACAAGTGGACTTTGTTGGCCTTTTCTGAGGTCTAGGACCACAGGTGTCCACCCTCGATGGTTTCCATGTTTGAATGTCATTGCTTTTGAGAGACTAGCCTTCTATTTTACTCTTTCTTTCCTTTGTTTTTATTTTTCCTTTTTAAAAATTAAAAATGAAGTTAATTTGTTTTGCTTCTTATTTTGGAGTTAGTTCCTAGAGGAGGAGGAAAAGAAGCCAAATTTCATTCACCAAATTCAATTCAAAATTAAATTCAAGTCAAAAGCAGAAATTCTTACCAGTTCTGGCTTAGGGATCTATCTTGTTTCAAAGGATTTCTCAGGAAGAAATTTCCAACACCTTTTATGCTTCATACTGGCATCCCCAGATTATTTAAATCTTGATACAGTCATTTGCTGTAGTAGACAATCCCACAATCATTAGATTACCCACTTATTCGAGAAGCATGTTTTCCATGCCTTCAAGTAAGTGAATGATAAAAGCATTTGACTGGACTTAATCATATCAGAACCTTTTGGCTTGCTGCTAATGACTTCCTTTCAGGTTGATATCAGTACATTAATCACCACTTTTTAAAAAAATAGTTATTCACTGCTTTACGTTGCATCCGATTTTGCTATCAGTCCATTCATGTCATCCTGCTGTGCTTCCATGAAAATATTAAACAGACTCTGTCACATGCTTTGATGGAACCCAGCTACCCCACATCCATGTCATCTTCCAAGCTGCCAGTCCAGTCAAATGTCAGAAAGCAAATGAGGTGTGACTCGCCGTTAGTGAACCCTTGCTGACTCCTGGAAATCATGACTGCTTTTTCTAAAGGGCTTATAAGTCTGTAGCACAATAGTCCACTCCACAGGTTTACCAGAAAATACCATCAAGTACGACTATTTGAGGCTTCCAGGCCCCGCGGCTTTGACCTTTCACTTTCTTTGTGATTCTTCAACAATAGTTGAAATTGGGTTCTGCACACTTTGGAGTAAAATCTGGCCATACCTGGAGTCTCAGCCCCATGCACGTCAGCTGCTGTTATTGCCTCTGAGCTACGGGACCCCACTTTCCATTGCACCCATTTGTTCTCCCTGCTGCCCCTAAAAGATTGATCTTAAAGGAGAAAGTTGGGGGTGGGGGAAGGAGCAAAGGAGCAGCTTTGTCCTCTCTCATCTCTCTCATCTGCTCATTGAGCCCAGATTGTGGGCTCATGCAGTTCTCCCTAGGGCTGCCTATTCAGAGCAGTCCTGAAAGGTTCTCCTGGCCATCAGTCTTGTGGCATATCATGAATCCTCTAGGAGCTAGATCTCACCCTTTTGTAAGTGGGGACAATCACAGCTCTGTCTGATAGGACTTCTCAATGGCTGAGATAACACACAGAAAAGCATATAATGCCTGACACCTGGGAAGCACAAAAGAAATATTAAGTCTCTTATTGTGATCACCATTCTCTGTGGCAGATTGAAAGGCAAGCTCATTACTCATTACTTTTAATGGCAAAAGCTGCAGTTACTTTTGCACCAACATAATACAACCACTGTGGAAAACAGTGTGGAGATTCCTTAAATAACTAAAAGTAGATCAGTACCATCTGATCCAGCAATCCGATTCCTGTGTATCTACCCAGAGGAAAATAAGTCATTGTGTGAAAAAGATACCTGCACGTGCATGTTTATAGCAGCACAATTCGAAACTGCAAAAATATGCAACCAGTCAGATGCCCATCAATCAATGAGTGGATAAAGAAAATGTGATATATACATATATATCACATGTATGTGTATATATATGTGTGTGTGTGTCTGTGTGTGTGTATATATACATACACATATACATAGATACATGGAATACTACTCAGCCACGAAAAGGAATGAGATAATGGCATTCACAGCAATCTGGGTGGAATTGGAGACCATTATTCTAAGTGAAGTAACTCAGGAATGGAAAACCAAGCATCATATGTTCCCACTCATAAGTGGGAGCTAAGCTATGAGGATGCAAAGGCATAAGAATTATACAATGGTCTTCGGGAACTCAGGGGAAAGGGTTGGAGGGGGGTGAGGGATAAAAGACTACACATTGAGTACAGTGTACACTGCTCGGGTGATGGGTGCACCAAAATTTCAGAAATCAACACTAAAGAACTTATTCATGTAACCAACCACCACCTGTTTCCCCAAAACCTATTGAAATAATAAAACTGAATTCTTTCAAGAGATCCCTTTAGATAAAGCATTTTATTATCAGCCTTCCCAATTCTCTTTTTCACCAACTTCACTGGTGATATAATAATTAGGATTTTAGAAAATTATGTGTTTTAAAGTGATGCCCTCTTTCAGAGTCTCTGACCATGGATTACATCCATTTCATCATTGCTCCCACCTTTGGCCTTTCCCAAACCAGGTCCTCCCTGAATTCCTTTCTGGAAAGACCTCGGGTAGAGTTGACCAAGCCATGTTTCACTTTCTTTCTTTTCTATTCTTCTGCATAGCTAACAGATCTTTCAAGTTCTGCTGATTTTACCTCCATGCACTTGTTCAATCTGCCTTGTTCTCTTCACTCTTGCTACCATCTCACACCGTTTCCTTGCTTGTGCCCTTTCTGTGAGTTGATCATATTCCCTGCACCAGATCTGCTCTCTGCTGCCAGATGGGTATTTCCAAGACACTATTTTAATAGCACTACCAGACTGATAAACATTCTGTAACATATTGAAAATTTTTCTAGGTCAGGCATGGTGCTCATGCCTGTAATCTCAGCACTTTGGGAGACTGCAGTGGGCAGACTGCTTGAGCCCAAAAGTTCAAGACCAACCTGGGCAACACAGTGAGACCGCATTCCTACAAATAATAATAATTTTAAAAAATAGCTGGGCCTGGTGGCTCATGCCTGTAGTCCCAGCTACTTGGGAGGTTGAGGTGGGAGGTCCACTTTAGCCTGAGAGATCAAGGCTGCAGTGAGCACTCCAGCCTGGGCAACAGAGTGAGACTGTGAAGGAAGGAAGGAAGGAAGGAAGGAAGGAAGGAAGGAAGGAAGGAAGGAAGGAAGGAAGGAAGGAGGAAGGAAGGAAGGAAGGAAGGAAGGAAGGAAGGAAGGAAGGAGAGAGAGAGAGGAAGGAAGGAAGGAAGAAAGGAAGGAAGGAAGGAAGGAAGGAAGGAAGGAAGGAAGGAAGGAAGGAAATTCTTCTAAATCAATAATCAAGAAATATAATTGCCAATTTAAAAATCAAAAATTATGACTGAATATATCATGTTTAGATTTATCTCATGTACTAGCAATTGATATACAAACATGATAAATTTAACAAGTTGACTCTTCTATAAGCATTAACAATTTTTTTCAATTAAATTTAGAACTTTGAAGGACAGTGATCCTAATAAGTAATTATTATAAACTTATACAAAGGGAATAGTTTTTTTTTACCCATTGATGTTTCCTGTAGTTGCCTTAATTCATGAATCTACCTGAAAAACTGTGGGTGAATTTTACCTTCTTATTCTGGCTTGAAAATTTTTAATGAAGCGGTTTTGGTGGTGTAACCCATTAAATGGTCTTCAAAATGCACGAGGGAAGAAAAATGCTAGACAGAACTATCAGTCATTGATACTTACTAATTCTTCCATCAAAGCTTTTAAAGTGTTTACTCTCATTAGAGTAAAATCTACTATGTGTAAGAAAAATGTAGGTAGGATGTTTGTCCAGAGAAATCTGAGTCTAAATGCACAGTTAAATTACCACTTAATAGCAAAAATTTTTATTTGAAATATATATATATATTTCACTTCCAAATATCAATGAAAATGAGTGACAAATCTTATCACATTCTAACTCCCGAAGATTTTTTAATAGCACATGTTTGAGGTATAATCACTATTTGAAGTTGTAATCTTAATGCTTTTAACTTTGTCATTACTGTTGCAGTTTCACTGACTTGAAAAAAAATACGTTAAAATAATGACTAAGGAGATTCTTCACTCCTACTATTTCCCAGCAAGGAATAAGGACATGGTGCTTGGTGCAATCACTCAGTAGATAAATTCTCATTACATTAACAGTTTAAGCAAATAAAAGAGACACATATAGAAGAAGTAAAGTGACTCCCAGAATTAGAATTTCCTAAGATCTACAAATTGATCCTATACTTTGAATAATGCCATAGCAATTTTTTGCATCTGTTTCAAGAACTTTAAAAATTGAACCACTAATGTAAAAATAAGCCAGGAAAAAAAAAAAACAAGAGGAATGAAGAAGAGAGAAGTACCCAGAAACCACATGAAAATGTCCAAATATAGAAGTGTATGTGACCAAAAGTGAATTTCTTTAATTTAACCAGAAAAACAAAGCATGTATTTCTGGCACTGTACCAAACTTGTGTAGGTGTTACTCTGTTTGCCATTTTTGGTTGTATATATCTTGATGATTCTTTTAAAGAAAGTTCCATCCACAAATAGGATAACTACTAAATAGATGTTACATTCGGAAGATGTTGTACAGGAAAAAAAAAAATGACAGAAATGCCTAGTATACCAGTGTAGCACAAAGAAAAGGGGATAAGTCTCTAGGGGAGGGGACGAGGCTGTTAGAGAAGAAAAGGTGAGTTAAGCTACGTTGAATTGAAGGGTGAGCTGAATATTGTGTGCAGACAAAGAGCTAGGAAAGGCCTCTTAAGCAGGGACCATATCCAATGCAAAGGCCCAGAAGCAACAGTACAGGCTGCTTAGCAAGCTGCAGTGTTTGCTGTGGATGGAGCACAGACTCTGGAAGGAACATGGAGTACAGACTGAAGCTGGAAGCCACGGAGGAAAAAGAAGGCGTCATGTTTGGTACATAAAGTTATTTCAATAAATGTCCTATTACGTTAAGACCACCCTCAATAAGGGGTAGAGATTCTAAGATTTTTAAAAATCACCTGAAACCCATAAATACACATCAGTAATTACAAACACGTCAAACACTGAATTAATAAAAATGTGTTCAAGGTGGGAAGAGATGGTGTCACTAGTAGCTTTCTCCTGGGACGGGACACATGGATTCTGTCCCAATCATGCTGCTGATACATTGGCACAACCAAACCAAAGTTTCTAGTTTTCTTACTGTCTGTAAGTTACAGTGCTTTCTGCAGAAAGAAAGAATAATAATTGTAAACTTGGGAAAATAGCTTAAATGCTAAGCACATAATTATTATTTCTCTAAAGACCTTTGCAAGTAAGAGTAATCACCCAGATATTGGCAAATCTGAACAGTTTTGCCATTTCCAATGGTGTGATAGTGTTTAGCATCATAATTACAGGATTTTTAGAGACCTATAAAGGAATAGTAATTACAAATTTTAAAAATATACTATACATAATTAAAAGTCAATACACTGCTGTTCATTCACATTTACTATAATAATAGAGTATGAACAGAGAATATAATTGGGTTGAAAGGGGTGTTCTCTGAGAGTTAGGACATCTGGAATGAAGTCTTGGTTGATGGCCTTCTAGGGTATAATGATAAAATGGCAAGTGCTGGTTACATATGTCTTCAAATCACGGGGACCGAGTAGATGCTATCCTTTACCACGTACAACCAGTCATCTTGGAGCATGGCTGATAGGCGTGAAAAATTTTTTTAAATCCCTGATTTTCTCTAGTGTTCCATAATTAAATCACATAAAATCTGACGTGAGAAAATTTAATACATTTCTAAGAAATAATTGACTTGGAGAAACGATAAAAAACAGAATATGGTAGTCTCTGCCCTAGAACTTAGATTGTAGGCATTGCTTTGGGCTACAGAGTATTGAATGTGTGTACCTAGTTCAAGAATAATGGATCGGGATCCAGAGATGAGATGTCTGTGGGGAGTGGTAGATGATAAGAGATGTTGAATCCAACCCTTACACTTTATCTTTATGATCTGAACCAATTTTTTTTTCAGCTTATGTTCTTATGCATTGGCACACTGATGTAGGCCACCATAATAAAGCCTGTTAACTATCTGGAATTTCATTCCAGGAGATATTGGTCTGTGTCTCTGGAAGTCACTTCTGTCTCTACGACGTATTGCAGTCAGGATTAAATCTTCCCAAGTTAAAGATTATCATTGTCCAGAGGCAAACAATTCGTATTATTTGAAGGGAATACGAATTGTTGACCTCAAAATATGAGCTCACCACACTCAAAGACAGCCAGAATATTAGAAGTTTCAGCTTACAGAGTGAGGTTTTTTTTTTTTTTTTTTTTTTTTTTTTTGAGACGGAGTCTGGCTCTGTCGCCCAGGCTGGAGTGCAGTGGCTGGATCTCAGCTCACTGCAAGCTCCGCCTCCTGGGTTCACGCCATTCTCCTGCCTCAGCCTCCCGAGTAGCTGGGACTACAGGTGCCCGCCACCTCGCCCGGCTAGTTTTTTGTATTTTTTAGTAGAGACGGGGTTTCACCGTGTTAGCCAGGATGGTCTCGATCTCCTGACCTCGTGATCCGCCCGTCTCGGCCTCCCAAAGTGCTGGGATTACAGGCTTGAGCCACCGCGCCCAGCCCAGAGTGAGGTTTTTAAGAGAAATGTTTTGCAGCATGCATTTCACCAATCACCCATCTCCCTAGGATCCTTCTGTGTTTGGCTGAGTTCAGAGATTCTGCTCATCAGTTTTTGAAGACATGTATTATAGGTTGGTGCAAAAGTTATTGTGGTTTTTACTGTTGAACGTAATGGCAAAAACTGCAATTAGTTTTGCAACAACCTAATAATTTAGTATATATACTATATATGTATGTCTTCATATATATTATATATACATAATATATTGTGTTATATATAATACAGAATAAGTATATAGTATATAGTATACATACCATATTATAGTTTATATAATATATACTACTATATCTAGTATTATATAATTATTACAAATTATATAAATATACAACATATATCACATATATAAATTATAGACATGCCACTATAATTTAAAGAAAAGCTGTGTTTCAAAAGATTATTTTAAAACGTACTATTATAATCAATAATAATATCAATGATAATAGATAACATTTTGAGTTTTCCATCTATGCTATATACTCTTCTAAGCTTTTTGAGTATTTTCTTTTCATCTTAAAAGCAAATATGTATACATTTGTCAAAACCCATCGATTGTGCAACACCAGGAGTGAACTCTAATGTAAACTGAAATTTGGGTGATGATGATGAGACAATTTAGGTTAATCGATTGTAACAAAGGTACCCCCTGGCAAGGGATGGGGGTAATGATGAGGGAGGTAGTGTGTGTGTGGAGGTGGGGGTGGGGAGGTGTATGGAAATATCTGTACCTTTTGCTCAGTTTTGCTGAGAACATAAAGCTGCTCTAAAAAAAAAATAAAGTCAATTTAAAACCAAAACACACCATGAGAAGTTACTGTCACTATCTCCATTTCGCAGATGAGTAAAATGAGGCAGGGGAATGCCCAGCATCTTCCCTGGGTTCACACAACAAGTGCATGGTAAAATTAGGATTGAAACTGGCACAGCCAGCTGCAGAGCCCACACAGATCTGTATAAATTAAGAAAAGACATCTATTCCAATTGATAGGGTTTGGCTGTGTCCCCACCCAAATCTCATCTTGAATTGTAGCTCCTGTAATTCCCATGTGTCACGGGAGGGACCTGGAGGGAGGTCATTGAATCAGCGGGTGGGTCTTTCCCATGCTGTTCTTGTGATAGGGAGTAAGCCTCATGATATCTGATGATTTTATAAAAGGTAGTTCCCCCACATACACTCTCTTGCCTGCCCACCTGTAAGATGTGGCTTTGCTCCTCCTTCGCCTTCTACCATGATTGTGAGGCCTCCTCAGCCATGTGGAACTGTGAGTCAACTAAACTTCTTTCCTTATAAATTACCCAGTGTTGGATATGTCTTTATTAGCAGCATGAGAACAGAGTAATACACCAATCTAAAAAAAATCTATATCACTACACCCTTTCCTTATGTGTTTGTTTTAAAAATAATGGAGATGGGCTGAGGGCAGTGGTTCACACTTATAACCCCAACAATTTGAGAGGCTGAGGGAGGAGGATCGCTTGAGCCCAGGAGTTCAAGACCAACCTGGGCGACATACTAAGACCTCATCTCTACAAAAAATTTTTAAAAATTGCTGGGCATGGTGGTGTGCACCTGTGGTCACAGCTATTCAGGAGGCTTGAACCTGAGAGGTCAAGGCTGCATTGAGCTGTGATCACACTACTGCACTCCAGGCTGGGCAACAGAGCAAACCCTGTCTCAAAAACAGAAGAAACAAACAAAAAAAAAGATAAAAAGTAAAAATAGTAGCAATGTTGACGATTAAAAAAAAATGCCTAGGAGTTATTGAATATTTGTCTTGAACTTTGAGAGTTCACAGATGAATGACAAGTAAAAGACCCCTGCTTTAAAGGAATAGCCTGAAGAAGGATTTTCAGGCTTTGCAATTCCCTTTTCTCTTTCTCTCTCTTTATCACTCTTTCAATGCCACATCATCCTTCCAAAGAGCACCCTACTATATCCTGAAACCAGTCGCATTGCTATATGACAGCTTAAATAACTACATAGAATTTTTTCATGAACCTGTATCTTAATAAATGTACCCCCTTTTCATACTATTTGTCTTTTATTAGAATTATATGCCAATCGCTATTTTATCTTTGTCTGATTTTCCAGGTGTTTTTCTCAAATATCTTTCTTGGAATGTTGTCTTCCTCTCCGAGTTGCCAAATCCTAACCATCATACAATCCCATTTCCTCCAAAACATGTTTTTCAATGATCTTGTTAGGAAAAGACGGCACTTTTCTCTAAAATAAGGCAGCACTGATTGTGTGCCTCTGCCATCAAAAGCCACTTTTCATATTCCTCATATCTCCAGGTTGACGGTCTTGTATTTCGTTATATACCTCACACTCTTGACTCCACAGAGCTAAGTGAAGCAGCCAGCATATACGAAGTAGCCAATGTCTTAATATTGATTGAAAAGACTTCCTTTGGCAGTCACCAACAGGAACTAGGTATAGTGAAATTGCCAGGTAAACCAGGAGAAAGGAGATTTCTGGGCAGTGTACTCATGTAATACTATAAAAAATTAGATTTAGATGGAAACATAGAGTCATAAAAAATTATATCTTTTATAATTTAGTCATATTACATACAAAAACTATTTCCAGATGTTTGACTAATTAAAGGTACTGGGAATAAAACTTCATTTACTGCTCTAAGTTGCTTAATTTCCATAAGCAACAGAAATAAATAGTGAAAAATAGTTTATCCCTCCATATGGAAAATCTAAATTGCCTTACATCTGTAGAAACCTTCGGCTAGATGTAGGTATTTCTATTGTGCTGAAATCCTTTTCTTTAGTAAAATTCATGCCTAATACATTCAGATAAGTCTTATTCTTCAAAAAAAGTTTATATTTTTGCACTGACAACTAATTCAAACTTTAGAAAATCAAGGCTCAAAAGCAGTAACATATTTAACCTATTTTAGAGAAGTATAACGGTAAACAACAGTTTATCAAAAGAAGCAGAATTGCATCTTTTAAAATCATTGCCTTCCAGTTTCTCATATGAGAATGGAAGTAAAGTACTTTCCCAGGTTCAGCGCCATCCAGGGTGGAAGCCGCGAGTCCATCGGTCCACTGAGTTCTTGAAATGTGGGTAGTGAAGAGTTGCAAGTGGAAAACACAAAAGGAGAAAGTAAAATAGGTCATCGATAATATTTATGTTGATTATATGTTCATAGAGTATTATTTGGATATACTGGTTTAACTGAAACATACATAAATATTTGAGATTGAATCTCACTCTGTCACCCAGGCTGGAGTGCAGTTGGGCGATCTCAGGCTCCCTGCAACATCAGCCTCTCGGGTTCAAGTGATTCTCCTGCCCCAGGCTCCTGAGTAGATGGAATTACAGGCACCCACCACCATGCCCAGCTAATTCTTTTGTATTTTTAGTAGAGACAAGGTTTCACCATGTGGGTCAGGCTGGTCTCGAACTCCTGACCTCCTGCTTCGGCCTCCCAAAGTGCTGGGATTTCAGGCATGAGCCACCATGCCCGGCCTGAAACATATTATTAGAACTAATTTCTCTTTACTTTTAAAAATGTAGCTATTAGAAAACTTAAAATTACACGTCTGTCTCGCCTTCTGTTTGTCCTGCACAATGCTGCTCAAGGCAGGAACTTCTAGAACGATTTCATTAATCCCCCAACAAAACGTTAGAATTACGTGGGTCACAAAAGAACTTGATTTTTGCTGAAATGTACTAGTGCAAGGTTTCCCTCCATCTGATAACAAGAAACAAGAATGATTTCTATTAGTTCAAACAGGAAAAAAAAAAAAAAAAATAGAAAAAGAAGGAAAAAACTAATTCGAGCTTAACCTTTAAATTACTTTTAATATATGATTTTTAAAACATACCCACAAACACCAAGGCTTTCAGCTTTGGGTGGAAAACCTGATTTGGGAGAAAGATTGATCCCTTGTCCACCAACATGACGAGAGCGATAGTTAATAGAGGAAGCAGATGAGCTCATAAGAATGCGCCTCCATGGGCACTCCGGAGCAGATGTTTCCTTCTGTGCTATGTTGATAGAAAACTGACAGGGGACATTTAAAATTCATTGCTGGGAGACCCTATATTATAATGAATCTCATTAATAGTAATTAGGATTTTTTTTTCTCCCAAGCTACCACTGTCGATCCCTTCCCTTTTATAGGTCAAAAGAGCTTAAATGCTCTATAGTCCCCAAGAACTGGCAACATCATTTTGTTTCTTTAAAATATGTCATATATTTAAGCAACTTTTACTCAGAAAGTGTTGATTTTCTTCTTGCCCGAGTGTTCACATTGGCCAGACATAGGCACATTGCAGGTTTTTTGAAGTCATGACTGGGAATGGAAAAGCATACTTGTCACAAAATCACCAGTGACTTTTCCTCACGGTTACAGGCAGGTGAGAGGTCAAAGCAGGCACTTCTCTTTGCCTGTCTGAGGAGCTCTCTTGGAATTCATTATGGAACATCATGACCCCTGCCCTGGGAACAACGCTGCGTAAAAATGGTGGGACGTTTATGAATGTAAATGGAGAAGACGGACTGTTTTCTTGCACTAGGTTCAGCCTGGAACACTGTAATCTAATTATTCTGCTTGCTTTACAAACGCACACATTTGCTTCTGAGGCAGGGGAAGCTGTATCTTTTGGCGGGGACCTCGCAAAGTGGAATCCTTCCGTATCCACAGACCAGTAATAGGACGGGCATGCTGGCACCATGACGGGGCACGGGAGGGCACACTATTAGAGAAGGGTTTCTGCTACATTACCCAGACAGCCTGCCCTTCACGCGTGTCCCTGCCATTGTGCTGCTCCGAAACCGCACGGCTCTCGAATGTTAATGCCTACCTAATTATATATTTTGGCTTCCGTTTTGGCAATAGGCTGTACTTAAGCAAAATTTAGTACTGTCTTATGTGTTCCTACAGCTGGATAATTACAAGGCATTTCAGTTTTCAGAGCAGGAAATTAATGATACGAAGATCAGCAGCTATTTAAAGACAGTTGTTCTCTGCACTTACAGGGACCTGCTACTGGAAAGCACGTCAGACTGCAGAAGACAGCCCCGAGGTGGAGGGGACAGGCATAGTTTTGATTCAATTTCAGCATCAAAAGATTTTTTTTTTTTTTTAATGCTATAGGTGGGTCAATGTAGGTGTCAAAGTCTCTACAAAAATACTTTTCCCATAAAAAATTCTTCTGAATTCTCCCTAATAAATTGAGCAAATAAAGTGAGTTCTTCGGTGGCGGATTGGCTGGGTAAGATTTTGGCAAGGTGAAAAGCCAGGAAAATGTAACTCCCAATATTCAAAATCTCCTGATTGGGGGAACAGACTATAAAATGCTAAAGACTAAAACATGTAATAGAGGGGTTATTAAAATGTTTCACTTCTGATAACAAATAACTCTAAGCAGAGATTATGTAAAAATCCTGTAAATCAGAGAAATATGAGGCTGCCCTGGGTCCCTGGTTGCTCTCAATAATCTCATGGTATGAAAATTCCTGAGTTAGTACGCTCAGGACTTTTTGCAACATAGGAAACTGGCATTTTAGATGTAATTATTATATGATCAATATTATGTATATCAAAGCCTTTAATATATGAGTTGAAACTCTTAGCTAAGGCTCAGCACAGGAAAAAAAAAGAGAGAGAGAGAGAGAGAGCTCATTTGAGTCACAAATTGTGCTCCACCTTGCAATACCATTTCCCGGTCAACAACTGAAACAGACTGCTTGGCCTTGATACTAAATCTTTAGAAAATGGGACCTGTTTGTATTGAAAATGCTTTAAATTTCGCAGGTCAGAATCAGTATCATGAAATATTCCATATGGTCATAGGTGAAAATATTCTGAAAGAAAGTCTGCATTAGGCAACATAAAGTCCACATATGAATAAATAAAGATCCTTGAACTTAGCAGAGGAAGGCAAACACACGATTGTAAATAAATGTATTCATATCCTTTCTGAATGAAGAAGCAACTTGGTCTTTGTCATTTTGCATTTGGCCTTGACATACATGGAAGGAGAGACAATGGTTATTACTGCAAATTCTTCCAAAGCAATGAAGAAGGCCTGACTCTGCAGAGGGTAATAGATCCTTGCAGGGCTCCCCTGGGCCTTCTGCTTTTGGATGCGGAGAGCAACGGTGCCCAAAGCTGCCCCTTGCCTATCTCAAAAGGCTTCCTTCCTTTTTTTTTATTAAAAAAATATATGTTCAGATGTGAGTCTGTGTGTTTGTGTGTGAGTGTGTTCGTGTGTGAGTGTGTGTGTGTGTACCCAGCTTTTGATCCAGAGGGATGTGAATGAACATCATAACTCCATCCCCCCTAGGTCTGTCTAGATCCTCAGAGATCACACTTCATGCTGTGTTAGCTTCTCCAGGAGGACTTGTCACACTGCAATTGTTGGGCCCACCTGCAGAGTTTCTGATTCATTAGGTCTAGGGAGGGTCTGAGAATTCAAATTTCTGTAAATTTCCCAGTTGATGCTAATGCTGCTGGCATGGGACAGTGGAAACTCCATCTTCATAAAATGGGAGACCCTATTCCTCCTATCCCTCCTGGCATAGTGGTTGTCAGGAATAAGGTATGTAAAGGCTCCAGCACACTGCCAGTTATAATAAATCAGTGAATAACCACCAGCTATTTGTATCAGTTTCCTAGTGCTGCCAAAACAAAGGATCACAAACTGGATGGCTTGAAAAACAGGAATTTACTCCCTCTCAGTTCCTGAAGCCACAAGTCCAAAATCAAGGTGCTGCAGGCCCAGGCTATTTCTGCACTCCTGGTGCTCACCAGAGACCTTGTTGTTTGGGGCTTATGGCTGCGTCACACCACTCTCCGCCCCCATCACCATTTGGTGTTCACCGTGTGTCCGTACTTTCACAGGGCACTTTCATCTTCTGTAAGGACATTGGTAATATTGGATTAAGCCCTGCCTGATGACCTCGTCTTGATTACATCAGCAACGACCCCATACTTAGAAAGAAGGCCGTATTCACAGTTTAGGAGTTGAGCAGACCTTTTTGGAGGACACGATGAGACCCATAAGGCTGACTACTTATGAAACCAAGGAACACAAAACGTGTGTAGGTGTCTTCTCTACACACCCCCTTCTCCTTCACTCCCCTTGACAGTGTCATGAATGGAGAGTAGCCTCGGCCTGACGCGAGGCATTGGTCTAACCTGCTTTCATTCTGTGCTCACCGGGGTCTCTGATGAGTCAGGAAGAAAAGATAAACCCACCGTCGTGCATTAGTATCTGTGTGTTTAAAGGGTGCTGCTTTTTCATCTACAGTCAACAAAGAAAATGAAGCCAATTTTGAAGGGTGCCAAACCATATTCCATGGAAATGGGATACCTAGGAATTCTGTTTTTTATTACAAACCAGAGAAATAGTTTGAAAAGCAACTTAAGGTCATCTATGAGACTTAAACGTTGTGATGAAGCTGTTTCAATGATCGTTTTCAATATGTACAAAATGTACAAATTAGTTCTACTCTATACAAGAACATAGGTATCATTTTCTGAAAACTTGCACTAAAGTTTGTTTCCTTTTATAAAGAGGTTCAATAGTTTGTGGACCAGTTCAAGTTTCAGAACAAAGACATAGATAGATAGATCCATAGATCAATAGATGCGTAGTTTTGGTCTTTTATATGATGGTATTCAATTAAACTGATTTCATTTTAAATGTCTCTCTACTATAGGAATTATCAGTCTTTAACTTTCCAACAAACAAATAAGACATGCTACATAGTATTTTCCCAGATTGTTTCATTATGGAACCCCTTTGTATAGTCTTATGTAAAGACAAGAAATCTTTAGGCCTTAAATTGGAAGATGGCTGCAAACCGAACTGCATACAAGGGTGTTGCACCCTACTGCCATCCTTCAGTACTTATACTAAATCTAGAATTCAACATGTTGGCTTTAAAAATAATTCAGAAAAAATTGTGTTCAAAAGGTAAAATTATCATTACCATAGTTCTCTCTCTTTGTATTTGGCACTGCACTGTGTCTTTGTTGTTCACTAGTGAGCTATTTAAGAAAGGAGAGAAAATAAACAGTTGACAACTTTGCCCTTCATCTGCCACATGAAAAATACTTCCAGGTTTAAGATGAAGATTTCCAATCATATGAGCCTAATATTTGAAGATTCGTCTAAGTTCTTTTGAATATTTCAATAGTACTGGTTTAAAATCCAATGTAAGTACTTGTCTTTTCTTGTGCTAAAAAAAAAAAAAAAAAAAAAAAAAAAAAAAAAAAATTCGCAGTAACGGCCTCACAGGCATGAAATATTGCTCACAGGCATGAAATATTGTAGCCCTTGATTAAATTTCGTAGCCTCTGATTGCATTAGAGCTATGAAATATGGCTCACTCACTAGCTGCCAATGGATAGGTTGTTAATATGTCTATACTGCTACTGTATTTAGGTATATCCAGATCTCTCAGAGGTAGATAAATGAGGAACAGTGCAATGACCATATAATACAGATGTGTCAAAAAAAACTAAAAAAGAGAAATTCAATTACTTCCATAATCCTTCTTACATTTCTACTTTACATAATTCTTCATCATTATAAGAGACCACTGGTTCTTTAATTCAGTTTTCATTATCGACTGTCTTGCCATTGCCTGCTCATAATACTCCAACGCAAGCTACATACTTGGCTACAAAATTCTAACACTTTCAAATAGAAGCTTTAGACTCTGCTTTCTACATAATGAACATGACCCAGATCCATCAGAATCTTTCCCTTTATTTGTAGCTGTAACCTGAACTACTGTAAGAAATAACTAAAGCTATGCCCAGCAGGCAAGATATTACTTAAGGCACAGACTTCACAGTGTTCAGATCATCATATTCCAGGTGCCAGGCACTTACCCAGTTGAAATGAACTGGTTTAATGAACATATGAAAAGTAAATTAGAGCTAATGCAGTTATCCCAGCCATTCGGGGCAGCCCTCCGTACTTCCAGATGACATATAGACATACTCACAGAAAAAAAAAAAATTGATATGCTGTAATGATAGATGGAATTTAAGTTTCAGATCTATCATAAAATATCTGCTATATTGTCACATACTTATTAAATCTAATTTTCCTGTGGCCTTGTCCCTGATCCCTGTTTCAATTTTTGCTCACCTGGCCCTGGACTATTTCTGCTCAGACCCATGAAGTCAATATTTCACACAAAGTGGTAAGGATGGGACTTGTGCTACAAGGACACACCAGCATCCATGTTTACCCCAAGCGCAGACCCAAGGCCTGTGGCAGCAAGATTAATGACACTCACTCACAGCCTGAAATGGGAACGCATGCCTAGCACTTCCTTCAGGAGACCAAGGAACTAGCCACTGAGATATCCATTGGTTGGTAGGGAGTTCAAGGCAGAAAGCAGAAATCAAAGGTGTTGCAACATGAAGGCAGGCCACAGCATCCCCTGCCTTCTTAAACTTTTAATCTATGCATTCCACTTCATAGCATCAACTGAGAGCAAACAAGCTGAAATCTCTGTTGATTTTGGGGAAAAAAAGGGAAGGAAAGATCAAATCACTAGTCTTGTAACTTCCATCCAAGGGAAGAATGTCAGCCAGCACTTACACAGTCTCGTTCCTCCTGTCCTCTGGGACAAGTGGTTGTCTTCCCTCATGCCACCGAAGTTCCTCACATGGCAGTTTTCTCCATGACAAACACTCTACTTTTTGGGGTTTCCTTCTGTTTTCTCTTCTCAGAAAGCATTTGCGATGTTTCTGACAATCTTACTGATGAAATTATGGCTCGTTTTTCACTTTAGGGATATCAACAGAGTTGTCCTCTGGAGCTAATGAGCAATCAGCATAGCCCAGATCTCCATTTTGCATTCTTGCCCCCACACTATCCACAACCCTGATTAGAGGAGCAAACACGTGTGCACTGAGTATCTGCTGGAGTGAGCGTTATGACGGGTCCTTAGGATCTGCCTGCAGGTACCTGGTATCCTGGAAAAGTACCTCCTGCAACAGCAGCCTGGGAAAGGCCAGCGGTCTCCTTAAAACTTCTTAGAAAGTTAAAAATCAGGATTCCAGCTCTACCTTTCTCACCAGGTAGCTGAAATAATCAACCACGAGAAAGATAATTACATTTAAGCCAAGTAATGTATCATCTATAAACTATTCCACTAATAGAACGTAACACTTGTTCATATTGATCAGCAAAGCCAAAAAAAAAAAATTGTGAAATGATAAGTGAGATTTGACTAGAACTTGGCCTTGAAGGGATTGGTAGGGGGAAAAAAGGAAATAAAAAGAGGGAAACCCTAACCCTTTTGTCCAACTTTCAATTACGGGGCTTCTTCTGTGTTACTTAACAGAGCAGTGCTGGAGAGTAGACCCGCAGACAAGGAACTACGCAGGCCGTCCGCACCGCTAAACGGAAATGGATGTGTGACCTGCAGCTGATTCATCGAACAGAACACTGCCTGAAGACAGAAAGCCGGAGAGTGTCCACAAAATGTTACCCCACCCCCGCCATTCATTACCCCGTAAGTCACACACAGGAGAAGACAAGATTCACAGTTTGTATTAAACCATGATCAGTTTGTCATTCCTAGAAATCGCTAGGAAAACAAAAGAACAAAATTGATGAAATAAATAAATGAAATAACCCGAGTCACACAGTATTAGAAAGATACATCTTCATACGTGGAGTCACAAAAATTGATTGCCCTTTCAGCGTGCAGCACACCACATAACCGTATATTATCATGTATTTTACTGTCTTGTCTTTGCAGCGCTCTCATACGTGGAATGCATAAAACTTGTATCCATGTGTTGACGTTAAGCTGCCTCAAATCCATGCTGAATGTAGATGGGATATCAATCAAAAATAAATGAGATATGTAAGAACTGTTGGCTTTTATGTGGGTGAATGGAGGTGAGTACAGTCAGTGAGTGCCTCCGTGCTAGTTTTAATAAAGAGAAAAGTAGGAACAAGTTAGTTGCAAAATGGACACAAAGATCAATCTATTGCTGTTTTACTAAACAAATCACCTGTGCTTAGAAAAGGAAACATAGGGCAGAATACACATCAATTTAATGAGGGTTTGCTTTTAACTTTTGTTAATGTTTTTTAAGTAGGACTCATTATTCTCATTTTTTAGATGAGGATCTAGGGCTTGGAGAACTCACAAGAATTGCAGTATATCAGCTCTCAGCACTTCCATAACAAAGTACTGCAAGCTGGGTGGCTTAAAACCACAGAAACCTATTCTCTCACAGTTCCAGAGGCTGGAAGTCTGAAATCAAGATGTCTACAGGGCATGTTCCCTCTAAAATCTGTAGGAAAATCCTTCCTCACCTTGTCCAGCTTCCAGGAGGCCCAGGCGTTCCTTGGCTTGATGTCAATCTCTGCATCCCTCTGACCTGTGCTCTCGGCATCCCATGGAGCTTTCCCTGTGGCTGTCTCTCATCACCTGGCTGTCTTCTTCAAAGGACTCCAGTTACTCTGCATTAGGGGCCACCCTGCTCCAGCATGACCTCCTCTTAACTAATGACCTCTGCAGCAACCCTATTCCAAATATGGTCACTTTCCGAGGTATGGGGTGGGGAGTAGTTAGGACCTCAGCCTATCTCTTTGGGAAAGACACAATTCAACCTGTAGCACTTACCTAAAAGAACCAGGAAATTTAATAACATGATTGTGATCTTGTACTTCAGTATCCCCGCTCCTTTTACAGGCACAGCAGAAACAATATTGGAGGAAAAGGAAGGAGGGCAGGGGAGGGTGGATACACTCATGCATTTCTTAACGGGAACAGCCACTTCCAAAATGCAAGGCACTGCTGCAATTTTGGCAGAGACAAGAGTGAATGAGAGGATGCTGGTCCCAATGTCATGGAGGTTCTGTTTTGGGGAGGATGGAGAGAAGCAAAGAAAGCAGACAGCCCATCAGACAATAAATAACAATGCAAATTAACAAGAGAAGTATAAGTCCATGTTAAGTACCACATAGAGAAAAGACTAGCCTAATACAATGAGGTCAATCTGCCAGCTGCTATAGCCAGGACATCCCAGCATGACTGGTTTGGTTAAGGTTTGGAGCTTTCCACACCGGATGGCATACATAGCCCCTCTTTAAGTTTCTCTGGGCCATTTGCTAGTTTTGCATTGTCACAACTTACAAACTGCAGATCCCACATACGTTTTGTTACAAAATTCCACATACCCTATTGCAAGGAGTTCCATTGTGACCCCGTCTCCACAGCCCACAGGACCCGCCCACAGCTGTGCTGCGCTTGTGCTCAACCCAGTTCCACCAAGCACATTCTATTGCGGGAAGTGTGAACTCTGCTTGGGATGTTGCTGCATTTTCGTGTTATACGACTGAAAATTAACATCTGAACTCAACATCCCGTAAATGTGCATGTCCTTCACAGAACGGACAAGAAGCAGGACCTATAATCCTAGACCCCGCCTCAGTGATTGCTCCATTCTCAGAGACAGAGTCAACCCTTCACTGTCTGGTATGTTCTCTCTCTCTCTCTCTGTGTCTGTGTGTGTGTGTGTGTGTGTGTGTGTGTGTGTGTGTGTGTTCAAAACTTTGCAGAAAGCATTACCCCTTCTAAACACAACCCACTGGGGTGTCAAGCTAAGGTCAGTTAAAAACAAAGACCATGTTAGCTTGAAGACCCCAAGGAAAGTGTGCCAGCTTCATGGGTGTTCTCCACAGCATGGAAAGTAAGCAGTCTCCTGGGCCAGGACTGACTCAGAGACAGGCCTTGACAGGGTTTTATAGAAATCAAAATGGCAAGAAATTCTCATCTGTTTTTTCTAATTCAACCTTCTTCTTGGCACATGAGTTCAATTATCTCACAGGGTTGGGTGGTGCTGGGAGGATCTTATTAGTGGGCTCCTTTGCCTCCTTTGTCCTCTACATTCAAATCCACTGACATAGGGCCTTCCAATGTCCCATGCTTAGCCTTAGCCGAAAAGGAAAGCATTCGTTCTCCACCTCTCCCACCTGTAGGCTGGTCAACCTCCAAAGTATGGTGGCGTGCTTCACCAGAATACTCCAGGTCCATTAAAAAAGAAGAGAAGGTGAAGGCTCAATCACAGCAGTATGAAGATGTGTGCCCCGTTAAAGCCCAACTGACTTGAAGAAACTTCTAGCATCAAACAGGGAAGGGATGAAATAAGGAATGATTCTACACATCGAGTTTACCACAAGATGACCTAGCCATTGTCCCATCCCCTGCTTCATTTTACGAACCCATTTCCTGATTGTCACCACACTCACTCACTTGGCAGGAATCTTGTTTCTGTTCTTATTAAGCCATGGGAGCTCCTCCCTGGAGATCTCCCAGAAGCCCATCGTCCACCGGATGCTCTACTGCCTTTGGCAGTCAACACCATTCTCACCCAGCAAATTGCTGCCTTTAGATTTGGGATCACATTAATTTTCCTCTTATCTCTCACACTGATCCTTCTCAGTTTCTCTCCTAGGCCTTTGTGTTTGACTTCTTACAAGCCTGTGTCTTCTAAGGACATTTTCTCTTTTCAGCCTGCTGGCCTGGCAACCTATGAGCTATATGACCTTGGGGAACTCACTTTCTCTCCTTCAGCCTCTACGTATTCAATGACAAAATGGAGATGATTATGGCGCCAGCTTCAGTGGACCGTTATGAGGATCAAATAAGGCAACGTCTGCACACTGCTTAGTACATCACACAGCACATGGCCAGCAAGGAGGAAGTGTGCAGTTATTGCTTGCATTCATGCCTTTGCAAGAGCAGCTCTTCTTTGGAAAAAAAATATTTTTCCATAAGCTATTGGGGTATAGGTGGTATTTGGACTGCCGTCTCCTAGCTGGTCAGCTTGTAGAACTTCAACTCATCTTTAAAAGTCCCCTCAGTCACTGTTCCTCAGAGAAATGGGGTTAACTTCCTCTTTCTCCCACCATAGAACTGAGTGAACTGCCCTCTCCCCAAGTCTCCAGTGGCGTTTTGCCTCTCTCTCTAGTAACACGATTATTTTATTGTTTTTGAGCTCCATTACTTTAATATATTTGTTGATTTTCTTCCGTAGACTGTAATATTCTTTTTTCTGATATAGGGTCTTGCTCTGTTGCCCAGGCTGGAATGCAGTGGTGTCATCTTGGCTCACTACAGCCTTGACCTCCAAGGCTCAAGGGATCCTCCCACCTCAGCCTCCAGAGTATCTGGAACTACAGGTACATGCCACCAGTCCCGACTAAATTTTGTGTTCTTTTTTGGAGAGATGGGGTTTTGCCATGTGGCCTAGGCTGGTCTTGAACACGTGGCCTGAAGTGATCTGCCTATCTCCACCTCCCAAAGTGCTAGGATTACAGATGTCTGCCATCATGCTCTGCTCAGTGTAAGATTCTTAAAGACCAGAGACTTTGTCTTGTCCCCAGCTCAGGGTAAATGGAAAATTGATTCATGTTGATGGCTGTATTAGCTGTCTATAGCTGTGTAACCAATTACCCCAAAACTTAGCAGCTTGTATTAGTCTGATAGAGCTACCACAACAAAATACCAGTGATTGTGTGGCTTAAACAATAGGAATTAATTTTCTGGCAGTTTTGGAGGCTGAAAGTCCAAGATAAGGGGTTAGCAGATTTGGCTTCTCTTGAGGACTCTCTCCTTGGCTTACAGACAGCTGCCTTCTGGCTGTGTCCTCACATGGGCTCTGCGTACAGATCCGTACCCTAATCCACTCTTCTTATAAAGACATCAACTCCATTGCATCAGGGCCCCACCCTTATGACTGCATTTAACCTTAATTATCTCCTTAAACACACTATCTCCAAATACAGTCCCATTGGGGGTAGGGCTTCCACATAGGAATTCGGGGGGTGGGGGCACAATTCAGTCTGTAAAGCAGCTCGAACAACACGTATTACCTCATTTCTCATGGATCAGAAATCTGGACATGACTTAGGTGGTCCTTGGACTCAGAGCCTTTCCCAGGCTGGGACCAGGCTGTCATCCAGGCTGGTGTCACCTCAGTGCTGCACTGGAGAGAGCCACCTCCAGGCTCACTCATGTGGCTTCATCAGGCTTCACTTTCTTGAGGGCATTGAACTGAGGGTCTCAGTTGGGGACTGCCTGGAGGCTGCCCTCATCCTTTTGTCATGTGAGCTTTCCAGCTGCATCTTGCAAGGCAAGCATTTGGGAAGAGACAAGTGGAGGGGAGGACTGAAAGAGAGAAAGAGAGAAGAGAGGCAGGGGGCAGGCTAGCCAGCAACACAGAAGTCCCAGTGCTCTGTGACGTGATCTCAGAAGTGAACCCATCCCTCCTGCCGCACACATTCTATTCCTCAGAAGCAAGTCACAGCTCCAGCCCACACTGGAGAGAAGAGGATTATGTAAGGCCATGATAGCCAGAGATGGGAATCCCTGGGACTCACTGTGGAATGCCACCCACCACAACATCGGCCCCTCCTGGCCTGGGGATGAGGTTACACACAAGATAAGGAGGCTCTGCTTGCAGTGTTGAAACCAGTGATGATAATGATGACGGCATGACAGTTCCATTTGTGTCGCAGTTGAACATGTACAAGGTACTTTCTTAGAGAATGTTTCTGAGAAATTGGACTTTTGACAGAACACATTGCCCCCATCTCAGGAGCCCTGAGTGAAGCTGGAAATCGTGGTTAGGTCTGCATGGGCAACACTCACACCTGCCACCTGTTTGAAGCAGCAAGCACGTCATTCCTCCTTTCGGGTGTGTGTGAGCAACCGTGAGCAGCAGGCTGTAGGGGTGCTTAGAAAGGAGCCTCTTAGCGGGCAGGGGGTTCCCTGCAGGCTTTGCTGCAAAGGGCCAGAGGTCAGCTTGCTCTGTTTAAGATTAAAGTGACAGGCACATGCTTGCTCTGAGCGTCCTTTCTAACAGAGGCACACTCTGAGCCCTGGGTTGTAGATTCTATGGCCAAGTACGATATGTAGTTAGTTTGAATTATTAAATATTTGTTATGAAATATTTAATATTTACCAGGATTGTTCTCTTCATATGAACTAATTATATACAACATCTTTTATTGCCAAGAACTATATGCTAGTAAAGCTACTAGCATCACAATAACTGCCCCTCATGTAAGTAGGGTTATGAAAGATCAGGATAAATATTTAATTTTAATGCTGTTTGTGAGTTTTCTCTGATTATACAGCAAGCTGTGTCCAGGGATCTTAGGAGTTCCTGACAATAAACAAGTTCCATAGAACATGTCACCCAGCAAAGCCTGACTTGGCAAAGCGGAGCTTTCTTCAATACCCATTGTGGGGTAGCTTGTGTCCCCCCAGTGCATGCTGGAGTCCTAACCCCCATGACCTCAAATGTGGCCTTATTTGGAAATAGTCTTGGCAGAGGGGATCAAGTACAGATGACGCCAAGAGGATGGGCTCTAACTCCTGGTGACTAGAGTCTCTAGAAGGATAAATTTGAACCTAAATGCACACAGGGAGAATGGCATGTGGAAACAGAGGCGCAGCTCAGGGCGGTGCTTCCCTGAGCCAAGGAGCCCACAGATGGCTGGCAGACCCCCGGAAGCTGGTGAGGGGAGTGGGACAGGCGCGAAGCTGGTGAGGGGAGTGGGACAGGTGCTTCCTGCAGCTCCTTGCTCTTGGGCTTTTGCCTTCTGGAGCTGGGAAGCAATGGCTTCTCTGGCTCAGGCCCCTCGGGCAGTGCTTTGGCTGCAGCAACCCAGAGAGCATCAGCGCCTCTGCTTTCAGCCACTGGGCGTGTCTCTGGAATTTAGGGCTGCACTTATATTGGGACAATCTCTTTAGCCCTTTGACTCCTCCTTTTTTATGAAGCCCCTCACAGACCGCATCTGCAGAAGCCTGCTGTGGGCCTCCATTTCATTCGGTGGGTTCATTCCCAGAATTAAGGAGAATAAATCTTCAAGGATTTGGCCTTTGAATGGGCCTCTTTTTTTTTTTTTTTTTTTTTTAACCTTCTCACTTTTCTCATATTGCCTGCAGCTTCTTACCTCACTTTTCTCATATTGCCTGCAGCTTCTTACCTAGGCTGAACGTTTAGTGTTAGGATGACCCCACATGAAGGAATTTATAGTAACGCCCAGTCCTTCTAACCATGCCTTAAGTGAAATAAAGATTAAACGAGAAAAAGAAAACCTCATGCAAATGTTTGCATTGATCTCATCACAGACTGAAACAAAGAAGACTTCTCTAAAAAATAAAAAAGAAAACAAAAAAAAAAAACAAGAAAAAGATAAGAAAAAACAAAGAAATGTGCTGATTGATTGATTCACTCACTGTACAAGCATAGTTTTAGCACAATTTTTTGACCAGATATTGTACGAGGTATTGAAGATAGCAAGAAAATTGGAAAATTCTCAGTTGAGTATTTCTGATTTGTCTTTTGCCTCCTCCATCATTCAATTTTTAGAGGCTTTTGCTCCAGAGCAGCTGCCCTGGGACACCAAGAAGATGCCGGGTCTCCCTCGGGAATCCAGGGCTGCTTAGATGCTGGGAGCTGACCTGCGTCTGCTGAAGGAAGTGGGGCCTGGACGTCACGACTTGGATAATTCCAGCAAAACCAACGCCTCGCCTACTGAAAAATTACCTTCACTCATCCTCTACCTTGCTTAAACTCATCGGATATTTCTCAGTGTTCTATTCCCTGTTGTGCTTTAAGCTTTGCTATAAAGCATCAATATCTATCATCACCCTAACTTCTGAAATCAATTTTAGTGCCTATTAAAAGTTGTCATCAAAAAAGACTATAGTTAATAACAATGTGTTGCATATTTGAAAATTGCTAACAGGGCAGATTTTGAGTGTTTTCACCACAAAGCCTACGTAAGATGATACATATGTTAATTAGCTTGATTTAGCCATTTCCTCATGGGCATATATTTCAAGACATCATGATGTACACCGCAAATACAGTACATAAAATTTGATTTGTCAATTAAAACAAATAAATAAAAAGGCCTCTGTGTGTGTTTGCACGTGTGTGTCTGTCCTCATACACTGTCCCTTACGTAAAACTTCTGCAACCGATGTTTCAGGGCAAGAGCAGGCTGATTTTGTAAGATCATTGTCATGGCAATAAGTTACCAGAATGCCAATTTATAGTAAAGAGGCCCCTGCCAGTGGCATGACAAAGAGCCACGGGCTGGCAGAGAGCAGATAGCATTGCTGCAGAGGGATACTGTGTCTCTCCTTTGTTCCAGTTTCTCTGGTGCCCTGATTTTCACAGCCTTGGCCCAGTGTGTGTTGTTTTTGTCTCCATCCAGGCAGCAAGCGCTGTAAAGAGTAGAAAATGCCAGAGTCTGTCGGCGGCAGCGGAGGCAGTGGCAAAAATAGAAAAATCCATTCAAAGCATGTGGGTCACCAGTCTCAAAATTCCCAAATGGGAGCAGGCCGAAAGGAGGGATTCAACTAAGTTCCACGCCCTCCCCGCCCTCCACCTCCTGAGTGGGAAGCCGGGCACCTGTGCCCAGTGGGTTCCCCTCCGTGCAGCTGCTGTGCCTTGCCACCAGCCTGATGGAAGCTCACTCACTCTTTCCCTGCTTGTTCATTCTGCAGCCTCCCCAGGGCCCTGGGGGTCCAAGCAGGGTAATGAGTGTGCCGCCTTATCAGGCACGAGGGCTCCTATCTCTTCCAGGCACCTGCACCCAAGAGGGAGAGGAGCCCATGATGCGCATCACCTCCTGGCTCAGAAAAGGGCTTCCTGGGGATTCCCAGCCCTTCCAAAATCCAGAGGGAAAAGTTCTCCCTTTTCTGTGCTCTCCCTGCTTGACTCTGCAAGCCTATGAGCCTCCGGTAGTGTCGTGAATGGCGCTCGGTCCTGACCATGCCACCCACTGCTGAAGTGATGGCTGAGCTTGCAGGCCAAAGGCACAGAAATCTGAGTTTCCTGAGGTGGCCCAGGACTCCCTTCGTCATCTCATGAGAGAGAAAGCTCCTGTAGAATAGTGGAGAAGCAGCCACGAGTGCACTGCACAGATAGAAACCAACACGCTGTTCCAAGTGGTGTTATTCGTGTGTCCCCCAAACCAGGGAAAATCCAGGAAGTCACTGGAGGGAAGGGACAGTGTCTCCTGCTGTACTTAGCTTGTCCTCGGCCATTTCCCAGTTCCTGGGGCTGCTATAGCAACATGCACACTTTCCTCCTGTGCTCACCCCACTGTTTTCCAAAAGTCACTTCCCAGGATAATGGGAGGCCAAGGGAACACCGCTTCGATTCCACACCCGCTCAGTCTCCCGATCCAGTGGTAGGCCCCCCATGTTCCCCTCGTTCTTCTCCATCTCCATCTCATAGGAAGGGGGGCGGGGAAGGAAACTCACACAGGTCACACACCTGCGAGGTGCCAGGCACCTGTCACCAGCCACGTATGCCATTCTCCAATCTTCACCAGGACTCAGGGACAGGGTGTTCTGTAACTGCATCACAGCTGTGCCTCACAAAGGCCTTCCAGAGCACTGGCTGTGTTCAAGCTAGCCCTCACGAACTGCAGATACGGTCAGACCAGCTCCGGCACACCCTCTCCCTCAAACTCCAGCAGGCTGATGCACTCTCACGCCACGCATCCCACTCTCCTTTTCTTTGTCATCTTCCTGTCCTGCTCTCTGGGGTCATGGTTGCTGAATCCATGCTGCCAGCCTCCCAGCACCTGCCCCCAGCATTTTCACTCAGGGCTTGTTCACATTCACCCATGAACAGGACCTGAAAAGCAGGACCTTTCCTGGGACAGAGGGACAAGGAGCCACAGAGAGGACCCGCCAGAAGTGTCTTTAGCGGGGAAAAGGGTTGCGGGGAAAAGTGCCCTCAGCCCTGTGCTAACTCAGAAATTAAGCTACCAGAGGCTGCAGCTCCAGGAGAGGCCGACCTGTCTGACGCTCAAGCCCTCTGTGGGTCAGGTTCACTTCTTCTGTGAAATACTTCTGTAAAACAAATTAACACAGGCGGCCCCTGTAGTGCATAACCCACTGAAACCCCTGCACTCCTCCCCAGTGAAGCTGTGCCCATCTGCCCTTTGGAAAATTCACCCCTCTGGGCAGGAGGAAATGGAAACAGGGCTGTCCCTCGGGGCTGGATTTGAGCCCTAAAGACGTCTTAGTCTGGAAGTGTTTGTGCAGGGCACATGACTGTGATATATATATATCATAGTAAGGGTGTAGCACACTTAGTAACTTACACTCATATTTTATTCAGAAAAAGCATTTCAGAAACCATGTTTTATGGAGCCAATTGTACACAGGGAAATATTAAACTATGCTGCACATAAAACAGTTCCAGCTTCTAGTGTCACAGAAGAGCTGCATCTACATTGATTGACACAGCCTTCCATTTTTAAGCAAACATTTTACAAGCTTGTACTCATTCTCTCTACATTGCATTAAGTTTTACATTTGACATTGTATTTAAAGCATTTACCATATTATTTCAATAGTATTTTCTACCAATATTTCCATATAATTACAAAGTTTCCACAGTCATTAAACAGTTAGCTCGGTATTATGCTGAATAAATAGATAAATGTGGTTATAACAGTTCCTCTACCGTTTTCCCTTTTGGTCTTGTAAACAACTCCATTCAACATATTTCTTCATCTATATACAGCTATAATAGTTCCTCTTCTCTTTTTCTTTTTCCTCTTGTAAACAATTTTATTCAACATGCTTCTTCATCAAGCTTTTTTCTTCATATTTAGATATATTACATTAGGATGCATTTCCAGAAAAGTAATTAGAAATCAAAGAAGGATGCTACTAAATTGCCACCTAAAAAAATTATACCAACCCAAGCTCCCATGAATGGGAGGGAGGACTACTTCACAAAACTCTCATCTGTATTAAGCATTATTGTTTTTAAAATTTGGACATTTGAAAAGTGGAAAACATAGCCCTTCATTGTTTATTTTCACTTATTTGACATTTAAACTTAAATATCTTCTCAAGTATTTGCCAATTTTCACTTGCTGTGTAACCTGTGCCTCTGTCCCCACCAAAAGGCCCGCATGCTTTTAAATAATGGAATGGTTTTACACCTGCATTGCCTTGTCCAGGTGGCCACCCCACCCCAGGACCCCCAGTCTCCAGTGGCAGTTGCCCGGCACACCTCTCTGTCAGGGCATCTATAGCTAAACACTGGGGCCAGGCCCCCTGCCGGGTCATGATTCCTCTCCTCCTGGAATCTTGGCATGAGGCACTGCGGGGGAAACCATGGCTTCAGAAGGAGTGAGAGCCTGTTCCAGTGGAAACAGCCCTCTGAGCTTAGAGTCTCTGGACCTCCAGAGCCCTAAGCCACAGGCCTGGAACATAGCTTCCCAGGTCAGTGAAGACGGGGGTGAGGGGCCACTCCTACTTCTGACACTTCGTTCCCAGACCGTTGTCGGCTGGTCCTCCATAGCACATCACTCCCCTGAAGCTTAGTTCTTCTCTCTTTCTCTGCCATGGCAGTTCTAGCGTTTTCAGTTCACTGAGTGAAACCCCTCACCTTCTCTAGTCATCCACAAGCCCTGACAGCCTCAGCACCATTTCCCAGGGTCCTTGCTAAGGCATTAACCTTGCACAACAGGAGCCTCTCTTATCAGTGGACTTCCCTCTCTTACCCGGTGTCCGGCCCCCATATGTTTGAACACCCTCAGAATCCAACCCTACCTCCAGCCTCCTGGCTGCTGCTGTGAAGATTGGCTAGTGCCGTCTCTCCCTCAGTGTAAAGTCTCTTCCTCCCTTTGCAGATGCCGTCCTTTCCTAATTGGGGCCTGTTATGACCTGGAGGAGTTGGGGGATGGATTCTGCGTGTACGTGGTGGGCATACCTTGCAAGGTCTCCAAGCAATGCAAATGTTAGTCCTCAATGGGACACACAGGCCGCTCCTATAGGCTCAGAGGGTTGGGGGCATCTAGGGAGTCAAGATTTCCATGTTCACTGGCCCCGGTATCCCTGCCCTGGTGTTCAAAGACCTAAGCTTGCCATGGCAGATTTGCTGGGGTTAAGAATTCAGTCTTCTCTAGGGCCCCACAACCCTGGCAAGAAAGTATTACCTCCACTTCTCAGCTTCTTCTGTCCTCCAGTCAAAGTAGAGAATAGTCTTGAGACTTTGCCAAGCAGCGTGTCTTAGTCAGCTCAAGCCGCTGTAACACATTGCCGTAAGCTCGGTGGCTTCAACAACAGATGCAATCCAGAATCAAGGTGGAAGCCCGTTTGTTTCCTGGTGACGGCCCTCTTCTTGGTTGGGGGTGGGGGGCAGCCACCTTCTTGCTGTGTCCTCACACTGTTGAAAGAGAGAGAGACAGAGAAAGAGAGAGAGAGCGCGAGCTCTGGAGTCTTCCTCTTCTTTATCAGGGCACTGACCATCACACAGTCTCCACCTTTGTGACCTCATCTAAACCTAGTCGCCTCCCAAAGGTGCCTTCTCCCAATGTCATCATATTAAGGGTTGGGGCTTCAACATATGAATTGTGTGTCGGAGGATGCGGGGTGAGGACCAAACATTCAGTCCCTAATAGAGGTCCCAATTTGTCTGACATTAAACACTCAGCTTTCTTTTTCTCTCTCCAATGCAAGGTTCCTCAATTACGGCACTATTGGAATTGGAGCCTGAACATTCTTTGTTTGGGGGACTGTCCTGTGCACTGTGAGTTTTTCAGCAGCATCCCTGGTCTCTACCCACCAGATGCCAGTAGCAACTCTCCCTCTCAGCTGTCAAAACCAAGTGAGAACCATTGCTCTATTGCATCAACAGCCCTCAGAAAGTGACGTGGGCAACACCCAGATAATGCCTGTGCCGATGGGTTCCCTTCCACTCCCCTCTCAGCCCTGGTCACCTGGAAGTTTTGACAGTTGCAACACTATGGCATTCCAGAGGCTATCTATTCTCTGTGTAGCATGAGCAATGGTTCTCACAGCTAGACCACTGGCTGCTTCTGCCGGCTGCTTGGCGGTAGGTCTTTCAGGTCAAGTTCCACAGGAAGCAGACTGTGAGATGTATATCTGCATACAGAAAGGGTACTGGGGACGGTAGCTGGAACAGCACCTCTTGGGAGTCAGGAAGCAGGACTGCACAGCAGTTGAACTGTAATGCCCGTAAGTCAGAGGCTTCCACTGATTTCGCCGGGAGCGTGGAGCTGGGATGGTCTTACATAATTGTTGGAATTAAGGCAAAGGCTCGGCTTTTATGTGTCTGCATCAACAAGTCACCACATGGGGCTGCCGTGAGGAGGGACAAAGTCTTGCCCATGGTAGCTCCCTTCAGCTCAGGCAGGTCCCAGAGAGGGACTCCGCAGTAATGCTGCAACAGCCAGTGCTCTGAGGAGCGGGGAAATGAGTGCCTGTCCTGGAGAGGCGATTTGGGCTGCGCACCATGGTGGCCATCTCCTCTACATCTAGTTACATAAGCTATGCTAAAATAAACCCCTGTTCTATTTACAGGACTCCTTTTTCTGTCTTTCTCACTGAACTCTGTGCTCCTGGAAGGCAGAGGCCAGGTCTTACCACAACCTCCTCAGCTGCCAGCAAAATTCTTGGCCCTGGTTCAATTCAATTTTAAAAATAAGTGAATGAACCAATTTAACAACATGATTTTCAAGCAAAATACAACACCTTCCATATTTACAAAGGCTGATGATGAAAGACGAAAAACATGTGTTCTCCTCTTGTAAAATCTCTCCTGAGCTTAGAGCCACTTTTAGCATCTTTCATTTGTGGATAGTTTCCCGTTGTGTGTTTCTACTGATTTGCTGCAGGGAATGGGACCACGTGGGAAGGCTTCTTCTGAGGTGCTCTGTGTCTTTCAGTAGCGTCTTGGGACAGATTCTTTTGGCACCATATGCCAGATCCAGTTGTGAATTGGACTTAAAGTTACAGCATGAACACATTATCTAATTAATTAACATTTAAAAGATTCTCTGAAGAAGAAATCACTGGGCAGACGATGTGATACCAGAATGTGTAAATGATTAAACTCCAGATTTGGGGAAATTAAAATATTGTAATGGGCACCCAAATGTATGCCCTGTGCATACCTGTTCAGTAGAGCTTTAGATTTCGGGAACATTACGAACAGGTGCCCGATTTATAGTTTAGGTTGGAGACCTTGAACCACTCAAACTAAGTTCTTAAGAATGTATTTTTATCACTAATTAAATAAGTTGTTGGCCTGTTTTCTCTTACCAAAAGGTCTTATTGTAAGAAAATGAAAACATTATGATAATGAGCCCTCTGTGCTCAGTGACAGTACCAGGAGAAAGGCACACAGAGGATGATTCTCAGAGTGTGTCCTGCATATTTTCACCCTTCTGAATTTGTTCTCCCCAAAACAAGCCAACAGTGTGGGTCATGAAAAGATATATATTAAGGAATTTAATGTGAGTGACTGAGAAGTTTTCAATTGCATAAGGAAAAAAACTTGTCTCTTTATCATTCTGGGAGCCGGTTACTCCAGGAGTGAGCTGTCCTCTGTCTGCATTAGTTGAGTCATGACACTAACTTTTTGGTTTGCAGTGTGGGCAGTAGGGTGAACTCGGGACTGAGCAAATACTCTCCACTGTTTTCCCCTTGGATAACCCCAGCAACTTCATTTAATTATTTGGAGACAGGGTCTCATTCTGTTACCTTGGCTGGAGTGCAAATGTGGTATCATGGCTCACTGCAGCCTCTACCTCCCAGGCTCAAGTGATCCTCCTGCCTTAGCCTCCTTCCCAAGTAGCTCGGCCTACAGACACACACTACCATGCTCAGGTATTTTATTATTATTATTATTTTTAGTAGATACAGGGTCTTACTATGTTGCCCAGGCTAGTCTTTTAAACTCCTGAAGTCAATTGATCCTCCTGCCTTGGCCTCCCAAAGTGTTGGGATTATACGTGTGGGCCAGTATGCCTAACCTAATCTCTAGATTTTAAGACTTTTTGTTTGCTACTTTTTCATTTTCCAAGCATGTAGCAATAAGACCTTTTCCAACCACCTGATGAAATGCCTGTAGGAAATGAAATCCAAGCCACCAGAAAGGTCTTACACTCCTGTTGGATTGTTTAAAGATGCCATATACGGCCAGTTGGTGAATGTACCCGGTGAAAAATACTAAAGCCAGGGACAGGTTACCTGTGAAAGGTGTCTAACTGTGTATTTTCCCACAGAGTGCAGCAGAAAAATAAGTCCTTTTATCCTGTTAATGCAGAAAGGGGAAAAACATTTTCTCTTAATTTTCATAAAATTTTCCAAAAAATTTTCCTTTTAGAGTAGTTCACCTTAACTCTCAACTTGACTGTGCATGAGTGAATTTCCTTATTCCCAGCATGGAGAGCAGTAATACTTAGCTGTCCATCCTGAGAAAACGTGTAATGGACATTTTGAAATTGCATACAAATTCTACAGGTAGGAAGCTGATAGGGTTCTTCTTTTTTTTTTTTTATTATACCGTATGTTCTAGGGTACATGTGCACAACGTGCAGGTTTGTTACATATGTATACATGTGCCATGTTGGTGTGCTGCACCCATTAACTCGTCGTTTACATTAGGTATATCTCCTAATGCTATCCCTCCCCACTCCCCCTACCCCACAACAGGCCCCGGTGTGTGATGTTCCCCTTCCTGTGTCCAAGTGTTCTCATTGTTCAGTTCCCACCTATGAGTGAGAACGTGCGGTGTTTGGTTTTCTGTTCTTGCGATAGTTTGCTGAGAATGATGGCTTCTTCGACAGTACTTAAAACAGATCAACCATTTCACTCTTCTTTACAGGCAGAAAAGGGGGGGAGAGTTATTGCTGTCATTAGCTCATTAACAGCCTCTCCACTGAAACCAATAAGTACCAGCAATAGAATCATAGCCATAATATAATATAATACATAATCTTTTAGCTGAAGGAAGTTTCCAAATATAAAATCCCAATCACCTACTAAGCCTTCATCTTACCCCTTTGATCAGGAAAAGAGGAAGGACTCTGGAGGCTCCTCCATGTACTGATGGAAGAAAAGAGTCGTGCTCTCGCCCTGGTGGAAAATGCCCGGTGAGATAACAATGCGTCTTTGATACTAGACGGGGATATTGATCTGGGTGCATCTGTCTCTCTCAGCAGCTGAAAAGGATACCACATGTCGGTGACTTCCTGTGACTGAAGCCCAGAGGCTTTGCAGGGGCCAGGGCTCAGCCGGGCCAGCCCTGTTGCCCTCAGTGACTTGGAAGCCAGGTCCCTCTTGCCTCAGCAGACGCACCCGGAGCCCTGCTGCCCAGCACTGTAAACAACTTGTTTACCTCTTTCTCAGGGTCGTTTGCTTTATTTCCACTGGCTGTTGGAGCATACACAGAATATTTTTTATAAATAAAACTCTTACAAAATAAGCAACAAGAAAGAAGACAGCCTTGAAGGAAAGCAGGGTTTCTAAAGCCTTGATCTTCAGAGTGAGTGGCATTATCTATATCTGTTGTTTTCATTTCCAGTCAACAGTATTGCAGTGATACAGAATACAGCATAGCTTAAAAAAAAATAAAATACCATCAGTCCCATCCATACACGTTCCCTGGTAGGGAACACAAACTAAACCATGCGGAAAGCACCCTGAACTTTGCAAACCCACAAGGAATCTTGGGGAGATAAAAATCTTACATTAACATTTTATTTCACTGCACCTGAGCAACGTGTCTTCAGCAACGTGATTGTCCTGCAGGAAATTCATGTCTTTGGTAATTATTGCTTTTACTCAGTGATTTTAAAATATTTTATACATGCTAAATGAGTATGTTACTTTGGATTGGAAAATTAAATTCTTAGGGTTGAAAATATAATTACTTTAAGAGACATCAATTTCATTCATGTTTATTTTCTCTATGTTTTAACATGCAGTGCTATGTATATTTCCCTTTAGACAAACCATAATTGGATTTATTCTGTGGTGATAATAGGAAGATAAGGCTAGGAAGAAAAAGAACAGCATTGAAAGTAACACTCATCTTTAAAGTCTGAATCATTGAACCACAGAGCTAAAAGGGGCCTCAGAGATCATCTTCTTTGTCAAACATTAACATTTTGTAGACAAGGACATAAGGCACTCTTATTGGTTGAATCCTGTCCCCAAAATGATATGTTCAAGTCCTAGCTCCCTGTATATGTGATGTTCCTATATAGGAAGTAGAGTCTTCAAATTTGTTATTGAGGTAAGATGAGGTCATATGGTGGGCCCTATAAAGTGGAGGCAAGCCAGGTGTGGTGGCTCACGCCTGCAATCCCAGCACTTTGGGAGGCTGAGGTGGGCAGATCACGAGGTCAGGAGATCAAGACCATCCTGGCTAACACGGTGAAACCCTATCTCTACTAAAAATACAAAAAATTAGCCGGGCGAGGTGGCAGGCACCTGTAGCCCCAGCTACTCGGGAGGCTGAGGCAGGAGAATGGTGTGAACCCAGGAGGTGGAGCTTGCAGTCAGCTGAGATCATGCCACTGCACTCCAGCGTGGGCCACAGAAAGAGACTCTGTCTCAAAAAAAAAAAAAAAAAAGGAGGAGGCAAAAAGGCACTCAGCTCAAAAGGCGCTGACACACAGGGAGAGTGCCAGGTAATGTCAGAGACAGATTAGAGTGGCGCATCCACAAGCCCAGGAATGCCAAGGCGTGGTGGCCACGCCAGAGGCTAAGAACAAAATCTCTCTCAGAGCCTTCAGAGAGAGCACCGCTCTGCTCTCACCTGAGTTTCAGACCTCTGGCCTTCAGAACTGTGAAAGAATAAATTTTCATTGTTTTAAGCAACCCAGTTGCAGTAATTTGTTCTAACATCCATCGGGAACTAAGACAGGCACCTAGGAATCAAGCGAAGGCAGAACAGAGGCTGGAATCCAGTAGGGGACTCCTTTTCAGTCCGCCCTATCGTGTCTCCAAGCTGGAAAGTCAAACAAGTCTCTAGAATGGCAAGTTGTTGCAGTAGGAGTCCCAGAGAAAATTATTTCTACTTTAGTTTGAGTTACTGTAAAAGTAGAACTTGAGAAGTGTCTGTCCATATCCTTTGCCCACTTTTTGATAGGATTGTTTGTTTTTTTCCTGTAGATTCTGGATATTCGCCCATTGTCAGATGGATAGACTGTAAAAGTTTTCTCCCATTCTGTAGGTTGCCTATTCATTCTGATGATAGTTTCTTTTGCTGTGCAGAAGTTCTTTAGTTTAATTAGATCCCATGTGTCAATTTTGGCTTTTGTTGCCATTGCTTTTGGTGTTTTAGTCATGAAGTCCTTGCCCATGCCTATGGCCTGAATGGTATTGCCTAGGTTTTCTTCTAGGGTTTTTATGGTTTGGGGTTTTACATTTAAGTCTTTAACCCATCTTATCCAGAAAAAAGATCATGTCCTTTGCAGGGACATGGATGATGCTGGAAGCCATCATTCTCAGCAAACACAGGAACAGAAAACCAAACACTGCATGTTCTCACTCATAAGTGGGAGTTGAACAATGAGAACACATGGACACAGGGAGGGGAACATTACACACTAGGGCCTGTTGGGGGTTGGGAGACAAGGAGAGGGAGAGCATTAGGACAAATACCTAATGCATGAGGGGCTTAAAACCTAGCTGACGGGCTGATAGGCTCAGCAAACCACCACAGCACCTGTATACCTATGTAACAAATCTGCACATGTTTATTTTACTTTAAGTTCCAGGATACATGTGCAGGACTGTACATGTGTCCCAGAACTGAAAGAACACAAAAGCAGAACTTGATTCAATGATTTGAATAAAAAGAGTGCATGTGAGAGGCAATCCATAGAGTGGGGTTTTGAGGCAGGAAAGTTGGTAATCAATAGTGGAGCATGACTGAGCCGGTGCCTGTTGTGGGCAATAAGGTATGATCCTACTGGGTCTTCTGGGAGATGACATGGAACCTGCTTCAGAACTTTCCCACTGCGGGGTATAAGCTGGAGTACTCAATTACTCTTGATGCATTAAGTTGGCCTCACTTCTCGTTGGCCCTGGTGTGTCTAGCATATTCTTTTGAACAGAGAATGTTTTCAGGCCAAAAAACAAAGAAAGCTTCAAGCATGTCTGCAAGTTCTATTCAGGGTGGGTTGGGCGAAGGTAGGCAGGGTACAGAAAGCATCTGCTGCAGTTCTTTTCCATTGCTTAATTTCTATGTTAACAACAGCAACGCATGTGATCCTTTGTGAATTCAAGGGTAAGTACAAAGAGTGTCAACCAAGAAAAACTTTTGTAAATTTCAAAGGATTTTTCTAAAAAGAGAAAGTTACATAAGGAAGACTGAGAATAATCAGAAGTGACAGTATGGGTATTGACAAAATAATATTTTAGTGCAGGATAGAAATGCTTTCAATGATCCTTTCAGAAGTGTAATCAATCTTTATTACTCACAGATCCTGTATCTGCAGACTTGCCTCCTCATTAAAATGTATTTGTAACCCCCAAGTCAATACTCATGGTGCTTTCAAGGTCATTCACGGACATGTGCAGAGTGGCCCAAATTCGAGTCACCAGCTGAGGTTGAACAAGGCGACACTTTGCCTTCTTGTTTCAGCTCTCTTAATGTAAATGAATGTCCTTATTTTGGTCCATTTAGGGGCACATTGTCCACTTTTGTGATTTTTGTTGACGATCTTGCTATTTAAAATGGCTCCCAAGCTAGTGCAAAAGTGTTGTCTAATGTGTCTAAATGCAAGAAGGCTGTAATGTGTCTGAGACAGAAAATACACCTGTTAGAGGGGCTTCATTCAGGCGCCAGTTAGAATGCTACTGACTGTGAGTTTGGCGTTGAAGAATACAATATATATTAAACAAGGTGTCTTTAAACAGAAACACACATAAAACAAGTCTACATGTTGATCAGCTGACAAAAATATTGTGACCAGAGTCTTGAAGGAAATGAACTCTGGCTTTCCCCTAGGAGAAATGGTTCTGTATTTGCTAATTTTGGGTTTGTGTTGATTTTATAAAACATAACTACAGGTAATAAAAAGAATCATTTATACTATAAAACTTTTGATCAATTGTTTATGTATTGTAAACTCTCCCTACTTTTATATATTTTAAACTCTCTTTCTCCAAAATATGACTGCAACTGGCTTTTCAGTAAAGACAATACTATCTAAAATATCATTTCTTCATTTTATTTTGTTGAACTATTGAGCTTAGGTACAGTAAAAAAGTGAGAATAATTTTGTTTCATTTTGCTTAACCTCTCTCATCAAATTGGTGAGGTCCTTGGGATGGAGAATAAATAAATGCATACATCATTTATTAAAGTCATATGTTCATTTATTCCAGTTAAGACTAAAACTGGAAAAAACATAAATCAATGAAAAGCAACTGAGCAAAAATGATTGTGGAAATTATTGCATCAGAGAGCTAAACTAGTAAACTGAGGTGAGGAAGTTTAGAAAGAATTTATTGCAGAATGTTGATGATAAAGAGAGGATTAGGAAACTTAAGACCAAGTCTATGTTTAATTACAGATTTCAAGTCTTTTAGATATTTTAGCTCAAACCCCTAATTCCTCTCAAGGCAAAGTATTGGTGTTTACTGTTCTTGATGGCTGATTTTAGCAATTCTTCAAAGAATGAAGGAAAATGTGTGGGTGCCCAGCAAGTTGGAATTCATGTGTGTTCCATAATCCTTGTCATGTTTTCCCAATGATGACTCGAACCACATGCTTTTTAAATTCCATCTGGTTAGAGAAATTAAGAGCAGAGATTTCCTCCATTATTTCAGTTTCTCAACTTGAGAAAAACAGAGCATTATTGTTCAAAAGAGTGAGTTTTTCTAATTGACTTACCAAGGAGAATATGCATATTGTTTAACAAGTTCTCAAAATGCATGAGAATCTTGAGATTTTTGAGATTCTGACTCAGCCAGCCGTTCTCATTTTTGTTCTTGTTTTTGTTGTCTTCTCTAAAATGTTCATAAAAACTTCCTGTCTAGAAGGCACGTTTGTGTGGGATTCCAGATTGCTTGGGTGGCTGTGGTAAGAACTGAATGTGGGCTTTAAAGTATGCCTATGCAACCAGAAGAATGCAGTCTTTGTTCAACGTTTCCCTCTGTAAATCAAAAACCACTCCCTGTCCCAGGAAAAGGCACCCCTCGTTAGGTACATAATATCCTTTTTTCTGCCCCCAAAAGCCCATAACATCTGACTTTGCTCTTCACTCCCTGCAACTCTTCCCCATCCCTTGGCCTAATCAACCTTGTAATGCAAACACCTGTAAGTTGGGGACAAGACCTGCTGAGACAAACAGGGCAGTGCCTGAGTTGGCTGAAGGTTCTGTTCACTGCAAAAAATGTAGGCTGGGCGCGGTGGCTCATGCCTGTAATCCCAGCACTTTGTGAGGCCAAGTCAGGCGGATAATGAGGTCAAGAGATCAAGACCATCCTGGCCAACATGGTGAAACCCCATCTCTACTAAAACTACAAAAATTAGCTGGGCATGGTGGTGCACACCTGTAGTCTCAGCTACTTGGGAGGCTGAGGCAGGAGAATCACTTGGATCCATGAGGTGGAGATTGCAGTCAGTCAAGATTGCGCCACTGCACTCCAACCTGGTGATAGAGTGAGACTCTGTCTCAATAAATAAATAAATAAACAAACAAATAAATAAATAAATAAATATATAAATATTGTAAGTCATCGCCATGGACTGTGGAGTAGAGCTGTGAAAAATGGACATCTTTTCATATTTCTGGGAGACCAGAAAGAAAAAGAGTAGAGAAGATGAGTGTTAACAAAACGTGACTAAAAGTGGAAAGCTGAGTAAAGAATCCATTAGAAAGGAGAAAAATACAAGAAAAAGGATAACAAGAAAGAGAAGAACTGTAAGAGAGGTTGAAGCATTGGCTGGAGAATCAGAAAGCCAGGCTCAACACTATTGCACTTAAACAAATCATGTGGCCTCAGCATCACTGCTGCTAAAGAAAAAATGACAGTACCTATCTCATAGGATGGTTGGGAGGGTTGGGTAGATGATGGTGGGAAGTACCTGTCTCATAGGATAGGATGAGTCTTATTGCAGACTCTGGAATGCACCCATTTCTCACCTGGGCGGTAACAGAGGGACACCTCTCTCTGCTGGAGCATACAACGCAGGACATCACATTCCAAAGATATGTTAGAAAATCCCAGGTGATTTCAGGAAGAAGTGACTCATATACTGAAAGGAAACAGAACTGTGGCAGTGGGAAGTGAGACCCAGAATGCATAGCCTAATAATGAAGCAAGAAGTTAGACCACACACATTTTATATAACCCAAAGGCATAAAACCTAGACCAATGGGTGGCAATTCTAGGCAGGTAGAGTCTAGCTAAAGATAAAACAAGACAAAAACAAACAAATAAGTACAACTACAGCAAGGACCTTGGGGCTAAACTCAACTCTCTACATGTGGAAGCGATCTGTTATCAGAGCTAGTAAATTCACGATTCAGGGATTAAGATAAGCAGTTCAAATAATTTGCAAGGAAGAGGTAGAGGCAATTGAAGCCTTGGACACAGCTTGGAGTATTATTTCCTTGGAGCACATATTGGAATAAAGTAGACCTGAGACTTTTTCCCTTTTGATGGAAGCCTGACCTGGGCCTCGGAGGTACCTGCTGCCATTTGCAGACTCCAGTCCATGTGAGGATTTGTCTTGTTAAAGCAAACTGAGAAGGACTCCTACCTCTATATTTGAGTCCTCATGATGGAACAGTAACCTAGCTTAATAGGCAGACAATATTGAAAATCTAACATAATAGTATGCACTTGTAACAATAGCTGAGTGTTGGCCAATCCCAGTGGCCAAACTTCAACTACTCACAGACGGCTGAGTGTTCAAACTGTCTTCAAATAAGGTAAATGGCAAGGTGCAACCAAACTCACTGTTTCTGTACCTCACTGCCAATTCCTGTACGTCATTTTTGTCTATAAATTTGTTCTGACCACAAGGCACTCCTGGAGTCTCTCCACATCTGTTGTGATTCTGGAAGCTGCCCGATTCGTGAATCATTTCTTCTTTTTTTTTTCTCAATTAAACTCCATCAAATTTAACTTGTCTGAAGTTTTCTTTTCTTTTTTTTTCTTTGAGACAGAGTTTCACTCTGTCACTCAGGCTGGAATGCAATGTTGCAATCTCGGCTCACTGCAACCTCTGCCTCTCAGGTTCAAGTGATTCTCCTGCCTCAGCCTCCCAAGTAGCTGGGACAACAGGTGCCAGGTGCCGGGTGTATTTTTAGTAAAGACAGGGTTTTGCCATGTTGGTTAGGCTGGTCTTGAACTCCTAACCTCAGGTGATCCGCCCGCTTCGGCCTCCCAAAGTGCTGGAATTACAGGTGTGAGCCACCACACCTGGCTTTTGAAGTTTTCTAACAGTCTGCAATGCCTCTGCTGTGCCAGCACTGTGTCCAGAATTGGTTCCTTCCGTTGGGTTCTTGATCTTGCTGACTTTAAGAATGAAGCCGTGGACCCTCGCAGTGAGTGTTACAGTTCTTAAAGATGGTGTGTCTGGAGTTTGTTCTTTCTGATGTTCAGATGTGTCCAGAGTTTCTTCCTTCTGGTGGGTTCATGGTCTCGCTCACTTCCGGAGTGAAGGCACAGCCCTTCGTAGTCAGTGTTACAGCTCTTAAAGGTGGCATGTCCAGAGTTGTTCATTCCTCCTGGTGGGTTCATGGTTTCACTGACTTCAGAAGGAGTGAAGCTGCAGACCTTCGCAGTGAGTGTTACAGCTCATAAAGGCAGCATGAACCCAAAGAGTGAGCAGCAGCAAGATTTATTGCAAAGAGCCAAAGAACAAGCATGGAAGGGGACCCGAGTGTGTTGCTACTGCTGGCTCAGGTGGCCTGCTTTTATTCCCTTATTTGGCCCCACCCACATCCTGCTGATTGGTCCATTTTACAGAAAGCTGATTGGTGAGTTTACAAATCTTTACCTAGACACAGAGCACTGATTGGTGCATTTACAATCCTTTAGCTAGACAGAAAAGTTCTCAAAGTCCCCACCCAATTAGCTAGACACAGTGCTGACTGGTGCATTTACAAACCTTTAGCTAGACAGAGCACTGATTGGTGCATTTACCATCCCTTAGCTAGACAGAAAAGTTCTCCAAGTCCCCACCTGACCCAGAAGCTCAGCCAGCTTCACCTCTCAATCCCCCCTCTAAACAGGACACCCCAACCGCTGTTGGGAATTGGGTGATGACCACTCTAGCTACTTCCTGCTGGATAGGGGCAAAGAAGGGGCCTTGCAGTTGTAGTGTCCTCTAGAGGGGAGCTCTTTAGGCCAGTGGAAGGGCCAGTGGGTCAGTCCAGGGGTCCTCAGTAGAAGTTGTTAGTTGAGCTCATTTGGAGTTCCATTTGCAAGACCATCTGTAGCTTCAAGGCCTCGATTCTAGAGGAAACAAATTTGACAAGCAGGTTAAAAATACAGGTCCCAAAGGCGAGTAACAGCAAGATGGCTGCCATGGGACCTAGAAAGCGGAGGAGCCATGTTGTCCAACTCCAGAGGTTGGTATAAGAGTTTGAAAGGCGTTGTCTGATTTCAGAAGCCTTTTCCTGTAAAAGCCAGGTGGCATCTCAAACTATCCCTGACTGGTTAGTGTAAAAACAACACTCTTCCCCTAAGAAGGTGCAGAGTCCTCCTTTCTCAGCAGTGAGGAGGTCTTGGCCTTGGCAGTTTTGGAGAGTCATTGCTGCCAAAGACTCTATTTGGGATTGTAGAGTAAGGATAGATTTCGTTATTTCTTGCAAACTGTCTGAGAAATCCTTTGAGAGTGTGTGGTAGTAGGATAATGAAGTAGATAAACTGGCTATTCCGGTTCCTGTAGCAGTAGCCATTCCTAACCCTATAAGTAGTGGTATTAGTTGTATGACCCTGCACTGACAGAATTGAGATTTCAGGGGCACAGATAGGGTCTGATTTCCATAAGATTAGAAGTTAGGATAATACATGTTACGCTGTTAACTTTCTTAGCAAACTTTACTTTTGTTGAAAACCTTGTAAGTTTGGCATTTTAATTTTTCTTTGCTATTAATACAATCTTGTTCAGTCTATATTAACTTAGAATCGGTATAGATGTCTCCTTCCTAATTCTGTAAGTACTTTAAGATTTGGCTGAGTGCAAACAACTCGCATGTTTGAGCAGAACAATTATTAGGCAATTCTCCTAATTCTGCTTCTATAAGAGTTTCCTTATCACTTACTGAATATCCATTGTGTCTTTTTCCTTAATCACCCAGGAGGAACCATCTATCATCCTATCCTGAAGGGAGTTCCTCCCATGTCTGGTCGGACCTTTGTATGGTAATTAATTAAGATTTGGATCCCCTGTTAGGCAACCTGCTGGGTTATGGATTTTTGATAAGAAGGTTACGGGTTGTCAGTGGCCTCAGTGCTTTTGGGCTGTGCCCTTGTTTACACTGACAAAAAGGGGGTATTGGAGTGTTATAGGGTTACAGAGAAGACCATCAATTATCAATTACAGGTTTTAAATTTACCCTGGCTTTTAAAGGAATAGGGTACACTGTTTTTTCTTTACTATTTCTATCTCTCTCTCTCTCTCTTTGACTTCTTCTTTGTCTCTCCCTTTCTGACTCCTTCTTTGTCTCTGTCTCTTTCTTTCTCTCTTTGATTTTATGTGTTCTTTCCTCTCTCTGTCTCTTTCTTTGGCTTTTTGTCTCTCTGTCTCTTCCTCTCTCCTTCTCTTTGACTTCCTATCTTTCTCTCTCTCTCTCACTCTCTCTGACTTTCTGTCTCTTTCTCTCTTTCCTTCTTTGACTTTGTCTCTCTCTTTCTCTCTACTGGTCTTTCTCTGCCTCTGTCAGCCACTTATGCTGCTGTTCTTCCCTCTCCTTCCCCTTTTTGATGGCTTCAGCAGTGTGAGACTGCCACCTCCTTAGGTTTTTGCACTGAGTGCAATAACTCCATAATTTTCTTGTGGTATTTAATGGGGGTTCCCCCAGAGGTTAGGAACTCCCTTTCTTTCCATATTGCAGCATGGGCATGTAGGATTAGATAAACATACTTGCTATCTGTATACATATTTATTCTTTTTCCTTTTCCCAGTTCTAAGGCTCGGATAAATGCTAACTGGGTGCTGGTCCCTGGGGGAAGAGGCTTACTTTCAAGTATGGTTACATCACTATGGCATAACCTGCCCTTTGTATCCCATTCTCCACAAACGAACCTCCATCGGCATATAGGTTAAGGTCAGGATTAGCCGAGGGGACTTCTAAGAGATCATCTCGGGCGGCATAAGTCTGGACTATAACTTGTTGGCAGTCATGCTCGATTGGTTACCGGTCCTCTGGGAGAAAAGCAGCAGGGTTGAGGGTCACACACGTACGTATTTGAAGCACTGGTCCCTCAAGGAGTAGTGCCTGGTATCTAAGTAGGCAGTTGTCTGATAGCCATAAACTTCCTTTGGCACCTAGTATGCCATTTACATCATGAGTAGTCCAGACAGTGAGATCCTTTCCTTGTATTATTTTGATAGCCTCTGACACTAAGACGGCCACTGCCGCAACTACCTGTAAACTATGAGGCCAGCCTTTTGCTACTACATCAGTTTCCTTACTTAGGTATGCCACTGGTTGTGGGGTTGTCCCATGAGTCCAAGTAAGGACTCCAAGAGCTATCCCTGCTCTCTCTGTGACATATAAAGAGAAGTTTTGTCTTGTGGGAAGGCTTAAAGCTGGAGATTGTACTAGGTCCTGCTTTAAGGTTTTGAAGGCTGTTTCTGCCCCTTGTTCCCGTTCTACTAGATGAGTATTTGCCCTCTGGGTTTCCTTGATTAGAGTATAGAGGGGCCTGGCTATCTCACTGTATTTGGAGATGGAGATCCATAGTCGGCAAAAGCCGGTGATTCCAAGGAACCCCTGCAGCTATTTTAATGTCTTAGGGCGAGGATAAGCCAGTATAGGCTGTATTCGTTCCTTGCTGAGGGCCCTGGTCCCTCTGGCTAATATTAGGCCTAGATATTTGACCTGCTTTAGGCAAAGCTGGGCCTTCAACCTAGACCCCTTGTACCCTTGATTAGCTAGAAAGTTCAAGAGATCTAGAGTAGCCTTCTGGCACGAGGCTTCTGAACTGGTAGCCAAAAGTAAATCATCCACATACTGAAGGACCAGAGTGCCTGGACTTGAGAAGTGACCTAGATCTTGGGCCAGTGCTTGATCAAACGGATGAGGGCTATCCCTAAACCCTTGGGGCAAGACCGCCCACATAAGTTGGGACGTGTGGTCTGTAGGATCCTCAAAGGCAAAGAGAAACTGGGATCAGAGTGCAGGGGAATACAGAAGAAGGCATCCTTGAGGTCCAGAACAGTGAACCATTCTGCTTCCTCTGGTATTTGAGAAAGCAGGGTATAGGGGTTGGGTGCAACTGGATATAGAGGAATTACTGCCTCATTATGAGCCTAAGATCTTGCACTAGTCTCCACCGACCATTCGGTTTTTCTACTTCTAGAATTGGGGTGTTGCAGGGACTGCTGCATTTCCTTACTAAGTCTTGAGCTTTTAAATGTTTAACAATATCCTGTAATCCTTTATGAGCATCAGGCCTTGAGGGATATTGCCTTTGATAAGGAAAAGTGGTGGGGTCTTTTAACCTGATTTTGCCCTTCCAAATTGTCCTTCCAATGCCCAGACTTCAGGGTTGATTCCCTCCTCAAGTAGGGGACAACAAATGGGTAACTTGTTCCCCATATTCATGTAGATAATAGCTCCAGCTTTGGCTAATATATCCCTCCCTAATAAGGGTGTGGGACTTTCAGGCATAACAAGAAAGGCATGTGAAAAGAGCAATGTCTCCCAATTACAACTGAGGAGGTGGGAGAAATACCTGGTTACAGGCTGTCCCAGGATTCCTCCCATAATAATGGACCTTGAGGACAGTTGTCCAGGACAGGAGATTAGCACTGAGAAGGCCACACCAGTGTCCAGGAGGAAGTCAATTTCCTGGCCCTCAGTGGTTAAATGTACCTAGGGCTCAGTAAGGGTAATGACATGAGCTGGCGCTTGCCCCAGGCACCCTCAGTCCTGTTGTCCGATCGTCTGGTTGGGGGCTTCTGACCCAGAGAACCTTTGTCCTCTGGGGCAGTGCACCTTCCAGTGATTGCCTCGGCATAGCGGACATGGACGAGGGGGCGGCTTGTTTCTCGTTGGACAATCATTTTTAAAGTGTCCTTGTAAACCACACTGATAACAAGCCCTACTGGGTGACTGGCCTGCTCCATTTTCTGTCCTCTCTGAATCACCAAGATCTGTTTGTCTGAGGGCCATGACTAAGGCTGTGGCCTTTCTCTGATCTCGCTTTTCCTTTTGGGCCTATTCCTCTTGGTCCCTATTATAGAACACCGAGGTTGCCAGGTTTAATAATGCCTCCAGATTCTGTTCAGGGCCCAGGGCTTGCTTTTGGAGCTTTCTCCTGATACCTGCACCTGATTGGGTAATAAACTTATGTTTTAGAATCAATTGAGCATCTAGTGATTTGGGTGACAGGGGAGTATATTTTCTTAAGGCCTCCCATAGATGCTCGAGGAAGGCAGAAGGATTTTCTTCCTTTCCCTGAGTTATGATGGACATCACTGAATAATTCAGGGGCTTTTTCCCAATTCTCCTTAGTCCTTCTAGAACACAGGTCAATAGATGTTTATGACTCCAGTCCCCATGATCTGAGTCAAGGTCCCAGTGGGGATCCATACTGGGGATGGCTTGCTGACCGGTAGGGAATTTGTCCCTTTCTTCAGCTGTCATTCTATCATTTACTTGACTAAGATACCGGGTATCTCCAAACTCTTGGGCTGCAGCTAAAGCCGCATTCTTTTCATTAAAGGCCAGGGTTTGATCTAACAATAGCATGACAGCTCTCCAAGTGAGATTGAAGGTTTGCCCTAGACCCTGTAGGACATCTATGTACCTATCAGGATCATCTGAAAACTTCCCCAGGTCTGCCTTGATCTGCTTTAAATCAGAGAGGGAGAAGGGGACATGTACCCGAGTTGGGCCAAATTCCACTCCCCCTACAGTTTAAAGGGGACATAACTGATAGCCTGGGGATTTTTGTGGTCCTTTGGAGATTTCTTTGCTTACTTCCTTCTGGGCTTGGGAGATTAGAGGAGGATTATCATTAATAGGAAGGGGAGCTATAGGGAGGCTAGGATATGGGGGTGAGCTGAAAGGTCCTCCTGTGGGACGTAAATTGCAAGCTTTGCATAGTTGTGTGTTCTCCTTCAATGAAAAGAAAGTTTGGACATAAGGTTTTTCACTCTATTTGCCTTCCCTCTTACAGAAAAGGTCAAGCTGCAGGATAGTATTGTAATTTGTGCTTCCCTCAGGTGGCCAAATGAATTGCTATATAGATTCCTTTGTGGCCTCATAGTAAGTTTTGAAACTCCTGCCGGGGAGTAGGTGATCCAAATCAATAGCATTCCTTCAGTTCCTGGGACTGTTTAATGACATAATAGAGGAGGACCGGATATCTGCCTGATGCAGACACCCGCAAACCCAAGGTAGCCTGAACTATTCAGGCCATAGGAAGTGGGGGCCTCATGGTCTCATTCCGGGTGAGCAATTGCTACCAGTCAGCCAAGTTCCCAGGATGCTGGGGAACCACACAGTGTATAATGGCGGTCGGCAGCTCCTGTATTCTTCACTGCTCTGGACCCTGTAACTGTTGCAAATGTGCAGATCACATGCACCGCCTCGGTCCAGGACCAGAGTGGGCTCCTCTAATGTATGTGGCCTTCTGCGCTCCCTGGCTCAGCTTCCCTGGGTCAAATCTCCCCAGAATGGTTTCTTGGTTTTTACTTGGAATCATAATGTATGTCACAGGGGATTTCATAGAAACTAAAATTCTTTTAATGTATCCTTTTCTTTTTCCTGGCTGTAAGTGTTGTCTCTATTATAAATAATGATCACCAAGAATTTGTTAGTGACACTGAAAATGCACACACTCTATGTTAAGGGAAATAACCCTGAAGTGAACTTGGAAGTAGTGTGTACAGTGTTGGAAGAATTGAGTGAAAAATAACTACTGCACACAAATTAGACAGCGTAATACCAGACACATAGGGTTTAATAAAGACCAGCTCTTATTATCTTACCATTTTCTAGCCATAAACATTCTTCCATATTTGAATTGGCTGTTGCTGCTATTAATTCTGGCTAAGACACGTTTCACGTCCATTGCCTGTGGTTATGATGATGCCAGCGCCTCACCCATAGTGTTACGCATTTCTCACTGGCCCTGCAAGGGAAGACAGAGAGGCTCAGCCTGGGATAAACTGTGCACATCATGGAAAGTAGCATAAATTAAAGGCCAGCGGTGGATTAGTGCTTGTGCTTTGCCTTCCTTGTGGCATCTCAGCTTTAAGAGTAAGATGTGCTGTAAACAGCACGTCTTCAAATCATAAGGAGCAAAGATATCACAGGAAAATTCATTGACTTGGTGGAGGGAGAAGAGAGCTCATACTGTTACAGGAATCACTTTTTTTCTCTTATGGAGCCTTAATAAATATGAATTTAAGAGCCACAATATCTGTTTAAAAATTAGATCACTTTGGTGGAATACTACTCAGCGATGACAGGGAATGAACGATTGTTCACCACAAAAACATGAATGGATCTTAAAATAATTCCGTGGGGAAAAGCAGCCAGGCAAAACTGACCATGCATGACATTATTCCGTTTATATATAATTCTAGAACATGCAAAGTAATCAGTGGTGACAGAAAGCTGAATAGTAGTTGCCTGGGGAGGGGGTTGAGCAGAGGCAGAGCAGGAGCGATTACAAAGGGGTGAGAGGAACAGCTGGGAGACTGGGTTATACATTTCCTTAAATGCAGAGGGGCTTATTGGTGTGCACATATGCCAAAGCTTATCCACTTGCACACCCTGGTTATGTGCCATTTATTATATATAATTCATACTTCAATCAACCTGTTAAAAAGTAAATCTATATTTTTCTTCTCATAGAATGGGTTGGGTGTTGACATACCCTCATGGTTTGAATATTTCTCCAAATACTCAAAATATTTTGCCAAATTGGCCTCACAGATGGTTAGTTATCCCCAAACTCAGAGAGTTGTATATATTAAATATGTACAGCTTTCCATGTCAATCAATCCTCGATGAACCGGTTTAAAAATAGTTTACCAAACTTACAATCTTGCCAAGAGTTTTTCCTACCACTTCACTTTCAGATCAGAGTGAATTTTCTCCTACTTCTCCTTGTGCCCTTTCGTGGGTTCCACATCATTGAACCACTTTTTCTTCATTGATGTTGTAAATGCTTAATTCAGGATTCAGTGATATATCCTCAAGTTTACTCAATATTTTAGGTACTTTTCGTAAGTGTGAAGTGGGATAAAATGATAAAGACCATTTTCTAGGTTTTCTCATGAAGTCTAATTTCCTTCTTTTTGGTTTCTCAAATGGAAGCTTAGCTATAGCATGTAGTTAAATTTATAACACATTCCCACATTAAACACTCAAGTGCTTACCTTCAAGAAAGAAGGAAGACAATGTTGTTAGCAACCTACTAAGTCAAGGGCTTTACATGTGGCCCCCAAACCAGCTCTCCTTACGTTGAAGGCATTCTCCAGTCAGAAAGATTCTCTCAGATGTTGACTGAACGCTGCCAGCGTTGGTTGCTCTAATGGGAACGGGCCTGGAAAAACTGTCCTCCTGTGTGGTAAGAGCAGCATTTTCAGGCACTCAGCAGCCCCAGCGTGGCTTCCAGATCCCCATGCAGGGTTTGTGCACAGCTTCCTCTCTGCAGGGATCTGATGAAACCTTCTGCGGCATTGGTGCCACCAAAACGGCCACTGACCGAGGAAGACTCAACCTACCCACTCCACAGGGCAAGAGACAGCCGTGGTCAGCCTTGGACATCGGAGATGGCCAGAATGATGAGCACCCTCTGTAGTCTTTTTCACTTTCCGGAGGGAACTTAAATAAAACCCAAACAGGACTAGAGGCAAATATCCAATTGACTAAGGGCTCCACATCACTCGGCTTGCCTGTTTGGGGAGAAGTCTGTATAATGAACCAATTTTAGCTCTTAACTTGAATGTCCATGAATGCAAGTTAAAGAAAGGCAAATCTGGTCTAAGTAAAACATCTTCTGCTATGAAAATTCTTCAGAAAATACTGTCTACATAAAATGTTCCCAGACTTTATCCCTGCATTTCACTTCTGAGAATGTATTTAATTCTACAACCAAAAACACATATGAGGATTCATATCAAAGATGTAACTGTTTATAATTTCATAATTATAACAGAATTTATAAGACAATTAAAGTGAAAGCATTTACATTATTTGTGCTAATGAAAAATTGGAAACATCCAATTGTTTATGAGTTACATAAACCTGAAATGCAACATCCATCCCACAAAACATGCAGGCATTAAAAATAACATTTACTAAGAATTTTAATGACATGGAGAAGAACATACAGTAGGATGCTAAAGGAATACAATAAAAAATTGCACAATTTATATAAAGTTGTCATGAGAATTAAATGTACAAATCAGATAATGAAATTTCAAAATATACCACAGTGCCAGTGCAGGGTGTTCAGTCAGTGCTATTATTTCAAATAATCTACATCTGTGCATGAGAAAAAATCTAGCATATGAAACAAAATCTTCATATAGTAGTTCAGGTAAATTTATTTTCATATCCTTATGTATATTCTACATTTTCTGCAGTGAGTTTAGGATGCATTATTAATTGAAACAAGCTTATTTACAGATAGGAGGGAAACTGATATCTGAATAGTCACAACTTAGGCCAGGCACGGTGGCTCACTCCTGTAATCCCAGCACTTTGGGAGGCCAAGATGGGCAGATCACCTGAGGTCGGGAGTTCGAGACCAGCCTGACCAACATGGTGAAACCCTGTCTCTACTAAGAATACAAAATTAGTCAGGCGTGGTGGTATATGCCTGTAATCCAAGCTACTCAGGAGGCTGAGGCAGGAGAATTGCTTGAACCCAGGAGGCGGAGGTTGCAGTGAGCCGAGATTGCGCCATTGTACTCCAGTCTGGACAATAAGAGTGAAACTCCATGTCAAAAAAAAAAAAAAAAAAAAAAAAAAAGATAGTCACAACTTTTCTTAAAATGGCAAATAGTTAATCCTGGTATCCACAAAATGAGATGGAAAAATAAAGTAATCATGTGGGGAAGTAGAATGTAATATAACCTCTAAATTGACCTATTTTTCACAGAAGTAGTTGTTATTAGTTTTATTGAATGACACAGTTATTCTGATCATTGTTGAGTTACTTAAATTTGCTGATTAATAAACAGAAACTTAGTGGCAAAAGAGTTTTGGCTTTCCAAAATTCGTTTGTTGAAAGTGTGGGGTTGGGCAGAGGTGAGAGAGAGAGAGAGAGAATGTATACGTTTATGTGTTTTTTAAAATCATGTATTTTACCATGTTCCAGGAAACTTTTAAGGCAAATTGATTTGTGATGGGCTATCAACAGTCATATGTAAATGAAAAATAAAGCGACCTAGTGGAATAAAATGGCATCCTTCCACACCTCTCAGGACACCGCCTCCTGTATCTTTAAAGTCCACTGGCTCCGCGTACTACAACTGATTCATAATTTCATGTTCACTGTAGACCTGTAGTGAGCTTGCGGGCTTTCTTCATTGCTTGACGAAGGTGGCTTTTGTTTCTGAGAATGTCACTATTCAAACTGCTGAGTGAGCACTTGAAATCAGGAATAAATTATGAATTCTTGAGGGAACATTGTTCCCAGCAGCCCATTTATGGTGGCCTGAATGCATTTGTGTTTCTGTTTGTCACACAGGCCTTGCAGACAGTGGAGCCGTCTGGTTTTCTGACCATAGACCTCTCTTCCCCCGGGCTTCTGAACCACTATGGAATGTGTCACCTGGAATGGAGTCTAGTCCTCAGTTATTACTTAGTTAAGCTTAAAACATCTGATTTGACTAGCCACCATCAGGTCCCGTAATTTGTAATGGAGTTCTTTTTCTGTTTCTATGTTCATTTCCTGATACTTATAAAGAGCGCACTAAATCAATTGATAAACCACCCATAATAATTAACCAAACATAGTGAAATCATTTGTTACTCAAAACATGTTACTCAAACCTGCATTATTACACAGAAGAAAAACCCACTACCCTTTGACAGTTATTGCCACATGATTACAAAAGAGCAAGTGGGTGAAAGTTGTAATTTTTTTTTCAGACACTATATTTGCCAGAGAATGTAGATTGCACCATTCCTGTTGCTCATACTTGTAACTCCATGATATGGGCTGTTTTCATAGGCAAATGAATTTGCAAAATCAGACCTACCCTTCCGGCCTACGCTGCCTTAGCTACACACATCAACAAAGTCAGCAAATCAACAATTCTCAAAGGAGCCTTCCAGCAAGTTCTGCTAGCATCATTGGATTCCTTTGGGAAGAATTATGCAACTGTTGTTTATCCATCTACCCCGTTAACCCAATGAATGAATATGTATTGAGCACCAACTGTGAGTAAGGTGCTGTGTTGGGTGGGGAAGAAGACACGGTGATGTGTAAAATACAGTCCTACTGCTTCGGCGTTTAACTGTACTACAGAAGGTAAATTATGTATGCAAGTATATAAAACATATAGGAGAAGGTAAATTATATCTAAGCAAATCTAAACGAAACCAGAAGCCCCACCTTTCCTTATCCTCCATGCAGAACTCAAAGCAGGAAAGGCAGGCTCCACCTCCCAGGTAGATCTTAAGCTTGCCTAATTCTTGACATTCCTCCTCCTTGCTGGCACAACTGGCACTGGGCTAACCTTGGCTAACCTTCTTGAGAGCCTTCCTGTACCTACTCTTGTCCACTTGCAATAAGTTCTCCCTACTGCAATAAGCAAGATGTTTTAAAAGCCCAGACCTGATCACTGAAACACCTGCATGAAATTCTTCAATCGCTTTCCATTGATTTTTATTCTTATATTATTATTATTATTACTTTTCTTTGAGACAGAGTTTCACTCTGTCACCCAGGCTGCAGTGCAGTGGCATGATCTTAGCTCACTGCACTCCGCTTCCCAGGTTCAAGCAATTCTCCTGCCTCAACCTCCTGAATAGCTGGGATTACAGGCGCGCGCCGCCACACCCAGCTAATTTTTGTATTTTTGGTAGAAACAGGGTTTCACCATGTTGGCCAGGCTTGTCTCGAACTCCTGACCTCAGGTGATCTGCCCACCTCAGCCTCCCAAACTGCTGGGATTACAGGTATGAGCCACCACATTCACCTCTATTTTTTTGTAGAATAAAGAACAACATTCCCACCCTGGTCTGCAGTGTCATAGGTAATCTGGCCCCTGCCTGCCTCTCTAGACATATGCTGGGCCACTCTTTTCCTACTTCACTCTGCTGAAGCCACAGTCTTGGGATCTCAAAGTGCTGTATTCTCCCATTTTAGGGTCTTTGACATACTGTTCCCTCCACCTGGACTTTACTGCTCCCTCCTTCTATGACTTTATTGAACTCCAAACCTTCCCTATGATCTAAACCTGAAGTCTACTACTCTGGAAAACCTCCTCTAAGTCCCTTGACTGAATCGTATTACACGTTCTTAGAGCCTCCTCCATTTTTCGGCTGATCGCCTTTATTTTAGTTAGACCAAATGTGCATAACAGGATACTTGAAATACCAGTGGCTTAAAACAACAAGGCTCTACTTTCTTATTTAAAAAGAGCAGGTCTGAGTAGAGCCACATGGGCTCGGAAGGTGCCAGGAACCCAGGGTCCTTCTAGGATCTCACTTGAATCAGACTCAGATTTGGCTTCCGCTGCACTGTCCACAATGACTAATTCAGCCCCATCCAGCAGCGAAAGCTACGTTCCAAATGGCAGGATAAGGAAATTGAAAAACAAAACAAAACAAAAAAACTTTAAAGGCATTTCTCCTCACTTCAAGACTATATCTCGTAAACGGTACATGACATTTCAACTCACAAGCTGTTGGTTAACACTTAATCACATGCCACATCTAGCTGCAAAAGAGGTCGAAAAATGTCGTCTATGATAGGTGGTCACTGTCCAGCTTAAAATAGTGGAACGAAGAGAGTAGAGCTACTCCTGGCAGCACCATCTCTGCCACAGTGCTTGTTCTAGGTGGTGACTGCTTGTAGGCAAGGCCCACGTCAATTTGCTCACCACCGTATTCCTGGAACCTACATGCCTACACCCAGCACATTGTAGATAATCTATAAAAACCTGCTGAATGAGCAAGGGGATGAATGAATGAATCAATGTTCCATGGGCATCCCTAGAGAGAACATTCCAAATGGAGGCCGGTGAAGGAAGTCATCAGAAATGTGTCATTTTAAAGGTATAATTTGAACTGGGTGAAAAGAATTGGCTTATTTCCCATGTGGAAGTGAGATGTGAATATTCCTGCCAGAAAAATGTTGTGAGCACTGGCCTGGGAAGAGTGAAGCTCCAGAGAAGACTGGAGAGCAGTAAGAGAGCCACGGCGGGCCAGGCGCTGTGTCTCATGCCTGTAATCCTAACACTTTGCGAGATGGGAGCAGGCAGATCACTTGAGGTCAGGAATTTGAGACCAGCCTGGCCAACATGGCGAAACCCTGTCTGTACTAAAAATAAAAACCTAGCTGGGTGTGGTTGTGCACACCTGTAATCCCAGCAACTTGGAAGATGAAACAGAAGAGTCTTTTGAACCCAGGAGGTAGAGGCTGCAGTAAGCTGAGATCACACCACTGCACTCCAGCCTGTGTGACAGAGTGAGACCCTGTCTTAAAAAGAGAAAGAAAGAAAGAAGGAAGGAAGGAAGGAAGGAAGGAAGGAAGGAAGGAAGGAAGGAAGGAAGGAAGGAAGGAAGGAAGAAAAGAAGGAAGGAAGGTCGGAAGGGCAAAGTGGAGAAATATGAGAAAATGTCAGAATTGTAGATGGGGCCGAAACTGCGGAGCATAATTAAGTGAGCACATTAACATCTGGGTAAACCACCGCTAAGCTCAGTGACCATCAGTGGCTCTCATGATGACAGCACAGCATGCAGGGCCACTTGTCCCATCAGTTCTGGAATATAGACATCTTAGGATGTACAGATCACAGCCAATCAAAATAGTCCCTGTAGAGTCGACCACACTACCACACAGCACCTCCTAACTGTTGCGTCTGTTCATCTTGCCTCATCCCAGGTTAAGACAATAGAAAGAAATGGAGAGGAACCCATCTGACTGCCACCAGCTCTACCAGCCTAACAGCTGTGGGGTTTTCCTAGATCTCAGCTTTGCCTGAGGTTTCAGAGGATGGTGTGTCCTTTTTCCTATCAAAGATCAACCAAGCATTTCTGCTCTGCTCCTATCACCTCTCTCCTCATAGAGTTATTACCTATGTCTTCCACACCACCCTCTCCCTCTACTGGGCCATTTCTATCTGCATACGAGCATGCTCTGGGATAGGCTTTATTTTCTTAAAGCAATGCTGTTTTTGATTTCCTATTTATTTTCTTTCTTTCTTTCTTTTTCTTTTTTTTTTGGAGATGGAGTCTTGCTCTGTCACCCAGGCTGGAGGGCAGTGGTGCGATCTCAGCTCACCGCAACCTCCGCCTCCTGGGTTCAAGCAATTCTTCTGCCTCAGCCTCCTGAGTTGCAGGGACTACAGGTGCACCTGGCTAATTTTTGTATTTTTAGTAGAGACGGGGTTTCACCATGCTGCCCAGGCTAGTCTCGAACTCCTGAGCTCAGGCAATCCGCCCACCTTAGCCTCCCAAAGTGCTGGGATTACAGGCATGAGCCACCATGCCCAGCCTTGATTTCCTATTTCTATGCAATAAATGCCTTGTTTCTTTGATCCTCTGGATGACAGATGTTCTTGAAAGCATCTGAAGCCACAGCCTCTGCGTCCTGTCCTCTTACTCTATCCCTCACTCTCTCTCACCAGGCTCTTCCCACTTCATTCTCCAGAAACCAAAGCCGTTCTCTTCCAACTCACTTGGAAAGTGGCTACCAGACCCGGATCTCACCTCCCTCTCACCTCTCCAGTCCTCCCAGCGGCACTTAGCACCCATGGATACACATCACCTCCCCAGGACACGTTTTCTCTCAGCTTCCATGGACCCCATGCTCATGCTTTTTCTACATCACAGTCTTCTTTACTGAACCCTAAATGGTGGGTCTGGATGGGATTCCTCTGCTGTATGTTCTAGATTGTCCATTTTTATCCAGTGGCTTTAAACACAGTCTGTATACCAATAGCCCTCTCGTTCATATCTATAGCTGTGACTTCTACCCTGAATTCCTGGCCTGTACACCAAACATGCAGTTCTTCATTTGTCATTTCCCCTTGGAAATCTAATAGGCTTCTAAACTTAACCTGACAACACAAAACTTTTCATTTTTTCCCCAACATTATCTGCCTGTTAGACGACCCTACAGTCTACCCGGGTGTTCCAGCCCATTCTTCAGATGGATCCTCTATTCATTGTCTTTACTGACCTTCTCCACCCAGTTCATTGGCAGGTCATAATGACTACATCCAAAAGACATCCCAAAGACGTTCCCTTCTCCCTCTCTGCTATATCAACCCAGCCACAGCCTCTATCATTTTACTCTTGGCGTGTGTAAGAGACATCTACTGGGCTCTCTGCTTCTTTATTTGCCTTTCTTGCTATTTTCTGCACATCATAGCGAGGATAGTTTTTAATGTACATCACTGCATGTCAGTATCCCGTGCCACATACCCCACTTACAGGCCCTTCTGAACCCTTGGCTGAGTCCACTACTCGTGATGACCTGGCCGCATCCATGTCTCTGACCTTTGCATATTGACTTGTCTTCTTTCCCAACAATCATCCTCACTTCCCTCTTTCCGTGCTTTCTCCTTAGGACACTTGCTTTCATTGTTTCCTCTACCTGAGATGTCTTTTCCATACATCCTACATGACGGGGACTGACTTATCGTTTATTTCTTTTCACAAATGTCCCCTCCTTTGAGAGGACGTTCTTGGTCTTTCATTCTAAGTTACTTTGTAAAAACTCAGGTTTTGTCCCACCACTTTTTTTTTTTAAACAAGACTCAACATTATCTGGTTTTTTGTTTATTTAATTTCCCCTTTTGTGAGTCTGCCTCCCTCCCCAGGGTAAGCACCAAGGTGGCAGGAATTTATCTGATGTGCTCGCTGACCAGCCTCACATACAGCACCGTGCTTGGTACAAAGCTTGTACAAACGTGTGCAGTATGTGCTGGAGAAATGAAGACAACAACGAGGACAGTGATGATTGCTGGCAAGTGCAGAATTAGCCACAGATTCTGAGTAAATACCAATGACCAGAAAAGTTTAGAGGACTTTTAAATGTCTCTCCCTCCCTGCCTGTCATTTAGATTCATCCTGTTAGGACTCACTTACTGGTTGCTGTTATGCTCAGGGTCTGCCCCTGCAATGGGCTCAATGTTTATGTCCCCCTGCCCCAAACCCCATCCCCGAGGTGACGTTATATGGAGGTGGAGCCTGTGGGAGGTGATTAGGTCATGAAGGAGGAGGGCTCCTGAAATCTCATTCCAATTTTAGAACACGTGCTCCGGAAGCAAACACATCATGAAATCTCATGTTGAAATGCTGTCCTCCTGGTAATGTTGCATGCAGGTGGCACCTGTGGAAAGTGATAAGGCCATGAGGGAGGAGGTCTCATGAAAGGGGTTCGTGAGCTTATGAAAGAGGCCCAAGAAGCTCACTTGCCTCTTCCACCATGTAAAGACACAGTGAGAAGAGGCCCTCTATGAATCGGGAAGTGGGCTCTCACCAGACACTGAGTCTGTCGGTGATTTTCTCCCGGACATCCCAAACTCCAGAACTGTGAGGAATCAACTTCTGTTGTTAGAAACGACCCAGCTTATGGGATTTTGTTATAGCACCCAAATGGACTTAGGCCTTGTTTTATGATTTGAAACGTGATAGGGGCAGGTTGATCTACATTAATTGACCTACCTAATTAGTCTTTTCCTGGAATAAAGTTTCTCAGAAAGTCGGTATAAAATCTTAGAGAAGTGATTACTTTATGGGTAAATAGGCAAATACAATTTTCATTTCAATGCAGTTACTTTTCAGGGTGAAATCGGCTACTGTTGACAACAGGACAACAGATAGAAAACCAGGATTGTTCTGGGCACCATGGAAATTTTTGGAAAGGAAATTAGAAACAAGACGAACAGAGAAAAGAAAGACACAGGATATGGTGAAACATTTTGAAACGATGTTACAATGAAATTACTAGCAGAGGAACATACTAGTATGTAGTAAACAAACTTAAGTTCACTGAAAAAGATGGAGTAAAAACATTAGCGTAGGAAACTGCCAGCCTCTGGAACAGTAAACATCCCTGTAAATAGGCCACTGCTGTGACCACAGGGCAGGAGGGCAAACAAACCATTGCATGTGTCTGCATTGTAGAAAGAACATCGGGTTCAGAATGATTCATTCATACAACTCTGTCTCTGCGTGAAAGATTCACACATACACAGACAAGAAGATAGGAGATGGCCGGGCGCGGTGGCTCACGCCTGTAATCCCAGCACTCTGGGAGGCCGAGGCGGGTGGATCATGAGGTTGGGAGATCGAGACCATCCTGGCTAACACGGTGAAACCCCATCTCTACTAAAAAAAATACAAAAAACTAGCCGGGCATGGTGGTGGGCGCCTGTAGTCCCAGCTACTTGGGAGGCTGAGACAGGGGAATGGCGTGAACCCAGGAGGCTGAGCTTGCAGTGAGCCAAGGTCACGCCACTGCACTCCAGTGTGGGAGACAGAGCAAGATTCCGTCTCAAGAAAACAAAAAAACAAAACAAAACAAAAAAAGAAGATAGGAGACGTCTCAGCTGCACCATGGACAGGCCTCTCCAGGGATGATCTTCAGTTTATCCTGAGAATATATTAACCGGCAACTTGTTTTCTGATTATTCACTAAGGTCAACTCAGTTATAAAACAACAGACATTTTACAAATATATGGATCATAGAGTGACAGGAAGTGAAGTCACCTAAACAAAGCATTGATGATCAAGGATAGAAAATTGCAAAGCAGATGTAGAGGGGTCAAGGAATATTATATCTTGCGTACAGTAAAGGGTGGTGGATGAGTTATAATTCCATCTTGCTGCCCTCAGCTCTACTGATTCTTCGGCTCCTTAAATATGAAATAGAAGAAAGGCAAAGGGAAACACTTAACATATATTTTAAAAAATCTGAATGGTCTAAGCTAAATGCATACGGGCCCTTTCCACTTGATATACAGGTGAGCATAGTCCTTTCACAGCAATAGCAAAGGGGAAATTACATCTGTATTGCTTTCTTGGAGCCTTGGTAAATACTGGTTACCTGAACTCCTCAAAAACAAGTGTGGAGAAAGGGAAGTCTGCAACAGGGTACCTGGTGTAGTTGTCCTAGCAGAAGCACTGCAGGGAGGAGTCCTGCAAGTTGCAATCAGCTGAGTCAGGGAAGGACAGGACAGAGGTCCTGGCCAAGTTTCCTTGAAGAAAATGGCAATTTTCTCCCACAAGTAACATGACATTCAGTTTCACCCAATATCCACACCTGACCTTTGAAGGTCAGAGAATTGACAGTGTGTTTTATTTTGTCAGCAAAGAACACAGGGAATGTGGGAGAGTACTATTATGCCTGTTTGTTTTTTGTTGCTGTTGTTGTTGCTGCTTGTTTTTTGTTTTGTTTTGTTTTTGAGACTGAGTCTCACTCTGTTGCCCAGGCTGGAGTGCAATGGTGCAATCTCAGCTCACTGCAACCTCTGCCTCCTGGGTTCAAGCAATTCTCCTGCCTCAGCCGCCTGAGTAGCTGGGGTTACAGGCACGCACCACCACACTGGCTAATTTTTTTGTGTTTTTAGTAGAGGCGGGGTTTCACCACGTTGGCCAAGCTGGTCTGACCTCAGGTGATCCGCCCACCTCGGCCTCCCAAAGTGCTGCTGGGATTACAGTGTGAACCGCCCTGCCCAGCCAATTATTAGGCCTGTTTTATGATGTACAATTTGCTTTACGAAATCTTAAGGAAAAACAGCAAATGTAAGGTATTTAATGCAAAGCAGAGACAGTTTTCCTTTGGTAGAATTGTCTTAACAATCATCATATTGTCTTCCACAATGGTTGACCTAAGTTACATTCCCACCAACAGCGTCAACACGTTCCTATTTCTCCACATCCTCTCCAGCATTTGTTGTTTCCTGACTTTTTAATGATCGCCATTCTAACTGGCGTGAGATGGTATCTCATTGTGGTTTTGATTTGCATTTTTCTGATGACCAGTGATGATGAGCTTTTTTTCATATGTTTGTTGGCCGCATAAATGTCTTCTTTTGAGAAGTGTCTGTTCACATCCTTTGTCCACTTTTTGATGGGGTTGTGTTTTTTTTGTAAATTTGTTTAAGTTCCTTGTAGAGTCTGGATATTAGCCCTTTGTCAGATGGATAGATTGCAAAAATTTTCTCCCATTCTGCAGGTTGCCTGTTCACTCTGATGATAGTTCCTTTTGCTGTGCAGAAGCTCTTTAGTTTAATTAGATCCCATTTGTCAATTTTGGTTTTTATCGCCATTACTTTTGGTGTTTTAATAGTATAATCTTTGCCCGTTCCTGTGTCCTGAAAGGTATTGCCTAGGTTTTCTTCTAGGGTTTTTATGGTTTTAGGTCTTATGTTTAAGTCTTTAACACCATGGAATACTATGCAGCCATAAAAACAGGTGAGATTATGTCCTTTGCAGGAACATGTACGAAGCTGGAAACCATCATTCTCAGTAAACTAACACAGGAACAGAAAACCAAACACTGTATGTTCTCACTCATAAGTGAGAGTTGAACAATGAGAACACATGGAAACAGGGAGGGGAACATCACACACCCGGGCCTGTTGAGGGGAAGAATAGCATTAAGAGAAATACCTAATGTAGATGACAGGTTGATAGGCGCAGCAAACCACCATGGCACGTGTATACCTATGTAACAAACCTGCACATTCTGCACATGTATCCCAGAACTTAAACTATAATAATAATTTTAAAAATAGGTCAACAACCACAACAACTAAAAACCATCCATCATATTGTGTCTGAAGTTGGTTCCTTCCAGTGGGTTCTTGGTCTTGCTGACTTCAAGAATGAAGCCGCAGACGCTTGCATTGAATGTTACAGTTCTTAAAGATGGTGTGTCCAGAGTCTGTTCCTTCAAATGTTCAGATGTGTCCAGAATTTCTTCCTTCTGGTGGGTCTGTGGTCTTGCTGACTTCAGGAGTGAAGCCGCAGACCTTTGCAGTGAGTGTTACAGCTCTTAAGGGTGGTGCGGCCCCAAAGAGTGAGCAGCAGCAAGATTTATTGTGAAGAGCGAAAGAACAAAGCTTCCACAGGACCCGAGTGGGTTGCCACTGCTGGCTTGGGTGGCCAACTTTTATTCCCTTATTTGGCCCTGCCCACGTCCTGTTGATTACTCCATTTTACAGAGAACGGATTGGTGTGTTTTTACAGTGTGTTGATTGGTGCATTTACAAACTTTTAGCTAGACACAGAGTGCTGATTGGCACGTTTACAAACCTTTAGCTAGACACAGAGCACTGATTGGTGTGTTTACAATCCTTTAGCTAGACAGAAAAGTTCTCCAAGCCCCCACTCCACCCAGGAAGTCCAGCTGGCTTTGCCTCTCAATATTATATCCCCTAGCCCATCAAAAACGTTTAGAGTACCAGATATGGTAGCTCACTCCTGTAATCCCAGCATTTTGGGAGGCTGAGGCTGGCAAATTGCTTGATCTCAGGAGTTTTAGACCAGCCTGGGTAACATGACAAAACTCTGTCTCCAAAAAAAAAAAAAAAAAAAAAAAAAATTGCAGGGTGTGATGGCCTGTGCCTGTAGTCTGGCTACTTGGGGGTAGAGGACTAAGGTGAGGGTTTCTTCTGGGGCCCAGAAGTTGAGGCTGAAGTGAACTATGTTATGACACTGCACTCCAGCCTGGGCAACAAAGTGAGACCCAGTCTCAAAAAAAAAAAAAAAAAAAAAAAAAAAAAAAGGTTTAGGGTACTCTTCTTTCCTAAATTTAATTATACACTGAATTCCTTGGAAAATTCATCTGAATTGACTAAAACATGATAATATTATGTCAATTTATGTTTTTAAATGTTTTTTTATTATTTTCATCCTTATTAGATTATTTCCTAGCTGCTTTCAAATTAGCAATCATAATTCTCAAAAACAAATGTAAGTCATCAAAAGGTAGGCATGTCAGCATTCAACCTGTTATTTTTAGGATAAGATCCATTTTCCATGAAGTTTGTTTTATTGCTTCCTAGTTCTCTGTGCAGAAATGTGCTCCGGGAGGCCTGCCCTGCTCCGCCCAGCTGTAAATCTGCTGTGCGTTTCCCTCACTAGCTACTGCTTCCTCCTGGGCCTCCCGGCAATCACCAGACAGGAGGCAGAACTTGGCCTCCTGTAATCCTGAATCGGCAGGCAGGGTTATATGCTAGACACAAAGGAAGCCACAGCTAGCAGAAGGCGAGCCGACAAGAACAGGGAAATGGTTCTGCCGTCATATCCCCTGGAATCTCTGTGCCTTGGTGTCTCCGTTGGTAAAGACAGACTGTCCTAGATCTCCAAGGTTTCTTGAAAAACTAAAATCCATTATTGTTGAGTGCCTTCTAGAAGTTGCCTAGGAAACACTTTTTCTTAGAAAATATTCATAAACAGACCTGGAATGAATCCTTCTCGCTGTCCATACACTGAGACAGGATCAACTCTAAGACTGTGGCAGGGAGAAGCCGCACGTGGAGTTACCCTGTCAGGATCCAGGATCGGTAGGAAACAGGCTCGGTGCCCTGCTCTGGCACCAGCCAGGCTGGCCCTTATCTGAATCCGTTCCAAATGCTTGACGTTACCTTAAGCCGCAGAACTCAGAATTAGATATAATAGGCGAGGCAAACGCTCACTATTAATGATACAAGATAAACCCTGATAAGGATAATAAAATTAGAAGTTATCTGTGATTAGCTTGAAACAAAACGTCGCTGCCTTAAAAACACTTTCTTTTCCCATATCTATACCATTTTCTCCCACGGTAATTTCAAATCATGATCTTTTATTTGGAATTTGAACTCTTTACTTTCCCCCTCTAAATGAACTATCCTTAGAAACATTAATTATCTTTGAAAGTATAATTTCAGTAGCAGCAAAAGAATTCATTGTAATTTAAAAATTCAAGTATTGGTTATTTCTATATTTTACTAATACAACTAACGCTGTCATAAGCACCCTTGTGATAACCCCTTGCTTCAAGACTGTTACGTTAAATTACCAAAATTTATTTTTATTTTTATTTTTTTGTAATTCATGCATTCAGATCTTAATCAGATTGCAAGTTCTTCAGGCCTGGAACCATATCATCACAGTGAATAGCCAAGTGTAAAGGGGATCCCGGAGAAACTCCGACCCACCTGCACGCTGGGAAAATGGGGTGGAGTCACGGAAGTTCACGCGCGTTGCAGAGGGGAGAAGCCTCCCCTCTCCTCATCCTGGATAGTACCTGGGGTTCTGTCGCTGAGGCGGGAAAACCGGCCAGCAGGACTGTTGCTTTGCTGAGAGTCCCTGTTTCCCTTTTTTTCCTTTTGGCCCAATAAATTCCATGTTTTCTCACCCTTCAAAATGTCTGTGACCCTAATCTCTCATGGCCGTGTGACAAGCGCCCTACAGAGAAAGTTCTACAACAATAGCTTTCATAGGATCGTATCAGTGTTAAGCTGTAGTTTATAATGGATGCCTCTCAGGAAGGTGTCCCTCAATAACGTGAACGTTTTTAAAATGAAAAAATTGATTGTAGAGAGTCCACCTATGAAATGAGCACGTATTATTGCAGAGCTAGAAAATCAACGTGAAGAAACAGAGCAGCTGGCATGTCCGCAAAACTCAACTTGAACGTAGTGGGAGATGTTAGCATAACCGAAGAAAACCGCTGTCAGCAGTTTGGGAGGGAAGGACTGGGTCTGAACACACAGACAAATTACAGCAAGAACCACCAAGGTGGACGTTGCTTACCCAGTGCTCATGGAGTCAGAGCTCTCTTCACAGGCTCCAAAGTATTCTTCCCCTGAGCAAAGCCATCTCCATTGTCAGATGCAGAAGCCCCAGCCAGGGCCCAGGAGATGCTGGATTCTTCCAACTTCTGCAGGTCTTCGAGACTTCTTCCAGCTGTGATTGGGTTTCCCGTGTAAGTGCCCAGGGGAGAGAAAGCTCGGTTATTGTGACTTTCAGTCTCCTGGACTTTGTAAAGTGATTTCTCATTGAATTTAAGAAATGACATACAGTTATTCAATTAGCAAAGCTTTAGTGTGCAGCAGCTGTTCACCAGATCTTATGCCAGGCCCTGGGGATAAAAGGATGAACAAGATAGCCCCTACCCTCAGGGAGCTTCCAGTCCAAAGAAACCCAGGAGGCTCAACTCAATGTGATGATTTCTGTGACATGGTTAAGTCCAGGAGGCCATAAAAAGAGAGGCCTCTAACCAGGCCTGTGGGCAGGTGAGCACTGGAGAAAGTTTCCATGAAGAGACACATATCTGGATGAAAACACACAGAAGAGTGTAAATTAGTAAGGTTAATGAATGAGGATTAGAGATCAGGGATCAGGGCTACACAATGAGGAAAACATGGCTTCCAGGTAGAAAACAAGTGTGAGCCATTTTGTCTTCAAGAAGCTACAAACTGTTGTGTGTGGATGGGGCACAGGTATGAAGTTATAGACCAGTAAGAGATGGGGCTAGACACACACACATGGAGACTCCTTCCCAGCCATATGCAGGAGATCACTCTAAGGTTTGTGAGCAAGGAAGTGACTTTTCATTTACTTCTGCAAAGGTGTGGTGCCTTATCATTATGGTGAGCCTACTCTGCCCAGTACTATTATAAATACTGCCCATACATTGAGCTGCACACTGGGGCATATTATCCTCATTTTACTGCTGAGAAACTGAGTCCCTACCTCTTCGGCCCTTTCCCAGAGACACACATCTGGCAGCTGTAGAGCTGGTGCCTTGACTTGGGTACCCTGAGCCCGGAGTCTTGTGCACACAACTGCCCTCGTGCTACACTGCCAGCAGGCAGCTAGACTGACCCCTCGTCTGCACGCAAGCAAGGCTGCTTCTTACTGTTCATGATGCTGGTAGGGTTTCCTAACCCAGGCTAACAATGAAAACATTAAGTAACCCTGGGTTCAGGGCCACCCATTGCAAAATACTGTTGGTAAGATCCTGTTAGGTCTAAATTGATCTGTTTTTTAATGACTCAGTTTCAGCTCCAGGCTTCAGCAGATGCGTTGCTGAGGCAGCGCTAAGATGAAAGTACATATGGCCAAGGCCATGAGCTAAATGCAGCAGTGGGCTGTGTCTGGAGAAGAGAGCCTTTTGAAGTGCATTGAAGAATAGTTAATGGCAAGAGAGGGTGCTTTGGACACACTGTTCAGTTTTTAAAGAAGGCTATAAAGTTGATATGCTGTATAGTGGACATTGTGTTTTCACATGTACACACCCAGTGTATAAATAGAAAAACACAGGAAAAGGTTATATCAAAATACAGAGTAGCAGACTTATATATGATTTTAGCTTTCTTCTATTTTCCCCATTTTTTTTAAATAAACACACATTGTTTCATATATTCAGGGATATTTTTTCTCCAGGAAGATGTCACCGGAAACTTAAGAAAAAGCCTTTCTATTGAAATATGCATTTAAAAAGTGCACAAATGAAAATTTTACAGCTTGACAAGGTCCCAGAGTCAACCCATGATGTAGCCAGTGCCCGGGTCTACCTAGGAGAATATTACCACCCTTTCCAGAAGCTTCGGGCTCTGCAAAGATAACTTCTGATGCCACGAAAGGTTTGCCTGTCTCTGAAGTTTATGTAAGTGGAGTGCAGTGCAGTGTCTACCCCTTGGCACGTAGCTGATTTATACCAACACTGTGCTTATGAGGATTCTCCCATGTTCTTGCATGCGGCAATCATGTTTCCTTCTCTTTGCTACTTCACACTCCATTGTATGAACATGCTGCATTGAGATTGTTCCCGCCATGACTAGCTGGGCCCAGTTAATGTAAGTGCTCCACTTTAATAAGATTTTCGGAGTTTTTCAAAATGATTCTACCACATTACACCGTTGCTAACCATGCAGGTGAGTACCAGTTGCTCTACATTTTTACAGACACCTGCGTTCATTTTGCTTTGTCTGGTGGGTGTGTAATGGGATTGTAGTGTGATTTCAATTTGCAATTTCCTCATGACAAATGACCTTATGCACCTTTTCATATTGATGGCAGTGGCCATCATACCAGTTGCAGCAGGGAGGCACAGCTAGGGCTGCACGCTCCATGGAGCCAGTGGGACCCTGCCCCTTCTGAGTTGGGGCGGGAACTCCCTGGGTGCTGCTGCAGCCACCCAAATGGCAGCTGCAGACCCAGGCCTCCTGCTCTACAGAGTAGGCAGGAGCTGGGGACAAGGAGGAGCCCTGCCCCTTTAGAGTTGGTGAGGGTAGGGAGCTCCTGGGTGCAGCCCAGGCACAGGACCCAGGTGTCTCTGCAGCCTGCACCCTTGGGGGCCCCACAAAGGAACCCCCCCATGTCCCTGCAGGCTCAGGAGTATCTGCTCCCACTGCCTGGCCTCTCTTCATGCCACGGACCTGCTCCCATCTCTGAGTGGGGATTGGGGCCAAGCCCCAACAGCCATGAATGGCAGTGGGAGGCAGATTGATTCCTGAATGGAAATGCGCAGGTCCCCATGAAGGCCCCCCTTCAGGGTAGGGAGGGGCTAAAGGCTGGAGTGGGGACTCATGGTGCCTCTTCCAGCCCCGCCCATGGCTGCCCATGGACCAGTTTTCCACCCCTCTGAGGTCCATAAAAGCCCTGGGCTCAGCCAGAGCAGGGCAGAGGATGGCCAGAGGACCAAGGGGGCAGAGAGAGGAGGAGACAACCAGCTGCAGAGAGGAGTACCCTCTCTGCTGAAGTTGGAGATGACGTGACAACCAGTTGCAGAGAGCAGCTACCATCTCTGATGACAGCTGCTGCGGGCAGAGAGAAGCCACCCTCTCCAGGGCCTCCTCTCTGCTGAGAACTGAACTCTCAACAGATGGCCTGCCTGCAGAGAGGAGCTACCCACTGCAAGTCTCCTCTGAGCGATTCTAACAGGCAGTGAAGTTCATCTTGCGCACCCTTCACTTGTCTGCATACCTCCTTCTTCCTGGACACAGGACAGGAGCTTGGGTAAAGGTGCTGTGGCCACAGAGGTTTCCAGCCAGAAAAACTGACACCCCAAACCTCCCATAACAATATGGTTAATGACTATGTGGCTGTTATCTTTTGTAATGTGACTTGAAGTTTTGTTTTGTTTTGTTTTGAGATGGAGTTTTTGCTCTTATTGCCCAGGCTAGAGTGCAGTGGCACAATCTCGGCTCATTGCAACCTCCACCTTCAGGTTTCAAGCGATTCTCCTGCCTCAGCCTCCCAAGTCACTGGGATTACAGGCGCCCACCAGCACACCCAGCTAATTTTTTAATATTTTTAGTAGAGACGGGGTTTCACCATGTTGGTCAGGCTGGTCTCGAACTGCTGACCTCGTGATCCACCCACCTCAGCCTCCCAAAGTGCTGGGATTACAGACCTGACCCTGTTTTTTTTTTTTTTTAAACCAATCATTTGATTGACTTAGTTGTGTGTGTCTTACTGATTTGTAGATCTTGTTTACATCTTCCAGATACAAGTCTTTCGTATAATATGGGTACTTGCAAGTTACTTGTTCTCTGTGGCTTGCCATTTCACCCTCTTACTGGTCTATTTTGATGAACTGAATTTATTCATTTTAATGCAGTCCAATTTATCATTTTTTTTAAAGATTCGTGTTTTGGGGATCCTATTTAAGAAATAGTTTTCTACTCAAAGTCATAAAGATATTCTATGTTTTACTCTAAAAAGTGCTTCGTTTCACCTTTAAAATTACGATACATTATCCATCAGGAGTCGATATTTATATTTAATGTGAAGTATGGGTCATGATATGTTTGTTTACTTTTCAAGTCTTCCAAATTAATTACCTAAAAATAATTTTTAAATTCTAATCAGCACGCCCCCTCTCAAAAGACAGTGGCCCTTCCTGAAAAAAATAGTGTATAATAGTAAACCGAAGAAGAGTCCCTGAGTAGGAAAGAAGGAGGCAGAAGCCATCAGGTATTGGACATCAATCATATATGCTTTCACATACATCTCTCTCTATAGATATGGATATGTATGTACTTATATACCCTGTGAATTGTATCTTTGCATTCCCATTTTATAGATGAAAATAATAAAATGATAATAACAGAAATAAAGCCATTTGCCCATGGTCACACAGTTCATAAATGGCAGAGACAGGATTCAAACTCCCATCTTATCTCACTCCAACAGCAATGTCCTTTGACTATTCCACAGGCACATAGCAAGGGAAACAGGTAATGATTATTCACTAGGATTTAGCTCCAAACCTACTTTCTCTAAGACTATCACTTGCAGTCCCACTGGCTGGGCACCATTAATTTTGTGCTTCCAATCCTCCAGATCAATAGGCAGGCAACCGAATGGATGGAGTATATCCAATCTGATTTATTTTCTAAAATGGCTACAGTAACTGGATTGATTCTGCTGTGGTCCAGTTATTTCCGATATAAAGACAGTCCCTAGGAATGAATTATCTAGCCTGTAATGTCTCTCTGATAAATAAATTAACACTGCATTTGTCACTAACACCATTTGCATCTGAATGAACTTCTCAGACATCTCTGCGAGAAAAGAAGATCCCATACATAACTCGGCCTCTGGGACCCCTTTTGCAACACACTGCAAAGAATAATTTCTCTGAAAGTGACCCTGATGAAAAAGCGTTACTTGCCTAATTGTTGTGAAAATGAGAGCTTTATCTTGTGTTCTTCTAGGCCCTGTTTCCACAAACACATTAGGAGGTGATTGCTACTTTATGATCTAACGCATTGAAGAGGGAAGAAAGCTGGGGCTACTCAGCATTGCACGAGGCAAGCTGGGTGCAAAGAGTCTCATGGCACAGGGTACAGGGCATGAGTGTTTCCTGGAACCACGCTGGAAATCAGGCTGATGGCTGGCATTAGAGCTCAGGCAGTTCTTCAGCACATCACATCTACCTGCTGGAATACATTTGCTCTTCTCATGATGTTAATATTCTAAACAAACAAACGGATACATCAATCCAATCAATACATTCTGAAACTCATGACCATCAAAATTATGGAAATGTATTTGGTACGTCTTCAATGTTCAGCTAAAAATCAATAAAAATCCATTATCTAATATTTCAACTGCTATACACTAGAGAAACAATTAGAAATAAATCTCTGCAAAGAAAAAAATTAAACTGTCTTACACAATTACTAATCATTGATATTTATTTATTATAATAGTATACCTGGTGGGCACTTACTGGTAATTAAATCTATATATAGTAGATAGCCTCAAAGGAAACAAAATGTTAAATTGTTAGATTGAGACCTTGCCTATATATATGGTGACCATTTCAGTGAATATTAAGATGCTAGGAGATGGACACTGGTTCAATATTCTTGGTTACTGCTTTAAACACTGATTTAGTTTCACAATGTTTCTTTAGGCACGGCTGATAATTAATATTAAGTGAACAAAATGAAACACTGTAACAATCTAAAACTATGCCAGATTTAGTAACTAAGAAAAGGTAAGAGGACAAAAATGTGGTTTGCTGTTTGAAGAATAACACCCAACAAAACATGTTTGGTGAAATTGAGAATCTGGAAGGGAAGTCGAGACCCAATGAATTTAACACTGATTAGAAATGAGAAATTTCAAATGGCATGAACTTGGGAGGCAGAGCTTATAGTGAGCTGAGATGGTGTCACTGCACCTCCAGCCTGGGCAGTAGAGCAAGACTCCGTCTCAAAAATAAAAAAATTTAAAAAAGAAATGATAAATTTCAATGCTGAGAATAGATATAATCAGATGCTGACTTCTTTGAAGCACTCTATGCCCCCACCCAAAGAGATGGCCATATAAGTTAGACATTTTTTTTTTTTTTTTTTTTTTTGAGACAGAGTCTCACTGTGTGGCCCAGACTGGAGTGCAGTGGCAGCTCACTGCAACCTCTGCCTCCTAGGTTCAAGCGATTCTCCTACCTCAACCTCCTGAGTAGCTGGGATTACAGGTGCTGGCCACCACGCCCAGCTAATTTTTGTATTTTCAGTAGAGTCAGTGTTTCGCCATGTTGGCCAGGCTGGTCAGGAACTCCTGACCTCAGGTGATCCACCTGCCTTGGCCTCCCAGAGTGCTGGGATTACAGATGTGAGCCACCATACCTGGCTAAGGTAGGCATTTGATAGATAAAACTTGCAAGCATGTGTTTTGGATAAAGAAACAGGCTGAGAGAATGATCTGATTGATGTCATAAAGTCAGTCAAGGCTGCAACTTGAGTCCAGGCTTGTGTCACTCTCAAGACCTGTTCATTCCCAATCACTGGGGGACTTCCCTGTCCAACAATGCCATCTAAACTTATTTGCGTTTTTTAATCATTTATTTTCTTAGGCCTGAGCCTCTTTAAATAGGATACACATTTTTGCTACATTACAAAAAAATATAGCATAACCTAAATGTCACAATGAGGAATTATTTCTGGTACCTTAATGGTTCAAAAATCTGCTTATACATAGTCATAAACATTAACAGAGGGGCCCCTATCCATTCATTCTCTTAACAAACATTTTTTGAGCAGGTACTATGTGCCCGGTGCCATGCAGAGCACTGAGAATACCAGAATGCCCGGTGCCATGCAGAGCACTGAGAATACCTCAATGAGTGAAAATCATGCCCGCCTATGAGAGTTCAAGAAGTAGAGCAGAAAGTGGTGGCTAAAGGAAATGGCATTCACCCTGCATAGGCTCATAACTCACTTGGGGATGCTCAAGGGAGTTTTTGGGGGCAGGTGAACACAGATCTGAGTTTTGTTCAGGTTTATACTACTGTAAGCAGTATTTGAAGGATTCATTTCAGTACAATTGTTTTTTCTTGTGCTTTGTGCAAAGTACCTACTATTTGGGGTCTTTCATTGTTTTGATTATTTTGTTTTCACATTTTCCCCATTCTAGTGACTTATCTCCAGGATTTTGATTAAAGACAATTTTAGATAATATGTCAGGCATAAAACCAAGTGCTGGCCCATATGTCCAGAGTCTACAAAAATAGACTAAAATAGATGCGCCGTCCATGGCCATCTGTGGCTTGGGCAACCTTTGGTGTGGTTGGCTGCGTAGGAGCAGCAAACCTTTGACTTTTCCTTGGCCGGGCTCTGTAAGGACAGGGGAACAGGACCGGGCCCAGGGATAAAGGCAAGCCCAGCTTGACTTTCCAACTCCTGCCGGCTCCTCCATGTTTTGCACCGTGTTGCCTCCGTGTGGCCGCCGTGTGTCTGAAGGTGAGTTCATTTGCAGACTCCAAGACTGTCGAGAGGGTGGAGATCACCTGCCCACAGAACATCACTCTGTCTGTTTCCCACAGAACATGACTCTGTCTGTTTCCATAGACTGAAGAACTGGGCAGCAGAATGGCACAATGCCCACCTCTGCTGCTGCTCACACCTTCTTTGCCAGAGGTATAACTCTTTTAAGTAACGACAAGTTCTGAATAATTTCCTGTGCGGTATCTTTCAGAAAACTCCCATACCCATTAAGTTTTTTAATTGAACCTTGAAATCACAGTGGCAGAAATAGCCACATTCTTGTATTTTAAAATTCTGCCACGTTTTGAGTGAAGCAGTGAACATCTTCAAGATGCTGGCTAAATTCCATAGCCATATCTCAGACAATGTTTCTCAAATCTGTGTCATCTCTAGACAAAGGCAATTAATTGCACTAGTCTGTAAGCAGAGGGAACAGTTTTCATCCCTTAATAGGCACCAACTGGAATGAACCCTGAGATACACTGAAGCGTTTTTTTCTCCATGTGCAAATCAGCACAGGGTACAAGTTGTTCTTAGCCAGGTACATTTTGCTATGTCACTTGGAGCAGAATAAATCATACCAAAAAAGGCACAATATTACTTTCCCTGCAGTCTTCAACAAGGGATGTATCCAGGAGCAAATTAGGATTCTTCAAAAGTAAATGCACCCAAAATTAACACAGGTTGTCGTTTTGCATCTAATAACAACCAACAGCTACTTAGAACAACAAATGTGTTCTCCTGTCAGACGAGGTAGAAGGAGAGCCAGGCACCCTGAGCAGGGAAGCCACATCACCATCTTTTGTAGCTGTGAACTCAGGTTGAAAATGAAGAGAAATGTTTTAAAAGTGTCAAATTTACCAAGTTTTAAAAACCTGCACCCTCCTGATAACATTTTGTATGCTTTCTTTGGAACCCAAAATCCATGGAAATTTAGGTGTGGCCACATAATTGTTTAAATTCTGAGTTTTTGCATTTTTGAATTCTGAGGTTGAAAACTGATTTTAAAATAAAATATCAAAACAGAATTTTGCCTTCTATGACAAGCAATGTCAGGTTCAAAATAATTTACTATTTGCAGTTGTGTCATTAAAAAAATCTAGGTGGCGTGTTGTTGTATTGAGCTTGTGTCTAAATTTGAGGTCAAGAACCTAAGCCTCATTCGTCTCATACAGAGAACTGCACACTTGTGTGCACACACATACATGCATGCTGAAGCGCGTGCACGCACACGCAGCAGACACTACTGCTCATCCGTCCCGCTAATTATCCCTGGCGGTTGCAGTCACTTCCCTGTTCCCCTCCCTCACACTGGGGTGTCTTAGAGCCCTCAGCAGCGTGGTGCTACATGGACTGTCTGGCCTGTGGAGACCTTTCTGTCTGGGACAGTACCATTCTGTCTAGACAGGGAGGGACCATATGTTTTGGTTGTTATTATCAACACCAAAAGCACCTCTCTAAAACCCTTTGCTGAGACTCCTTTTTTAAAAATTTTAATTCCACAAGCGCTTGTTGCAGAAACCCTGGAAGGTCAAACCCTGATTCAACAGCAAGGCATCTCCTCCTTGATTCTGCAGAGCAGTCTGCCCTCCCCCGTGGCGAGTGGCTGCAGCCGCTGCAGTTATCTGTGCACCAGGGCCCTTTTGCTTGCAAACGATGAACACAATTCTGCCTAGTTGGGAAGCGGAGTGAGCCTGGCCACACAAACATGCAGAGCTGGGTTTAAAACGCTGCTGGTTTAGAAGAGCTCAGCAGTTCACAGCTCCCAATTAGGCTGGCTGTAAATGCACAGGCTTTAACCTCCAAAGGCAAAAGCTTAGATGTGCAGGGCGATTCCAAGAAATATTAAACATCAAATAGAAATATCATAATCCACACAAAGCTTATTACTATGCAGGTGTTAGCCCAGTAGTTCAAAGGTAGTCCTAATATTTAATGAAGGGAATTAGTTCAATAAAAGTTTATATGCTGCATGTTTTCCATATTGTACATGCATTCTTTACATTAAGTGTTATTCGACTTGCCATAATGAAATCTTCAAAGAACTAAAACGCCCCGTGGCTAACAGATTTTACAGATCAGACACCATGGGACAAATAACTTTTGCACTTTCAACTGTAGCTAGTGTAAGAGGTTTTATTCTGTTTTTCATTGTATTCAGACAAGAATCCAGGACTCCATTTCTGAAACGTTTTAAAGGAACCAACGGTAAAAGGAAGAAGTTGCCTATTCACTTTGAACTTGTCCTAAGTTTCTTTGTCATAGAACTGCTATTCCCTAAAAGGTATGCTTTGAAGAGATCTTTTGCATTTGTTTGTAAAGGAGTCTTACTATAGCTCATACTGAACTAAAACCCCGACAGCCTAGAACTCATTTCTTCTCTCAAAATATACATCTTAAAAAATTGTCTTATTTATTTATTCAGGAAAAAGAAGGCAACAATATCATTTTATGTCAGGAAAATAGAAAAAGCTGGGTGCAGTCTGTTCTAGTGCATCGAATTTCTCTTCTACATTTGCAAAACTAATTTGGAAAATTCAGACTGATACTGGCCCGGTTTGGAGTCCCTGTGGATATGTTTTAATACCCCACGCGCTTCTCAGTAGTAGGAAGTCCTCCTGCTGTTGATCCTGCCAGTTTTCTCATCTCAGCTTGTCCCCTGCACATACTTTAAGTGAGTCACCAGAGGTTTGATAAAATATTCTAGGTTTATTAAATATTTGATCCTTACAGACATTAAAGTGAAGTCATTTGATTTTTTGGCTTCCGTCTGACTGATTAAAATACTCCTCCTCCTCCTCCCACTCCTCCTACTAATAATATTACTACGGAGAAGATATGGCTAGTACTCAAGATCACATAGCATGTGAGGAATAATAGGAAAAAATTTTGCTTTTTTGTTCAGACCCTAAACTTATTAAGCATCCTTGTTTCTAACAAATCTGAAAAATAGGCATATTAAATGCTATAATTATTTTGCACTTTGATGTCATTAAATTGTAATAATAAATAAAAAGTAAAGCAAGAGGAAGAGAAAAAAAAAGACAAAAAGAATGAGAACAAGCTCTTTAGTTTAATTGGATCCCATTTGTCAATTTGTGCTTTTGTTGCAATTGCTCTCGGCATCTTTATGATGAAATATTTGCCTGTGTCTACGTCCTGAATGGTATTGCCCGAGGTTGTCTTCCACGGTTTTTATAGTTTCGGGTTTTACATTTAAGTCTTTAATCCATCTTGAGTTAATTTTGTATATGGTATAAGCAAGGGTTCCAGCTTCAACCTTCTGTATGTGGCTCGCCACTTCTCCCAGCACCATTTATTTAATAGGGAATCCCTTCCCCATTGCTTGTTTTCGTCAGATTTATTGACGATCAGATGGTTGTAGGTGCGCAGTCTTATTTCTGGGTTGTCTATTCTGTTCCATGGGTCTATGTGTCTGCTGGGGTGGGAGGAGGGAGAAAATCAGGAAAAATAACTAATGGGTACTGGGCTGAATACCTGGGTGATGAAATAATCTGTACAACAAACCCCCACGACACGAGTTTTTCTGTGTAACAAACCTGCACTTGTATCCCTGAACTTAAAATAAAAGTTAAAAGAAAAAGTAGGATGCTGGGGGGAAATTGAGAAAAAGAAAGAGTATTTAACAACAGCTGCAGCCCAGGCCACTCAGTTCCCCCAAATGCTGAGCTTCTGGGTCGCTGCTCTAATTCCTGTCAAATAGCGTGAAAGCTGGAGGATCCAGAGCCGTTTCTTGCAGAAACCGACTTTCAATTTGGCACCTCTTATGCTGTCTTGAAGAAAATATCAATTTAACTGACAGTTTTTGAAGGAAAGTGGATATCATAACGTTTTAAAATTTCCAAATATTAGCTCATGCTCATGACTGTCTTAGAACATGTTGTACTCAACTTAATCTCACATCCTGAGAAACTGAGGCAAAAAGTGGGCTCTAGTTATTTGCATAAAGGCATGGAAACTTAAAGAAAAAGTCACTTCAGAATCTGCCTGTTACAGGGGACACCATCTCTTAATCATGCCTTATACGCCATAATTTCCACAGTTTATCTTGAGATTTCTTTTCTTCCCCCTGTTTTAATAAAAAATTTCCCAGGAAATTGCCCAATAACTGCCACATAAGGGAGACAGATGTTCTAAGAAAAGAGTAATTTTATTTTATAAGGTATCTTTTCACATATGCATGTGAAGTCTCATAAATTGTCTAAGAGTAACAACATTCAATAAAAGGTAAGGCTATGACAGAATTTTAAAAATGTGATTCTGCATAAAGCTAATCTAATATCATTATGTGCATCTGAAGATAAAAATGTATCAAGGAAAAAATTTCTGAGTATCTAGGGTAGTGATACGTAATGTGGCTCTTAGGCTTACCTCATTTTTCCCAAGTATAACTTCTCCAACTCTAGTTTTCTTTCACCCCATATGATTATGACAACTTTGGGAAAAGGCTGGGATTTTTTTCCTTATTATAAAAGCAAATAATAATTATTGTGAACATTTTAGAAAGAAAGAAAAATATGAAAGACAAAAGTAAGAACTTCCCACAACACCATTACCTGGATGAAATTGATGTTAATTTGTCTTATTTATTTCTAGCTCGATTTTCTCCTGTGCAAGGGAAATAGGAGAAATATATTGAAAAATACATGAATACAAATGTGTTGCGTTCTTTTCATTGTCATTTATGAGATGGTCTCTGTAGTCATCTCAAATACACAACTGCCTTGAGGAAATTAAGATTTTATCTCAGAGATGCCCGGAGAGATATTCCGCTTCTGACATTCAAAATAGGTGTTATTCCCCCGAAAGACACGGCTGCAAAAGACAAGGATTTGGTTTGTTTGGATCTCAGGCTCAGAGGTGTCAGTCATTCACACTTCTCGGTTCATGGAACATTTTCGTAATTGTTTTGAGCTGGGAACGGGTTTTGTAAATCCCACCATCTCTTCCCTTCACAGGTAAAAATGTGCTTGTCCGTTGATTCAGCCAATGAAGATCAGGAGATCAGAGAGGGCGGAGCGAGACTGGAGGAGGAGTTCCTGGCTCCTCACCTGCCACTCCTGCTTGGCCTTTGCTGCAGACCCCGGCTCCTCTCAGCCTCTAGAGAGTTGCCCTCCTCAGGTGCTGGAAGCCACGCCTCCTCTTCACCTGCACGTCCAGGGACCCTGGAGGCGTTCTGCAGTCGCTAGCCCCCCACCCACTTTCCACACGTCGGTCGTTTGTGAGTAAGCCGTTTGTTTCCTGGGGGGGATCTCGGCTGACACAGAGTGACACGCGAGTCCCAATTTCCCCTACAAAATGCAAACCCCTAAGACAGGGCAGTGTAACAGAAAAGTGAGGGAACACCAAAGGCAGAAAGAAGACCCTTGTCCACCTTCCTGAGTGAACCTTTTGGGAGAAATCTGTGTGTAAAGTCAACTTGACCTAGTGAAGAAATCAAAAGACCGAACTCAGGCCACCAGGGACTCAACTTTCACTCTCAGCGCTCCTGGTTCCTCAACTCCCAGGGCAGTGTGATGTGGCTCTGTCTGTCTGTCTGTCTCTCCATCTGTCATCTGTTTATCACCTGTCTGATCATCTATCTGTTAATCTGTTTATCTCTCCATCTGACATCTATCCATCTTCTATCTATCCATCTATCATCTATCCGTCATCTGTCTCTGTCTCATCTATCTGCCTATCATCTGTTTATCAATCTCTCCATCTATCATCTATCCATCTATCATCTATCTGTCTCTTTTTATTTCTTATCTAGCCATAATCTTTTCATCTCTCCAACTATCATCTATCCAGCTATCATGTCTGTCTATCTCTTTCTCTCCACCTATCATCTGTCCATCTGTCAATCGATCCCTCCCTCTATTATCTATCTATCTATTACCTATCCATCTCTTATCTATCATATCTATCTGTTTTCTATCTACCTTTCTATTTATCATCTATACATCTATTATCTATCTATCCTCTGTCTATCTATCCTTCCATCATCTATCTAAAGGGTAAAGTGTTTTACTCAATTTATATTGTTTATAGCACACCCATAGGTGGGTATCATGACTTAGATGTTGCCACATTTAAATATGTACAAATATTTCTAAATTTTGACTAAAACTTCAGACTTTCTCCACAGATTTATCCTAATGTAATCTGTGCAAAACCTAACCAGATTTCATTGTAAATCTTTCTCTTTAAAATACTTTTTTCTAGATATATTCACCTACTATATAATCCCCTAAGTTTCAAATAGAATAGAAAATAAAATATTTTTCTCATGTACCAAAAATAAGGTCTAATGTTTTTCATATGACATTCCTTTCAGCTCCCTGAGATCATCAAAATACATTGCTAACTTCGGAAATATGGCATTTTAACTTTCCAGTGAATTATTAAAACATCTTGATGTGAAATACTTATCAAAAATAGTAATTGAAATTTTAGTGCCCTGATTTTTAAGTTTTTTCAAAAAGTTACTATTTTATTTGAATAGATAAAATTCTTGTGATAAATACTCAAAAATCTAATTTTCAAAATAATGTCCAGTGTGAGGTTAATCTTTTTAAAGTTCTGTTTAATATTTAGTGTCCAAAACGCTCAATATTTTCTTTTTTATTTATTTATTTGTATTGTAAATTCAGGGGTACCTTTGCATATTTGTTGCACAGGTATTTTGCACGATGGTGGGGACTGGTCTCGGTGTAGCCATCACTCAAATATTGAACACTGTATCCAATATGAAACTTCCCAACCCTCAGCCCTCTGGCCCCCCTCCCTGCCCCCAGTGTCCATTATAAAATGCTCAATATTTGCTAAATATTGAACAGTGTTTAAAATTATGGTGGCACATTCTAAGTATTTTCTTTTGCTTCATCAGCACCCTTTTGGTTTTCAAGAACTTTTGTTTTTCAAATGCTTTATAAGAACTAAATGATTCATAATGTTATCTTAATTTTCACCTTATTGATTATAAGTATTCTTTATTTGAACCATAAAAATAAACTGTATGTGACTGTTATGATGAAATAAATAAAAATTTGGCATGTCCCACTTTTAATGATAAAAGTTGTGAACAACATTTGCATTTAATATTTATACCAGAAGTCATAATAAGGCACACATTATTTTGTTGTTGAAAACATTCATTGCTTTTCCTTTACAAATGCAAATTATTTATGTTGATTCTTGTGCCGTCAAAAGACATCCTGGGCTGTTCAGGTTTTTACACACTATCAACAGATGTTTGCGGTGACATTTCATTATTAAATAAATGTCTTTTTAAATTGGTTTTTGCAATCTAGATTATTTAAGTTCATTATATTTAAAAGGAATGTTCACAATTATTTAAATATTGTCACCAATTCCTCCTGGGTTTTTAAGTGTTTTTATAGATGAAAACACCCCACTAGTGAGCCCTTCTTGCGTTCTTGCTAGTTTTCAACCCTTTAATGGACTGTACATTTTAGGATCAGTGTCTTGAATATCTTTAAAAGTCCTCTCTATGGTCATGGTGTATTCTTACGTGTTTTAATAAAATATTATTTTCTGCAAAAGGACTTGCACATTTAAGTTTTTTTCTTAGTGTATTCATTTGCTAGAGCTGCCATAGGAAAACCACATAGACCAGGAGGCTTCAACAACAGATGCTGATCATCTCACCACGCCGGAGTCTGAAAGATCCAGGTGTCAGCAGAACTGGTTCCTTCTGAGGCTGAGGGAAAGATCTGTTTTGGGCCTCTCCCCTTGGCTTGCAGGTGGCTGTGTTTTCTCTGTATCTTCACGTCATCTTCCCTCTGTCTGGGTGTGTTACAGTTTCCTCTTCTTGTAAGGACGTCGGTAGTATTGCATTAGGGGCCATGCTAATAACCTTCACTCTAACTGAATCACCTCTCTAAAGGTCTTATCTCTAAACAAAGTCACATGCTGAGATACTGGGTTTAGGGCTTCCATATGGGAATTTTTCTAGGGACACCATTCAGCCCATAAGACTGAATAATTTATATTCTGGGTGTCATTTAAAACATTCTTTTAAATTTCGTTGTGTAGAATTTTGGTGTTGCTGTATTTTGAAATTATACCTGGGAAACTTGTAGACTCTCCCATGAATCTGAAAAGTTTTATATTTATTAAGGATTTTCTGTGTAGATATTCATATCGTTTGTCAATCATGATAATGTTGTTCTTTTTTGGGGGGAGGGGGATGGAATCTCACCCTATCACCCAGGCTAGAGAGCAGTGGCACAATCTCAGTTCACTGCAACCTCCACCTTCTGGGTTCAAGAGGTGTTTCTGCCTCAGCCTCCTGAGTAGCTGGGATTACAGGCATGCACCACGACGCCTGGCTAATTTTTGTATGTTTAATAGAGACAGGGTTTCACTATGTTGGCAAGGCTGGTCTAGAACTCCTGACCTCAAGTGATCCACCCGCCTCGGCCTCCCAAAGTGGTGGGATTACAGGAGTGAGCCCCCACGCCTGGCCAATGTTGCTCTTTTCTTTCCAATTTTATTTGACCTTTAATTTCCTTTTGTTTTCCTGTGGCACTAACCAGTACTTTTTTTCAGAAGTGGGGCTCATAGGTACCTTTGCTGCTGCTTCTCATTTACCACCGTCCTCAGCACTTTACGATGATAATTCACATCTCAAAATGCACTAAACCATCATGATTGTAATTATATTTAGATATCTTGCTTTACAGGGAGCTTTTCACTAGCAAATGCAGGTGAAAGGTAGTTTCTGAGAGAAGGGTGAGCAGGAATCGTTGGCCACTCCTCAGCTGAGTTCACTGCTCTACTCCAGTGACATCAGCCTTGGGTCATCAGATACATTCTGCATTTTCAGAAATATCACCACATCACATATCCTTGTGAGTCTTTGGGCATGCACGTGTGTTTGTGTTGGATGCTTATTTGGATTTATTTCTGTTGAATAAATCCCACAAAATAGCATTAAATAATTCATTAGTTATCCAACCATGGTAAAATCTCTAGTGAGAGTCTCAGAATTCTGAACTTGACCCTGTTCTGTCTGATATGTATTTTCTATAACAGCTTTATTGAGATATAATTCATGTGCCATAAAATTCACTCTTTTTAAGTGCACAATTTGTGGTTCCTAGTATATTCAGAGTCATGTAACCATCACAACTGTCTAATTTTCATCACCACATCAATAAAATCCGTACCCCTACCAGTCACTCTGCAAATGCCCTCTCCCTCATCCCTTGGCAACCAAGAATCTACTTTCTGCCTGTGAATTTGCCTATTCTAGGCATTTCACATAAATGGGATCATACAATATGTGACCTTTTGTGACTGGCTTCTTTCACTCAGCATAATGTGTTCAAGGTTCACACATGTTGTGGCATGTGTTCGTAATTCATTTCTTTTTATTACCTAATATACTCCAGTGCTTTTATACATTTTTTCAGGGGGGCGGTGGTTGCAAAGGTTACAGTAGATCAGCTATTGTTGGCTAGCCTCCAAACTGGCCTCTAATTTGTCTCTGTTGACTGTTGCAAAATGGTTCAGATACAAACTCTGTAACACATTGTTTCCCTTTTTTGTTTACCAGAAATACAGGATTCAATTCAATACTTTTATTTATTTCATTAAAATGAAAATAAGTGGAAAAAGAGGTAATGTAAATAATAGCTAACATTTATTGAGTGGTTATTATGCACCAAGCACTGTGATTTATATACATAGCTCAAATAAATGAAATTGTAACAACATACACAGGAAGTAGGAACTATTACTGTCTTTATTCCACAGCTGAAGAGAATGAAGCTTAGAGATTTTAAATACCTTGTCCAAAGTCAAACACAGCTAGTAAATGATGGAGCTGGAATCTCAACCCATATCTCACAGACTTTGTGGAAGGAAGAAAAAAAGGGAGAAGGCAAGAAGGGAAGAAAACGTGAGAGAAAGAACAGGAGAAATCTGGTTCACTGTTCATCTATTAACCCCCAGGTAATTGTGGCTTTTGAAGTCTTCTTGCATTAGATTTACATACAAATACTTTATTTCCTTAAACACACAACCGACAAATTTACCTTCTAGAACAAAGATTATTTTTTCTATATCTCTTCAATGTTTTCACAAGCCCTAATGTAACACTCTTCTTGGTGCAGATAAACAAATGACATTAACAAACACCCGAGGTAAACAATTCTGAGTAGACATGTGTAGTCTCCAGGGTGTTATATTGAAAATGACAGCCACACCAGGATGAAATGCTCAAGCATTTAAAACAATATTCTGAATTTATGAGTCGGTGCTTAAAAATAATGGCCCCAAAATGCCTCAAAATATGCACACACCAAACAGAACCTCACCTCTGTATTTATTGTTGAGTAATAAAAATGTGTAGAAAAAGGATTTGATGGTAAATAGTCTTATTAAACCTAGGAGCCATGCACACAGCCACGATGGAGCATTGGGCCAAATAATGCCCACTGAGCTATAATTCTGTCAAGAAGGGACACATAAACGCCCCTGATGGAATTAGAGGCTTATACTGGATGGTAAATATACCTTCTTGTTTATAAATATAATGTCAGATTAAACTGTGGTGGTAGCCATTGTGTCATTACTTCTCAGAAGCAAAACAATGTATGGAATCCTTTAGTTTTTCTTAAGAAAACTGAAAATGAGACACTGCACATGGGTGAGGTGAAGGGGGCACACTGCTGACTGGAATAAACATGGCAGGAAAATTCTCTTTAAGGAAAATATATAAACAATACAAAATGGTGAGCATTAAAAAGGATTAGCTCTGACATGGGGTGGGGAATTTTTTTCTTTGTCATTGTTCAAAGCTGAATAGCAATAAGATTGCAAACTGCAGCACTTCATAATAGAATTAAACCTCCTGTATAATGAGGTTCATTATAAATGACATGCATAATTCCAATTCTATTCTGTGTTGATTCCATCTTTTGTTGCTGAGACAGACTGCTTTAATGGGCAAAGCAACCAGGCCACACTTAAAACACACTTAATATTTTGCGGGAGTGTTTTGTTTCCTTTCTTTTTTCAATAAGTCAGGGTATGCTTTACACAAAAATATCCATTTGGATGTAGAGTCCTTATGTAATAAAATGTACATCATTCAGGAGAGTATTTTAAAAATCTTCAGTGATGAAATAGTGCATGTAAAGATTTCCTGGTGAGACCATTTCATCTGCTATTAACCAAAAAATGCAAACAACATAGGAAAATTGTTTGATTAGTGTGGATTTTCAAGGCTGTATACTTATTTCTGCCAGCCCACCACCCCCACCCTCACTACTCAAATCTTTCGAGAAAATCAAACACAGTAAGACATGATGGAATCTCTGAGGAGAAAATAAAGGAAACAGTACTATACAGGATAAATAGAAACAAAGACAATGCAGGTAAAAGATACATGTGGCCACCTTAACAATGGATTTTAAAACTCCACTGAGTTAAACATGGGACAATGACAAGGTGAACCCACTGCTAGAATGTCCACCACTTCGCTCAGTCCCTGCCCCTTCCTTCTTTCTTTCCTTCCTTCCTTCCTTCCTTCCTTCTTTCTTTCCTTCCTTCCTTCCTTCTTCCCTTCTTTCCTTCCTTGCTTTCTTCCTTTCTTCCTTCTTCCTTTCCTTCCTTCCTTCCTTCCTTCCTTCCTTCCTTTCTTCCTTCGTTCTCTTCCTTCCTTCCTTCCTTTCTTCCTTCCTTCCTTCCTTCCTTCTTTCCTTCCTTCCTTCCTCCTACATCATGGCTTTCCCACAAGGCCCTGGAGAGCGCAGAGAAACACATTTCCAGGGATCTGGTGTCTGGGACATTGCACACCTGGGAAGTGTGCAACCTGATGTCAGCTTTTTTATCTGTCCGCTCTGTTCTCTTCTTGCTGTTTGATTACAGAGAAGTGAAAAGTGAAGTGCCCAAGCCTCAGAAGCTCTCTTCCAAGTGTGGTATCTTGGGCTGAGCTTATCTACCCTAAGAGAACTTCAAATTTGCCCATGATTTCCCCACACACTTGCCCCAATCCATGCGCAAGCCAGAGAACACTGTGGTTTGTGTGGTTCTTTCTGGCACCATTCTTCAAATCATTTTGAAGTTTCATGAATTTCAGTAGGAGGCAAAAGGCCACCAAATGTCTTAGATCCAGCATATATTCCATCCTTGCTGCAATAATAATAGATGATTTCATAAACATTCATGTGAATGTGATACATCACATCCAGTCAGGACCAATGAAGAGAATCATGGATTCCATGGAGAAATCAACACATTCCTTTGGCCCTGTATCATTTCCCTCTATTTACCCATAATACGGTTTTAAATGTACATCACAGAAAAAGAGTTCTACCTGGGCTTTCTTCCTTCTCTGTTACGTGTACAATGGTGCTTCAGAGAAGTCTGCAGTTTACAAGTAGTTTCCTGAAAGGGTTGACATCAAACACTGAGAAAAGTCCCCAGAGAAAGTTGCTATGGTGGAGTGGAGGAAGATTCGCTGGGTCACAAGTGCAGCACATTTGTGTGGGCAGATGAGAACAACCACAGGAATGAAAAGGAAGCCATAATTAGAATCATATAAATTAGACATAAAAGAAACCTATTAGTTCATCTCGATCATCCCTAAAGGGGCCAGCATAAGGCCATTCCCTGCAGAGCATTTTCAATACTTTGTCTATATCATTTTTAACAGGCTTATGAGGTGATGTGCTTTCATTATCTGGGTGAAAGGGGGCTGTAATTCTTTTAAATAACAAGGAATCTTTAATCTCAGCGGTGAACATTTTAACAAGGAGTTAATGTTTGCAAGACATGTATGGAAAGCAGGATTGTCCACGTTTATGTTTTCAAGTACACATGAAACGTCCCTCAACACAGTCATTTCACAAATATTACCCAATGGCACTCCCAGATACATGTGAATATTTGCTCTTTTTTCAAGAATCTTGCAACTGATAGTCCAAGGAAGTAATCTGTTACCTGTGAAAAGGCTAAAATCAGTAAAAAAATAAGAAATGATTTCCTTGAATTATTGTTCCCAGAATTCTTAAGAAAGAACAAAAGAGGAAGATGGGAGACAGGTGGGTTTGGTTTCTCTTCCTGAAGATGGCAGCACTTGACTCAGCAGGTTCAAATAAACCTTTGGTTCTGGATCAATTGCCCTAATGTCACTTACAAAGAGCAGGATTGATCTTCTACAATACATGGAGGTGGGAGTGAGACTGTGGGTGAAATCCTAAAACACCTCATAAAAGGGGTACTCAGCCTTAAAAATGGAAGCAGTGACCTTGAAAGCTTAGAACAAGTCAAGTGGGTGGCCCACAACCAACATGGAGAAGCTCAATCAAAGACATTTTTACCAGCAGCTCTGCAGAGGGAAGGCTGAGATGCTCTTCTACTTACCAGTTTCATGATCTTTGGCAATTATTTGATCTCTCTAAGGCCACAGTTGCTTTGTTTGTAAAAGTTATTTATTTTTTCTTTCAAGAAATACTAAGCATCTACTATGTGCCAGGCCTTCCACCGGATACTGAGATTACAACAGTACACAAATTCAGCAGTGTCATCTTTCATGCATGTAATGAGGGTGCCAACTCAAGGCTGTGGTGAGGACTGAATTAGGTCATGCTGTGGAGCTTATGTTTGGTACATGGAAAGCGCTTCGTGAGTATTTTGATCAAAGCCATTCAACAAGTCTCTAGGAAGTTCCACAATTTCCCACATTTTCCTATCTTCTTCTGAGCCCTCCAAACTGTTCCAGCCACTGTCTGTTACCCAGTTCCAGAGTCACTTCCACATTTTCAGGTATCTTTATAGCAGTACCCCACTACTCGGTACCAATTTACTGTATTCATCAGTTCTCATGCTGCTCATAAAGACATACCCAAGACCGGGTAATTTATAAAGGAAAGCATTTTAAAGGACTCACAGCTCCACATGATTGGTGAGGTCTCACAATTATGTCAAAAGACAAAGGAAGAGCAAAGGCACATCTTGCAGCAGGCAAGAGGGCATGTGTAGGGGAACTTTCCTTTATAAAACCATCAGATCTTGTGAGACTTATTCACTACCATGAGAACAGCATGGGAAAGACCCATCCTCATGATTCAGTTACCTTCCATCAGGTCCCTCCCACAACACATGGGGATTTGGGGGCTGCAATTCAAGGTGAGATTTGAGTGACACACAGTCAAACTTTATCAAGTATTAAGTACAAATAAGTATTTAATAAAATATGCCATTAGGTAGTTGTTTTGGCCTGGGCATGCTAGGGGAAAAAAAAAACAAAACAACTGAGGCACTGAGAGTCAGAGAGTTTAGGAACCTCTTCTCTAAAGAAGGAATTACTGGTTAGAGTCCTTATTGGCAAGCAATAGATGCTGATTCTGACGACTTCTGCAAAATAAATACATTTATTAAAATAGTATTGTGTAGTTTTCAGAGTCACTGAAATAGCTTTAAGATGAAGCGTGGAGCCAAAACTTCCAAGAACGATGCCCACAACTACAACTTCCAGACCTGTCAGGAGAGAAGTTGCAAACGTGCTTCTCTGTGAAGGAAACTCAATATTGCTCCGGAAATAGAGAACATGGAGACAGAGAGAGGAGAGAGAAACACAGAGAGACAAATACTGAAAGAGAAAGAAACACTGAGGCATACATTAAGAAAGAGAGATAAAGATGTGTTGAGAGAGAGAGAGAGAGATTTAGGCAGGAAGAGAGAGGGAGGCAGGCAGAGAGAGATTGGGAGAGACAGGCAGAGAGGGACTGAGAGAGACAGATTAGGAGAGAGAACTAAAGGCATACTGAGAGAGAAAGAGAGAGCAAGAATTACTGGGTAAATTCGTATAAGTACTTTAACAATAGAGTTTTTTAAATTATTATTCTTTAAGTTGTGGAGTATGTGTGTAGAACGTGCAGGTTTGTTACATAGGTATACACCTGCCATGGTGGTTTTCTGCACCCATCAAACTATCATCTACATTATGTATTTCTCCTAATGCTATCCCTCCCCTAATCCCCCACCCCCTGACAGGCCCTGTTGTGTGATGTTACCCTTCCTGTGTCAATGTGTTCTCATTGTTCAACTTCCACTTATGAGTGAGAGCATGAGATGTTCGGTTTTCTGTTTCTGTGTTAGTTTGCTGGGAATTATGGTTTCCAGCTTCATCCATGGAGAAAATGTTTGCAATCTATCCATCTGACAAAGGGCTGATATTCTGAAACTACAGGGAACTTGAACAAATTTACAAGGAAAAAAAAAAACCTCAGAAAGTAGGTGAATGGTATGAACCGACACTTCTCAAAAGAAGACACTTGCATGGCCAATAAACATATGAAAAAAAGCTAATCATCACTGGTCATTAGAGAAATGCAAATCAAAACCACAGTGAGATACCATCTCATGCCAGTCAGAATGGTGATCATTAAAAAGTCAGGAAATGGCAGTTTCTGGAGATATAAAGAAATGGGAATGCTTTTACACTGTTGGTGGGAGTGTAAATTAGTTCAACCATTGTGGAAGACAGTGTGTCAATTCCTCAAGGATCTAGAACCACAAATATTATTTGACCCAGCAATCTCCTTACTGGATATATTCCCAAAGGATTATAAATCATTCTATTATAAAGACATTTGCACATGTATGTTTATTGCAACACTATTCACAATAGCAAAGACTTGGCTAAAGAAAATGTGGCACATATACACCATGGAATAGCATAAAAAAGGATGAGTTAATGTCCTTTGCAGGGACGTGGAATTTATTTTTTAATAAAGTTAACACAAGATTATTAAATAAATTATTACTAATTTAAAACATAAATAGCATCTTGAAGTAAACCTTTCATGTGTTAAAATAATCATTTTTCAGTGTTTTTAATATATACTACAAAAATAAATTTGAATTATTTTTAAGATAAAAGAGGAATAGAATTGGACTTTCAGTATTATAAATAACATCAATAAAAAAGTGCACAATGAATGAGTCGAAGTATTCCTGTAGATTATAAAAATCGTTACATTCCTAAAAGATGAAAAGAAAAAAGTTTTAAAACAAACTGAACTCCCAGTCAGAATAATGATGGCAGCTGAAACTCTTTATGGTAGCTGCCACTTAAAAAGGATGGTTTCCACGTCCAGGAGAAATTGGTTTCATACATGCAAGGACTCCTTCCAGTCTGTGATAAACAAAATAATAAACCAAATAAGAATTGACTTCTAGTGAGCTAGGAATAAACACATACTTTAAGGGAAAAAATGGTTCTCTCCCACATCAGTTTAAGCCAGTTCCTCTGGGAGGAGTTCAGCTAGAGTTAATTGAAAGATATGGAGAGACATAGAAAGATAGTTGAGTTAGGAGTGCGAATAGGAAGTTGGTTGTCTGTTACAAGCCTAGGGAAGTACTTTGACAACTGGAGAATGAGTATTGTCAGTGATAAATCATCCCTGGTGGAAACCTGTCACAAGCTATGGAGAGAGTGTGTGGTTTGTGCAGTGATTGGTGTAGAAGAGAATGAGCCTGAAGCCTACCTTGGTGGTGTTCATCTCAGAAAAAAAATGTTTTTGGCCTTTGGGCAAATGAGTTAAGTCTTTTGTGCTTTGGTTTTCCAAGCCAAAGCATGTCAGGCCATGCCCAAGTGGCATCCTGATGTGTTTGGCACCGGCAGGTGCCTATCACTCATAGTTTAACAGTCTCAGCACAATGGACTTGCATGCCACAATAGGGGTGTTCTCTATGCATGGGTACGCCAGCGCATCTATGTTGTACTAACCACATTTAGTGGCGCTCTTGGGAGACAAGCATCTGTCTACTAGGCAGGTGGCTGTAGTTGACTGGCCTTTCCTGGTAATGAATGTTTCAGTAGATGTCTGGTCATCTGAAAAGCTGAGAGGTGAAGCATTTCTTGATATTAAACAACACTTAAATGTTCCTCAGTGTAGACATATTGTCTTTGTTTATTCACCAATCACTAATCAGAATGTGGCTGTGCCAACCCAATCACTATTTTGGCCACTGTTATAATCAATACCAATTACTCTGGCCAACTCGATTGTATAAAGATTGTCTTTGAGCTAGAAGGTATTCTAATTGACTGGAATGATTGTGCTAAACTGAGCTGGTTGCTCTTTTTAGTGGACTAGACTCATCTAAACCAGTAGTTAGTTGTTGAGCGTTGAGTACTATCTTACCGAGTTATGGTGGAAAAGGCACAAATTTAGCAATCTGGAGACTCACATTTGAGTTGAGTCGCATACCTTCTGGTCATGTGATCTTAAAATATCTCTTAATCATCCTGTGTCTCAGTTCTCTGTCTGGAAATTATAACCAATTATTTCCCACGGTTTCCTTTCATTAGGCACTGAGAATTTTAAAACCTTAGAATACTTGGCAATTAAATTTTGTACTCAATCTTTTTGACATCCCTAGTCCTGTTTATCTGATACAAATTTTCCTCTTCCTTTCATTCTGTCTTATTATTTTCAGACTTATTGCAAAGTATTTTATGCTGTGTAACATGCTCGTGTGTTTTTTGCTCTTATTAGCAGGCAAATTATAAATAGCAAATAAACTAGTATCTGAATTATTTTCCCAATCAAGTGTCTGCAGAAATATATTTTTTAAGCATGTGAAAATATTTTGTAACTGAAAAGCCCAGGTACACCATATTTATATATAGTATAGATACTACATTACTATAAATCTCTGTGTGCATACTTATATACATACCTACATACATACATACATATGCATGTGTGTGCATGTTTACCTATTGAGATGTGGGGGAGAGAGAGAGAAGCTACAATGAAAGTATAGAAGAGACAACATAAGAAACACTACTATCTTTTTCTTTCATCCTGGCGTTGCGTACACATCCTCCCTGTCTAACTTATTCATCCCAGCAAGCAGAGGTGGCGGTGGGAAATCAGGCTGCTTGGACCTTGTGGGAGGGAGCTGGGTTTCGTGCCCAAGAGCACATGGGAAGATCCCCTTGCTTGGCTGACCACCAGGGCTTCTATCACCTCTGTGTTCCATAGTTCTTCACTTTCATTTGATATGTTGATTAAATAAAGCAGCCAGGCACCTCTCAAGGGCAGCACCATACCTACTTTAATTTTTCAAGAATTTTGACCTATTATATGTTAAACTCATAAATTTAATTAGAATTTGGGGTTTATTTGTGAGATCCATGCTAATTGACCTTTTTGACCTCTTATTATTATTATTATTATTATTATTATTATTACTATTTTACTTTTTGGCAGTAGTGACTGGCTTGTTGGATAACTTTCATTTTTCTGCTGTTTGGTATTTTGTACTCAGGTGATTTTGAAAGGGGTACTCATGTGCCCCTTCATTTCTTCACAGAAGAATGCTTTAAAAAGTGATCATATGAAAGAGTCCTTCCATCTGGTTTCATATCTGTGGGGAAGATCCCTCCACACCTCAGCACTCTCACAGACACACACACACACACACACACACACAGAGTTCAGCTCTTCTTCCACTCGGTTTATCTAAGAGAAACCAAGCTACACAGAGGTGCCTGGAGATAAAGACTTGACCTAGCACAGCTTTCATGCCATGAGAATTGGTACTACATGTATGACTTCTAACCTGTGTCTGAACACATAACTTAATGAAAAAGTAAAGTAAATGTTCTAACATCTGTTTCTCCTTTGTTCAATGCATCTATTGCATCTCTTCTCCTCTCTAGGTTGAATATGGATTACTGTGGGGGATTTTATCTTCTAAAACACTACACCCCTTTTGCCAGGGATTGGGAAAAACATACCCACTATCTAAAGAGTGTTCTCAAAGAAACAGCCTTTGGAAAAGCTGTTAAGCAGGAAAGGTTTACAAAAGAAAACTGTTCAGTCACAGATAAGGTAATTAGGTCCCAATTGTATCATCAACAATACATTTCATGCTAGAAAGTTTGTGTGTTATAATAGTTCATTTTTAAGTAAAATATAAGAACCATTCCCCTTCTTCCTTCATTGTATTTATTTTTAAAGCTGATTTCTATACACAGTTCTTTCACTAGCCAGTCTGATCCCACAACTTAATAAAAACTTCTCACTACAAAAATATTCAGAAACACATCCATATAATCCATTAATTTATGATCATTTTTCATTACTTAAAAGACATGTCATTAAAAGTCAAACTACTAGTGTTAAGTTAACATAAAATAAAAATGATACAATTTTCAATACAATTAAAGAAACAGAAGGTAAAAAAGAAACAGAAACCAATGGCAGCCCAGTTGTTGTTATAACTTTTTAGTGCTTTATGAAACAACACAGATTAGTTGTATCTTTATTTTCCCTTACAGTAATCCTAGAGTTCATTGATCATTTGTCAATTTACACACTCTTTTAGACTGAAGTTTGATTTTCCTTTAGAACTGCCTTTATTTTTTTCTGTTTATACACTAGGAAATTGTTGAGACTATAATTGTTTTATTTCTAAAGACCAATACTTGGCTTTGGTATACTTATTAATTCAGTAACTTCTTAGTGAGCATGTTCTAATTATGAGATTCAGACAAATCCTCCTAGACTCTACATCCTTTTGAGATACTCTCCTTTTGACCAACGCTGGCAGAGTCCTGAAAACACTGTTGCATTTATTACTGGATCAAGGAGCTGACAGAGCTGCCATTGTTTCCCCTCAGCATAATCCTCCTCTGAAATGCTACTATTTGACTGAAGCCCTCAGGTGGAGTGCTGCCTGCAAGAGTCATGCACAAGTGATGTCCATCCTGGAATGGCAGTTTGCCCCTAACAAATATGAAGACTTCTTGAGCTAAGAGAGAGAAAAATTGAGACCAACATTCAGTACCAGATACCATAAAATGACGACTGCACGCTCAAGTGAGGGGTTAAGTAGAAGCATAATAAATAAAATGAAGTGCAAGACTGAAGAAATTGAGAAAAACAGTGTGTCCACACTTGGCGAAGCAGATGCTCAGTGCTTATGTCCAAAAATGCTGAGAATCTGGGCATCCATCAGAGTTGTCCAGAACTGTGAGGGCTCTGAGATCCTACCCTATGTACAACCTGACAAGTTAAACTGTCACAGTTGCATGGATGGTAGCAGAAGACACAAGATTCCTGGGTCAGAAACCAAAGACTTTGTTAGCCAGATGCAGAGGCTCACACCTGTAATCCCAGCACTTTGGGAGGCCGAGGCCTGTAGATCACTTGAGAGCCCAGGAGTTCAAGACCAGCCTGGACACCATGGTGAAACCCCGCCTCTACACAAAAATACAAAAATTAGCTGGGTGTGATGGCACATGCCTGTGATTCCAGCTACTTGAGAGACTGGGGTGTGAGGGTCGCGTGAGCCCAGGAGGCAGAGGTTGCAGCGAGTCCAGATCACATGAGTGCACTCCAACCTAGGTGACAGCGACAGACTCTGGCTCAAAAAACAAAAACAAGACTTTATTTTTCATAGTGCAGCAAACAGCTAAGCATTCACCTATTTGCATCAATGTCTTTGGCCCTCAAGTCCCACAGGGCAACACAGATGGGCACATGCAGCAGGTTCCCTTACAGGAGAAGAATCCACATATATTTTATGGACATCAAGCCACTCTGCACTCTGCTCCAAAGAGACATTCTCACTGTTTTGCAAGGCTGTTAGCAAACCTTCTCTTTTCTCTGCAAGGAAATACCATCTCTCTCTTCCAAGGCTTTTTGCTATGGAAACATCTGTGAAGTGAGTTCAGAACAGAGTTAAGAGTGGCTCTGTCATACAATGCACAGAAGCATGAGAGGCCCACAAAGAACAGTCGGAGAAAGGAGAAGGTGGCTAATGTCACTTCAGAAAAAGGGAAGATATGGCACAGAGGATGTATCAGAGGCACAGGCAGAGCGAGAAGAACTGGTCTCTGAGAGCTTCCCAGGGGATAAAGGAAGAAAGGAGTCAACAGATAAGGAAAGTAGGTGACAAGATGCTGGTGTCCCAACTTCTCTGGAGCCTCAGCGTAGAGGGGATGGGGCAAAGGAAGTTGGAGGCAGATGTCATGTGCCTTACTTCCTGATTGAGGTTCATAATTTGGGTTCTCTAGAAGCAGATGCTGAGATGGAATTTGGGATGCAAGATATTTATTAGAGATCAACAACTGTGGAAGAGAGTCAGGGAGAAGCAGAATTGGACAGAGAGATGTCGAACTTCGGAACAGGGCCAGCGAGGCATCAACCAATTTCACAGGGAATGGAGATGTTGATGGCATGTTGGCATCTTCCTGGATTGAGCCAAACTAGCCAGGCAGTTATTCCCCTGCTGCTCTCAACTAATGGATGTCCATTGTCCTAGGAGAGGTGGACTCTTAGGTGAGGCAGCTCTGGAGCTGAGGCATACCGGGCAGGGGCTGACAGCTGGGAGATAGGATTGTCTGCAGACCACATTCCCGGCTGCTGTGGCAACAAGTTCTTCCTTGAATGGGGATCTAGAAGGGTCCCCTCTGCATTCCCCACGGTCTGCCCCTGTGTCCCTTGGGTCCTCTTTTCCATGTAAGTTTGTTAAGCAGTGACTCCCGGATCCTGGAGAGCCCTTTTTCTTTCTTTTTTTCTTTTTTTATTATTATTATACTTTAAGTTCTAGGGTACATGTGCACAACGTGCAGGTTTGTTACATATGTATACATGTGCCATGTTGGTGTGAATAACGGGTGTTAATTCATCATTTACATTAGGTATATCTCCTAATGCTATCCCTCCCCCGCCTCCCCCTCCCCACCCCACAACACACGCCAGTGTGTGATGTTCCCCACCCTGTGTTCAAGTGATCTCATTGTTCAATTCCCACCTATGAGTGAGAACATGCGGTGTTTGGTTTTCCATCCTTGCAATAGTTTGCTCAGAATGATGGTTTCTAGCTTCATCCATGTCCCTACAAAGGACATGAACTCATCCGTTTTTATGACTGCATAGTACTGCATGGTATATACATGTCACATTTTCTTAATCCAGTCTATCATTGATGTATCATTGAGACATTTTCAGAGGCTTGTACAGGATTGTCCCAACTGTGATAGTCCTCATCCTGCAGGACAAGGACCCAAGGTGGGATTTTGCAAACTAGCAAACACATCAATCCCAGTTATATATCTGGGGATTGGGGAAAGGCCACTGGGCAGAGGCATGGGACACGATGAGAAGATGAGGTTGCTGGGTACCCCTGTACTAATGTGGTTGCCAGAGACTGAGACCAGACAAGCAATCCCAAGAAAGGAAGGGACCAGAACTCCCGAGTTACTCCCAGGGGATGTTGGAAATGATGGGCAGACTCAACGGCCTTCCCTGCTTCCCTGAAGGGAGATAAGCCTGAAGCCGTAGGTTTCCAGCCTGAAACTCCACGCAGGACATTATAGATCCTCAAGGAGGCTGGGGACCTAGCAAGGGTCACTATGGGATAAATCATTGTGCAAGGCCTGGTCCCAGCACTGCCAGAGGCTGAATCAGGAACCGCCAGTCACAGGTTTCAGCAGACGCCCATCACCCATGGGGACAAGGGACGCCACTGTGGACAAGAGATAGTGCCAAGACCCATGCCCCCCACCCATCAGCAAACACTGCCAGGCTCATAGCCACCACCTCACTCACCACATCATCGTCTGGGAATTTAACAAGGGCAAGAGGACACCTCAAAGCAGATGAATTTCTGTTCTTCAACAAACATTTACTGAGTGTGTTAGACACCGTTTTACGTGCCTTTACTGAGCGACCTAAAGATACTGTTCAAATGGTAAGATCACACTGAGGATGACAAATCTCATTGCATTTATCTCTCCTTCTATCTAAAATGGTAAGAATGTGTAAGAAAGAAAGATTGGCTACAGATAAAATAATGAGGTTTTGCTTTTTTTTTTTTTTTTAGCGTATTTGAGCTTCAGTGTGGGTAATTGTGTGACCACCCACCCTTAACTCTACTTAAAAAATTATATACATATATTATTTATTTATATATAATATATATAAAACACTATATATATAAATTATATATAAAATATATATATTATACATATTTTATATATATATATATTAGAGATGGGATCTCTCTATGCTGCCCAGGCTGGTCTCAGACTTCTGGGCTCAAGTGATCCTCCTGTCTCAGCCTCCCAAATTGTTGGGATTACAGAAATGAGCCAACACAGCTTTTTGTATCTTCATTCACCATGGATGAGTACATGCTATATTTTAATTACATGGCCCCTTGGGTATACAAGTGGTGATCAAAATAGACACCATCACTACTGTTAGTCTTCAGAGAGTATGGAGGAAATATAACATTAAATCACCAATTGCAGAATTAGAAATGGAGAGAAGTAGTGTGAGTAAAAGTCACAGTGCTGAGACTGAGGATAATACTGGGGACAGTGCAGGGTGGGACCATTCCAGAAAAGACCTGGCTGCGGAGGAAGGAGGCTGGGACTGGGGCAACACGGAAGAGCCCGTCCTGGGAAGAGTGATGAGCACACAGCTCTCCAAGGAGAACTCACTAAGGCAGACATGAGGAAGGCTTTTTGGAAATTTCTTACATTTTTCTGACAGAAGATGAAAACGTAGACATTATTAGCATTTAATGATATAACCTTCCAGGCCACACGTGCGTGCACACACACACACACACACATTTTGTTTAAAATTATCGGTGAATACTGTTTTGTGTTGTTACATTTTCTTCCACATTATTTTAATGGCTATGGTAATACCTGTATGAATATGCTATGATTGATACAAACTCCTATTTTTGGATACTTAAATCACCTCTACTCTTTTGCTATTCTAAATAGTTCCCTACAGAACATTCTCATTTCCTTCAAATAAATTTCTAAACGTGAATTTGCCGATTCAAGGAGAATCAAACATTGGCTTTGAAACGTAGTATTTAATATAAAATTGTAAAATTCCTCCCACTTGAACCCTGGTATGCTTCATCATATTGTGATATTGTGGGAGATATATATATATATATATATATATATATATATATATATATATATATATTTGAGACAGAGTCTTGCTCTGTTGCCCAGGCTGGAGTGCAGTGGCATGATCTCAGCTCACTGCAACCTCCACCTCCCCAGGCTTGACTGATTCTCATGCCTCAGCTTCCCAAGTAGCTGAGACCACATGTGCCCGCCACCACAACTGGCTAATTTTTGTACTTTTGATGGAGACTCTTTCACCATGTTGGCCAGGCTGGTCTCGAACTCCTAACCTCAAGTGATCCATCCGCCTCAGCCTCCCAAAGTGCTGAGATGACAAGCGGGAATCACCGTGCCCAACCAAAACTTCTATTTAGTTGAATAATTTCAAATTAAATATGTGCATGCAGTAAACAATTTTAATAGTTCAAAAAAGACAAGATTCCTTCTTGCCTTCTGCTCCCAGCACTCCCCGGCTCAGTGTCTCCCTCCTGGAGGCAATTTCTGGTATGTTTCTCCAGAAATGTTTTATGTGTACACAAATACATGCATGTGTGTGCATTTTTTTACATAAATGAGATAATATTTTAGAAATCAATATATATCTTGATATTTTTACCTAATGACCTTTTTATATCAGCCCATACAGATTTATCAATTTGTTTTTAATGGGGACAGAGTATTCTATGACTGTACCATCATTAATTTAGCCCATCTCTTATTATTGACTATTTAAGGTGATCCTGTTTTGCCTTTTAATATTTTTATTTAGATAATTTTACATACAATGAAATACTCAGATCTGAGGGTTCTTGTTCGTGGAGTTTTACAAATGTTCACACCCGTGGAACCCATGTTCTTGTCAAGACACAGACCATTTTTGTCATTCCAGAAAGTTCCTACTCATTTCCCAAAAATGGCCACTATTCTGATTTCTTTCACCCCAGATTAGTTCTGCCTGTTCTAGCACGTCAAATACATGGAAACCATAGAGAATGTATCTTTTTTTTTCTGGCTTTGTTCAGCACAATGTTGGGTTTTGCTGTGGGATTCATCTATGTCATCTAATTAACATACTTTTATTTAATGATAAGGGATGTCTTATCATTTGAGTATACAGCCATTTGTTATCCATTCTCTTGTTGGATATTTGCATTGTTTCTAGGTTTGTGCTACTGAGTCAAGCTTCTACAAACATCTTTTCATATGTCTTGTTCTGGGCATGTATGTCATTGCTTTGGGGAGTAGAATGGTTGGATCACAGAGTAGGTGTATGTTCGACTTGTTAAGCAGCTACCAAACCAATTTCCACAGTGGCTATACCATTTGATGCTCATGCCAGGAGCTCATGAGCATTTCGGGGAACCAACAATCTCACAGTCAATCACTGTTAATGGGCTTTTCAACTTTAGCTAGTGGTCGTGGGGTTGTATTATAGTATGGTTTGAATGTGCATTTCCAAGTAACTAATGAGGACACAACATTCCAAGAAGAAAGAATAACATTTTTGAAGACCCTAAAGCATAAAAGGAGTGTTTTTTGAAATTTCTTGTGATTGTATAGAAAATATGTATATAAATATTATTAGCATTTCAGATTATATCTTTCTAGATCTCCCTCACACACACACAGACACACATTTTATTTAGTATATTTTTTAATGGTTTTATAGTAATACATTACATGAATAACCATAATTGGTACAGTCAAATCCCTACTTTTTGATATTTCCTCGTGCCTTTATCCTTTTACTCTTTGCTCTGAAATTTGGGCAGAACTAGAGTAGCCCATCTCCTAAAACGTGTTCTCTCTTAGGTTGTGATTAAATGCCCTGGATATTCTGGGAGGTATCTTCTTTCTGGCTGGCTGGAATTTCTGTCTTCTAGCACCCTGTGGCGCCAGCATCCCCTGCAACTTACAGCTTCCCAGAGCTGTGCTTTTCCAGGCCCCAGGGATTCCACCCTACCTACACATGCACAGCTTAGCACTTGGCTAAAGACTTGAGAAAACCCTGCACATTTTTTTTTTTGTCTCTTCACTGCACAGCTTTCTCCTCTCCAGCACGCTGCACTAGAATTCCAGCCACTCCAGAAGCCTCCAATCCTGCCTCACTTGGGCTCCACATTCCTGCCTCTTGGTCCACAAAGGGCCTATAGCAGAACACCTGGAAGATTATGGGGCGAACTGTGTGCATTTCTCTTCTCTCCAGGAACATAATCCTCTGCTTCTTGTCTGACACCTGAAAATAGTTGCTTCCTATATTTTGGGTAGTTTTGTAGTTACTTACACCAAGGGACAGCTATTCTAGTACCAGTTACTTTATCACATTCGAAAGTCACCTTCTTGCTTTTTTTGTAAAATGAATTTGCCATGAAAAGTAAATCTTCAGTGGACATACATGTAGCTCTATAGCTCTATCTCTACAGACACCTCAAATAATTTTCTTTCAGTATCTATTGAAAGTAATAATGCTGAGTCAAGATGTACAATTTTTGAAATTTGTCTCCTATTTGTACTATTCTTTCAGCTGTACCCTGGCTTGCTTCAACAGTAAATAGGCAATTTTAAATGATTACTTTTTAATCATAATGAAAATAAATACATGTAAACTACATTTTTTCCAAAGGAGTAAAGCAGAACTATAATGAAACAGAAATTTTTCTTCTGGATCAATACTCATCATCTTTAGAAAGAAAAAAGCAATATTAATAGTTTTGTTCTGTATATTTCAAAATTTTCTAGTTCTAAACATTCCAATATGCAGTTTTCCTCCTTTCTTTGTTTTTTCATACAAATGGAAATATATTTTTGCATTGTTGTGCAATTTTTAAAAAGTAACAAGATACATTGAATAAATTTTTATATTAGCACAAACATAGCTATCACATTTTAAAAAGCTTGTAAATTATTCTTATTACAGGCACCATAATTTAATTAATACGTTTCCTGTTGATATGGTTTGGTTGTGTCCCCACCAAAATCTCATAGTGAATTCCCACGTGTTGTGGGAGGGACCCAGTGGGAGGTAATTGAATCATGGGGTCAAGTCTTTCCCAACTATTCTCATGATAGTGAATAAGTCTCACGAGATCGGGTGGTTTTCAAAACGGGAGTTTCCCTGCACAAGCTCTCATTCTTTCTTGTCACCACCATGTAAGAAGTGCCTTTTGCCTTCTGCCATGATTGTGAGACCTCCCCAGCCATGTGGAACTGTAAGTCCATTACACCTATTTTTCTTCCCACTCTTGGGTATGTCTTTATCAGCAGCATGGAAACAGACTAATGTGCCTATTGATGGACATTTATATTGTTTTCAGTGTTTTTTTAGTGTTTCAAATAATGCTACAAGGAAAATTCTGTGCAGGCCTTCATGTAGACATGGTAATATACCTGTAAGGTAAATTTCCCAAAGTAAAATTGGAAGACCAAAGTAAATATGCATTGCATTTTGACAGACATTGGAAAAACGCTCTCCAAAGAGATTCTACCAACTTACACTCACACCAACAGCAAATGAGACCATCTGTTGGCCCACATCCTGTGCACACTGTGAAAGATCAACTTTCCAATCTTTGCCAATCTGATAGGTTTTAAAAAATAGCATCTCATTTCAATTTGTGATTATTTAATTATGCATAAGATTATGCTTCTTTCTTTTTCTTCATATTGGCATATATTTGAACTGTTTGTTCATATCCTTTAAATAATAAACTTTAGTGGGGTCAAGCTGGGCCTGGTAGCTACTGCTGATGCTATTGAATTATGGTGAGTTAATCTAAGCAAGAAGCTCATGGGCAATGTAATTCACCCCCAAGAAACGTTTCTGAAGCTGTACGGATTTTTTTGGCATTGATTACAGATTTATTTTAACTACTTTTATTCTCAAAATGCTTCATTCACATCACACACTTGTGTATGTTTGATGACACCAATGTCTCTGCATACTATTGCAAAATACTGTTTAAAATTTGGGGTCACATCCTTTTTCACAAATCGGATAATGAGTGAAGGCAAACTCTTAGCTCACGTTTGGGTATCTGGCCTCCATTAAGCTGCTGTCTCTATTACCACATAGTCCATTCAACATTCTCTCAATGTCTTGGAGGAGTTAGGGCAGATGCTGGCACTGTACATATTAATAAGATGTTGGGCTTAGTGACAAGAGGTCTTGTTTATTATCATGAACAAATGAAGGCATTTCAAGTATATTTGATTTATGCGGCTGCTTAAGAGCCAACCTCCACTACTGTGAGACTTAGTGACAGGTGGCTACCAAGGACCTCCTCCTGCATGCCTGTTCCCAGGCTCCCCCAAGCATGACTCTGGGACACAGTGAGAGCTTTCTGTGAGCTTGTGTGAGACTCAGTCCCAGACAGAGGCTGCCTCCCACTTCTCAGCTGAATCTTGAGCTTTGGAAACCCTATTGTGTGCCAATGTAATCAACCTACACGTGATGTCACAAGACAGAGAAAGCACTATAAATGGTATCCAAGTTCATGGCACAGAGTCTCCAAGGGCTGTGAGGGAAAGGGTTGGTAATGCTGGCATGATTGCTTGGCTGAAAGAAGGGCCATGGCAGGAAAGATGTAACTGAACTGAAGGTGCAGCCACTGCTTCAACATAAGACCTCACCTCGTTAATTTGGGTGATCAGAAAATCAGACATTACCTCCTCCTGTCAATCGCCTTATTTTGGTGAATTCTTAAATAGCCTCTTAGCCACTGTTGTGACTCAATAATTGTGACCTTCTAACAGTTACCATGGAAAGAATTCCTAGATTATAAATAATGACAATGTGAGTTTCCTAGTTACCAAGTGTATTTATAAAATGAATTCCAAAGGTACATGACATTTAATTCCAGCCTATTTTTAGACACTAAAGGATAATAAAGGAAAATACTTTTTTTTCCAGAAGAGGAAGAATTGTAACATTTTTCCAAATCTAGTTGTAGAGCTGCACATCTATATGACTATAAGGAAAAAAAGGGGGGTTTTAGTAATATACTGTCTTTGGCAATTTAAAGGAAGCAGTTACAATAATATAGATTTCACAATTAAATGGAGTCTCCAAAATCATGTATAGAATTTGATCCATACAAATTATCTTGGAAATAAAAAGATACAGTGTCCTTTAATAATTTTTTAAACACATAAGTTGGGAAGACTTTTATACCTTCTACTTTACAAAGTATTTCTTATTAAAGGAAATCATTATTTCTCATAAATAACTCTTCCTTATTTTTTTAATAGAGATGATAGGGTCTTGCTGTGTTGGCCAGGTTGGTCTTGAATTCCTGGTCTCAGGTGATCCTCCCATCTCGGCCTCCCAAAGTGCTGGGATTACAGGAGCGAGCCACTGTCCCTGGCCCTTCATGAAGAACTCTTGGAAGCAGAAATTTACCTAGTCAAACAGTTACAATCCAAGAAAGGGAAGTGAAGATACTGAAGGAATACATTACAAAAAAGAAAAGCTACCTAATGGTATCTAAATCACATTTTGATGTGCTGCAGAAATGATAGTTCAAAAAAATTAGAGCAATGGAAATATAATAATTTTTATGTCCTGTCTAGTATTTTGTCTTTTCCAAACACTGTTTCAGGAGATACTTCAAAGAAGTTGATGTATAATGTTTCTTAGACTTGCATGTAATGGTCTCATAATCGAAAAATTTTTTCCTTTCTGAATCTTGAATCAAATCCTATCGCTTGTCCATACTCTGAAACAAGAAATTTGAGAATTTGATGGCTGGAATCTCTAGTGTTAACATTTTTCTCTCTCCATGTATACTTAATGTATTGTAAGTTCTTTTGGTACAATTTCAATAAATATTTATGGTGAACTGCATTCATTTTCTGTGCTGCTTTAGAGAGTTACCACCAATTTAGTGGCTTGAAACAACACAAATTCATTATCATATGGTTCTGAGGGTCAGAAGTCTAACATGGCCTCACTGGGCTAGAATCAAGGTCCCTCCTGAAGGCTCCAGGGGAGAGTCTATTCCTTTTGGTTTTCAGCTTCTAGAGTCCACCATGTTCCATGGCTATGGTCCCTTTCTCCATTTTGAAAGCCAGCAACAGCAAATGGAGTCCTCCTCACATTGCTTAATTCACATTCTGTGATCGCGTCACTGTGACCTCTTCCATCCCCACATCTCCCCCAGACTCTCACCTCCTGCCTTCTTCTCCCTCTGATTAAGACCCTTGTGGTGACCTTGGTCCCACCTGGATAACCTGGGAGATTCTCTCCATCTCAAGGTCTTTAACTTTTAACTTAATCACATCAGTTAAGTCCATTTGCCACTAAGGTAGAACATACACAAGTTCTGGAGATCAGGATGTGGACCTCTTTGGAGAGGGGGACCATTATTCCGCCTGCCACAAGCATTTGTTTATTCTCTCAAAAATATTTCTTGAATATCTGCTATGTTCTTGATACAGTGCTAAACGGATGATTAGAAGGAGAATGGAGGGTTACCAGGGTATCTATGCATAAGTCTAGAAAAGGAATCAAAGGAAGACTGGTGTTTCATTTTCCCTTCTAATGCCTTTTCTATGTGTTACTCATTTTCTTCTTTCTTTTCTTCCAAATCTATATGAAATCACAGTGTTATGAAATTAAAAGGTATTTTTGACTGAATGTAATAATCACATTAATTAGCTTAATTAATAACAGGCAACTCATTATTCAAATTACAGCTCAATGTACTAGAAACAAATTAATACAAATTTTGTAATGATGCTAGTTACAGGTCAATTTTAGTTCCAGAAAGAAGTCAGGGCTAGCAATTACATGCCTTCCTTTCTTTTGAAAGCTGTCATCTTTGAAGCAGCCTCAAATGTTTGAAATAGAATTGGGTCAGATCTAGAAGCTAAAGTTTAGTGAAAAGACTATCATCATCAAATTCTGAGAATGCAAGGGAAATCAAGTCAATTATCAGCATCCCTGTAGATTTGAAGGTCATTAGAAACAGCAATGATCCTTACATGTCAGGGCAAAGACATAGCAGAATCCAGAAATGCTCAGAATATTAGAAAAAATTCTGCCAATGCCACCCCAAACTACAGCAGACTACAAAAGCCAATGCCTTTGCCACAAACAGGAAAGGGACCTGGAGGAAGAGAGACTGGAAATTTGCAGCAGACAGCTGGGATCCCACACAGCAGTAGTGGCCATGGGAACTTGTACCAATGCCTTCATTGTGGTGCTAAAATTTTTGTTAAATGAAGATTTTGAGCTGTTACCAATCACCTCTAAGACTTTTTTTCATTTAAAAAGTATATGTCTTTGTCTGCAGTTCTCAAGTAATTTCGTCTCAGGATCACTTTACCTTCTTAAAAAATTATTGAGGATTCCACAAAGCTTTTGTTCATGTAGGTTATATCTACTGAATTTATTGTATTATAAAGTAGGGCTTAGAAAGAAATTTAAATAGTTAATAACTTATTTAAAATTGATAACAAACCCATCACATAGTAACACAAATAACATGTTTATTAAGAAATAACTCAAAACCAAAAACATTTACAACAGAATGGCATTGTTTGACATTTAAAAAATCGCTTAGATGTCTGGCTGAATAGAAGAAAGCTGAATTCTTAGACCTGCTTCTACATTTCATCTGTTTTGCTATCATAAGTTATACAGCCTTGGGAAGCTCCACCTGTGCTCTCATGAGATAAAGAAAGTGAAAAGGCAAATGATGCCTCAGTATTATTATGGAAGTAGTTTTGAACTCTCAAAATCCCTAACAGGATCTTGGGGTTCCCCTCGGGATGTTCTACCTTCAGGATTCAGTGGTGCCTCCCCACAGGGGGAGTTATTTGTAGAGTCTTCTGAAGTGGGAATGATTCAAATCCAGCTCATTGGTCTATACTGTTGGTTCTCATTCCTGCTATGAAAGCCATAGCTCAGCAGTCTAATAAGTTCTTCAGGGTCAAGAAGAACCCAAGTACTATCCCTACTGTTGCATTTCTTTCTTGTGCTTTTCACTGTTCCTCATAGTACCAGGTAACTGACATGATTTCAAGCATCACAGGCATGACAATCATTGTCTTTGACTTCCTTTATGGATTTTTTTAAGTACAAAGAAATATTTCGCAAATCTCCCAGCAAACCTGTTCTTTAACATCACTGGTAAAAATTGAACCATGTGCCTTTACCTAAACCCAATTTTAAAGAGGATGATCAGCCTCCAGGATGGACTTAAGCTAAGCCAGGTCCACCCAAGAACTGCAGTTGGACTCTGATTGCCCTAAAGCTGTGGCTACATGAAAGAGAACTTTACTTTCTTTGGAGAACTGGCTGTGGTGAACAGGCAGGCAATCCACAGTTTCTGGCACAAAGGATTTCATAAGTGTAAGTTATAATATAGATAAGAAACAACTGAAAGAATACTGTAGTCCCTTAGAAAAAGATGAGTTGATGCTTTCATCACACCAACTTCTCCATCTGGAGATGATTGAAGGTGGCCTCCTTTGTACTTGGATGGCACAACATCCACCAGAATTTAGGGTTATTCATTTTTATGGCTGCATAGTATTCCATAGTGTATATATAACATATTTTCTTTATCCAGTCTATTATTGATGGGCATTTGGGTTTGTTCCATGACTTTGCTATTGTGAATAGTGCTGCAATAAACATATGTGTGCATGTGTCTTTATAGTGGAATGATTTATATACCTTTGGGTATATACCCAGTAATGGGATTGCTGGGTCAAATGGTATTTCTGGTTCTAGATCATTGAGGAATTGCCATGCTGTTTTCCACGATGGTTTAACTAATTGACATTCCCACCAACAGTGTAAAAGCGTTCCTATTTCTCCACAGCCTCGCCAGCATCTATTGTTTCTTGCCTTTTTAATAATTGTTATTCTGACTGGCATGAGATGGTATCTCATTGTGGTTTTGATTTGCATTTCTCTAATGATCAGTGATGTTGAAGTTTTTTGTTTGTTTGTTTGTTTTTTGGTGTGGGGGACAGAGTTTCGCTCTGTCGCCCAGGCTGGAGTGCAGTGGCGCGATCTCGGCTCACTGCAAGCTCTGCCTCCTAGGTTCACGCCATTCTCCTGTCTCCACCTCCCGAGTAGCTGGCACTACAGGGACCACGCTCAGCTAATGTTTTTTGTATTTTTAGTAGAGACGGGGTTTCACCATGTTAGCCAGGATGGTCTCAATCGCCTGACCTCGTGATCCGCTAGCCTCAGCCTCCCAAAGTGCTGGGACTGATGTTGAGCTTTTTTTCATATGTTTGTTGGCCACGTAAATGTCTTCTGTTGAGAAGTGTCTGTTCATACCCTTGGCCTACTTTTTGATGGGATCAAATCCTTTACAGGGACATGGATGAAGCTGGAAGCCATCATCCTCAGCAAACTGTCACAGGAACAGTAAACCAGACACAGCATATCCTCACTCATAAATGGGAGTTGAACAATGAGAACACATGGACACAGGGAGGGGAACAACACACACCATGCCCTGTTGGGGGATGGGGGCGAGGGGAGGGAACTTAGAGGACAGGTCAATAGATGCAGCAAACCACACATGCCACATGTATACCACATGTATACCTACGTAACAAACCTGCATGTTCTGCACATGTGTCCCAGAACTTAAAGTTAAAAAAAAAAAAAAGAATTTAGTGTTTTTAAACATTTTTATTATATATCATCAAACTACAGTTATATGTATTTATGGGATACAAGTGATGTTATAATTTTAAAATATCACATGGAATAATTAAATTAAGCTAAGTAACATATTCATCACCTCAAATATTTAATATTTTTGTGATAAGAACATTTGAAATTTACTCTCTTAGCAAATTTAAAGGGCAGAGTGTTCAATTATTAGCTATTTTCACCATGTTGTGCAATAGAGCTCCAAAGAAAAAAAAAAAACAGTTATTCCTTTTATCTAATTAGGGTTTTGTGCCCTTTGTCTTCCCCCTACCCCCTCTCACAACAACATCTGGTAGCCACCATTCAACTCTCTGACACTATGAGAGCAATTGTTTTAGATTCCACACATAACTGAGAACAAGCGGTTTTTGTCTTTCTGTGCCTGAATTTTTCACTTAGCATAATCACGAATTTCATCCATTTGCTGAAAATGACAGAGTATCTCCCTTTTTAAAGGCTAAATGGGATTCTATTGTGTACATACACTGCATTTTCCTTATTGATTCATCCACTGATGGACATTTAGGTTGATTCCTTCGCTTGGCTATTGTGCATAGTGCTGCAGTAAACGTGGAAGTGCAAATATCTCTTCCACGCACTGGTATCAAACCCTCCAGGTAATTAGCCAGAGATGGAATTGCTGGATCATACGGTAATTCTATTTTTAGTTTTTTGAGGAAGCGCCAAACTATTTTCCACAATGGCTGTGCTAATTTACGTTCCTACAGTGCACAAGAATTCCCTTGTCTTCACATCCTTGCCAACACTTATTATCTTTTGTCTTTTTGATAATAGTCTTGTTCTAAGAAGTGTGAGGTGTTAACTCGTTGGAGTTTTACTTTGCATCTCCCCAGTGATTAGTGATGCTGAACATTTTTTAAATGTGCCTGTTAGCCATTCACATGTCATTCTTTGGAGATATCTATTCAAGTATCTTACCAATTTCTTAATCAGATTATTTTTCTTTCTGTAGAGTTGTTTCATTTCCTTATATATTTTGGATATTAATCCTTCATCAGATACAAGGCTTGCAAATATTTTCTCCCAATCCACACACAGTGTCTCTTCACTGTGTTAATTGCTTCTTTTGTTATGCAGAGGGTTTTATTTTGATTTAATCTCATTTGCCTATTTTTGCTTTTGACACCTATGCTTTTGGGGTCAAATCTAAAAACATAATTGCAAAGACTGATGTGATGTAGTTTTTTTTCATTTATCTTTTTCCAGTAGTTTTACAATTTCATGTCTTATATTTAAGTCTTAATTCATTTTAAATGGATTTTCTTATATGGTGTGAGATATGGGTCTAATTTCATTCTTTTGCATATAAATATCCAGGTTTTCCAATACCACTTACTGAAGGCACTGTCCTTATCCTTCTGTGTCTATTTTTATGTCAGTACTATGCCATTTTAATTACTATCACTGCGTAGTATACTTTAAAATCAGGTAGTGTAAAGTCTCTAGTTTTGTTCTTTTTGCTCAAGATTATCTTGGTTATTTGGGATTTTTTTATAGGTCCATATAAATTTTAGAAAATTTTCTGTATTAATGAAATATGACATTAAAATTTTGATAGCAATTGCATGGAACCTGTAGATCACTTTGGGTAGTATATACATTTTAATAATGTCATTTCTTCCAGTCTATGAACAGAGCATAATACCTGTCTATTTATTTATGTCTTCTTCAATGTGTTTCATTAATATTTTACAGTTTTAAGTGTAGGATCTCTCATCTTTTTGGTTATTTTTTTCCTAAGTATATTTTCTATAGCTATTATGAATGGGATTGTTTTAATTTATTTATCAGATGGCCTGTTGCTAGTGTAATGAAACATTACTGATTTTTTGTTTTAATTTTGTATCCTGCAATTTTACTAAATTTATCAGTATTACAGTTCTTTGGTCAAATCTTTATGGTTTTCTATATATAAGGTCATATCATCAGCACACAGCAACAGTTTCACTTCTTTCTTTCACACTTGGATGGTTTATATTTCTATCTCTTGCCTTATTGCTCTAGCAGGCACTTCCAATACTATATTGAATTAAAGTGATTAGAGTAGGCATCCCTTTGTTGTTCCATCTCTTACAAGGGGTCCTTTTAAAAGGGTTCCAATCTTTTACTATTAAGTGTAATGTTTGCAGTGGGCTTATTATATATGGCCTTTATTACCTTCATAGCATAGAATTTCATTACTTGTATACCTAATCTGTTGAATGTTTTCATGACAAAATAATGTTACATTTTGTCAAATATTTCTTCTGTATCTAATGAGATGATTATATGATTTTTGTCTTTCATTCTGTTAATGTATTAACTGTATATCACATTTATTGATTTTCAAATGTTAAACCATCCTTGCATCCCAGTGATAAATCCCACTTGATCATGGTGAGTAATCCTTTTGATGTGTTGTCAAATTCATTCTGCTAGAATTTTCTTGAGAATTTTTTCATCTATGGTCATCAAGGATAATAGCCTATAGTTTTCTTTTATTTTTGATGTCCTATTCAGGCTTTCATATTAGTGTAATGCTGGCCTCATTGAAGGAGTTTGAAAGTATTCCCTCATCTTTGACTTTCTGGAAAAGTTAGTTGAGAACTGGTATTATTAAAAGTTCTTTTTTCAGTGTTTGGTAGAATTCAGTAGCTAAGCCATCAGGTCCTGAGCTTTTCTTTGATGAGAGACATTTTATTATGGATTTAATTTTTTTATGCCTTATTAGTATGTTTAGGTTTTCTGTTTCTTCATGATTTAATTTTGGTAGATTGCACGGGTTTAGGAATTTATCCATTTCATCTAGGTTATTCAACTTGTTGATGAATAATTGTACATAGTAGTCTCATGGTTTCTCGCATTTCTGTAATATCAGTTATAGTATCTCTTCTTTCACTTCTGATTTTATTAATTTGAATCTTCCCTCATTTTTTTCTTAGTCTAGATAATAGTCAGTTTTGTTTATCTTTTCAAAAAAACAAACTCTTAGTTTTGTTCATCTTTTCTACTGCTTAGCTTGGCTCTAATATATTTACTTGTGCTCTGATCTTTATTGTTTTCTTTCTTTTACTTAGTTTGTTCTACTTTTGTTAGTTCCTTGAGTTGTAACATAGGTTGTTTATTTGGGATCTTTCTTCTTTTTTGATGTAGGTGTTTATTGCTATAAACTTCCCTCTTAGACGTGCTTTTGGTGCATTTCATAAGTTTGGTATATTGTATTACCATTTTTATTTATTCCAAGACATTTTAAAATCTGTCTTTTAATTTCTTCCTATATCCTTTGTTTATGTAGAAACATGTTTAATTTCCACATATTTGTGAATTTTTCAAAATTCTTATTATTGATTGCTGGTCTCTTTGTGGTTGGAAAAGATACTTGATATAATATCAATTTTTAAAAATTAGTTATGACTTGTTTTGTGGCCTAATATGGTTTTTCATAGTGTGGTATGTTTAAAACCTTTTTATTTTGTGTGTGTGTGTCTCCTATAGATTTTGCTTTTGATTAATAAAGATTACATGAAATATCTCACTCTTATAACAGTTTGCTGATAACAACTTAACTTTGATTGCATACAACAATTCTACACCTTTATTTCCCCCACATCATGTGCGTTTTTAATGTCTAAACTTATATCATTTTGTAACATGTATCCCTTCCAGCTTATTTAGCTATAGTTGTTATTAATAATTCTATCCTTTAAGCCTCATACTAGGAATAAAATAACTTTATACACCACCATTATACTCCTAGAGTTCTCTATATATTGCTCTGTATTACTTATACATTACTTACACATTTTGTGGTTTCTAAGTTTTATGCTATCGGTTATCGGCCTTTAGTTTTAGTTTAAACAGCTTCTTTACCAAATCCTGTAAAGCAGACCTAGCGGTATGTACTTCTTTAGCTTTTGTTTGTCTGAGGAAGTTTTTACTTTTCTCCCATTTCTGAAATACAGGTTTGCTGAGTAAATTATTCTTAATTGTCAGGGTTCGTTTCTCTTCAGCATTTTTAATATATCATCCCACTTTTTCCTGACCTTCAGAGTTTCTTCTGAGAAATATGCTGATACTTACATTGGGACTTTCTGTTATGTGATGTATTTCTTATCTCTTACTGTTCTCAGAATTTTTTCTGTCTTTGGATTTTGGTACTTTTGTTATTATGTATCATGGCAAACTCTTCTTTGGGTTGAATTTAATTTGAGACCTCTGTGCTTCCTGTACCTAGATATTGGCTTGTTTCCTCAGATTGGAAACTTTGCAGTGATTGTTTTCTAAGGACTTTCTGGCCTTTTAAATCTTTCTTCTCCTTGAATTCCCATTATGTGTAGGTTGGGTCTCTTAATAGTGTCCATAATTACTGCAGACTGTTTTCATTGTTTAATTATTTTTTCCTTGTTGCTTCCCTAATTGGTTGATTTTAAATGTTCTGTATTCAAGCTCACCGAGTCTTTCTTCACGTTAATAAAGCCTGCTATTGATGTTTTCTTTTGCATTTTTCAGTTCAGTCATTGTCCTCTTTATCTCTAGGATTTATTTATTTATTTATTTTACTGTTTCTGTTTCTTTGTCAAATTTCTTATTTTGCTTGTGCGTTGTTCCCCAAATTTTATTGAATTCTTTATTTAAATAAGTAGGTTAAAGTTCACTGAACTTTTATAAGATAATTTTTCTGAATTGATGTTTCTGTCATTCATAAATCTTTCTTATTTTAGGGCTCAGTGTTGGAGCTGTGTTAGTTTTTTGTTTGTTTGTTTGTTTGTTTGTTTTGGAGTTGTCATAATTTCCCAAGTCTTTGTAATCCTTATTTTCTTGCACTGATGTTTGCATATTTTTGGAGAAAGCCATCTTTTCTGGCTTTTATAGGTATTCTCTGGCAAGAATAAGACCTTCACTATTTAGTCTACCTGTGATTCTCTACAAGAATGTATTACTATTTTAAGTGTTGTTTACAATTCCTAAGAAGAATTAGAAAAGTGCCAGGATTTTCATTCCACAGCTAATTTTTTAGCATTTACCAAATGTACTATTTCAGCTAGATGTTAAAACTTTGAATAAAGAAACCTCAGTTTGGGGCTAGTTTATCCATTTATTTTTGTGTTCTGCATATTTTTGGATTTGAATTTTTGCTGACTTTTCTAAATATGTTTGAATTTATGCTGATTTTCCTAAGTATGTTTGTAAAACTGTAGTTTTGTTATTATTTGTAATTCAAGCTTAAAATGTATACCCTTGTCTCTAGGTATTTGATGCAAAAAAAAAAAAAAAAAAAAAGCTTGAAAAGAGCAATGGCAAATAGTTCCTGTGACTTACTACTGTTTTATTGTGAGTATAAATTCTTCCTTCCAATCTACACTGTGATTACCTATTCAGAGGAAGCACTTAGTCTCCACTTAAAATATAGGAAGACTTCCCATTAACATCAACTAAAAGACTGTGAGCAAAGCAATAGCAGACTTTATAAGCACAAAACAGATGCCCTAAAGCAAAACATATGAAGCTTCAAACCACCCAAATAATCCATGAGAAATCTTGCCCTTTTCTAAATGAATAATTGATTACAAAATCATCTTTTTTTTTTTTTTTTTTTTTTTTTGAGACGGAGTCTCGCTCTGCCGCCCAGGCTGGAGTGCAGTGGCCGGATCTCAGCTCACTGCAAGCTCCGCCTCCCGGGTTCACGCCATTCTCCTGCCTCAGCCTCCCCAGTAGCTGGGACTACAGGCGCCCGCCACCTCGCCCGGCTAGTTTTTTGTATTTTTTAGTAGAGACGGGGTTTCACCGTGTCAGCCAGGATGGTCTCGATCTCCTGACCTCGTGATCCGCCCGCCTCGGCCTCCCAAAGTGCAAAATCATCTTTATGTTTAAAATGCGTGTAGCAGAGTGGAAAAGTTTCTATTCCCAAATAAAGGGAAGAAAGAGAAAGAGAGAGACAGAAAGAAAGAAAAAAGGAAGGAAAGAGGGAAGAAGAGAAGGAAGGAAAAAGAAAAGAAAATGAAAAAGAGGAGAAAATAATACAAATTCAGTTTAGGATAAAAATGGCAAGCTATACACATAGGTACATTGATGAGTGTTTACTTACAGTGAACCTTTAACAGACATCACAGTGATTAGAGTAAAATTGTACCCCATTGCAGTCAACAACAAGCAGAACATCCACTTCCTCCAATCCTAGGATGCTTTGATCAGCTGTCAGAAAGAGAATCTGGGACTGGACATTGCAAAGACCAGCAAATTCTTTATTTATTTACAGCAGATGTGGGTTTACACAAATAATTCATGAAAGCTGGAAATCTGCCATAAATTAAAAGTTTATGCTGATGTTGCCTATAATTACCTAGAAGTTATGGTACCATGTTCTGATCACACGATTTTGCAAAAATTGTTCCTAGCATCTTAAATTCATTAAAATAAAATTTTACAGCCCTTTGTTCAATGTTTTGGTGAGAAGAAGAGAGCATTACTGTCAGTTATGAAGCCTTGGCTTATCTGATTTTGATTCCTGACTTTAGTACAGCTGTTTCTCCATGTGCATACTACAGAAAAGCACAAGAAGGTAGGTGTGGTTGCCATGAATTGCATCACTCAGCTATCCTGCCACAGGGATCATAAATAGCTGATGCTGTAGGCACTACCACTCTGGACCCACCATCACAATTACTCAGCAGTGATGATCCTCGAAAGCTGTTCCCAGCCAACAACTAAACATGACAGGTAGTTTCTATAAAGATGTAAGACTCTTCTGCTGAGTCACTTGCATCCAAGGACCATTTCACTGAACTGGCTGAGCCTCACTTAAAACTGTGCTGTAGTGCAAGACTCTTGCTACTGAATCGATTTTCCTTTCTTCTCTCCTTTCATAGGCATAGGCTTGTGTCAAGGTCTGAATGAACTCTGCACTGTGTTCTGCACCCACCCCAATCAATCTCTCTTGTCTAATCCTGTCTTGGAATTTGCATATAGACAGATCTGTGGGAACTCGCTTTGCTTCCCTTAAGTTCATCAAAAGACATCACATCTGAATAGAATGCAGGGTCTCTGATGAATAATAAAAACTTATGTTCAAAATATGAATTATAGAATTTTCAAGAAATAAAATTTTATCATAGTCCAATAAACACACAATAATTAAAGTAACAAGGAATTGGCCAACAAAGTACCTTTAATAAGTAAATATTGAAAGCATGTATTATATCGCTTCTTTGGGAGGAAAATGGGCCAACTCTATAGGTGGGTCCAAGCTGGAAAAGAACTGCTACTGAAATGTAGCTCCATCAGGATGCCACTGGAAGTCAATGGCGAGGAAAAACTTTCCCAGTGGACAGAGTTTCAGAGTTTTCACCTGTTTATCCACATTGTATAGAAAAAAGTGGCAAGGTAAGAATTTAAAGCGACTCATTGGTAGTGACCAATGACTTGGCTACTGCATATTACATACAAAATATCCAGGGACGATGTAAAGTTATATCTGTGGGGACAGTCACTAGTAAGCAAATCTTCTTATTGCACGTTAATGTCCATCAGATATTATTTACCATGGAGGAAATACAGAGATACCATGTAGAGAGAAAGTTGTGGCCAGGTGACATCAGCCAGCCTCTTCACTGGCTACCCTAGCTCTGGCACAATGAGCACCTGAGAAGAATTACCATCATGTCAAGAATCAAGAGTGTTTGGAGCCCCAGAAGCAAGATCTTCCCTTTTCCATGGCTGTTTGAGTACTGCTACGGCAGAGTATTCGACCTGAGAGCAATGAGGACCGAGGGCGAGCTCCCCAAGATGGCACCAACCTTTGAGGAGGCCAACTAGCTTCATGGTGGGAAGTAAATTTTCTTGGAAGTAACAGTAATTCATCTTGCCTAGAATTGACATATATTCTGGCCATCAGGTTACCTTTCCTATCTTGTAAAATGTTAGCCCACATCATTCTCGAAGGACTTACAGAAGTTGAGTTATCTCATCTGGTATTTCACGTACATTGTGTTGAACCAAATGACCCACATTACAGCGTAGCTGCAGAGGCAGCGACCATGCGACTGTGGGATTCATGGGTTCTCTCACATACCACAGCTCCCACAAGGCTGCTGGACTGATAGAGCAACAGGGTGGCCTTTTGAAGGCAGACCTAAGGTGTAAGCTTGTGATACCATGTGATAATGGGTGCCATCCTCCACTATATGTCATGTACCCCAAATCAAACACCACTATATGATGCTGTGCCCTCAATAGGTAGAATGCATGGGGCCATGAATAATGGTGTGGGAATTGGAGTGTCTCTGCCAATCCCCTAGTGATTCACCTGGAAAATGTATTTTTCTTGTAACTACAGTTTGAGACTCTGTGGATCTATAGGCAAAATATATCCGCAAAGATACACAGCAAGAGTCCTGTTAACTTTCAGTTATGCCTCCTGCTCAGTCACTTCAAGCTCCTTTTGCCAAGACAGCAGCAGCAAGGAGAAGAGCCACCCATCCCAGCAAAGTGAATTAACCATGATCATGAAGAGAAACCAGAGCTCCTATCACAAATGGGAGTAAGTTAAAAAATGTATTTGACACCCAGGTGATCCACTAGGGCATCCATTTATAGGCCGCTATCTGATTTTGATGATGACTGAACAAATGCACAGCCTGAGAAAGGAACACTGATCAGAAACTTGAGTCCCTTAGGGATGATGGTCTGGGTGCACCAGTAAGCTACATAGATTGGCAGAGATGCTAGCCAAGATTAGAAGGAACCTAGAATAGGCAGTAAAAAAAGGAGATGATATGGACCATTTGAAGCCCTATAACCAGTTGTTGTGTTCTGTGTTTTGTAACACTGACTTTACATTTAATGGATTCCCAGGGCAAAGACAAAACAGCATATTGGAAGACCTGTTCCCAGTAGGGTAAATGAGTTAAGACTAAGAAAGCAGATCTGAGTGGTGCCAGCAGGGGACTGCAGTGGGGGCAGCGGGTCCTCAGGCTCTCCCTTCAAGATGGAGGCACTCATTTCCCCACCTGCCAGGAGTTTTCCCAGCCAAGTTCTTCTCAGAAATGGTATTGGCTGAGCAGATGGTAATAAAGGAGAACCAGGTTACTATAGGTTTGCCTTCAGTCCGGTACATTTTAGGAAGGATTACTTAAGGAATTCAAGCATCTTGAAACAAATTTTCTTAAAGCCACCCATTTACCCCAATACCACAGCCAAGCCCTATGCAAGGGTATTTGTACTTCAGCTTAAGACTCCCCCCACTCATCATCCATTCACACTTAGAATATCATGGCTTTATCCTTACTGGAATTCTGGTGTGCACTTTTCCATGCCACCTCTTTAGCTCCGATGTTATGGTTACTGTGGCCAGTGACACTTTATAAACTGAAATCATGCCTCTTTGATACTTTTCTCAAGGCAACTTCCTTAGGAGACTGAAGCCATTCCCAGCAGGAAGCACCAGCCTTGCATGGTCCAGCCCTCTGGGCTCTGCAGCCTCCTGCACTCACCAGGGTGGGGCGTCCTGGACTGCAGCTCTTTCCCTTCTGCCCAGCACCTTCCCTCTCACTGCCTTTCTTCTGGAGTGTCCTCCCCTCCTTCCATTCCCTTCACCCGGCTGTGCTCTAATCAAACTTCAACTCATCAACTAGAATTTTACTTTCCTGGGAAACTTTCCCAAATAAGAGAGAGTAAATCTTCTATAACGAAGGTGACCGTGTGTCCTGGTTTGTCTGGGCTGTCCAGGTGTCCACCAGTAGTCTGCTTACTGCCCCTTCTTTGCTAACCTAAGCCTTCTGCTCCCGACCTGTAACGCCAGTTGGAGGTGGAAACTGTAGGCACAGAATATATAATCCAGTTCAGTTTCCAGAAGCCTCATAATATATTCTGTATTTGTGTTTTACAGGAGTTACGAGTTACAATGAGAAGACGGCCATCCCAAGTATTTAAAATAGTATTTGTTCCTTCTAGACATGATCTCAACTATTTAAAATATGTATTATCTTATTTGTTAATATAAGTTTCCTTAGAGCAACTGTAAGAATCATGAAGGTACTATGTTTATCTTGTTCATCATTGAATTCCCAGCATAGGGTAGAGTCATTGACAAATTGTAGAAGCTCAACAAATAATTCTTGAATGGAAGACAGGTTGAATGAAAACTGTTGGCACTGAAACATTATTCAATTGCTTTAACTGAGAAAGAACATTATTAGTTTATACTACCAATTATTATGGAATATTATATGTTCCATATAATCGTCAACGGTATGGAATTTTATCCTTTTTAAAACATTTCACCAGGAATGAAGTGGCTTCTGGTCTTGCTTTAATTTGCATTTCTTTGGTAGCTAGGAAGGTAGACATTTCTCTTTACTATTTATATCCTATTGTTAATTTTCCATTCATTTCCTGAGCTCTTTCATTTATTGTGATCTTGGTAATGTTCTCACATCTGCAAATAAATTTACTGATAATAGGTATTAATCCTCTATCTCATATATGGAGTGCAAATGTCTTCTTCTTCCTGCTTTCTTACTCATTTCATATCTATTGCTTTTCACATTCTATATGGTTAACATCTTATGGTAAAAGATCTGTCAACCATTTGTGTTATGGACTAAGTGTGTTTCCCAAAATTCATGTGCAGAAATCCTAATCCATAGGGTGATGGTGTTAGGAGGTGAAGCCTTTGGGAGCTGATTAGGTCCTGAGAGGGCAACCCTCTGAATGGGATTAGTGGCTTTATAAGAAGAGACATGAGAACTTCATCCCTCTGCTTTCTGCCACATGAGGACACAATGAGAAGACGGCCATCTGTACACCAGGAAGCCAGACACCAGATTTGCTGGGGCCTGCATCTTGGACTTCCCAGCCTCCAGAACTGTGAGCAATAAGTGTTTGTTGTTGAAGCAACCCAGTCTGTGGTAATTTGTTACAGTAGGCTGAACTGACAGAGAATTTTTTTTCATAATTTCATTACTTCTTTGGCATACTTCTCCCAACATTGTGAGAAATTCTTTTTAAAATGTTGTTCCTGGTTTTTCAAGAATTTTTAGGTTTTTTTTTAGTTTTTAGCCAAATTTTCTTTTGACATATGATATATATGATGAATTTAAATAATTTTCTCTCCATTCCTCTTTGCTACATAATAACTTTTTAAACATATCTAGTTAAGGATAAACTTTAGTCCAGCTCATTCTAATTCAGAATTATTATAGCTCATCCAAAGTACTGAGGTATTGTGTGTGTGAAACACTATCATGAACAGGATGGGGGCACAGTGAGATCAGCCCCTGCGAAGTGATACCTGGGAATCTAGCAAGGTGAGTGTACAGTCTTCTCACAGATTATGGTGTATTCGTGACCACCTGTGGGCCTCAAGGGTCCCCCTTTTGCAAGGGACTGCATGATGTCCTTCAAATTAACATTGTCTCCATATGAATGGCACATGAATCTGGGACAGTTTCTCCTTGTACACAACATGATCATTCTACAAAATGCTATCTAGCAAAAGGAATCTAATCTTTAATAACAAGATTTCCCCACAACCACTGTTAGATAAATCTCTGTCTGGTCATACAGAGGGGCGGCTAGAGAGAAGTGAAATTGTAAACATGAAAACATACAGCTCACTTCTCATCTAGACCCTAGATGGAAGTCAAAGATGACAACAGTAGTCTGACATTCTTAAGTCGTATCCTTTCATTTGTTAATTTCTTTATATTTGCTGGTACTTTCCTAGAATCTTATACACCATGCCCAGACTCTTACACACATGACCTTGTGAGGACATGCATGTATTTAAAAGAAGGTGAATGATATACAGGGTGCAGTCTGTGCTTACGGAAGTACACACGCCTGACCCAAGGGAACGTTGAACTTCATTCACGGATGAGCTGACTGCACCAAAATGGTGGCTCAGAGCTGTTTGCAAAGTTATGCTTTAGAAACAGATGTGAATGGGGGCCAGGTTAGGCCACATGTAGCTGAAACTTCATGCACCAAAAGTACATCCTTTTAGAAGAAGTTGAGCTTCAACACAAGCCTGAGCTTTCTACTAAAGACACTGACAAAAAGTGCATTCCTGCAGCTGACTTGAGATCATTAGTCTCCAAATGCCTCATAATAAACCTCATTTGTATTCTTTCTTTTTCTCAGGGAATGAAGTGGATCTCGGCCCATTTCTTTTCATCTATTTGAACTAAAAATTAGGTCTCTCATTTGTTTTACTGCTTTCATTTTTGAGAGAAGAAAATGATGAATGCATCCATGAAATTTTTCAGCAAAGAATGGCAATAAGAATTGTTCATTACCCAACATATATCCATTGTATTTCTAACTCCCTTTATCACTGTTGGATTAAAATTTGCTTTTATGAATATGAATACCGCCATTTCCTTCTAAAAAAATTGTTCTGTTTTGTTTGTTCTATTTTCTCGGCTCAGCTGACCTTGCACTTTAAATGTGATGGTGACTTCATTCAGATAATGTTACAAAAGCTAAAATGGAAAATGAAAATAAAAACTGTAAAAAGAAAATTGAAATATCAGTTTTTGTTTGCTTGTATTTAAGATTTAATAATGTTTTTGAATAACGAATGCATTGTAACTGGAGATCAAACTCAGGCAATATTGAATCCTGCTTTTAAAAAATGTCCTTCAAGTTTTAGTTGCCCCCTTCTCAAATGCAAATCACTCACTCAGCGCATCTTTATCTGTTATGCTAGTTACCATGATAGATGTTGGCATTACAGCATCAAACAAAACAGACAGAAATTCCTGAGCCTATGTGTTGAATACACAGATGGTATCTGTCTTATATATTCATCCAATGTTCTGTTTCTGTAGCCCAGGGTATACTAGTATCTCTTATTTCTCTTCCTCTGAGCCTGGTGTTGAAAGAATTTTAATAGTGCATAGAATTGAAACCAGGTTAAAGATATCCCGAGACCACAGCCGTTTACAGAAAACTTCGTAACGTTTAAGATCCAGTTAAGCTGGCCTGTGGCTGAGGCTCTTGACACAATCGTGCCCTCTATATTTCTATAAAAGGGAGAAAATGTATTTTACTTGTGGTCCTTTAAGTCATGGTTCAGGCTGAGACAAGCATTCTTTAAAAAAAAAAAATCACCTTTGATACTCTAGTGTCTACAAGCCAAATTTTGTCATGTCTAGCATTTAAGTATTTTAAAGATTAGAAAATTCATCCTCAGAAAGAAAATAAGAAAACCATTGTTGTGTGTTTACCAGGCCTGTCCTAGGCCTATTCACACATGCTACCCAAATTCAATGATTGCAGCCACCATTGAGATTATATTTTTTATAATATAACTTTGCTCAAAAACCACACATCTAGAGTCATGATGGAGTCTCACAAGGGCAAGACCGGGGAAGAGGAGGACCGCCGGCCTTCAGGGAGTCCGTGCTGAGAATGGTAGCCTTTCCCTCTGTGGATCCAAGGAGGACTACAAATCTCTAATGCACAGATCCAAGGCAGACAGTCAGACCTGAATCCAATTTCATGCTCAGATGGTCAGAACAGGACAGAAATTAATTAATTAATTAATTAATAAATAAGAAAAAAGAAGAAGGGGGAAGGAGCATCTTGTTAGACTTCCATTTGCCCATGACACTCTCTAATATGAGGGACATGTTCAGAAATAGGCCATAGCCCTCAGCAACATGTCTGACAAGCACGGGATAAAGACAGCCAGCGCCTGTTCAAAGAAGTAGAAAGACAGAAACCTCGGACACCCTCTGCCTAGAAAAGTGAGGGACCCGAAGACAGCAGGCTGAGGTATGCCTGATGATCATTAGTGGTAGATGGAATTTGTCTGAAGCTAGGAAAGAACTGAGAGTCAACACTCAAACCCATGTTTACCAAATGTGACACCCGACATGAAATGGAGGCTACCATGCTTAGCTCCATCTAAAGGAGGTGCAGTGAGAACCCAGCGCTTGTTAAGCCTGGATAGGCAGCCTTGTGCTGTGCTGGAGCTGGCCCAGTTCACCAAATGAACTCAAGAAACGGAAGCCCAGTCTTGTATGTGGAGTCTCAAAGGAGAAATGCTGGGGTAACTTGGAGGGATGCTGAAACTCTAAACAAGTTTTTAAGCTGTTCTTATCATTGCTGATGGCATGTTTCTGAGGATAGGGGCCAATGAGTGAAGAGACAAGACTGACGGAAGTTTCAGGAGGAGGATTCTGGGCTGTGATGGTCATGCCTTTTGGAGCTGTGTTTCAGTGTCAGTGTTCAGCTCTGCAGCATTCTCCCTTCCTTGCATAAACCTTTTTCACCATGGCTGAGTGGATTTGCTTTTTAAATTAAAGTGCATTAAAATACATTTTGGTGATAATAGATTGAAATGTTTACAATAAATATAATTACAAATGTACTTTGCTATCACAAAGCAAGAATGGAAATCACTAATGTACCAATTTAATGCTGCTGTGAATAAATAGAAAAAAATTTAGCTGGTAGGCTGAAAAATTTTTACCCACATTTGAAAAATTTTGTAAATAAAGCTAAACACTCATCAGTAGCTTTGCACTGTATTTTAAAATCTGTATTGATACATAACTGAACCTATTGATGGGGTAAGTGTGATATTTTGATATTCACATACAATGTGTAATGACCAAATCAGGGTACTTATCACCTAAAACATTTATCATTTCTTTGCACTGGGAGCATTTAAAATCTTTTCCTCTATTTTAAAATATATAATAAATTATTGTTGACTATAGTCACCCTACTGTGTTATCAAACACTGGAACTTATTTTTTCCGTCTAATTCTATGTTTTTACCCATTAACCAACCTCTCTTCACCCCTCCCAGCCTCTGGTAACTGTCAATAAAAGCATTACCTTGACTGAAGTGTGTCTCTCTTTGTCCGTCTTTCCAGAAGACAACCCTGGCATGGGAGGTTTTCTGATCTAACTGTTGGATATCAAATTTTTGGCAGCTTTCTGACATTGTTTCATAATTTCTATGGCCTGCTATTTGCTTTTCTGTTAATGTCTGTATATATTTTCTAACTTGGAACCAACCAGACGGGCCTCCTTATCCAAAGTATTTCACGCTGAGATGTTAAGGGGGAAAATGCTTTTCCAGCAATTGCTTGGCCTCACTCCTCTGAGGCTAAACCGTTCTGTCAGTTGTTACATCTGGCACACCTCTGTTCAGTCGCATTTCATCTGGTTTTATTCAATTCTAATTCAGCAGCTAATTCTACTTGAAGAACGAACACAAGATAGAGTTGGTCAGATTTACCGTAGTACATGAAGACAGAGATGTGGGGATCTGGGTGCTGCCGCTTCTGAACCATGGCTAAGTTGACAAAATAATTTTGTATGAAATGGTAGCAGTCAGGGCAGTTGGCCACGTTACATAGTCAACAGGAAGGTCAGGCAAAGGGGACAGGGAAGCAGCACATTCATTGATTAAGCCTTTGCTATTCACATACATTTTCATGGATCACAATCTCAGTGAAAAACTCAGAGGTCCAAGCAGTGAGTAACTGCTGCCAGTACCATTTCAAGAGTTGAAAAGAAGACGTACATGGGAAATGTTAGCTCTGAAACAGTATATTGTCCAGTCCAAAAACACAAATAAAATGACCTTTTAGTAAGTAGGGTGGGAGGAGACTGAGAAGCCCAGAATCAACCCTTTGCTCATGGCTTCACAGGCACTCTGCCTTTCCAAAGTAATCCTTGGGCGCTTCTGAGCCAGTGGCAAAAGTGGCCATTTGAATGGGCCGTGGTGCTCATCAATGTTGCCTGCGTGTTCAGGTTCACTTCGGAAACATAGTGGTAGAACATTTGATAACAGAGATTACATGACACACTGTGGGCATTGTCTCAGAAGCCTGTGTGTTTATGTGTTTTGTTTGTTGTTTGTTTGTTTTACATCCATTTATTTAACAAAGGTTTATTGTACCAAGCACTGTGCTTTGTGTAGGGGAAACGACAGTGAGCAAAAACAGATTTTGTCTGTTGCAAATCTGTATATACGTCAACGGAACCCGTTATTCAGTAAACAGGAATGGATCCGCTTTGTTTTGTTTTCTGTAAACTGGGAGCTGTCTCTTCTCTGTGGCATGAACGCAGAGCTGTTGATTTCCAGCCTTACTCTTTTATTTGCTCATTTCATGGTCTTAAGCCATAGAATCCCTCAATTTCCTCATCTATATAAATGGGGAAAATAACTCTAAACTCCCAGGGATTAACCAATTAGGGATTTCAAAGGATTTGAAAGTCTCTTTCATGGTTTTTCAGTGTTATTTTTCTAGCAGTCTTATTAATATGCTTCATCTGTTGTAGTTTTGTAAATTGTAACCAACAAGTTCTTTGTCCTTTATTATACTCACCACCATGGATCTTTATTCTTGATTAAATTTGTTGTTATAAAGATCCCTTTTCACTCTTGGAATTGTATTTTCTATTCCAAAGAATTCCTCAGCATAGGGAAAATTGTGTTTTCATATGTCCCCTTCCAAACTACAGTGTTTTTATGTTTTTTAAATTATCTAAGTATTTCATATTATTTCAATACAGAGGAGGGCAAATTTGCTTGAGAGACGGAAATTGAAGGGAGAAAGAAGAGAAAACACATTTAAATGTTCCTCACAGAAAATGTAATGTCTAACAGCAGACTATTTGAATATATGGTCTTCAATGTATTTGTGTATGTTGAAGATAAAACAGAATTGATGAATAAAATATTCTAATAAAATTCCTGAAGCCAAAACTATATCTACTATCTGTGTACAGGAACACATAAGTGCAGTGAAAATACTTCCTAAACTGTAGTTAAGTAATAAATTATATGACTGAGATATTTTAAATCATACTTTGTTTATAATATCATCTTTTTATAATCCCTAACTTCTAATTAATGCAAAATAAATCACCCACCTAACATGTTCTATAATTTCCAAATTACCTGCATCTCATAACCAAATCATTCTTTATTGTGTTTTAAAATTATAAGTATATGAAAATGTCTTTCACTGATAGTATTTTTGTAAGTTTACCAATTCTCATATTTTTTCTGTATGTTCTGCAAGACTAAAATTTCTGTATCTTTATCAGTCAGGCCAAAACTTAATTTATTTATGACACTGTGACAAGGGTATATTCTCCTTTCTTAGACTAAAACACACCCCATTCTTATCCAAGAATATTACATCTCTTCCATTTCACTCACATATGCATTCATTCTATATATGGCGTACCCTGCAAGCAATTATGCTCTTTTTATTTTTCAAGCGACTTTATTTACTTATAAAATCCTCAAAAGGGCACAAGCGACAGCCTCAGCCTTTTGCCACAGCCCTTATTGCTGTGCATACTGATGAGCAATTCATAAAATATTAACCAAGTTTGTGTCTAGGGTAAAATATGAGGTAGAGGTTTGACAGTGAGCTGTGTAATCAACTGGAGGTTTCCATTTTATGCTTCAGAAGGTGTGAGGAAGGCAGTTTTTTCAGCTTTCCCTCCCAGGGCCAGTGGGGCAATGTTGGTGGACAGCGTGAATCCGTGCACTGAGACGCAGGCATTCTGGGTTCATGACTAAAGTATCTTCTTCCCTGTCTTTCTGATGCCCCTGCCATTTTTATGAATCAGAGAGAAAGAAAGCACTCTATCAAAACGAGCTCCACTATGAGATGTGATCAGGTTTTCAAAGGAAAGAAATGGCGCTGTGATAGGAAACAGCAGTGAAATCTGTGTGATATTGTGAGAGCATTTGGGCTGAGACGTGAGGAGTGGAAAGCCCAAAGCCTGGTGAAGGGCAAAGGGAAATGTTTCCAGGTGAGGGAAAAGCAAGTGCAAAGTCTGCTCATGAAATAAACCATATCATGTCCACGGGGATAATGATGATCTCCACAACCCCTACATGGAGTACGGTTAAATTGGCTACAGACTACAGGTTTAATCATGATTATGTCCATCAGTGGCCATAAGAATTAGGTGTCAGTCAGGAACAGTGAAGTGAAAGCAACAATTAAATTTCTGCGGGGGGCAGACAGGAAGGGTTGGTGTATACAATTTGCCCAACACAGGCACACAGAATATTAGAGCAGGTCCTCAGAGATTCTGTTTGTAGTGGGCATCCAAATTGAGACCGTCACTAGGTGTCCAGGCAGGGGGAGGAAAGTCAAAGAAGATGGTGTGGCCTAGGGAGCCCCGAAGCCCCAGATAAAGGGGGCAGAGACCTGAAGTGCCTGGAGACAAGTTGGGGGCAGTAGTCTGTGTTCAGCCCAAAGAGCAGCAAGGGCAATAAGCCACGCAAGGCGGTGTCATATGGTGACCCTCCAGACCAAGTCCTGGGCGTCTGCCCCACAGTCCTCACAGTGGGCTGGAACAAAGACAGCCAGGTGACTTTTGGGAGCAAAATTAAAACACCGGCTTCCATGCCAAACTTTCGAAAGTCATGCTAAGAGGGATTCTTTGTGCAACTTGTTTATGACATGCCTCAACGTCTTTGTCTTCGTATGTGTGTGTATGTGTGTGTGTCTGTGTGTGTGGTGTGTGATGTGTGCACGCACATGCTTGGAGTGGTTGAGCTGCTGGGATCAGCAAGCGTATATTTTTCATTAATTTGAGACATTTTGGAACATCACTTTTCAAATATATCTCTTCTGCTTCTCCTTTCTTCTCTCCTTCAGAAACTCTAATTATACAAAGCGTATAATTAGAGGCCACTTGAACTTGTGCCACCAATCACCACACTGTTCATTTCTTGTCTTTTTTTCTCTGTGTGTTTCATTTTGGATAGTTTTCTATGTTTTCAAGTTCACTAATCTTTTCCTCTGCAAGGTCTCATCTGCTAATGACCTCACTTAGTGTATTTTCACCTTTGCCACTGTCACCTTCAACACTAGATGTTTGATTTGAGTTATTTTTATATTTTCTAAGTCTCTGCTGATAACAGGCTCATTTTCTTCCTACAGTTTTTTGATCATGTGGAATATAGCTTTAATTCCCATTATAATGTCCTTATTCACTAATTCTATCATCTGTATCTATATATTTAGATCTGTCTTGGGAGATCTGTTTATCTCCTTCTTTTCATGATAGATAGATAGATAGATAGATAGATAGATAGATAGATAGATAGACAGACAGACATTTTGTTGTTTGTTAGGTGGGGCTGAAACAGCTTTGGTTGAGGGCTGCGTGTGCCTCCTGCTGAGGCAATACCCTTCTGTGTGCCCTGATGATGTCCCATGAATTACAAGCACTTTTCTCTCTGGTTGGTGGGAACACATGATGTTTCTTGCCTTGTGTCAGCTCCAGGGCTATTCCTCCAGGCCTTTTTGAGTGGTTCTTTCCCCAGCCTAGGGTAGTTTCCTGGTCCTCCCATGATGTACTTCAGCTAAAGACTTGAGGGAGGCCTCTGTGAGTTTCGAAGTTCCCTCTCTCTGTGCAGCTCTCTCCTCCTGGGTACCCTCCTGGGATACTCTATCCACTTGGCCTCTACGGGGTCTCAGCCCCACCTCCTCAGTGCAAGGATGAGCCAGGTCCTCCTGGGGAACCCCCACTGCACAGCAGCCTGGATGCACTCTCCCGGCAGGAGGTGGCGGTGCTTCCAGAGCTGATGCTGTTTCCCACCTCCGACGGTCATTGTCCTGTGCTGGCTGATGCCCAGTGTCAGAAAACCCATTTCATAGTTCTGACTGTGTCTTTAGTTGTTTCAGATGGGGGGAAATCCATTCACTGTAACTTTATATTGGTAAGAAGAAGAATTGAAATAACCAAGATCTACTTTTCTGAAGTTATTAAAGACCCTTAGGTAAGTGCAAGAAGTGAAGCTAGATGGAGCAGAGAATCGGTCACAAACTGCATCCAATAATGAAAAATTAAATAACATAAAACAACCAGAAGAGTCGCTAATATTTATTAATGGCTTCAGAGTACTTGGCACTATTCTAAATGTATGAATTATTTTACTTATTACTCTAAACAATTATTTGAAGTAGGTACTTTCAAAACCTTCACCATATATATTTTTCAAAAAACATAAGAGAGAAAGAGATTAAGTTAATTGTCCAAGAAAGTGCAATTTTTCAGAGCTGGGAGAGGACCCAGGTCAGTTACGTCGGGTTTAGTGATGAGTTTAGAGATGGGACTGACAAAAGCTACTCAGAACAAAGCAGAAGCTGCAGGAACCTTAAGGAAGGACATTAAGATAAACCCTACTAGCTTTGTTAGATATTCAGTCTCATCATCACTACTGGGCACACCCTTGTCTTTTCCTCAAGGCCAGTGCAGTCTGGAACAAACACAACTCTGTACTGCTATGAAATCACAGCTTGCTGTGTGACCCTCATTCTCTGCATGCACATGACTTTCTGCTTCTCTGAAGACCATAAGCCAGACACCCCCATCTTGGTCTTGAAGTTTTCTCATGTTTTAGACAATACCACCGACAAAAAGTATCCTCTTTCCTTTGTTATTTTCTGATATGCCTGTGCTCAATGAACCTGTTAAAATGAACATACTCCACTATATAAACACATAGATACATATCATGTACCCATGAATTTCAAGTAGGGGTAAGTTCTTAAATGATTGAAATTCACCCATCCAACTTTCTCACCATCCATCTCTGGCACTGTTGCATAGGACCTGTGAAAGCCGTATCATACCAGTATAGTGGTACGGATGGATTTCCTTTACCATTCCCTGTCTTTTAAGATTTGATATAAACGTGTACAGGCCCTAGTAGCACATGGGATGGAAGCTTGTGGAAGGATGTACAAGGGCAAGCTGTTTGTGGCTTTCATGTTTGAGGATCCTGCAGTGCCTCTGCTGGTGCTCTGAGATAACACAGCACCTGTGCCTACAGTGTGCAGCCTCCTCCTGGGGCAGGTCAGGCCCTTCTCAGTCTTGCATCGCCTTCAGGTCATTCCTGCCACCCTCCTCCCTCATGTGTCCTCCATCACTTGGGGCAACATCCCTGGACCAGAGGCCTTTCTTGAAGAGCCCACTGTGCAGCTTTTGTAACAAAAATGTATACAGCACAGCATTTCCTAAGAAGGAGAAATAGAACCAAGATCCTATAATTTGAGGGACACAAGAGCTAGAGATGCTCCAGGTGCCAATTAATGGCGACACGTTAGGAAACACCCACAGGTGAGAAAATATCATCCAGGCAGTCAAGAGTACACTATTCACTAACAAACATCCGTCAAATTGCAGAGGCTGTGGCAGCACACAATTTCTGTCTCCCTCGTGTTACAGATCTGTCTGGGGTTTGGCTCTGCTCAACATTCTGTTCAATTTATGAGCAAGTCTGATGGAGTCACTATCTGGGACACTGCCAGTCTTCAAAGCAAGGCAAGATAAGGGGACTCACGAGCCGGCTCTTGACACGTCTGCTCAAAGATGACGCAGGTTATTCTTTCTCATGTTACACTGGACACACAAGTGGCATGCCACTCAGCAAAGTGGGTCCTTGGCTTAGGGGACCCTCCCAATTCTCCCATCAGGAAGGATAGTGCAGCCCCATGGCCAAGCCTGATATGCTCTAGGGCAGGAGGATGAGGATCTAGAGCAATAATAAAATCTACCATGAGGAGTAAGGAATGTCCCCATTGCAACAGACTTCACTTGTGACTTTAACTACTCAGCCTTGGGGCCTCGCAGAGATAAGCAGAGTTGCAAGCTATGTGGCCTTGCACATAGAAGGAAATGTTAGAGTATATCCTGGATTACAAGAATTGGCAGTGGAGCAGCTAAGTTATTGTTGTCCCCAGCAGGGTACAGGCTGGAGTAAAAGAGCTACTGACACCAAAGACCATATCATCATGTAAAAATGGAGTGAGACCCTCAGTTTCTGATGGGAAAATAGCATGCAAGTCTAAGCGATTCAGACTGGCATCCCCAGGGTGGCAGCTCAACCCCACCTTGTCCTGTCCGTGTAACACAAGTGTGAGAAATTCAGAACACAGATGTCAGTCAATAAAAGAATGAAAGCCATTCTGTCAGAAGATTGAACAAAGATGTTCTTTCAGTTTAAAGACCTCACGGCCCTGGGGAAGCCAGGTAAAATGGAGTTTAATTGTCTCATTTAAGAAATCGAGATTATTTTATTCACATAAAAATGTCTTGGATAAAAAAGTATAATTGCTGAGGCCATAGACAACACCCAGGAGAGGAGCTCTCTGAATTGGCAGCAAGTTTAAAAGCTTCATTTCTCTCTTTCAAATGTGACGCTGAAGATCAATTTAGCTATGGGATTAGGAACAACAAGCTGCATAGAAAATCACTGAATGAAGTCTACAGGAAGGGCTGACTTAGAGAGGACGTCATGTTGTGCATCATTTTGAAAACAGAGCACGCTGCATGGAGATGTTTTAATTGTCCTCCACAGCCATTGCATAAAACTACATCGATGCATTCGGAAGTCCCTTGGCAGATAGCATCAGCCCACTGGGGTAGAGCCTCAGGCTGACACACCACCCATTCCAGCAACTTCCACTGGTTCAGAGCTTTCCCCAACTGGCGATGGGACTCTGTTCTGAAGGCCCACCATTATTGCTGTTGTAACTTCACTGTTACTATTAATAATCACAAAGAGTGCATCAGCACATAACTGTGTATATGCAAAGTGGCTTACAATACAATTTTTTTTTCAAACTGATGAGAATATCAGGAACTGCACTCCCCACCTCTCTCTCTCTCTGCTTCTCTCTCTCTCCGTCTCTGACACATACACACTCTCTCTATATGTAGTACACAGATACGCTATGTATACTACATAGCCACATACAACGTGTCCACTGATTATATTGCCAGCGGGCCATACTAAATAAGAGAAGACTATAACAACATAATCGAAATGTAGCACTATAAACAAACAGAACGTCTGGCAGTGAGTCTGATCCATGTGTAATCACGTTCCGGATTGCTATGAGAGAAGGAGCTCCCCAAGGGACCTGGGAAATGATTCAGTTGATGGGATCATGGGATCAGCAACAACGACCAAAGGACAAAAGGAATGGCCCATACCAAGTAGGGAAGCCAAGAGAAAAGAATCAGAAATAAGGAGTTTATCAAGTACTGAACAAAAAAAATGAGAATTGAAGAAAGGGCACTGAATTTGCTGTATCTGAAGCCATTGTTGACTTATTTAAGGAGGGTGGTGGGTAACGTTATATTGTAGTGTCTAAACCATTCAATCTCTCATCTGTCCAAGTCACGGGTCCACGGGGGGAGTCACACACAGGCAGCCCCTGGCCCCATGGAGCATCTACTGTATCTCTGTGATTTCCTACATTTTAGACAACGACCTCTTATAAGAGATGCATTTTCCACTACAAAATCATGTGTGGGTACACACATACACAAACATGCACACACACACCCCACTGGAACAAAAGTTTCATTAAGGAACACCTGTATTTACCAAATGTGATCAACATTTCTTTTCCATTCTATTTAATTCAATTAAAAACCTAATGGTGATGACCAACTGAAGCAATTCCACAACCACGCACTGGGTTTCAAGCAGTGCTGAACATACACGCAGCCAATATGGCGCCTGGAGCTGGCAAGTCCTTCCAGCCCTGGGCCTTTACTGGAGAGGAACTGGGTGTATGGGGCCTCAGTCCTCAAGAGCAGAGGCGGACCCTGAGGGGACTTCAGATCCAGGAACTCTGGGTATTGGTGAGGGAAGAAAAGGGGGAGAGGGAGAGGGAAGCAGGGGGCCGAGTCACTGGGGAGACCTGGCCCCCACAATGGATTCCAGGTTCCAATGTTGCAGCTGAGAGGACACGGTGAATAGGGATCCCCAAACCCAAGATTCTCTTCCTGCGAGAGCTTCCACTTCAATCCATCGGTACTAACTGACGCCAAGAGCAGGACCACCCAAGGATGGAGTGATTCTGGTGGAGGGGGCAGGCAAGAGGGCCAGCCTGGGGCCCTGAGTGGCTGAGCAAGCAGGACAAGCTTTCTCTCCTTCCCTACGCTTCTCCCACCTTTGCTCTACCCTCATGGACATTCTGCAGACCTTGCTCCAGTGTGCTTTCCCTTGTGCTCCAGGCAAAGGCAAAAGACATGGCAATACTCCAGGGTTCTCCAAGGAGGCGTAGGTCACTCCGGTCCTCCTAGGACTCAAGACTGAGCTAGAGCAAGTGGAAGATGGGGTTGGGCCTTGGAGCTTCTTCCCCTCCTTTTCTAGGTCAGAGGTACGTCTCCTTCCTGCTCACTCCCATCCCCTTCCCCGCTCCTCCTCTGTCCAAGGAGAAGGTGTGCAACACCTGCCCTGTGCATTTCATGGGTGCATAACAGGTACTAAAGGAGGCCTTTCCTTCAGTCTCCCCAAGGCTACGTCTTGCTCTGCCGAAGTTCAAAACACTGACATACATGGAGATGAAGGACAGCATCCCAGGCAGAGCTTCACAGTCATGCGTTCTGCAGGGGGCACTCGACAGCAGTGAGATCTCTACTCTCTGCCCTTCTCCTGGGAGCTCACACATGCACAAGGGCACACGAGGCTCTGGCACGCAGCCACGGAAGGGCTGTCTGTGCTCTGGGTCCCACACTTTCCAGCTTCATTATTCTCTCGGATTCTTTTTCTCTGTCCCCACTTCCAGCTGACCTGGCAGTGAACCCAGAGTTGAATCCCTTGGCCATTTTCTATTTAGTATTCTGTCCTGGTATCTCCTTGGCTACTTCCCCTCCTGGTGGAGAAAGTGCTGTTGAGAGAAGAGTGAAGTGACGCAGGGCCAGCCTGGGAAAGGATGTTGACAAAAAGCAAAGTTCCCCTCACTTCCTGCTCTGCTCAGGACAGAGCTGCTATCTCTCCACCGCATGCAGATGCAAAGTAGAGTTTGTTTTTGTCCATACCAAATACAAACTAATTTTTCTGTATCACTGGCCACAAAAATATATAATCAAGTCACCCACAAAAAAATGAAGTAGGGACCTAAGATTTTTTATTCTCTAAATTTTTCTCAAAATAGATGATCCCCCAAAATACTTTAATAAGATTGAAGACTGATTCCCAAATAGAGGTTAGACATGCTTGAATTTGCTAGCCTTTGCATATATATATAAGTAAGGGAACTCTAGAAATAAAACCCTTAGCACATTATTGATTTGATATAAATATCTATTTTGTGGCAAAGCTGTTGTGCTAAGCACAGAATTTCCCATAAATTTGCTTCACAATATAAGATAGATGCTATTAGCTCAATTTTGTAACGAAAAAAATGAAGAGACAAAGAGGTTAACAACCTTGCCCATAAACACAAGCAGCAAGTGGCATGTTCGAGACGTGAATCCCACGTGGCTGCCGACCCGCTTGCTTAGCTACAAAAACACACCGTCTCAGCATTTAAGGAGCTCTAAGGAGCTAAGAAAAGAGCCACTGTTGAGTATTGGTCTTATAATTATTGTCCCAGAATGTTGCTTTGTAAGCATAATATAATGAATTAAATACTGTTATATCAAAGACAACTAGACACTATCCTTCAGGTACAGACCATAGGAAAACACACAATAATCTAAATTAACTCCCCAAGCCAAAGGATAAAACCAGCTTCAGTGAAAGCCTTAAGAATAATGCTTTGTTCATTACATTAAGGAGTGTAGGGCAAATGACAGACATTGGCTGTACCGCCTTGTTTTAAGGAAACCTCTTCCCTGCTGGAGACACGGGTTGTACAGCTCCAACTCAGTCATTGCCACTGGAGACCATAAGCTCCCTAAGTTTACCACCATATCCATCAAGCAGCGTGTTGAGTGAAAGCAGAAAACTCATTTGATTTTTCTATTTGTCAGCAATGTTGAAGATTAAATGCGAATAAGCTGGAGGCATTTTCTTTGCAGGCAAAGAGAAAACTATCTAGTCTCTGTCTGTCTGTTACCCTGTTTGTCTTTATCTTTGCTCTCACCTGGAAACTTTGATGTCAAAAACATTATCAATTTCCAAACAGTTGTGATAACTAAGCAACATACACTTAAAGGATTCTGCTTATAAGAAATAAATACGTGTCCTTTTCCTGAAGAAAAAAAAAAAAAAACACTATGATTTTACTGGGATTAGACAATCGGCACACAACACGGTCGCTTAGAAACTTTTCTCACACACAAATGCAATATAAAATAGCTTGAAACAAAGAGAACAAGTGCTGCTAACTAAAGATATCTTCCCAGCACCCAAATCCTTTGCCAACAGTTACATGTCCTTTAAAATCTGTTCTGAAGGATCATCTTTGGTCTTATATCATGGATGAAAGCTATAACCATGCAGAGATTTTACTTTTGTTATTTGCCTTAAAACACTGCAAGCCACTTTGCTTACTAATTCATGATACAAGTTTGAAGCATCTAGATTTGATTCAAGGCTCTCTTATAAAGTTTTCTCTTTTGCCATTGCTGTTAGGAAACGTCCTAGCTAAACTTTCAGCCATTTTCTATCGTTTTGTTTTTAAATTTTGACTTGAGCTTTGACTGGCCAAAAACCTATGCGACGTGAGAGTATAACAGGGTGACCCCCGCCACCCCGTTCTCTGCCTCACAGGTGATGGGGTGCTCTCAGGATGGGTTTCGTTACCCTTGCAATAGCAGAACTTAACACTCAGGTCTTTGCTTCAGGGATAAACACCTTTGGGCATCTTCTCTCATTTTCAAATTGGTTGGAATAATGAACAAGGTTCAGAAAATTCTTTAACTGGACGAGACCCCAGGTTCCTGAAATTTCTCGAACATTTGTCTCATTCTTCACCTTCTGGCTCCCTTTGACATTCTATCAGGGGGACAGTGTCCAGCTCTGCCTGGCATAGAGCCAGTGCCCAGCACATCCTAACTGCTCAGTATATACTTGCCAAATACACACACAGATTAACGTAAATTATTTTTGATAATATCTTTTTTATTATTTACATTACAGATTTTTATGGTAACATAAAACATACATACAGAAAAACACCCAGCACAAAGATATGGCTGAGTGAAACATCACAAGGGGGACATTCCCCATCCGGGTGTGGAGACAGAACTTTGACAGAGCCCTCAGAAGCGCTGCCCTGGGGCCTTTGGAAACCTCCCAAAGACCCCTTCCACATCCTCATTTTTGTGGTGGTCACTTCCTTCCATTTCTTTATGGTTTAATCACCCAAGCGTGGGTCACTACAAGCTACTGTTTACGGTTGCTCAATAAAAATGTTTTTAAAAACTGGATGATACGGGCCGGGCGCAGTGGCTCACGCCTGTAATCCCAGCACTTTGGGAGGCCCAGGCCGGCGGATCACGAGGTCACGGTCAGGAGATCAAGACCATAACACGGTGAAACCCCGTCTCTACTAAAACTACAAAAAAATCACCTGGACATGGTGGCGGCGCCTGTGGTCCCAGAGGCTCGGGAGGCTGAGGCGGGAGAATGGCGGGAACCCGGGAGGCGGAGCTTGCAGTGAGCCGAGATCGCGCCACTGCACTCCAGCCTGGGTGACAGAGCGAGACTCCGTCTCAAAAAATAAAAAATAAAAAAACACTAAATGATATGATTTGGCTCTGTGTACCCGCCCAAACTGCATGTTGAATGGTAATGCCCAGTGCCTGAGGAGGGAGCAGCTGGGTGAGACGCTCGGATCACGGGGACAGACTTCCGCCTTGCTGTTCCTGCGATAATGAGTGAGTTCTCACGATATTTGGTTGTTTAAAAGCGTCTAGCACCGCCCCTGCTTTCTAGCCCTCTTGCTCCAGCCACGTAGGATATACCGTCTTCTCCTTCACCTTCTGCCGTGATTGTGCGTTTCCTGAGGCCTTCCAGCCATGCTTCTTGTACAGACTGCAGAACTGTGAGTCAATTAAACCTCTTTTCTTCATATATTACCCAGTTTCAGTTTGCTCTTTACAGCAATGTGAGAATCAACTAATACACTAGACTTGGGGCAAGTCTCTTTTACTTACATTCCCTTCCACAGCCCTTTATTTGCCTGATAATTTATCTGCTGAAAATTCTGGACATAGTATCTGACAGTACCATCTCCTTCAGCCTGCATTTTGCTGATTGTATGTTCCTTGTGCAGCTCAACTCACCTCTCTACCTTTTGTTTTTCCTGCAGATTGACAGCTGTATCCAGAGACTTGATGAGACTCAGGTTTGATCCCTTTGGCAAGAGTTGATGAGACTCAGGTTTGATCCCTTTGGCAAGAGTTGATGAGACTCAGGTTTGATCCCTTTGGCAAGAGTATGGGTGTCACTCTATTGTTTCATCAGAAAGCACAAAATATTGAAATTTCATTCATTTTTGGTGGTAGCTGCTGTTTATGGTCAAAGCCTACACCTATTCTTTCACAAGGGTTGCAAAGAAATATCCTAATTCTATCTTTTTAAAAGCTGTTTGGAATAATTTTTAAAAGAAAATAATTTCTGTTATCTCTTTTTTTAATTATCTAATGCTACATTTTGCATTTTAAAAGTAAGTACAAGTGCTTGATTCTTTTCTTGCATTTACCTAGTTCTCAAGACAATGATTTTTTCCCTGTCATCTTCAAAATGCAACCAGTTGTTAATTTTTAATATCATTATGAACTTATGAATTTAAACCTATCTGTTGGGTTTCAATTCATTATAATTTTTATCCCTTTTGAAGCTCAAATTGTCCCATATTTGGCCAAAGGGGCCTTTTAAAATAAACTCCTGAGTCTTTTGAAGTGAGTCTACAAATCTTTGATAGCTTCCTTATTATCTGGTATGTCAAGATGTTCCGACTCTGTTTCTTTTAATGGAAAATGATAATTCAAGGCCACAGTCTTGGCATTAAGGATGTTCATTGCTGTCTGGTTAGTCATCATTGTTAGGCCTTTTCAGTAGAAAAAGCTAGGAATAATAGACAGGTAGATATGTAATTTAATTATCTATTTAAAGATAAAATACTTCTTGAGGACCTACCAATGCTTTTGATTTAAACTTCAAGTCTAAAGCATTCATATTTCTCTTCTTCTAATTAAATCTCTATATTCGTTCTTTAATACGAAGAATCCTGGCTCTCAAAGACACAGATGATAATTTATAATGTCTCCAAAGGGTTCATTGCTTTCCCACATTGCACAAATAAGTCTCAGAATAACAGTACTAGGCTACCAACACTGAGTTTGATTGCTAAGAATAGTTTAAATATATGTATGTATGCTCATTCTCTCTCCAATTTTTATCTTGTACTTTTCTACATTGTCATGTCTCATAACCATTTCATACTATGCTGTCTGTTTTATCCATTTAGTCTTAGTCCCATCAGTAAGTATACATTTATTTCACTCTATTTAAAATGTCAGTTTGTCTGCAGTCATTTTGGCTTTCTGAAGTTTGCTCTCTCAGTGATTCTGTAGGAAGAAGTCAGGAAAGAAAATTCCCTAGATTATTAAACATTGACAATTGTTTGTCTGGGGTTTGTGTACTTGAATGCCAGTTTTGCTAGCTATAAAATTCTTGGCTCACATTTTTCTTTACCTTGGGTTTTTTAAACATGTTACTCCATTTTCTTCTGGCATAAAATATTGGTGTCTTAAAGAAAAGCTGATGATAATCTAATTTTCTTTTCTATATAAGCCATGTCTTATTTTGCCTAGATAGTCATCAAATTATTATTGCTCTTTTTCTGTAAAATTTAGTAATTTTACTAATGTATGTCTTAGTTTAGTTGTTTCCTTTATATTTCCTGGTTTATAATGAGTTATTTTGATTCATAGCTTCAAATCTATTTTTTAATTGAAAGAAAGTTATTGATTGCAAATTTTAGTATTTGTCATTATCTGTTGTTTTGGCTTCACACATCAGTTTCCTATTCAGTTGTCTTTATCTGTTTTCAATGTTTGCCACTTTCATGCTTTCAATTATCTTCATTGTCTTTTTAATTTTTTTTCCTTTTTTACCTTCTGCTTCTCCTAAGGTAACATAAGTTGTGTCCATTCAATCTTTTTTTTAAGACTGTATTTCTAAAATTTTTATTTTGTATTTATATTATTTCTTAAATTTTTCACCTCATTGCTAAAATGTTTGTAATTATGATTTATGTTCTTTTATGTCTCACATCTTTTTTAAACCTTTTATCTCATTCTGAAATTATACTTTACAATTTTGCTGTTTTCTCAGGATGTCTTTTTATCTTGTTTTCATTGTCTACCAAGATGTTATTCTACTTCTTATTCTCTTTTTTCTTAAAGTAACTTTGTATGGAATTTGACCTCCATGCTTTCCTGTTGATTTTATGTAAATTTAATTTTCCTGGATTTTTAGAAGGAGGCTTGCTTCAGATAGCTTTTTTATTATCTTGTAAAGAACTCTCTTTTATGTTGTTTTGTATCATTTTTAAAGATATAGCAGTTTGCTTTTTGACATGTCATGTCCCTATTCCTCTCCTCCACTTTCTCTTTCTTTCTTTTCCATGGTCATTTTCTCGCTCAGTTATAATCCTCTAAGTTGGGGTCCCCAATCCCCAGGCGGCGGACTGGTACTGGTCTGTGTCCTGTTAGGAACTGGGCGCACAGCAGGAGGTGAGCGTCAGACCAGAGAGCATGACCACCTGCGCACCGCCTCCTGTGGGATCCCAGAGAACATGACCGCCTGAGCTCCGCCTCCTGTCAGATCAGTGGCATTCAATTCTTACACAAGCAGGAACCCTGTTGTAAACTATACATTCGAGGTTTTGTGCTGCTTATGAGAATCTAAGGCCTGATGATCTGAGGTGGAATAGCTTCATCCTGAAACCATCCTCTCCACGAAACTGGTCCCTGGTACCAAAAAGTTTGGGGACTGCTGCTCTAAGCAATTTTCCTCATTTCAGCACTCTACCCTGGAAGGATGCCCTGGAAGACTAGTTTCAGCAGTTAATAGGGTCCAGACCCAGCCTCTTCCGACCTTACCACAGACCCCTTGCACGCAGACTCAGAAAAATCCTCTCAGTTTGAGTTGGTCTCTCCAAATTGGCACGTCTCTCTTGCTCTGTCTGTTGGCTCGTTGGGGGCTCTTGTGTCCACCTCCCTGGGGGTCCTTGTGTCATGTCTACATCCCCGGGGGTCCTTGTGTCTACATACCTAGTGCTCTCTGACATTCCTTTCCATGTAGGTGCTGGCAACACATGGCCTTGTGGGTGTTGCTGGCTTGCTCGGGAGACTTGTAAGTCATCTTTCAGGGGATATCTTATTGTTTTATTTTATTGTAAATGTTGATGTTGTCGATTGACTTTTTTCGGGGGGGAGAGAGAAATCTAATGGCTCTTTTTATAGAGGGATTCAGGAACATCCCAAACTATGCTGGCACCACCAACACCATCCTTTCAGAACTCCTGGTGCTCGTTTTTCAAAGTCTTTTAATTAGCTCATAGATTTATCTCGCTGCCTGAACCACATTCTGGATTCTTTTAGGGGTGAGGAATTTAACACAAATCTTCTGTTTTATGTTCACTTAGGGTAAGTCTAGTGTGTATGGCTCAATAAATGTGAATTATTAAATACATTAAGTTAATGGAAATTTAGAGCCTGTAGGAATTTTAAAGGTTAACTAGACTAATGTTTTCAATTTATAGCATTGGAATTTGTGTTTTAAATATTTTTTTCCAAATATATCATTTCTTTATTTTTTGGTGTTTTTATTAATGAAGTGTTTGAATGAGTATAATGTGATAAATACATCAGTCCTTTTGAGTTTTCTGATTTTGGAGCATTATTAGAAAAGCTTTCTCCCGTCTAAGTTATCAAGAAACAAATCCTCATGAAAACCTGCTTTATCTGTATGTTTGTCGGGTTTATTTTTGTTGTTCTTTTTAACATTTAAGTATTTAATGCAGCTAAAGTTATTCTGGTGTTGGCTGAGAGGAGGGGAATCTCACTTCATTATTTTTTTCCTGCAGATGATAGTCATTTGCAGTTGTTCCAACATGGTTTATTAAATAATCAAACCATTTTTCTCAAATGATTATAAATGCCATCTTTATCACATACAGAAATCTTGTATGTGATAAATATGTTCCTGAATTATTTATTTTTTCTCTCTTTTTCTAAATTTGCGTCCCTATTCCTTTCTCTTACCTAACAGTGCAGATAGCTTCTCCGAAACATCACATATGGTGATGATAGTAAACACTACTGCCTGTGACTGATCTTACCAGGAACACTGCCTCATGTTTGCCTTTGAAGCATCATATAATATTGGACTTTGAGTTGATACATAGAAATATTTGTATTTTGCTACTATCTACTTATTCCTATTTTGGTAATTATTTTGTCAAATTGGAAATAGATGCTTAATTTAAATAAATAGATGCTAAGTTTTCAGCTTCAATAGAGACAAGCTTGTGATTTCTTTTACTATTTTCACATAAAAATTATAGAATTTTCTAATATTGAGTCATCTTTTTATTCTAAAAGTAGACCATCATACTTCTTCATAGGGTGTTTATTAAAATAGAGGTTTGGATTTTATAAAATATTTTATTTAGCATTTTTGCATCATTATTCATAAATAAGATTGATCTGTAATTTTGATTTCTTTTTCTTTTAACTATCTATGCAAGAATTATAAACAGAATTTGCAATTCTTTTTCTGTACTTTCAAGCAGTTTAGATAGCATTGAAGTTACCTGAATATTGGAAGATTGCTAGGCTTCCCCTATGAACTTCTTTAAGTTGCTGCATTGTGGGAATTAGCACTTAGTCAACTTTTGTTTTTTCTTGCTCCAATAATTTATCTGCTTTGTTTGTTCTTGTCATCTGGGATCAATTTTGTTAATGTTACTAAATCACTTATTTATCCTGATTCTCAAATTTATGTGCACAGGTTTAAGCAAAATAATCTCATCTAATTCATCCATTTTTTGTCTTTCTGTTTCTGTTAAGATTATTGTTTCTTAACAATCACGTATAGAACTTTTTTCTTTTGTGATTCACAAATTTCCATTTTTATTAGTACCTTCCATTGCTGTGTTAGGTGATATTTCTTATTCTTTTTCAATTTATTTAATTGTGTGTTTATTACCTTCGTTTTGACTCTTATTTATATAAATACTTAAGGCTATTAATCACCCTTTGAGTGTTGTTTTTGCTGTGTGGCACAGATTCTGATGTAGAGTGTTGTAGTATCTCTATTTTTCATATATTATAACATTTTGGTTTTGATTTTATCCTATGGTTGAGATTTTTGTTTTGGTTTTGTTTGTCTGGTAAATATATGTAATTATATGCAGTCATGGTTTTGTTTGTTTGTTTTCTATCTTTAAAATTAATTTTGGACTTAATTCCCTTGTGACCAGGGCAACAATGAAAATCTGTCACTTGACAGATCTGAAAAAGTTAATGGCTAAACGTGACTTCCTCTCCTAAGGCCACACCTCCCTCTCGCTCTTGTCTTGTCTGTCTTCCTCACACCTTGTGAGTAAACATTTATACAATTATTCTAAACCAATAGCATTTTCAAGCAGAGAAACTCCTTTTTATGAGGTCTTTGTGCAAAGTACAGAAAATAATTATTATTATTTACAAATATTAACTCCACTAAATTCTGATGGTTTTTCAAATCTTAGTCATGAAATTTTAAATCACCAGTGGTAACTGAGGCTTAAGCTTATAACTGGGTCCTGTGTATAAAAACACCAAGCCAGTGATCTTTGTGATGGTAGAACCTAGTTGTTTCAGTCGAAGATTGTGATTACAGCCAAACAATCTTTATGAGATTTGATAATGCACATTATGTAAATGGAAAATAGTGGCAAATTAATTGATCCCATTACAGTTTTCCATTGCTGACATAAACTATTTGACTTGAAAGCTAAAGTGTGCAATGGTTCCTATTTACCTGCTCATAGGAGATAGAAAATGCTATTAGGCTTATGATAAACTTTTTTATTGACATAAAATGTATAACTATGTGATATGGTCACAGAGATTTAGGTCAAATGTGACTGATGAATAAACAGGTCTGAGGGACTCAGGAAGGAACAGAAGGCCCCCAGGCTGGAGTCTGCTGAATGTATATCTGCAAGTTAGGCACACTTTTCTTCTAGAAATCTTCTCTTTTTTTAATAAAAGGGATAATCAGGATTAACAAGAAACTAGTGAGGATGGGGTGATTGATGATTTATCTGATATTAATATAGACTCCATAATCCCTCTTAGTTTACTAAATGAAAGGCCATTACCAGCAGCAGCATCATATTAGCTAATTATTACTGTGCATATTCACTTTACCTACAGATTTCATTTCATTATCACAACAACCCTTGGAGGTAGTTATTCTTATTATCCTAATTTTACAGATGAAGAAATAATAAATATTTATTGTACTAAGCACTTTAAACACAGTAAGTCATTTAACAAGACAAATTTAGGTGTCAATTATGGAGTATTAAAAACTATATGAGGCTTTCTAATATCCTGGGTTTTTTGTTTGTTTGTTTGTTTGTTTACATCTGGTAAAGTATTCCCCATTGAAATGATATGAATGTTGGACACACATCCTTCATCCAATCAATTTTTAACTGTCAGGGCCCTTTTGTTATACTACAGAATGTCTCAATTCCGGAATAATATATTATTCTGAAATGTTTTCTCCATCAGTATTGTAAATTTCTGATTATCCTTGTCAAATGTCCTAACTACTGACCATCCTGGGGAACTTCTCATAGCCTGATCATTCAACAGTTACACAGAGGCATATGTAACTAAGAATGTAAAGTTAGTAAGTAAAAATGGAGCAAGAGACCTTCTGCCGTCATGGGCATACCTGTCAGGTTGAAGCATTGCAATACCTGGATGAAAGTGTCCATTCTATTTTGGAATTATGGCCCAGAAAATATGACTGATTTAGTTAAAAGCAAGGGACAATATCCACAGCCAAGCCAATGGAGAGAAGAGAGCACACAAAAGTGGTTGAGACAACTCCACCTAATCACAGCTGGCAATACTGCAGTCAAATCTTTCATGTGATTTTGTGTTAATTTCTCTTAATTTGTGTCTGTGTTGTATCACTAAGGGTAACCTTACTTGACATTAAAGGGATGATAAATGAAGGTTCTACAGTTCTCGAAGGTCACCGTGTCTATTCTATCGTGTAGCTTATTCACAGAGACATCACCATGTCACCCAGGATGCCCTGGAAGGAGTTAAAGGCAGGACTTGGCCGGGCGCGGTGGCTCACGCCTGTAATCCCAGCACTTTGGGAGGCCGAGGCGAGCTGATCACAAGGTCAGGAGATCGAGACCATCCTGGCTAACATGGTGAAACCCCGTCTCTACTAAAAAATTTTTAAAAATTAGCTGGGCATGGTGGTGGGCGCCTGTAGTCCCAACTGCTTGGGAGGCTGAGGCAGGAGAATGGCATGAACCCGGGAGGCGGAGCTTGCAGTGAGCCGAGATCGCGCCACTGCACTCCAGCCTGGGAGACAGAGTGGGACTCCGTCTGAAAATAAATAAATAAATAAACTGGACTTGGGTGGCAGTGGACCATGGGTCATCTGTGTGACCTTGGGCCACCATTTAACCTCTCTGCCCCTTGGTTTCCCCATCTGCAAACTGAGATTGGGCCAGTTGGTCTCAGAGCCTCTTGCAGCTCTTTAATTGGATAGAATTTGGGACTGAAATTCACCACATCCCTGGCATTTTACCAGATGCTTCCTCCAGCAAATGCAGTGGTGTTAAATACATGTTTCCCCTTTTCTTTTGCTCTCAAGAATCCCTGTAAACTGCTGCTCACCTGGGCACATGGCTATGACTAAATCGCCCTTCTGACGCACTCGTGAATGGAAACAGCAGAATCATCACTCTCTCTCTTTCAAAAATGAGGCAAGCCTAGACACAAGCAGAGAGTACTGAGACTCTAAAGATTAAATACAATGTCCACCTACTTCCCAATTGCGGTGACCAATCACAAAATAGAACCACAGCAGCCCCAGACCTGGCCCCTCAGACAAGCAGGCCTGAGCCTCCCACCCCGCTCTCCCTGCTGCCCCTCGTCTCTCAGAAACTGTACATTTCCATCAAGCTGGAGACCTCTGTTCTCCTCTCCTCATGGTGTCATCAAGTGTCATAATGTACACGTATCGTATTTGCCAGGGATCGCTTAGCAACAGAACCCTGTGTTCTGCCAATTTGCTTTTCATGCTGACAACCTAGATTTCACAGAAGTTGTGTTTTCTAGAAGGCTTTACTGACCGGAAAGGGTGACAAAGGGATGTCTCATCGCAGATGCAGACAGAGACTGGCCCTGGCCGCCCCTGTTTATGATTTCTGGGGATATTTTAGATGCTATGATGGCACAGTATTCAAAAACAATTTATTTTTAATCTCCGGCTATTAATCACAGTAGATTGACGTCAGTTAGCTCATAAAGCTGAGGATATAAAGTACTGTATTTGTGAAGAAATATCAACTTGATTTTAGTCACAAACATTAAAAGCTAGCATAAAACTAATTTATTGCCAATGGGGTGTTCATAGTGCATTAGTGATGTCTGCTCACCTTGCAAAAAATGTTATTTTATTGGAGAAACATTCGTTTTGAGAACTTAGACTTCTCCTGCAGGGTAAAGGGGAGAGCATAGAATCTGAGGTGATTTTATCTTTGTCCTTCAACTTGTCTTTACTCATGCTGTGTGGGGAGGGGAGGCAAATATTGTATCACACATTGCAAAGCAGAATAATGTTACCAATGTTTGTAATAAATGCATCTCATTTTAGTGCAGGCCTTATAAAATAATTTAATATGTATGATTTATTTTAAAAGAGTATCTAACCAGGGCAATAACAAAGTACACAATGGATTATGGAGTGTTGTTCCCTCTAAAGAAGTCACTGCTTCTCATTAATTATTCCCCATACATACTATAATAACTAATATGATTAATATATAATAATATAATTAAGCCAATTCATTGGCTGATGACAGTTTAATCTATTTTCCCTCATATTTCTTCATGAGATTATGTGAGTCTGAATTAATCATAGGTGAATTGGTATAAAATTATGCACCAATTTTCCAGAATTTCTCACCCCAGCCATTGCAATAAATGAACTGAAGTTCCTGCAGGTAAGTTTCCAGACCAATTACATTTTTCTCATACTTCTCTTTTGAGGTATATGGGGCTAAATTATGAAATGAGTTATTTTATGTTCAGACGGGCTGCAGCTTACAGAAATTAATGGACTGGTGGCGGTTTAATAGCAAGCTGATTGGCAAGCTGGACTTTATTATTTCTTCTAGTGTGTGCTCTGAAGGACCCCAGCACTCAAATTGTTTCTGCTTATCGTTCATTCAGCCTTTACTTAAGGAGCATCTATTATGTCCCAAACATTAGAGAGAAGCAGAACTGTAGTAAAGAATCAAGTTCTCTTAGAGCTTACATTCCACTTGGCCACAAAAGGAAGGGCCTCTCCCAACAGTAAATGAGTGAATAATCCTCGGGGTCAATTCAAAGAGCGGCAAGGACTCGGAAGAGGACAATACAGCGTCACACTGATGTGGCCGTGCTCCCGTGGCAAAGGGTGCCGCGGCTTGGACTATCTATAAGCTTGTAGAATGCGCTTCACAAAAACGCTCTTCCTCTCCTGACCCCATCCTGATGGGTTTCTTGGAAGCACACGTGTACAACTGCAGGCTTGTCCTCTACCATTTGAACTTTCTAAATGGTAACACTAGATCCTCCATAAAAACGTGAAGTACCCCACTCACAGAAGTGGATTTTGTGAGCCTAATATCTTTGTTCTCTCTCTGCCTCTGAAAAAAGATAAAAGACAGAAAGTTTTCTTTCTACACATCATATAAGGAATGCATTGTGAAAGTTACCTAAGCTTCTAGGGCACAGTTGGTTTCAATTACGTCTTCAGTGTTACAGGGAAAAGTCTCGATTTTATTGTTCCTGTTTTAATAATTAAACGTTGCTGGATATTTATTCCATGCTTTTGGACTGAAGTAGAGAGAGCTTCACAGGGGGCAGGAGGATGTTCAGAACAAGAAAAACCCAAGAGTGGTCCAGCTAGGGCTAACTTATTAAAGAACCACGTGTCTGGGGACCTGTGGAGAGTGTCGCATGAATTCCTATCAACCTGAGTCTGGATGTGAGGTGGCACCATGAGGAGTATGCCCTCTTGGCTTATTCGGTACCCAAAATCTGAGAGAAAATAAATGTGGACAATTTGTATACATTTTAAAAATAAATGAGGATAAAAATGAAAGCCGAGAAAGTGAGAAGGAAAGGAGAAAACATCTGTCGTTTTCTGTGTCTGCCTCTGTCTGTCTCTCTCTCTCTTTCACACACACACACATACCACATAAAACCTTAACAGGCTTCAAGCCATTAAGCAAGCTGAAAATGGTTGAAATAATAACTATATGAAATGTTTCTAGTTTTTCAAGTTGGAGCTGGTGGCATGGTGGTGGGAATATTCCCAAGAGAAAAATTGTTCTAATTCTTTAGCTCTTGGAGAGGAGTATGGGTGGTTTAGGGTGGTAGGCTTTGAAGTCACACAGATCAGGGTTTAAAATCCCACTTTGATTCTTTCTCACTGTGTCAAACCAGACAAGTTAGCATACCCTGCAAAGCTTTGGTGTTTACAAACACAGATCAGCGGGAGAGAGGTTTCCACCATGTAAGGTCTTTGTGAGCACGGGGGGAGTATTGCACCCGTGGTTCCTCCACACAGGGCTTGGTGGAGAGTGCCACTGAGTCAGTGACAGCTTCTTCTCTGTCTCCATGCCGGGGCAGTTCAGGCTCAAGGTCTTGCCCCTCCAGGTTGGATAACAGCTGCTATGAATTTATCTTGGTTGTCCCAGGAAAGTCATTTGAATCTAGGAACAAATACAAATATTATAAGGCAGTTGTGGGGATGGGAGAGTCAAACATGAGGCCCAATCCATTCTTGTTATTCACAGTAGTTGCATTCTACAGAGTCAGGCAAAGGCAGAGCTAGTGGACACTGAAGCTTTGCTCCCGGATAAGTACAGGGTTAGGTTTCTGTGAGCCTCTGGTCACGTTTTTATCAACTGATCAATACATAACCTGATTTTATGTGTGTGCCTGTTTAAAGACACCTCACTTAGTTTATGTTGCTGGCTCATTAGCCCTGGACCACACCGAACAGCACCGTCACTCACGCCCTGCCACAGTTTGTCTCACAAGCCGGTTCTCTCTGTGAGATGCATCGCAGCCTCCTTGCTCTTCTGAACGTTCGGTAGCAATTCAGCACAGTGCACAGAGGCCATTTTAAACAGAAAAATCACCAACAAAAACTTGAAAATGTGAAACACAAGGCACCCAGTAGACCATGGCAAGGACAGCGGTTCACAGTACGGGCTGAAACAGGGAAGCTGAGCCCCTGTGCACCACAGCCGGGAACGTGCGGGCTGGGGGTCTCCAAGTGTTGGCTACTTTCTTCTTCGCCATGAAGAACTACAAAAGCACCAAGAGTATTAATTTGGGTGTTTACAAATAAACTTTGGTGAGTAGGCAAATTCACAAATACAGAATCCACGAGTAATGAGGATCAACTGTATATAACACTCAACCCATATGCTCTAACAGGCAGAGTTCATAAACGCCTGGGAATGGCCACACGGCATTGAAAGAGCTTGTTTTCACCTAAGGCACCAGGAAGTCTTATGGGGTGATGGAATCACACTCTGTGTCCGTAGTTATTAGTCAATCTGTTTATTGGTGAAGGAAACAAATTGAAACCATTAAAAAAAGTAGTTTCCGCAAGATTTGCCTGATTTCAGTAAAATGTTTGGTCACAAATGGCAAAAGGCAAAAAAAGTTTTGGATCACTTTGTCCATTATTTTTCAAATATTAAACAATGACAGTACTTGTAGTCATTCGGGAGGTGCTATGAGAGGTAACAGAGAAGGAGAAGATAAAATCTCTACCCTCCTTTAGGTTAGAGTCTGGGATTCCACGACTCTATATACCATATTTAATATCAGATTTGGGACTCATATGCACTTCTCAAAAGAGTGGCCTCAAGACTAGGTGGGTCAGAGCTGGTGGTTCTGAGAGGTCAGCACAGAGACAGCCATGGCAGGAACAGCAAAGGGCTGGCCTCATGCCCCAGGAGTTCCCTCCCATCTCATCCATCCTGTGCAGGAGGGCAGTGTGTGCCCATGTGGGGGTTCTGGAAAGCGAGGTGTGAACCTGTCCAGACCCACAGCTTCCGAGCACCCTGCCTTCGCTCAGTATGTGATGTTTGGAGAGGCCAGGGGTAACTGCCCACTGAGGCCAGTGTGCTGCTGGCTCTAAGATGTGTGGTAGGAAGGCAGGACCTCCCTGTTCAGATACCTTGATGACTGGGAAACAAGGATGCGGAGAAGATTTGATGGGTATTTGGGATGGAGAATTTAACTCGGTTTGCTTCAGCAAAATGTCATGAAACTCTGCTATCCGTGGACAGGAGGGGCAGGTGCTGGACACAGAACTGAACAAGATGACCCTAATCTTGCCTGCAGGGAGCTTGCAGTTGACACAGGTTAAGCTTGTCTATTAACAATCATAAATTAGGTAAGGCAGGGCACTGAAAATCCAGAACACAGTGGGTCGGCTAAAAGTAGAGTCTGGAACGACTTCTCTGAAATGGACTTTAAATGGAAAAGAAATTAATACATTAATACGTTGAAGAAGGGGTGGCTCTAGGCTAGGGAAAATCAACAGAAGCTGCAAAGGCCTCGAGTGAAGAAAACGTAAACTTCTGGCATGGAGGTGCTCTGTACTTTGGAAGAATGAGAAAGTTCATATTTCACTTTTTAATTGTTTTTTGCTTACTCTACAATCTGCATTTAGGATCATCTTGAATGTGAGTTTTTAAATCCCTGCAGATAGAATTGCTCCAAACAGATCTCAAAGAGCAGGAAAGCAGGAGGATGGTGCACTTGGGAAAGGAAGTCCCCTCTGTTGGATTCCTGTTGCTCTTATTGAAATCAGTAACATTTACAAGGTGGAACAAGGTAATAATGTTCAGAATTTCAGTGACTGAAAGGATTATAGGGGAATCATTCAAACTTTCTTAATCAAGTCATCTAAAATAACCCAGTGGGGTTTTCTTATTCACAGTGTGATCAATTGCTCATCACAAATAAGAGGAAAAGTCCAGGTGTCTTCTCAAGGCCACACAAGCACACTTCGCTTCTGCAGGGCTTTTTACATAGGCATTAAAGTAGGCAGTTGTAAGAAACAGAGAGACCCTAGGGGTGGTGCTCTCAAGATAGATTCACCAGGTCACATCAGCGTCTGCACACAGCAGCACAGTTTGTGGACAGAAGCAGGATGGGGATGGGAGAAAGGACAGCCACGAAGCCAGGCAGCACCAGGCAGATAACTCTCCATCTTTCTAGGCAAGCAGCCACCAGGGGCAGAGGAGTGGGGGTGTGAGCTGTGAGCTGTGAACTGTGAGCTGTGAGACAAAAGCAGAGACAGCTGCAAGGCAGGGAAGACCGGACTTGCCCTGATTATCCCCAGGAACTGCCTGGCAAAGAAGATTTGACCTGGACTTGTGTTGGGGGAACATCAAAGTCTTTGCTTTTAGAAAAAGAAGGTTTAGGATATGTCAGGATCGAAGGAAAGTAAACAGCTTTGTCATTGGAGGGCACGCATCACCAAAGAGAAGGAGACTACTGCTATAGATATTTTTAAACATGTTAATATTAAGAAGGATACATAACATGTATGTGCAATAAATGTATGGAGGAGTCAATAAGATAAATTAATGAATTGTGTTGCTTTTCCATGCATTTATCTTTTTATTTTGGTACTTTTTAAAAACAGGATTTCAGAAATTACATCAGTTATTTTATTTGAATACAGACCATTATCAGGGATATTATATACAAAGATATATATTCTTACAGATGTGAAAGTGGCAAAATGCCTCATATCATGAGACTGAGATTTCAGTGATGATCAATATGAAATATGGAACTTTTCTTTAAAACTATGCATTCAATCCTAAATTGGTTTTGAAGATTCCAGATTTGGAGTCCTGATTGTTCTCCATTTAGGCCTGTGACCATAAGCCATAGGAAATACGTATAAGTAAAAATGAGATATCCATGTCTGCCTATCAAAATGGCAAAATGAAAAAATATGCAACCTGTATTGTTGAGAGTCCACTTTGAAATAGCCATTAACAATGTAGAGACTTTGTGAAGGGTATTTTGGCAGTCAGTATACAAATACTAGAAATTGGTGCATATCATATCCAGCAATTATATTTCTAGAAAATTTTCTTAATAAAATAAACAGGGATCTGCACAAAGATTTATCTATCATGGTAATTGGAGCAGTCCTCTTCATAACACTGAAAACCTGGAAATAATTTAAATGTCAAAAAATTATGACATGTTCATAAACTGTCATTATGTCATGTTGTGTTTAATGACATAGAAAAATGTAGACTATTAAAAAATAAATAAATAATAAAAGAATGTCATGTAGAGAATACATACCTACATGCATATATTTATGAATAGAAAAAGAAAATAAATATATGTTCTAAATGTTTTAAAAAGTCTTATTATAAAAAATTTGTAATATATGCCAAGTGGACATAATAGTATAATGAACTCAAATGCACCCATTTACTCAGCTTTAATAAATGTCAACTCATGGCCAATCTTGTTCCATTTATATCCTGGTCTATGCTCGCCCACCCCCACTGCCATCAGGAAATTATTTTGAAGTCTTCATATCATTTCATTTGTAACTATTTTATTAAAATGACTAAAAGATAATGGCTCTTAAAAATCAAATCACCACAATTTAATTATCACAGTCCAAAAAAATCAAAATAGTAATTTCCTATTTTATTAAATATCAGTCAATGCTTAAATGTCCTTAATTATCTATCTATCTATCTATCTATCTATCTATCTATCTATCTATCTATCTATCTATCTATCTGCCTACCTACCTACCTACCTACCTACCTATCTATGTTGGTTCTCTAAAATCAGAATTTAAAACAAAACAGATATTGTGATGTTTGATTATATCTTCTAAGGCTCTTTTAAATTTTAAATGATCTGCCTCCCCACTTTTCTGCTATTTATTGTTGGAAAAATTTTGCTGATTGCATTTCTATGGTAATGTTTAATGTGTTTTTCTTCCACTTAAATTTGCTAAAAGCTGGTGTTAACTGTGATGTTAACTAATCGATTATTTCATTATGGGTGATAAAATGATGATATTCTAATTCTATCATTATTCTTTTTTCATTGCTAAGCCAGAAAATGTTATGAAATGAAACTTCACCTCATCAACTCTGATTACATTGTGTCCCTTTAGGAAATGCAGGATAAATGCTTGAGTCTTTGAGTCTTCTCCTTTCTGTGATGCTCCCCGCCCAGTGTCCAAGTGCTCTCATTGTTCAGTTCCCACCTATGAGTGAGAACATGCAGTGTTTGGTTTTCTGTCCTTGCAACAGTTTGCTCAGAATGATGGCTTCCAGCTGCATCCATGTCCCTGCAAAGGACATGAACTTTTTAATTGCTTTTTAATGGCTGCATAGTATTCCATGGTGTATATGTGCCACATTTTCTTAATCCAGTCTATCACTGATGGACATTTGGGTTGGTTCCAAGTCTTTGCTATTGTGAATAGTGCCACAGTAAACATATGTGTGCATGTGTCTTTATAGTAGCATGATTTATAACCCTTTGGGTATATACCCAGTAATGGGGACTGCTGGGTCAAATGGTATTTATAACTCTAGATCCTTGAGGAATCGCCACACTGTCTTCCACAATGGTTGAACTAGTTTACACTCCCACCAACAGTGTAAAACTGTTCCTATTTCTCCACATCCTCTCCAGCACCTGTTGTTTCGTGACTTTTTAATGAGTGCCCTTCTAACTGGTGTGAGATGGTATCTCATTGTGGCTTTGATTTGCATTTCTTTGATGACCAGTGATAGTGAGCATTTCTTCATGTGTCTGTTGGCTGCATAGATATCTTCTTTTGAGAAATGCCTGTTCATATCCTTTGCCCACTTCTTGATGGGGTCGTTTGTTTTTTTCTTCTAAATTTGTTTAAGTTTTTTGTAGATTCTGGATATTAGCCCTTTGTCAGATGGGTAGACTGCAAACATTTTCTCCCATTTTGTTGGTTGCCTGTTCACTCTGATGGTAGTTTCTTTTGCTGTGCAGAAACTCTTTAGTTTAATTAGATCCCATTTGTCTACTTTGGCTTTTGTTGCCATTGCTTTTGGTGTTTTAGTGATGAAGTCCTTGCCCATGCCTATATCCTGAATGGTATTGCCTAGGTTTTCTTCTAGAGTTTTTATGGTTTTAGGTCTAACATTTAAGTCTTTAATCCATCTCAAATTAACTTTTGTGTATGGTGTAAGGAAGGGATCCAGTTACAACTTTCCACATATGGCTAGCCAGTTTTCCCAGCACCATTTATTAAATAGGGAATCCTTTCCCCATTTCTTGTTTTTGTCAGGTTTGTCAAAGATCAGATGGTTGTAGATCTGTGGTGTCATTTCTGAGGCCTCTGCCCTGTTCCATTGGTCTATATCTCTGTTTTGGTACCAGTACCATGCTGTTTTGGTTACAATAGCCTTGTAGCATAGTTTGAAGTCAAGTAGCACGATGCCTCCAGCTTTGTTCTTTTTGCTTAGGATTGACTTGGCAATACGGGCTCTTTTTTGGTTCTATATGAACTTTAAAGTAGTTTTTTCCAATTATGCGAAGAAAGTGATTGGTAGTTTGATAGGGATGGCGTTGAATCTATAAATTACCTTGGGCAGTATGGCCATTTTCACAATATTGACTCTTCCTATCCATGAGCAAGGAATGTTCTTCCATTTGTTTGTGTCCTCTTTTATTTCATTGAGCAGTGGTTTGTAGTTCTCCTTCAGGATGTCCTTCACATCCCTTGTAAGTTGGATTCCTAGGCATTTTATTCTCTTTGTAGCAATTGTGAATGGGAGCTCACTCATGATTTGGCTCTCTGTTGTCTGTTCTTCGTGTATAGGAATGCTTGTGATTTTTGCACATTGATTTTGTGTCCTGAGACTTTGCTGAAGTTGCTTATCAGCTTAAGGAGATTTTGGGCTGAGATGATGGGGTTTTCTAAATATACAATCATGTCATCTGCAAACAGGGACAATTTGACTTCCTCTTTTCCTAATTGAATACCTTTATTTCTTTCTCTTGCCTGATTGCCCTGTCCAGAACTTCCAACACTATGTTGAATAGGAGTGGTGAGAGAGGGCATCCCTGTCTTGTGTCAGTTTTCAAAGGGAATGCTTCCAGTTTTTGCCCACTCAGTATGATATTGGCTGTGGGTCTGTCATAAATAGCTGTTATTATTTTGAGATACGTTCCATCAATACCTAGTTTATTGAGAGTTTTTAGCATGAAGGGCTGTTGAATTTTGTCAAAGACCTTTTCTGCATCTATTGAGATAATCGTGGTTTTTGTTGTTAGTTCTGTTTATGTGATGGATTATGTTTGTCAATTTGTGTATGTTGAACCAGCCTTGCATCCCAGGGGTGAAGCCCACTTGATCATAGTGGATAAGCTTTTTGATGTGCTGCTGGATTTGGTTTGCCAGTATTTTACTGAGGATTTTCACGTCGATGTTCATCAGGGATACAGGTCTAAAATTCTCTTTTTTTGTTGTGTCTCTGCCAGGCTTTGGTTTCAGGATGATGCTGGTCTCATAAAATGAGTTGGGAGGATTCCCTCTTTTTCTATTGATTGGAATAGTTTCAGAAGGAATGGTACCAGCTCCTCTTTCTACCTCTAGTAGACTTCAGCTGTGAATCCATTTGGTCCTGGACTTTTTTTGGTTGGTAGGCTATTAATTATTGCCTCAATTTCAGAGCCTGTTATTGGTCTACTGAGAGATTCAACTTCTTTCTGGTTTAGTCTTGGGAGACTGTATTTGTCTAGGAATTTATCCATTTCTTCTAAATTTTCTAGTTGATTTGCATAGCAGTGTTTATAGTATTCTGTGATGGTGGTTTGTATTTCTGTGGGATTGGTGGTGATATCCCCTTTATCATCTTTTATTGCGTGTGTTTGATTCTTTTCTCTTTTTTTCTTTATTAGTCTTGCTAGCGTTCTGTCAATTTTTGTTGATCTTTTCCAAAAAACAACTCCTAGATTCATTGATTTTTTGAAGGGTTTTTTGTGTCTCTATCTCCTTCAGTTCTGCTCTGATCTTAGTTATTTCTTGCCTTCTGCTAGCTTTTGAATTTGTTTGCTCTTGCTTTTCTAGTTATTTTAATTGTGATGTTAGGATGTCGATTTTACATCTTCCCTGCTTTCTCTTGTGGGCATTTAGTGCTATACATTTCCCTCTACACACGGCTTTAAATGTGTCCCAGGGATTCTGGTACGTTGTGTCTTGGTTCTCATTGGTTTCAAATAACATCTTTATTTCTGCCTTCATTTTGTTATTTACCTAGTAGTAATACAGGAGCAGGTTGCTCAGTTTCCATGTAGTTGTGTGGTTTTTGAGTGAGTTTCTTAATCCTGAGTTCTAATTTGATTGCACTGTGATCTGAGAGACAGTTTGTTGTGATTTCTGTTATTTTACATTTGATGAAGACTGCTTTACTTGCAACTATGTGGTCAATTTTGGAATCAGTGTGATGTGGTACTGAGAAGAATGTATATTCTGTTGATTTTGGGTAGAGAGTTCTGTAGATGTCTATTAGGTCTGCTTGGTGCAGAGCTGAGTTCAAGTCCTGGATATCCTTGTTAAACTTCTGTCTCATTGACCTGTCTAATATTGACAGTGGGGTGTTAAACTCTTCCATTATTATTGTGTATGAGTCTAAGTCTCTTTGTAGGTCTCTAAGGACTTGCTTTATGAATCTGGGTGCTCCTGTATTGGGTGCATATATATTTAGGATAGTTAGCTCTTCTTGTTGAATTGATCCCTTTACCATTACGTAAGGGCCTTCTTTGTCTCTTTTGATCTTTGTTGGTTGAAAGTCTATTTTATCAGAGACTTAAGATTGCAACCCCTGCTTTTTTTTCCTTTCCATTTGCTTGGTAGATCTTCCTTCATTCCTTTATTTTGAGCCTATGTGTGTCCCTACACATGAGATGGGTCTCCTGAATACAGCACACTGATGGGTCTTGACTTTTTATCCAATTTGCCAGTCTGTGTCTTTTAATTGGAGCATTTAGCCTATTTACATTTAAGGTTAATATTGTTATGAGTGAATTTGATCCTATCATTATGATGTTAGCTGGTTATTTTGCCCGTTAGTTGATGCAGTTTTTTCCTAGCATCAGTGGTTTTTACAATTTGGCATGTTTTTGCAGTGGCTGGTACCGTTTGTTCCTCTCCATGTTTAGTGCTTCCTTCAGGAGCTCTTGTAAGGCAGGCTTGGTGGTGACAAAATCTCTTCACTTATGAAGCTTAGTTTGGCTGGATATGAAATTCCGTGCTGAAAATTCTTTTCTTTAAGAATGTTGAATATTGGCCCCCACTCTCTTCTGGCTTGTAGTTTCTGCCGAGATATCTGCTCTTAGTCTGATGGGCTTCCCTTTGTGGGTAACCAGATCTTTCTGTCTGGCTGCCCTTAACATTTTTTCCTTCATTTCAACCTTGGCGAATGACAATTATGTCTTGGGGTTGTTCTTCTCGAGGAGTATCTTTGTGGTGTTCTCTGTATTTCCTGAATTTGAATGTTGGCCTGCCTTGCTAGATTGGGGAAGTTATCCTGGATAATATCCTGAAGAGTGTTTTCCAACTTGGTTCCATTCTCCTTGTCACTTTCAGGCCCACCAATCAAACGTAGATTTGGTCTTTTCATGTAGTCCCATATTTCTTGGAGGCTTTGTGCATTTCTTTTTACTCCTTTTTTCTCTAAACTTCTCTTCTCACTTTATTTCATTAATTTGATCTTCAATCACTGATACCCTTTCTTCCACTTGATCAAATTGGCTATTGAAGCTTGTGCCTGTGTCATGTAGTTCTGGTGCCATGGTTTTCACTTCCATCAGGTCATTTAAGGTCTTCTCTATCTCTACACAGTTTATTCTAGTTAGCCACTCGTCTAATCTTTTTTTCAAGGTTTTTAGCTTCCTTGCAATGGGTTCAAACATCCTCCTTTAGTTCAGAGAAGTTTCTTACTACTGACCTTCTGAAGCCTACTTCTGTCAGCTCATCAATGTCATTCTCCCTCCAGCTTTGTTCCATTCCTGGTGAGGAGTGGCAATCCTTTGGAGGAGAAGAGGCACTCTGGTTTTTAGAATTTTCAGCTTTTCTGTTCTGGTTTCTCCCCATCTTTGTGGTTTTATCTGCCTTTGGTCTTTGATGTTGGTGACTTACAGATGGGGTTTTGGTGTGGATGTTCTTTTTGTTGATGTTGATAATATTCCTTTCTGTTTGTTAGTTTTCCTTCTAACAGTCAGATCTTTCAGCTGCAGGTCTGTTGGAGTTGACTGGAGGTCTACTCCAGACCCTGTTTGCCTGGGTATCACCAGCAGAAGCTGCAGAACAGCAAGTATTGCAGAACAGGAAATATTGCTGCCCGATCCTTCCTCTGGAAGCTTCGTCCCAGAGGGGCAGCCTCCTATATGGGTGTCAGTCGGCCCCTATTGGGAGGTGTCTCCCAGTTAGGCTACATGGGGGTCAGGGACCCACATAAGGAGGCAGTCTGTCCGTTCTCAGAGCTCAAACATGGTGCTGGGAGAACCACTGCTCTCTTCAGAGCTGTCAGACAGGGACATTTAAGTCTGCAGAAGTTTCTGCTGCCTTTTGTTCAGCTATGCCCTGCCCCCAGAGGTGGAGTTTACAGAGGCAGCAGGCCTTGCTGAGCTGCAGTGGGTTCACCGAGTTTGAGCTTCCTGGCTGCTTTGTTTACCTACTCAAGCCTCAGTAATGGCAGACATCCCTCTCCCTACCAGGCTGCTGCCTCGCAGGTTGATCTCAGACTGATGTGCTAGCAGTGAGGAAGGCTCCGTGGGCATGTGACCCACTGAGCCAGGTGTGGGATATAGTCTCCTGGTGGGCTGTTTGCTAAGACCTTGGAAAAGCACAGTATTTGGGCGGGAGTGTCCCGTTTTTCCAGGTACCATCTGTCATGACTTCCCTTGGCTAGGAAAGGGAAATCCCCCAACCCCTTGTGCTTCCTGGGTGATGCGATGCCCCGCCCTGCTTTGGCTTGCCCTCCATGGGCTGCACCCACTGTCCAATCAGTCCCAATGAGATGAATCAGGCACCTCAGTTGGAAATGCAGAAATCACCCATCTTCTGCATCAATCACACTGGGAGCTGCAGACTGGAGCTGTTCCCATTCAGCCATCTTGGAACAGAATCCCCCCTTTTTTGGGGGGGGACAGATTTTCACTCTTGTCACCCAGGCTTGAGTGCAGTGACTTGACCTCAGCTCACTGCAACCTCTGCCTCCCAGGTTCAAGCAATTCTCCTGCCTCAGTCTCCTGAGTAGCTGGAATTATAGGTGCCCACTACCACACCCGGCTAATTATTTGTATTTTTAGTAGAGATGGGGGTTTTACCATCTTGGGCAGGCTGGTCTCGAACTCCTCACCTCAGGTAATTGCCCGCCTTGGCCTCCCAAGTACTGGGATAACAGGTGTGAGCCACTGTGCCCGGCTTCTTTTCTTTACCAGTTACCAAATAATTAGTTGTTTCTCTCACCTCTTCCCAAAGAACAAGAAGGCAAATGAGGCATCCTTTTGTTTTTCAACATCATCAAGAACCAATGGGCTTAAATGCATCTTATGTATTTCAGTGCAGTTATTATTGTTGATGTTCTTATTGACCATTGGTCAAGGGGAATTTATTCAAGTTGACTTGCATCTTTCCGACTTTACCCCAGTAATCTCTGATAGTTCTTAGGATGTGCAGAGGCCTCAAGTGGCCCAAGAGGTGGGAAGGAAGGAGAGAAGCAAGGAGAAAAGGAAGGAAAGAAAGAGGAGGGAAAAGCAATATAGAAGAAAGAAAAATAAAAAATAAATTGGCTACTTGTTGATTCAGTTTCAATTTAGGCCACTTTAATGGCACTGGTGAATGCACACTCCCCACTAAATGCACAACCACTGGTGATTGTAAACCCATATCCAGAGTTTCAAACAAAAAGAGATGCAGCACCTTCAGGAAAGCTTGAAGCATTTTTATCCTCATTTCTGATATTTAAACCAAAGCTGAGTACTCTTCCCCCTCCCCCGCCCCGAGTAAAACATCTGTGAATCTGTGATGGTGTCTCAGGATCTGATCACAGAGATTAGGGTCGCTTCCCAGCTGTGACTCATAAAGTAGTTCTTCATCTTCACTAGGATGATTAGGGTATGTGCCTAGACAATCATTTTTCATTTCCTTTCCCATTTAAATAAAGCTTGGTATAGTCCACTACCTTTGAAGGAAAACAAGAGTTATAAGACTGGTGTAATGATTTGCTTGTGTTTGTGATACCTTTGCTTCACAGAGCTGAACTTTGCACAAGCTTTATGCAATGGGTACCCTGTATCATTGCAACCATATCCCAGGACAACACTCTTGAGTGATAGCTGCTTATTAGGGCAGGTTTAAATAAGTAATTCAGTTGCTAGGTACATCATGTCCCAGTATGCAATGTGGAAAAACCAGTCCTTTCTACCTACACAGGATTTTCAGGGCAGACAGCATCCTTGCTAAATGGCAACACTGGGCCCACGTTTGGAGTTTTTCATAGCTCATATTCCAGTTACTTAGAATTTATTGGGCACATCTATGTGTTCAACACCATGAAAATCCAAGCCCAGCACAAAAGAATGGCAACAAGAAAGAGGCACAAATTGCGGGTAAATGGTAAATATTTTTAACTAGGAGGAGAGACCTTTATCCACTTTGCCTAGCAACACCCAGCATTGTTCAGGAAGTTTGGTTTTTATTTCTGGTTCTGAACCATTGGTAATTGTTTTCCAAGGTTTTGACCATTGGCTATGGAAGTAGCTGAAACCTGCCTTTGCCTGAAGAAAGAAGAGGACTGAAGACAGTAATTGAAGGGACAGTAATTGGAGGGACTCTGGGATGGTACAGACTGTGCAGATTTGGAGGCAGTGAGACTGTCGCTTGCATTCCTGAGCTCCTACCTGACCTCTGTACATGCTGAGGAGCTGACCTGAGGCCAGTGCATGCCAGAATATCACTTGAGAACTTTATTAGTCTATTAGTGTAAATACTCATGAGGTAACTTAGTAAGCCTGCACTTCTATTATCATAACCTCTTCCCTAATGAAAAGGTAGTTTAGGCAATCCTGGTTGAAACCACGCCTCTCCATCTTCTACTTTTAAACTGATGCATGGGCTTATTCCGACTCATTTCCTGGACCTGGACTATGAAGACCTTTATTGCCTTTGAGTAAAGATGTTTTCTTTCCATTGATACACAAGCACTTGTTAATAATTACAACATTCTGGAACACCCTTTCTAAACCACTCACTTTGACTTTCTTTAATCTTCTATTATTCTCATAAAAGAGAAGTTAAAACTATTTCTTTTTCAAATGAACACCTGTAACATATCCCTTACCATCTTGTAAGAGCTGGAGAGAGATAGTAGTATAATAATTAGCATTGCAAAAATTTTCGTTCTCATTTCTATTTATTAAGCAAATGTTCTTGGAAAGGTTCTTAAATTATAATTTATATATTACATGTACATACATATTCTTAGAATTCTACTCAGATTTTTCTGCATAATTTTAATGCCTTAAAATGCTTACATTTGCATTTAGCTACTCTTCTGAAGATTAATAGAACCAGCAAAAGTAATCACATTATGAACAACTTAAATATAGAATTTCGAACATGCAGTCCCCTTTTTTTACTTTTCATTTTTTTCAACTATCATTTGGCCTGGTATCTCAAAGATTTGAGGAAACAAAAAATCTAAATTACAAAGCACCTTAGTTCTTTATCTCTTTCTTCTTTGACCCTTAAGAATATAAACTCAATTCTAGGCCCTTGGTTTACGGATATTACTTGTGATTACTCTTAAAGGGCAGCCCTTGCAGGGTTACCCTAGGAGAAAGAAGTGACAACCTTCTGCTGGGGCGCCTCTGAAAAGAGGGGCAAGAACTCCCTGCTTCCCAAAGGATATCCCTAACCCCAGGTGGGAACAGCCTCCAGAGAGGCAGTGAACTCTTCAGTACACACAGAGATGCAGTCACATTTGTTTACTGGCCAGCTGAAACCTGGCAAGATATATCTTGTTTTCTCAGACTGGTGAAAGTCTTTCTAAAATGTGCCCTATCTTAATAAGCAAAAAAAGAATATGATTGAGTTTCTTGCTTAATGCTGAATATTCATATAATGACGTTAATTATTCTGACCCTCAAATATGATAGTATCACATACAGAGCAGTGTTTTATCAAACTGGTCCCTGGACCAGCTACGTTGGCAAAGCTTGGAGAAATGGTTCAGAGTTAGACCAAAGAACCAATAAATGAGAATTTAAAGGCTTACGAACTGGGAAACTGCATTTTAACACATTTTTAATCATTCTGATGCTCAATGAACAAGTGACTGAATAACTTTTTTTTTTTTTTGCAATTTTTGTGGCATTTTTACTGTTTTCTTCAAATTTTTTAGTGCCAGATATAAATATCTCCTTACATGAGACTAACCCTTTTCACTGGTTAGTCTCATGTAAGAGACTACATGAGAGAACAAAGAACTGAATATTTGTTGTGAAAAGCTCTGTCTATGAGGTGAATGCCCTAAGGGGAATGCGGACTTAAGAGGGGCTCCGTAACACACATTCCCACCAACTTGGAGATGCTAAAATGAGTTGATGAAATTTCCAGCAGACAAGTGACTGAATATTAATTATACCACAGGGAAACTACAGCATAAAAAACACTAGGATATAATGTTTATGAGACTAAATTGAAACAATAGCAATGCCAGCACAGAAGATGATACTATGTCTGAGAACCCATCTCTGATCACTCGAGGCAAGTAGTGTAGTGATGGTATAATACTTTCTTGTTTTAAAACCAAAGTGGATAAAACCCCAATGATTTATTCTCTTGACTGGCTCATTATAGATTTTCTGTAGCATGGTAGCTGGCACGATGCATTCAGTGATACATGTTTTTCTTCAACCCTGAATTTCCTTCTCAACTGAAAGCAAAGAAACTATATGTAAAAGAGGTAGGAAAGGAATGGTTCCCTTTTTGTCCAGGGGACCAATTCTCTTGCCTGGAAGGGTAAATGCGTTGGCACATGTAGTGGCAAGTGGCATGTGGCATCAATAGCACCAATATCAGGGTTGGCCAAAGGACTCTCCAATTTCCCTCAATCCACGTTTTCCTGCCCTACTCCAACCTGGCTCCAGAACAGACCCCGTTAACATCACTGTCACACAGAGCACTAGGTGCAACAGGAATGCTTCATTTCTCTAATTACTTCGTCCAATAATAGCATGTAACCCTGGTGATCACAGCTTCCTTCTTGAAGCACGTTCTTCCCTTTGTTCTCCATGACACCACCTTCTTCTGGTTTTCCTTCTATTTCTACAGTCTTCCATCCAAACTCTAAGTGTTGGAGTTCCTCAAAGGTTAATCCTAAACTCTTTTCTCTGACTTCTCTGTAGTCTCTTCCTATTTGTCAGCATCTACAATTGATGTGATTAAAATTTTCAGCTATGAGGCCAGGCGTGGTGGCTCATGCCTATATCCCAGCACTTTGGGAGGCCAAGGTGGGCAGATCACATGAGGCCAGGAGTTTGAGACCAGCCTGGCCAACATGGCGAAACCCCATCTCTACTAAAAATACAAAAGTTAGCCGGGCATGGTGGTGCATGCCTGTAATCCCAACTACTTCGGAGGCTGAGGCACAAGATCTCTTGAACCCGGGAGGTAGATGTTGCAGTGAGCCAAGGTCGTGCCACTGCACTCAGCCTGGGCAACAGAGTGAGACGCTGCCTAAGAAAAAAGAAAAGAAAAGAAATTTTCAGCTATGCACAGAGGACTTCTAAATTCATTTCTTGAACACGGAACTCATCTCTGAGCTCCAGACATGTGTTTCCCACTCAAAATCTCCATCCGGGTTAGGCTCTTATGATGATATTTATGTCCTTATAAAAAAGAAGAGACATGAGATATCATTCTCTTCACTGCATGGGGATATAGAAAGAAGGAAACCACCTGCAAATGAAGAAACAGGCCTTCACCAGACAGTGATAAATCTGCTGGCAATTTGGTCTGGACTTCTCAGCCTCTAGAACTGTAAGAAATATTGTATTTAAAAAAGAAAATCTCCATCTGACTGTCTCAGAAGCAGATAATGTTGAATAGAGTTTTATCTTTTCTTCACTTCACTCCTAATTTTGCCCTTCTCCACTAGTTCCTATTTGTGAATGGCCTCTCCAACTGTCTGATAACCCATCTTTGATTTCTTTGTTTCCCTTACATCTCATATTTAATCATCAAGCCCTGTCCTTTTTCTTCATAAATCTCACCAACACTCCCCCATGTATCTCCACCTCCACCACTACCCTTGTCTAAGCTACAGTCATCTCTCACCTGGACTGATGCAAAGGTCTCCTGCTCTGTTCTATTCTTTACACCACAGTCAGAAAGAGTTTTAGATAATGACTATCTTGGCTGTGTCATTCCTTTTTTAAAGCCATTCAAGGACCTTCTCCATTCAAGTCCACTCCTCCTGTGGGCTCTGGACCTGGTTGACTGAGCCCTGCGACTTTTAGCCTCCCTCTGAGCTTCTCTCTCTATCCTCACTGGGCTCCAGTTCCTCAGTAGGACGAGATCCCTCCTGTGCTGGGCTGGTGGACTTACTTGCTGTTGCCCCTGCCCAGATCTGTCTTCTCTTTCTTTCTTTGACTGGCTCAATCTTCGTGTGTCTTGAAGCTCAGATCAAATGGTGTTTCCTCAGAGCAGCCTTCTCATCATCAGAAAAGACTGCATCCCCATTACGGACTCTTCTAGAGCTCCATAGAACTGCATGTCCTTCCTTCTTATCACAGGTTGCACATTTGCATTTATTTGTTTAATTTTTGGATGAATGTGTATCTTTCTCAGAAGACTGGAAGCTTCTCAAGGATAAGGACCAAGACCTTCTGCCCTGAATCACAACCGTTGCAAACCAAGCCAGCACTGGCTGGTGCCGAGCAAAGACTCACAGCCCGAAAGACAAAGGCAGGGACCCACAGCACTGAGCCTATGCCCGTGGCCAGCTCCCAGTGGCCAATCCCTGTGGACCGGCCCCGCCTGCCTGCCTTCCTCACATCCCTCCACACCGGCTCACACGGAGGCCCTAAGTCGGCTAGATCTTCTCCCTTCACTCTTCAACACACTTCACAGTGTTCAGGGAGAAAGGTGAGGGCCAGGGACCAGGAAGCACAGGTATGAAGGCCGACTCACTGCAACCAAGAAGCCACATGCAAATTGGATTAGTCAATAGTTACTGCTATTGTTATCGTTGTTATTATTTTCACAGGTCTAAGCATCTTACATCTATCTGTTCCTGAATGACACCAGCTCATGGTTTTCAGTTTTCCATACTTTATTTGTTTGATTTTAATATCAAGGTTATACGAGACTCAAAGAATGGCTGGGGGAGTCTTCTCTCTCTTTTTCTATTTTTGATACGAGTTTGTATCACTTTAAAACTGTGTTTTCCTTAAAGATTTGGCAGAATTCACCTGTAAAACTGTATGAGTCTGGTGTTCTCTTTGTGGAAGGATTTTAAAATATTCATTCAGTTTGTTTAATACTTATGAGATTATTCAGGCTTTCTAATTTAAATACAGCTAATCTCAGATTTTTTGAAGCTAGTTTTGGTACATTTCTAGGAATTTGTTTAAAATTTTAAAATTCTTAACAACCTTTGAAATCTACCTGTGATCTCCTCTGCAGGTCAAATACTGAGTATTTGTGACCCCTCCCTACATTTCTTGGTCAGAGGTTTATTCTTAATCTTTTCAAAGAACCAGTTTTGACATTGTTGGCCTTCCCTGTTGAATCTGTTTGTTATTATCTCCTTTTTTTCTCCTTTCTAGGCTTCCACTCTTATGCTTTTTCTAACTTCTGAAATAGAAAGATTAACCAGTTAATACTTTATTAATTTTCTCTGCTCACATAATCTTCTACACTTCCTTTTAAGCCTTACTTGAACTGTCCTTCACATATTTTAATGCGGAATTTTTATTGTTGTTGAGGTGCATTCTTTTCGTTTGCATTTTGAATTTTTTAAATTGATGGTTGACATTGGAATTAGAAAGCTATAACATGTCAGAATACGTGCATTTTTAATGTTGTCTGTCTCTTACTGATTTACAACTTGATTGCTGTGTAATCAGAGAATGTGGCCTGCTTTAATATAATCTTTGAAATTCATTTAGACTTCTTTTGTGACACGGCACATGATATTTGTATAAATGTTCTTTGTAGTAATGAAAATAATGGCTCTCAAATTGTTAAGCAGCTTTCATTATATGCCCACTAAATCCAGCTCGTTAATTGTCTCATTCAAATATTTCTATCGGTACTAAATATTTTTGGCCTGGTCTATCACTTTCTAACCAAGTTATATGAATATATTCAAGTGTATTAATGAATTTGCCTATATCTCCATGTAATTCTGTCAATTTTTCTTATATTTTGTGGCATTTTATTATATCCATAAATATTTAGATCTTTATAACCTCATGGGCAATTTAAACTTAAATAAAAATATAATGACCCTCTTCATCTATAATAATGATTTTTGCCTTTTAGGCTTTTCCTCTGATATTAATATTACTAGGCCAGATTTCTTTGAGTTGTTATCTGCCTGGCATACATTTTTCAATTAATTACCTAAGTATTCTATTTCTATATTCTTAGGCTTTAGGCATATCTCTTGCAAAAAGCATATAATTTAATTTTTTGATTCTCATCTGGAAATCTTTGTCTTTTTACCTAATCCATTCCTGGTGATGACTAGTGCATTTGGTTTATTTCCGCCATCTCATTTTTGTGCTTTCTATTTTTCTGTTTCCTGTATCATGCTTACTTTTTTCTTATTTCTTGCATTTCTTTACTGTATTGGCTCTCCCTGTATATATCCAATTAAAATAATAAATCTAAAGTGAATTTAACATATCTACCCTTTTCATGAATAGAACAAAGACCTTAGGATGTTTTTTTATCATCCTCCATCTGACTAATCTGCTATCATTGTACATATACTTTCATATTTTAAATTTTAGCCCCAGAAATTAGACATTTCCATTATTGTTCTATAAGCCAATGTTGGTTTAGATTTTCCCACTTGCTCTCAGTTCCCTCAGTTATCACATCTTCTCTTGGGATGCTTTGCATTCTTTCTGAGGTTGATCCTGCCAAAGTTTCTCTACGTACGACTCTGGTTGTAAGTGCTTTCAGTTTTTGCTTTTCTGAAAAATATTATTATCCCATTCTTGACCTTGGGAGATCCCTTGATCATGTACAGCAATTTGTATTGCATTTGTTTTTCTAATTTTTTAAAGATACCATTCCACTTTCTCCTGGTGTGTCTCTTTGGTTTCCTTTAATTTTGTCAGTTCTAAAAACTTATCAGTTATATCTTCCTTGTTCTCTCACTTATATTCTTTCAATTTTCTTGGCTATTTTTATTTGGTATTTAATCTTTACAATGTCTGAAGTCTTTGAGAATGGAAATAAATTATTTGTGGCTTCTGCTTATTCTCACTCAGTGACTTTTTTCATTGCATGTTAATGGGTGTGTGTGTGTGTGTGTGCATGTGTATGCACTAATATTTGGCCAAATACAATATGTGAGAATCCCTAGGAACCAAGATTCGGGATTGTTTTCTTCAGAGATTTGCCTGAAAATGTAATGGGTGCTGCCCGCCTGGAAATGTTTAATGCCTCAGCCTGGGGCTCCTTGAGCGTGGGGGTGGGGGGGTGGTGCACATTTGGACTCCAGGTGCATGAGACCAAGCTTTGCTCTTATATTCTCATGGAGATGATATTTTTCCATTTGGAAAAAGGACAGAGCTCAAGATGTTCTTCCTTGGTTCTCTTGCAGGCAGTCAGATTTTTTTTTTCACCCACCATTTCTCTGAAGCTAGAGTTCCTCCAATTGTCCTGGCTTTGTGTAGGAGGTTTTAATTCAACTATGCAAATTTGCAAGCAGATTCAGAGTCCTATCTCTCATTCCGCTAAGTGGCCACAATAATTCTCAAAACTATGTTGCCAGTTTTGACTTTTGTATGCAAATTTTGGTACATTGGCTTCTATGATTACCTTCACCCAGCTCTGGTTTTATTTTATTCACGTTTTTTTCCAGCTTTTAAAGAGTTCTGGTGTGTGTGTGTATGTGTGCGTGTGTGTGTGTGTGTGTTGAGCAACAGGCATTTTAAAATAACTTATCCAGCATGAAGCCATTTTAGAAAACCTGATCTACCCCTCTTCCATCAGCAGATTTTCTAGAAAAGCTCTATTCTTCTTAAAAGGGGTTTCTTGACAATTGGATTTCCTTAAATGTATAGCTGATGTTCTTCTATAAAATGACTGAAGTAGAGTTGGTGCTAGATATAATAGAATGTGTGTGTTTTAAGGCAGAGATTGGGTTAAAATAATTGCTAAGACTTCTTTTAGCTTTAGTATGCTCTCTTTCTTTCTCACCAGTGAAGAGAGTTGGATGAGTCATGTAGCACAGTGCTATTACTGGTCTGTCAAGGACTCTCTTGTTTTATTTCATTTCATTATTTTTCCCTTCATTGTCCATCAATGACCCAATCCTTCCCTTACCAAAGCATCAACTGAATTGTGTTTATTAAATGTCCTTGGATACAAATGTATCCTTGAAAGATACACCATATATATGTGATTTTAAGCCACACACTTTTGTGTTACGGATCCTGTTTTCCCATTCAGTGCTGTTTTCGAGATCTCTCCATGTTGCTAAATTGCGTTTCTGACTGTGGGATGGAATTTAACAATGTGTTTTCACTACATGGTTACTTACATGTTCACCTAGCGAAGGACACCTAGGTTTCTTCTAACTCTCTCCTCCCACAAACAATGCTGTGCATATCTCTTATGAACTGGATAAGTCTCTCTGATTCCCTGAATAGATGTATGCTTGCCTTTAATAAATGCCATAGAGTGCTCTGCAGGGTGACTCTCTTCTTCCCACAAGGAATAAGGGTGCCCGTTTTCAATTTCACAGCTGTTTGAAACAACATGGTTTAAGGTTGGACCAAGTAGCAGCAGTAGGGAGTGGTGAGAAAAAGATTATGGGTATATTTTGAAAGTAGGTTCCAAAAGATTTTCTGGTGAAATCAATATGGGATATGAAACAAAGAAAGGAGTGAAGGAAACACCAAGTACCTGACACTTAGTAACTGGAATTCTCATCAACTGAGGTGAGGGTTGCCGAAGGTGCAGCTTTTGGGAGTGAGAAAAAAAGTTGGGAGTTGTCTTGAATATGTTAAGTTTGAGTGTTTAATTAGAGATCCACATGGAAATATGGAATAGGCAATCGGATATATAGTCTGAATTTCATGAGAGATACCTGTGATAGAGACAGCAATTCAGGAATCAGTTGCATACAGATGGTGTTTAGAACCACAGTGCTGGGTGAAATCCCATAGGAAAAGCATGCAGCCAGGGAAGAAAAGGGGGGCAAATCCTAAGCCCTTGTCTATTCCAACTTGGTGAGGCTGGAGACAAGGGGGGGATAGTCTACGAGGAGCAACCAGTGAGATAGAAGGAAAACCAGTGGAGCATGTAGTCCCAGAAGGCAAAAGAAGAAGCTTTATCAATGAGTGAAGAGGGATATGCTTTGCCAAATACATTTGGAAGGTCAAGTACAAGAATGAAAATTGAAAGTCAGAATTATTGAGGAAAAGACCATCAGTGACTTGGGGAAGGGAATTGGAGAGGTGTGATGACCATCTATTTTGGGTTGGGTTTGAAGAAGAAAGAGTGAACACAGACAACATTTTTGAATAGTTTTGCTTTTAAAGGGAAGCAGAGAATTACATGGGGGCAGTAGCAAGATAGAGACATATTGCAGCTTGGGATTTTTTTAAGATAGGAAAGCTCATAATGTAAAGATGTCTTAATGGAAGTGATCCAGAACAGGGAAAACTGATGACATCGAAGGGAAGAAAGAATTACTAGTTCAGTATCGTGGAGTAGGCAGGAGGGCCTGAGGCCTGTCAAAATGGAGAGGTTTGCCTTAGATAATGGTACAGTTACCCTCTGCTAGTGGGGGGAAGGCACAGCGTTCCATTCCTGATGTTTAGAAGTGGGTAGAAACAATTAAGGGAATTATGTGAACAAGTTCATTGGATGACTCCAAGTCTGTGAGCGAGGAGGGGAGATTTGTTGGGGGCTTCAGGAGAGGGGGCAAATGGAAGTTACTCATGTAGAGGAAGGAAGAAACAATTGGAGCAGGAACGAATAGTGTAAATACCAGCAGCACCAAAGCCCCACTGAGGTTCATGGCCATTAAGTTAACGTGAGACCCATATAGTGCTTGGCTTTTCTCCAGTGAAACTCGGGCTGAATTGACGCACACAGGGATTAGACAGAGAGCGACAGTCAAGCTGTGGTTTCGATGGGTGAGGATCAGGAAGCAAGAGCCGGGAAGGGAGCTGGATGTGTTCAAGGGCATCATGATGAATGGCCGTGGCAGTCACACTGGGTCACACTGGGTGGTGAGAAGAGAGGACTTCAGTGGATAGAGCGACACTGAAAGCTTGAGGTGATCCATGGATTGTAGTTCAAGGTGGAACCAAAGGATGGTTGAGAGTCAGGGAAACGGGAAGGGAGCTAGAGAGATAAGAGGTGGTAACCAGAGTGCAAGATTCACGCATCTGAATTTGAGGTGCAAAGGTATTTGTTGATAATGACGAAGCTGGATTGTTGACCTTGAAGGTGACTGTGTGTAGTAAGGTGAGGGATAAGGCCAGGGGAGAGTGTGTGAGTATCATCCTTGACTCTTCTTATGGTAAGGCCAGTCTCCCTCTCAGGTCTCTTGACCTTGTCCTCTGGACAATATAGCCAGTCTTGAGATTTTAATAGAACCCGCTTGTAAGAAAGCATGGGCCTTTTTTGCTCATAGAGGTCTTCTCTTCCTATTAATTTTTTAATGATCATCTGTCTATTTGATTTTTTTTCTGTGATTTTTTCTGACCCTCTTTGGTATTTTATTTTTTTCCCCAGAAATTTGCCCTGTCAATTGGTTTTATAATGTATTGTCGTTGTTTCTAATATGCTTTTTTCTTTTAAAATCAGTTAAATCTGCAGTTATTTTTCCTTTCCTTTCAATATTGTTTTTAAATTTTCTTTGCCAGAGATTTTCTGCTAACATTTCAGAGAAGCAGATTTTATTATTTATGTTATCAGGGTTTTTTTCCTGAATTTTGCTGATTTTTAAAAAAACGTATTTTGTTCCCTTCCATTTCTTTGTGTCTTCTCTTTCTTCCCCTCACTTTTGGGGTTGCATGTTGAGTTCTTTTGCTTTTTTATTTTTCTTGTTTTTAATTAGTATTGTCACAGTTACAAGTTTCTTTCTGAAGTACAACTTTAACAGTTTCCAACAAAGTTTAACGTGTACTGTTTTCACTGTTATTCAGTTCTAAGTATTTCCCAAGTTCATGTCTCATTTTTAATATGGATTTGTTTCTTTCCTCCTATATGAAATTTTGAAATAATTCTTTTGTTTACAGTTTTATTGGACTATGGTCAGAAATATTGTTCAGAGCTAGTTTCTGGTTTAGAATTTACTGAGTTTTTCTTGATACTCTAACACAGAAGATGTTCATGACAGCTTCCTGTGTCTTCAACAAAGTGCATTTTCCACTGATGGGGAACGTGTGTGCCTACTGTCACCCTTATCCACTTGGTTGAATGTGTCATATTATCAGTAGTGTCCCCTCTGTGTTCTTTAGGATGATTTTGCCCTAAATCTTCTGTTGCCTGGTAACAAAATCACCATCTTAATTTTATTATTGGTTTGTATTTGGTAGCATATCTTTTTAAATCCTTTTACTTAAAAAAAAAAAAAAAAAGTCAGTACATATTGTTTTCAGTGTGTCTTTTCATGACTAGCTGGATTTTTTCATTTTCTTCATCAAGCAAATCTGAGATCTGTCCTTTGGGAAGTTTAGCTTCTCTGCATTTGCCGATATTGCTGATACCTCATATTGTACTTTATTTACTAAACTTCGCTTTTATTTCTTTTTCTTTTCTTGTTATTTCTAATTAGGTATATTTTCTTCTAGTGCTTTAAAAAGCTATTTAATTTTAATTTTCTTAGAGTTGTCTTTATTTTATAAAGACCTTTAACTTTCCCTCCTAATTTCCATCTTTACCGGAAACAAGATACAATATTCACCTGCTTCTCATGGTCTCATATTCTGATGTTCCGTAGGCCACGCCTCCGCCTCTGCTGCCGTCGGGCTCTGCACTTCGTCGGGGCCTTGTCACCTGGAGTTTGGGTTCCGGTTCCTGCAGATGTGCTTCTCTTTGTTTTGTTGACGTGGTTTTGGTTTTAGTCACTGCTTACTGAAAATACAATAAAACGCGCCTGTTTATTAGTAAATGAACCTTGCTTTCCATGTATCCCCGTGTGCGCCTCAGTTTATATCTCCTCATAGAATCGCGTCCCTCAAGTACCTTTTAGAAGAGGAATCTTGTGGTCACCATTCTGTGGTCCTTTGTACCAGGGAATTTCTTTCTGCCATCCTCGTGGTGCACTCAGATCTCGGGGCCGCCCCTCCCTTGGGGCTTTGGGTCCCGCCTCCCTTTGCTGCCGGGGTTTTCGCTTCGCCGGGCCCCGTGTTTATCCCTCCGGAACACCTCACAGTTTTCTTTTTTTTTTTTTCCCATTTTTTTATTATTATTATTATTATACTTTAAGTCGTAGGGTACATGTGCATAACGTGCAGGTTTGTTACATATGTATACTTGTGCCATGTTGGTGTGCTACACCCATCAACTCGTCAGCACCCATCAACTGATCATTTACATCAGGTATAACTCCCAGTGCAATCCCTCCTCCCTCCCCCCTCCCCATGATAGGCCCCGGTGTGTGATGTTCCCCTTCCCGAGTCCAAGTGATCTCATTGTTCAGTTCCCACCTATGAGTGAGAACATGCGGTGTTTGGTTTTTTGTTCTTGCCATAGTTTGCTGAGAATGATGGTTTCCAGCTGCCTCCATGTCCCTACAAAGGACACAAACTCATCCTTTTTTATGGCTGCGTAGTATTCCATGGTGTATATGTGCCACATTTTCTTAATCCAGTCTGTCACTGATGGACATTTGGGTTGATTCCAAGTCTTTGCTATTGTGAATAGTGCCGCAATAGACAGTTTTCTTTGTGTCTGACATTCTTTTTGGAGGCGGAGTCTCGCTCTGCCGCCCAGGCTGGAGTGCGGTGGCGCCACCTCGGCTCACTGCAAGCTCCGCCCCCCGGGTTCCCGCCATTTTCCTGACTCAGCCTCCGGAGCAACTGGGACTTCAGGCGTCGCCACCAGGCACGGGTAATTTTTTGTATTTTTGTATTTTTATTAGAGACGGCGTTTCATCGTGTTAGCCAGGATGGTCTCTGTCTCCTCACCTGTGATCCGCCCGCCTCGGCCTCCCAAAGTGCTGGGGTTACAGGCGTGAGCCACCGCGACATGGCCAAATGGGGTCTCGCCTGTCTCTTCTGCTTGGCACCACACACTTTTCCATCCTCGGCCTTCTGACTTTCTTTAATACTGCGAGGCTCTCTGTCATTATTTAACAAAATGTATCGTCTGATTTTTTTTCTACTTAAGTCACTCATATTAGGACTTTCGATACCTCAACTTCTTTCTTCCATCCCTCTTAACTTTCTTTTTAAATTTGTTTCCATCCGCTTATCACCAACGGAATTATTTGGAGACCTCCTCTCCTGATTTTCCCAGCTCACTTCCGCCTGCTGTGAGCTAGTCATTTTGCGATTAGGGTGGTGTAAAAGTAATGGCAGTTTTTGTAATTAGGAGTAACTGCAAAAAAAAAAAAAAACCACTATTACTTTTACACCAACTTAATATTTAGCCTTTCTTTGTGTTTTTCGTCTAAGCGATTGTATTTTTCATAAAAATATTTTCATTTCCTTGACCTGGTGACAGCCTGATCCTGGCTCGTATTTCCCATATGTTCTGTTAGGGTCTCTTTGAGTTCCAGTCTGTGGGCCCTGTGCCTAGACCTCCTGGTCGTAACTGAAACTCGGTCTTCTTTTTAGCTGTGTAACTTTTAGAAAGATTCTTAGCTCCTCCTTGCTTGAGTTGATTCATCTGCAAAACAGAAATAAGTGCCTATGTCACAGAGCTACTGAACAGAGCAAATGAACAAAGTAGGTAAGTTGCTTAGAACAGTTCTTGAAACATAATAAATACTAGCAATTATTGTTCATTTAAATTAATTTTTGTATTTTCCAGTAATTATATTCTCCCTGCTAAAAGTTTCTCAGCATGTGGTCTTTCTTTTATGGGGTGGTACTGGATAGATGCCTTGTGGCTGTTCTTTTCTGTGAGCACATACTCAATGAGAGCTCAAAGAGCTCTGATTCCCTAGAAAATAGTCACAGATTTCTGTTTAGATTTCCATCAACTTTCTTACTTTTTTGCTATGGCCTGGGATAAATTCAGAGACAAAACCACCAGAGTCCAAAGTTAATCACCTATCTTATCCTCTGAGGAGTCTATTGATGCTTTATTTTCCTGTTTAAATTATTGATAGGAATAACAGGAAAGAGAGAATGTGGAATTCTAGCATGATGGCACTCAAAGGTGATGAGGGATAAGATATTGCAGTGTTGGACCTGTGAAGAAACATCCTCCTCCTCCCACCAAACATATGTACTGGCACCTTGAGCGCCTGAGTAAAAGTATTCAGGAATGAGGGTGTCAGAGGAAAAACAAGTGGAGAGGAAGGGGAAGTCTCATCTTAGGAGCAGACATGACCCTGGTCCATCATATTGAAGAAAGATGGCTGGGAAATGAAGGAAAAAACCTCACTTGCACTTGCTTCTTACCTGACTGCACCTCTCACCCACAGTGCTCCATGTAAGCAAGATGCAAACCTGCAGAGCTGCACCAGAAACGTAACAGAACTGGAGACTGGAGACGTGTCTGTCATGTTCCACAGGGTGATGGTACCTCACAGTTCGAGCCAGATATTCTCAGTCATGCCTACTGTGTCCATGTAATTTTTTTTTTTTTTTTTGAGAAAAACAAAAATACTCCATCACCCAGGCTGGAGTGCAGTGGTGCAATCTCAGCTCACTGCAACCTTTGCCTCCTGGGTTCAAGCAATTCTCATGCCTCAGCCTCCCGAGTAGCTGGGATTACAGGTGCACACCACCACACCCATCTAATTTTTGTATTTTTTATAGAGAGAGAGTTTAGCCATGTTGCCCAGGCTGGTCTTGAACACCTGACATCAAGTGTTCCACCTGCCTTGACCTCCTGAATTGCTGGGATTACAGGCCTGAGTCACTGTGCCTGTTTCCGTGTAATTATTAATGACACCTCTTTCACTCCCAAGAATGGGTCCTTATTTGCGTGATAATTATATCATTATATCTGTATCATATATCTGTACACTTTATAAACTGTTTAAAAATGCCACTAGAAATGTAGCATTTGAAGATGAAGCAATGCATTGGTTTTATGTTGCTGCTGTCACAAATTACCACAAACTTAGTGGCTTAAAACAACAAAAATGTATTATCTTACAGTTTTGAAGGTTGGAAGTCCAAAATAAGGTTCAGCGGGTTACGATGGAGCTGCCTGCAGGGCCTCATTCCTCCTGGAGACCCAGGGGAGAATCGTTCCCTTGCCTTTTCCAGCTTCCAGAGGTGCCTGCGTTGTGAGGCTGGAGGTGCACTCCCCCTCTTCAAAGCCTGTGAGGGTGAGACAAGTGTTCTGATATTGGGACACACTGATGTGGAGTCTCCTACCTCTCCTCTTCATTTCTGAGAACCTTGTGATTACCTTGGGTTTGTCCAGATAACCCAGGATCATCTCCCCATTTTAAGTTCTTGACTATTCACATCTGTGTGGTCCCTTTTGTCGTGTAAGGTGACAGAGTCCCAGGTTCTGGGGATTTGGGCTTGTACAATTGGTGGGGGTGGAGGGGGCAGATGAGTCTGCCTATCACAGGTGATTACAGAGGCTGTGACAGTCAGGTCTGACTCGGAAGTGGCAGCTTCCTCTTCCGAGGAGATGAACTGAGCGATGTTTGATGGGGCGGGACACTGCAGGCAGAGTCCTTCAGCTCAGACCAATGGGGACATTGGAGTGAGCATGTCCTTTCAGAGTTCTAAAGAAATAACACAGCAGCAACAACCACCACCTCACAGCCTTGCATGGAGGACTAACAGAATGATCAGCATACGTATGGGGGTTAGGGAAGAAAATTGACAGCATGGCACAGGCAGCCCGAGTCCCTGGCACCCTCCACGCAGGAGGAATGAGCGCTCACCACAGTGCCAGGAAAGGTGATCAGGAATACTTGGGGCTCATTACGCTCAAGAAGGATGCAGCAAGCAGCACCAAGAAGAAGTCACTGTTTTATACCTCCAAGTAAAGGTGTAAAACACTGTTTTATACCTCCAAGTAAAGGTGTAAAACACTGTTTTATACCTCCAAGTATAAACAGTTTGAACTGTCCCGGGCCAGCTCAAAACTCCTCTGCTCTTCCTCTTTTGTTGTGCTTCAGCCTGCCTCTCAGCTAGTGGGAAACTTGTCCAGGGGGACACCCAGAGCCCGTCCTCCACTGAACCCTGAGTCCTCGGCCACCAGCCGCAGGGGCATTTTAGAAGCCCGCAGGTTGGGGACTGCAAAGAGGGTTGCTGGATTTCTTAAGGCATTGGAGCTAAAAAGGACGTAGGAATGACTAGGGTAACACTGTCAGGATAGAATTATATCCGTCTTCAAAGCTTCGTGTAGCATTCCAGAAAGAGCGTCCTGGCAGTCCCATAGGGGCATCTTTAAAGCTGCCGCCAACCACTTGCAGGTGCCCTCCTGGCCTTTTCTTAGAGACTTCACAGAGTTCTCTGAGTTTTTGCTTCTTGTGAAAACAGTCTGAAGTGTCCTCTCCCAACAGGTGCCTGTGGCAGTGCATCTGGTTCTGTCATCTTCTGTCATTTGGTCTGGAAATTGCCATAACAGAATTTTTATTTGCTTTATGTAGCATAAAGTATATACATATATGTAAATTATATGTATGTATTTATGTGTATATGTAATATCAAGTATGTGTACTATCAAGTATCTATACACAACATAATTAGATACAAAAATCACACACACACACACACACACACACACACACACACACGAATTGTCTTTTCTGGGAGAAGCACATGGCTGCTGAAATGGTTGTTAAAGCAGGTGCACAAGGATTACCCATAGTGTAACAAATGTGCATAGTCACTTTAAGAACCTAGTTAGGATGTTAGCTTGTGTCCATGTGAAAGGATAAAAGATGGCATGCAATGATATGATTCATTGTAGCACTAACTAAGTATTAATACCCATTGCCAAGGTTGTCAGTTTGTATGTCCCCTTCTGTGCGCTCTGTAAATGCACTCCAGTCCACCATTTTATTCCTTCTATCTCCAGGCAGGCCAGAAATCCTTAAATGGCATATAACTACCATTTAATGGTAGGAGCACAATCTCCTACCTTACTCAACAAAAGGACTAGAGTAGACCCCTTGCCCTGTGTCTGCAGTTGCAGTGTAGCATGAGGTTAAATCTAGACTACAGGACCATCTGTCACACCACCACAGAAACATAGAGAATCTGAGACCAGGGTCACCACAGCATAGTGCCAGATGCTGGATATGAAGCTGTTTCTGGACCCTTGCCTACTATTTCTTCCTACCACTACATTACATTCCAGGTTTATGCTCAGAGGAATGAAATTAATCCACCTTAATTTAATCGCTTAGCTTAGTTATTCACTGTCTGTTCTACTAGACATCCTCTTTCTGTAGGGAAAGTCAGCGCAATTCCTTGACTGTCCTGAGCTCTACTTCATGTCGGCAAGGCAGGATTCATTCCTGGGTGCTGTGTGTGCAAACGTGTCTGGCTGGAACACCATGCGCTGGAGTGTGAGTGAAAAACCAGCCCCACCCACACTTTCACCCTTGCTACTGAGCCATATCACGTTTCCTCTGGCACAGGTTCATCTCTGTTCTCCCACTGTCAATCATCTCAACTTGACTCAAACATCCATCTTTCTGTTAGAAACTTTCCACCCTGCGTCCATGGGATTTCAAAGTTGTTGCATTGGCTGTCAGTTTACTGACTAAATCTGCAATGATGAAAGCATCCCTAAGAAAACTCTTGCAGAAAGATAAGGTGCCCCTAAAACCAATTTGCACTGCCCCTCATTTTAGAACCCCAAATATTTCACCTAAACATTTCAAGCTTCTGTTGTTGGAATTAGACAAAGGGGGCCTTTGACTTAATTATACTCTGTAAAAACGTCTTCACTCATCTCTGCTGAGGATTATCTTCCCTGTGTGAAAATGGACCCACCTTGCACAGAAATACACCAGGTTGTAATGGCCACAATTACAGGCAGTCAGAACAGCAGCACAGCAACACCAGAGCTAAAAGCATATCTGATTTTCAAATGATGTTGGAGTTGCTCGCTAAAACCCATACTCTATCTTGCCTGGCAGGACTAGAGGAAAAAAGCAAATGTTCCTCATATTTGAAAATTCAATGACATTTTATTTCCGTGTTACATTTGCATTTTTCAAATCTACGTTTTCTTTTTAATCAGGGTCATGGATTATACCTTCGCTGATTATATTTATACCCACTTATGTTTTCCTTTTACTTTCTTTTTTTCCCTCTCTTCCTGCCTTTCTTCCTGCTGTCCTGCCTTCTTCTCTGCGTTTTTTCAGGTACATCTCCTTCATGTATTTTTAAATTTAGTGACATATGGTTGGCTTTTGCTTTTTTGGATATCTAGTCTGAGAGTGTTATCTTTTAATATTTTAAGCCACTCCCATTGAATGTTTTTAAAAAAGGAATAACACCAATGTGTCGATCATTTTGTTTTCTGTTTCCTTTCTTATACTCTTCTTTCTTCCTTTTCATTCCTGACTTTCTTTGTGCTGTTCACCATTTTTCTAACACCTGCACCTTGCGGGCATAGTCGAATTCTTTCCCTTCCACAGATGTGGCCCAGTCTTTCCAGCTCTCTGTCTGGTACGCACCTCATCTGTCTATTGTCACTGCCTTCACTTGGCTAGTTCTTATTCATCCTTGATTCTCATATTGAATGATTTTGCCCTGAGAGACCCTTCCTCAGCCCTCTGCTCCTATGACATCCCTGACTTCTTTATCTTAGAGGACTATGCACTGTGTCCATTTTCTGGGTATAAGGATAAGCTCCATGAAGTCAGGAATGATCTCATACACCAGTGCTTAGCATGGTTCCTAGGATAAAGTAGATATAATAAAAATTCAGGGAATAGTTAAATGAGTAGTTGATTACTTAGAGAGTCTAATTAGCCCACAGATTGTTGAAGACTGTAGGAATGGCTAGCAGCCTATGGTGAAGGAACTTGATCTTTGTTGAGCTTCAGCTTCCTTTGTACCTGAAATCAGCTCTCAGTTTTCACATCCATCTCACGCTGGCCTCTACGGAGTGCAGTCCAGCAAAGTGGCACCACGTCAGTGAGTGGATCATTTTTGCAACCTGTGAGTCGGGGTATGAGCTATGTCAGTGTCTCTGAACCCTGTGCCTCTTGGCTCCAAGTTTGGCAGTCTGGGCTTACTCTCTGTTTCCCAATTTCTCACCCACCAGGTGGAGAGAAAATGATCCCCTCGACTTGCTTCTCTGAAATGTTAGGAAAACTATAGGTTTATTTTCCACCAGAACCAGGTTAGACCATCAAAGGGCTCTATCCCTGGATCACACTGCTTTGCCTTTTCACAGAACTGCGTTGAAGGACATTTTAAGAACCATTCTCGGCCGGGCGCGGTGGCTCAAGCCTGTAATCCCAGCACTTTGGGAGGCCGAGATGGGCGGATCACGAGGTCAGGAGATCGAGACCATCCTGGCTAACACGGTGAAACCCCGTCTCTACTAAGAAATACAAAAAATAGCCGGGCGAGGTGGCAGCGCCTGTAGTCCCAGCTACTCGGGAGGCTGAGGCCGGAGAATGGCGTGAACCCGGGAGGCGGAGCTTGCAGTGAGCTGAGATCCGGCCACTGCACTCCAGCCTGGGCGACAGCGCGAGACTCCGTCTCAAAAAAAAAAAAAAAAAAAAAAAAGAACCATTCTCCTGAAATTAAAGTTATTTAATATGGAAGTCCCCATGATTTCACATGTTCAATTTTTGAGGACCCATGGGAAAAATCCCACTTGTATGTAAGTATTAGAAGAAGATTTGCGCTTCTTGTCCGGCTGCTCATTTGCTGTCTGTTTAATCTCATCATACTAGAAATCGTGTATCCATCTTTGACTTGGTTGCAGGGAAGGCTTACAGCAAAACGTGTTGCCTGCCCCTCCACCTGTTTGGCCACAGGGGTCATCCTGGGTCCTGCCTTACTTGTATTTTCTTCTCCTTGCCCAGATTGCCTTACCTATTGATTTTATCTCTTTTTTTGTCTTATAAGTATTTTGTAAAACTTCCTTTTTTAAATATTTTTTCTGCCCCAAGGACAGACAGCAAAAAAAAAAAAAAAAAAAAAAAAGATTAATTTTTGAAACCTGGATTTTCACTGCTATTCCCAATCATCACAGTCAATAAGGAGCTGATAAACATTTTCCTTGAAGTCTTGATACTCACAAACCCTATTACCATTATGATTATAATCTTTTACTTAATAGAATGGAGAACATTTCTTCCTTTCTTTCATTTTCTGTTTCTCTATTTTCCATGAATTTATTTATATGTGATATAAATGCTTCTGTTTTAATATCAACTGTTTTGAGACAGGGCTTTGCTGGGTCACTAAGGCTGAAGTGTAGTGGTGTAATTACAGCTTACTGCAACCTCGACCTCCTGATCCTCCTGCCAGCCTCCCGAGCAGCTGGGATCACAGGCATGTGCCACAGTGCCCAGTTAATTTTGTTTTTAATTTTTAGAGATGGGGTCTCTTTATGTTACCTAGGCTGGTCTCAAACTCCTGGGCTTAAGTCATCCTCCCGCCTCAACCCCTCAAAGTGCTGGGATTACAGGCATGAGACACTGTGCTCAGCCCTAGTGTCAATTTTATAGGTTTGTTTGTTTGTTTGTTTTTTAAAGACAGAGCCTTGCTCTGTCACCCAGGTTGGAGTGTAGTGGTGCGATCTCAGCTCACTGCAACCTCCACCTCCCAGGCTCAAGTGGTTCTTGTGGCTCAGCCTCCCGAGTAGCAGGGATTACAGGTGCCCACCACCACACCCAGCTAACTTTTGTATTTTTAGTAGAGATGGAGTTTCACCATGTTTCCCAGGCTGGTTTCGAACCCCTGACCTCAAGTGATCTATCTGCCTTGGCCTCCCAAAGTGCTGGGATTACAGGCATGAGCCTCCATGCCCAACCAATTTTGTGTACCATTGCTATTCTGTCAGCGGTCTGATATTCATAAATCCCAGGGCTAGAGAGAAAATATGAGCTCTGCTGCCTCTCAGATGCAGGAAGCATGGATGCTCTGAGGACAGGCACAGTGCACTCGTGGCCTGGTTACCTCTCACCAGATCCCCACTTCCAAACTGTGCTCTTTTTCTTCCTTCATTTTTTATCAACCCATAATGCTTGTAAAGAATGTTCACATCTCTTTTGACAAACATTAAAATACCCCGAGGGTGTTATTATCTTCATCCTCAATTTTTCACACAAGAAAACTGAAACTCTGATGGGAGTCTAAGGGTGGATGCTGTGTCATTTGCCCAAAGTTGTGCAGCTGGCAAGGGGGCGACTCAGCATTTTCATGGAGAGCATCCTCTCCGGGGCTGGCTGGAAGCGGGTTCAGATCACAGCTTCTGCATGTTCTCTGTGTACCATTCTACTTAGCATCTCTGCCTTCATTTCCATAACAGCAAATGTGGGTAACAAGTGAACCTGCTTAAGGGCCATTGTGAAGTTAAGGAGACAACGAATGCAAAAGTATCTAAAACATAAGCTCTCAATAGATGTTTGTCAAAAAGATAAATGATAAAACACTGGGTCTGAATGTAGGCCTTTTGACTCCAGATCCAGTATCCCTTTTCATTAAACTACCATCTCTCTTGGGAGGTGGTTGAGAGATTTGTGAGCCACGTAGAGAAGACTTGAAGGTGTGAATTGGATACCATGGCAGCTGATGTCAGGACAGGCCATCGCTAGATGACCGTACCCTGCATCCAAAGTGAGCTTTCCTGTCTGTGTTTTGACTTCTCGTGTGAATAACGATTGGCATGGTTCATTCCTGCAGAGAAGCCCCTTGCTTCTCACCACGCACCTTCTAGGGGCTGGACTGCAAAGGTGAAATGGACAATCAACACACTGGAAAAGTGACTGCTGGGCTGTAGGAAAGGGCAGGGCTCAGGGCCTTGCTGTCCAAACACCACTCACAAGTCTAGCAAAGGAAGGGTTAAATGAATCTTCAAAGCACTTTGAACCTTCAGGGGAGAATAAAACAGAAGGGAGAAGAGTAGAATAAAATAACCCAGACCAACCCACTCCAGGCCATAGTAACCCCAAAGAAAGACTTACTAATTGTGATCAGCAATCACTGAGGTACTAGGTGAGCCTCTTCCATCATTGCTAGTGTCTCACTGGAGTACTACATCTCAGCAAATTCTTTTTTTTAATTTTTATTACTATTATTTTTTGAGACAGAGCCTCGCAGCAACTCCCAGGCTGAAGTGCAGTGGTACAATCTCAGCTCATTGCAACCTCCGCTTCTTGGGTTCAAGTCATTCTCCTGCCTCAGCCTCCCGAGTAGCTGGGACTACAGGTGTGTGCCACCAAGCATGGCTAATTTTTGTATTTTTCGTAGAGACAGGGTTTCACCATGTTGGCCAGGCTGGTCTCGAACTCCTGGCCTCAAGTGATCCACCTGCCTCGACCTCCCAAAGCACTGTTATTACAGGAATATACCACCGTACCCAACCCATCTTAGCAATTTCTTAAGCTGCATCTGCACTGAGAGGAAAGGCATTCACCCGTCAGTGATGTTTGCTTTGAGCCCAGGAGAGGGGGAAATGTCCAAATGAGCAATCCTTGTCCTGGAGATGACGTCTGCCCTCACCATCCCACCTATGGAGTTATCTGTGGGAGCTGGATAGAGAACTATGTTCTTCCTATCCATTAAATAACAGAACGTATTACAAAGGAAAATCGAGTATCCACAAAACAACATTATATTTTGGAGTGGTATGATACTACTGTGGCTTTTCCAGTAATTGAAGGGTCTGAGCTATGCAAAATGATTCTCACTGGGAATAAAACATTTGCTTCAGGAACTTCTAAAGGTGAGGGCAAAACAATTTGTGTTTGTTTAAAACATAATGTCATCCATAATTAATGGGATAGCTCTGGCTCAGTAGAGCTTGACACTACTGTATATATTTGAAGTCAGATTTCTGATTCCTGAGATAAGGAATAAATTTACCCTTAAGCTTTTATTTTATTTTTTTTCATGGTAAAGGTTATTTCAGTGACTGAACACGTGGTTCCTTTTCAGTATGTTTTCTAGTGTTATTTACCATCAAGTTATAAGAGCAAGAAAATTGCTGAAACCAGCTTTCAAATGGTAGGCCTGAAAACCAGGAGTATTAACTAGGTTACCAAGAGTTCTTTTAATGCTGTTTCTCCATACCATAATTTGAACTCTTGACACAGTCTTTAGAAAGAGTGTCTTTTTAAAAAAAAAAAAAAAAAAAAAAAAAAAAGGTTAAAAGGGATTTTTTCCATCTGGATATACACTTTTAAAAAATTAAAACTACCATTTGTAAGCCAGGGGCCAGAATAAAAAAATATAATCTATTATGACATCATTGAAATCTACTCAATAATTATACATCTAAATGCATGCAAGACAGCAATACAGAATGACTCGTAGATCATATCCCAGTGGAAATATTGCTTAACCCATGTGCAGGGAACTGTGACAGGGAACATACAAGTGGAATTTTAAAAATTCATTTAGTCAGCCTTGAAAACTTTTTATTTTTTATTTGTTTGGCTACATCCTGTATGTAAGTGTATTAGTCCATTTTCACACTACTATAAAGAACTAGCTGGGACTGGGTAATTTATAAAGAGAAGAGGTTTAATTGACTCACAGTTCCGCGTGGCCTCAGGAAACTTACAATCAGGGTGGAAGTGAAGGGGAAGCAGGCACCTTCTTCACAAGGTGGCAGGAGAGAGAGAGTGTTTGAAGAGGGAAATGCCAAGAACTTTTAAACCGTGAGGTTCCTGGGAACACACTATCATGAGAAAAGCATAGGGGAAACTGCCCCTATGAGCCAATCATTTCCCACCCGTTCCCTCACTCAATATATAGGAATTGTAATTTGAGGTGAGATTTGGGTGGGGACACAGAGCCAAACCATATCAGTGAGGTTTTATGCTTTGACTGGATTCATAGATAGGCACTTTCCTATGTGAATGCTCAAATAATTCCAACACAAGGAAGATTGTGGCTCCTGACTTAAGTAGAATATGGACATGAGTATCATGTATAAAGGTTCAGGAGGACAGGGATTCAGAGAGGTTCCATAAAGAAAGCTGGTGCACTTGTGGGGGGTGAAAGCATGGTACAATGTTCACAGAAATCAATAAGAAGAGAAAAGGTAACCCAAGTAGGCAAATGGCTGGAGCAAAAGCAAAAATAGAAGGTTGCCTAAAATAATCAGCAAAGACTCATCTTTTCACCCTCCACAGAAAAGAGAATCATACCAGGAAGATGACTAGATAAGGAAGAAATGGTTTTTGATACTAAATTGTAGGGCTCTTGAATGGCTAGCAAAGAGGGTTGAAATTTATTGCTGACATTATAAACCCTTAGAGCTGTGTGTGTATGTGGGTATATGTGTGTGTGGTGTTGTTGTTGTTGTTATTGTTGTTTGTTGAGCTGGAGAATGTCCTGATTAAAACTATGTTTGGTAGTGAAAGAAATCAGGCACATTCCTCAGCCCCAGGCTCAACACAAACAGGCCCAGTACAAACACATCCCACCATATATCTCTCAACTTCCTGAGCCCAGTACAAACACATCCCACCATATATCTCTCAACTTCCTGAGTCCAGTACAAACACATCTCTCAACTCAGAGACTACCATATATCTCAACTTTAGAAAAACACCACCTGGAAAGTCCCCGATAAGGACACAGCCGTTTGTGGTTTTACTGAATGCGCGGGAACCAATAGAAAACTGCTAAATGTATAACTTAAAATGTAAACCAATTGTAATGCTGTAACCAAAAGAATTCCCTTGTTCCTCTGTAACTTTACGTATCTTATTTACATCAGGCTATAAAAAGCAAGCACTCGCATTGTTGGAGGCCCTCTTGTATGCTGTGAAATGGAGGGACCAAGTTCGAACTTGTAGTAAAAGATCCTTGCCGCTTGGCTTTGACTCTGGACTCTGGTGGTCTTCTTTGGGGAACAAACGGTCTGGGTATAACAGTAGTAGCAATTTGATAAAGTTAAGAATGTTGGACATAAAACAAAGGAATTATCAAACAATATCAAGTCAATTAGGGAAAAAATACTCAGAAAGAGCAAAAGACTAGCCAACATAATCCCATCAACACTTACACTCATGCAAGGAAAGCTGGCTGCACTCAACCTGCAGAGGGCCCAAGGAGCCTGGTTAGGAGCTGGGAGAGTGAGCTGAACCATCAGGGGCGGGATGGGAATGATGGAGTGAAGGAAAATGCAAAGGGCCTAGAGAACGACGGTGGTAAGAACCAATGGGAAGGACAAGCCAGTGAGGCTTCTCCTGTCTGTGCTGGAAGGTGAGGCGGTGCCATCCTGTTGCCATGACACCAACTCAAACCCTCTGCTCTTGTGAGCTGGCTCTGTGAGACCCAGCCTCCACCCACTTCAGACCAGGTGCCTGACCTGACCATTGCATCTTTGGTAACCTAACTCAAACTGTTGGCTGGTGATTATGTCATATCCTTTTATTTGTACCTATCAATGTTCTCCATCTCTGGTTTCCAGTGTCATTAAAGAAGTGCCGACATTTTTGCTGGTCAGCTAAAGATGCTAGTCCATTTTTCACTCTACCTGCATTTTACATAAATCCTTTAACTTCTCCCTACTTCCTTTTCATAATTGAGGGGACAGGTTTGGACTGACATCCTTCAGATCGAAAATTCAACGGCTGTCTCCCTTATCTGTGAAGTCTTCCTTTTGTCCAGTAGCCTATGTCCTTTCTGTAATTTTCCCCAGTGTGGTTTCAGCCATTGAGTTAAATCCTCCAAGATTAGATGTACTGACTTGTACTTATCCAATTGACCCAGACATTAAGGAAATACTTTGCCCATAGATTTTTAATCACAACAATTTGTGGAATTAATACAGGAGACAAACATTGAGGAATAATTTTATATCTCTAACAGTATATAAAACTCTGTGCTAAAGAGAATTTTCTGCTGGCACTTTTACATCTAATTGGAGGATAAAAACTTCAATAGATAACTATTGACAATCAGATGGCAAAAACTTTTTTAAAAACTGAAAAGGTATATAGTACTTAGAGATTTACAACTACGCAATCCTTCTGAAGTGGGGTAGCATTTTATGTAACTTGACATAGTTCCTAAAGTATCAATACTAAAAAGATAAGGAAATATCTGCCCTCTCTTTCCTAATAGGAAGAAACATACTTTATTCAGTTTTATCCTCAAGATTCTCCTGGAATATAAAATTCTCAGGAGCTTTCTGAACTAGAGCCGGTCTTCACTGCCTCGGTCATTTTTTCATATTAACCTTTCTAATCGCTGGGCAGTTTTGTCAGAGAGACTGTAAATAGCATACAATGCAAATCAGCAAAAGCAAGGCGATAGAAAATGTTTTGCTGACAGTCACACGTTTTGGTAGGTCATATTGAAAGTAGGCCTACAACGCAGGTATGACAAGCTGTACCTCTGTAGACTTGCTGAATTGTAGCAGCAAAGCCTTGTATTTATAGAGCTCCTTATCCTGGGGAATACCGATCTACTGGGCTGTTCCCTGCCGTTCTCTTTTGCACTTGATAACACTTGAAAGCACTAAGAAAGCAAGATCATTCCCATTCCAAAAATTGGGAAAATGAGGTAGAGAAGGACGAATTCACTCATCCTAGAAACTAATGCCTGAGTTACATCTATCAGTTTCCAGAACATGCACCAGCCTCTATCAAGCCTGCCTTCACCTCTGGCTTCAGTTTTGCTCTTAAACTCTCAAGAGTTGCAGCGCCTTCTTCTTTCCCAAGGGCTACTTGTCACTTCTCAGTTCTTAACCTCTCAGTTTCTCTCCTTAACTTAAATTGCTGAGCCCCAAAACCTCCTTCCAAGGCGCTTCTTCTCTACCACCATCAGAGAATAGTTTTCCTCAATTTTTTTTCACTGTTCTCTCCATGCCATCATAATGCTGATGTAAGTAGAAACCCCTCTATTTCAACATTTGAACATTTTTCTTTTCTTCAGTGGTCATTCTAATGCTAATGACTGGTTTATTTTATCTTCTGTGTGCCAGGCACTGTTCTAAGTTCTTGGATAAACACTACTGAACAAAATAGACCCAACTGCCTTCCTTCATAGGTTGTCATTCTATCCGAAGGAAGGTCGATAATAAACACCTGGCATAATAGACAATTAATTACATAACGTGTTAGAAAATGCTACATGATACAGAAAAACAAAAGTTATATCAGACTAAAGAGAGCCAGAAGTGACAGCAGAAGGTCATCGTTTTAAACAGGGTTGCCTGGATGCACTTCATTGAGAAGACTTGGACAATGACTTGAAGGCTGTCTGGGGAAAGAGTGTTCTGGCAGAGGAGACGGGCAGTGCAAAGGCCCTGAGGCCAGCACATCCTTCATTTGTTTAAAGAATAGGGAGTAAGCAAGGATGGCTGAAGCAGAGCGGGTAAGAGAGGGAGAGTATTACCATCAATGATGTCAGACCAGGTAGGGCCTTGCAGTCCTTTTAAAGACTCTGGCAGTTATTCCAATTGAAAAGGTGAGCCTCTGTGGGGTTTTGATTAAAGGGTTCACTCTAGTTATTGTGTGAAAATAGAAAAGAAGCAAGGAAGAGTAAAAGGAGGCAGACCAGTGAGGAGGTGATTGGAGCAATCCAGGCAAGAGTTTTTGAGGGCTTGGAGTAGAGGGGCCGCAGTGGAGGCGTGAAAAGTGTTTGGTTTTAACTGCAGAGTATTTGCAGGGCAAAACCAAAAGGATTTGCTAATAGATGGTTTGGTGGCCTGAGCAATAGGAAAACTTGCTGCCTCGCTTAGAGAGGGGAAGGCTGCAGACGGAGCAGCTTACATGGGACAGATTAGAAGTCAGTCTTGGATGTGATGACTTTGTGGTGTCCGTGAGACAGTCATAGGGAGATGCTGAGATGCCAGCTGATTAAACAGGGCTGGGGCTTGGGAAAGAGGCCTGCGGGGGCTTCAGCACACTGATGGCATTTACATCCCGGGGAGTGGACAAAATTACCAGGAGAATGAGCAGTGATCCAGAAGAGAAGAGGGTCAAAACTGCTGCTCTTAAAGAATTGAAAAGATAGGCCGGGTGTGGTGGCTCACGCCTGTAATTCCAGCACTTTGGGAGGCCAAGGCAGGCGGATCACCTGAGGTCGGGAGTTCGAGACCAGCCTGACCAACATGAAGAAACCCTGTCTCTACTAAAAATACAAAAGTAGTCAGGAGTGGTGGCACATGCCTGTAATCTCAGCTACTCGGGAGGTTGAGGCAGGAGAATTGCTTGAACCCAGGAGGTGGAGGTTGCAGTGAGCTGAGATTGCACAGTTGCACTCCAGCCTGGGTAACAAGAGCAAAACTGTCTCAAAAAAAAAAAAAAAAAAAAAAAAAGGCAGTAACATTGTTTTTGTCACTACTATATCTTCATTGCCATTCAATTAATATTTATTAATTTAATATTTTCAGCTTCATAATACAGAGAGCTTTATGTAACCACTGAATTCTCAGTATATACAAAGTTTACTTTGCTTTTGTACCACCCTACCCTTTATCCCTCCCTCAAACACTCACTTTCCACAAATGATAACACTAAAATAATTTTAAAATAAAACATTTTTCACATGGCAGTGATGGCTTAAGTGAAAGGAAAGCAAATCCCTCAGCATTTTTTTTTCTCAAATTAGAGAAAAAGGGATCCAACTGTGTGATCAACCACTTAGAGAATTTTGCATCAAATCCATTTTTATGCCTAATTGTTTTAACGTTAAATTTACAAAAGGATGTATTCATCAAGAAATACCTTGAGAAAACATAAAAAACATAATTAGAATTTGAGCTTTTCTATTTCTTCAAAGCCTTTTGTGGAGGGAGACATCAAATTATCATTCTCTAGTGTTAAGAGCAATAAATAAAGGTAGCAGAAGGAATGATAATAGGACTATTATGAAGTCCACAGAGAGGAAGCCCCCATTGTTCACATTATAAGCAATAAAATAAAACATCCACTGCTGGGTTTGATGTCTGCTAGACAAGGAATGCAAGCTTACAGAATGGCTACTGATCCCTGTCCAGAACATATAGACAATTACCCTGAGATCTTTCTATTTGTTTTCCTTTCTGTGAAATGACAGCCAAGCGCTACGTGAAACATTCACCAGCATCACTGTAATATCCTGGAAAACCCGAAGGGAACTAGGAATAACAAATCTGAAACACTTCAAAAGGAAGGAAATGTAATATGTGGAGCTATTCGTCTTTACTCAAATATACATATAGACTACACTGGGTGAATATTTGCCTCTAATTTTACAACGTACCTAGTTTAATGGAACAAAATTAACATTCCATTCTTCGTGCAGTTCAAGGTCCTTTTACGTTGTGGTAAAGCCTCAGAAAAATACTTCATAAAGTACTTTTCCTATGTACGTAACTTCGGACATGCCAGTTAGCAAATATTTAGCAAACAAATCAGCATATCTGCTGCTATGAGATAGGCAAGCGCACGTTCATTTGGTTTCCAGCTTCACGGGGTTTACGATCCAGTGGGAGGGACAACGTGTGGATGGCAGTGGCACTGAGGGGCTTCCCTTGCTTTGGTCGTAGTCCCCCTGTTCTCCATGGGACCTACAGGGTGTGAAACGCGCCACGTCTGCAGACACCTCAGGTACCTCTCACCTGCTTGGTGCAGTGTGCTTGAACCACAGTGGCCTCCTTTCTTTTTTTTTTTTTTTTTTGTGAGACGGTGTCTTGCTCCCGTTGCACAGGCTGGAGTGCAGTGGTGCCGTCTCAGCTCACTGCAACCTCCACCTCCCAGGTTGAAGTGATTCTCCTTCCTCAGCCTCCTGAGAAGCTGAAATTACAGGTGTGCACCACCACGCCCGGCTAACTTTTGTATTTTCAGTAAAGACGGTGTTTTGCCATGTTGGCCAAGCTCGTCTTGAACTCCTGGCCTCAGGTGATCTACCCGCCTCGGCCTCCCAAAGTGCTGGGATTACAGGTGTGAGTCACCACGCCAGGCACAATGGCCTCCATTCACACCCTCACCATGGTCGTTCTCACTCCAGGACTCCCCATGCTGCTCCCGTCAGTCTGGAACGTGCCCTCTTCTTCTCTGCTAGATTTACCCAACCATTCCTCAGATATCAGCTTCAATGTAATATTCTCAAAGAGGGCTACCCTAGTTCTGAAAATCCAACTGGACTCTTATGCTAATCTTCCTCAAAGCACCTATTCGTACACATTTGTTTATGTATTTAAGTGTACTAGCTGCCTCTTCTATGTAATTGTAAGCTCCATGACAGAGGAAGTGAATCTGCTGTATTCACCTCTCTTACACCTTGGCTAGCATCATTCATGGCCCATATTAGGTGCTTGACAAATAGGGTTTGATTAATAAACAAATGCATTTAATTAAAAAATTCATATAATAAAACTACCTACACATTATCATAATTCTGTGTGGGATCAATGTCATCATTCCTGATGTTTACAGAGGGAGAAATTAAGGCTGAGAGACCTCTAGTCATTTCTGGAAGGTCGTTTAATTAATAACTGGATTCTGAAAAGGTGATCTTTCCAACTTTCCACGCTGATGTAAACGTCTTGGTCTAAAATATCTGGGCTCCTGAGTTTGGAGGGAGAAGTAGTTTATAAGGCATGTGTGGTGAGAGTGAAACGAGACCGATTTTGCCTCCAGGTGCCACATCCTGCATCCTGGCACTTGGAGCTGGACTTGGAAAGATGGAATGTGAAGAATGCACCCAGCTTCTATCCAGGTGAATTTACAAGAAGCCTGAGGTCTCTTGTCATCTGAAAAATGAAAATACTACCAGTGATGCATGGTGGGATGCTGGAGAATCTTGAGGAAGGCCAGTTTCCTTAATTCCACACACTTTTATCTCAGATTAGGGCAGTGCCCAAAGCCCACACCCCCAAAGCCATGACTGGAATGCTTATGACGGACTTCCTGCCCAGGGATGTGGCTGTAGCAACACTCTGACCATAACACCCAATACCCCAAGGCTTGAAGGCACCAACTGCAACCTCATCTGGACATAGAGCGAGGAGATGCAACTTCAACTAGTAAACGTTTTCCACTTCAATTCCTCTAATGCTTGGGGAATCTTTATTTTAACATTTCCAGTTCTAGTTTTACCATCACTAAAGTGGTTAATGACAAGAAAACTATTAATTATCTGGGCAATAGTGTACACTACTGCGATGGACTATATAATGAATAGCCATGAAATGGAAGAGGGGTGACATTTGGTGAAGGCCTGTTTCTTGGTTGCTTCTATAGAAACTACATTTCTTTCTACAAAACAAATGGAAATGTTTATATGAAATTGTGAGGCTACTTGGTCATCGTCACAACTTCCAAACCCTAATATCTGAGGGCTTCTTAAAAGACCAGATAAGAAACCTAACAGTTAATATTGCTTTAGGTTGACCCATCTAAAATGACTTTCTCTCCTTTTTATTGAAATGAAATTCATCATTCAAAGTTTAATTAAAATCCTACCTCCAATACGAAATCTTCCCCGACTATGCCATATTAGCATCCTCGCTCTTGAACTTGTACAACATTACTCATGTATAAGGCTAATTTGCATTATCAATTATCACTTTGTTTAATCAGCGTCACTCTTGTCTGGACTCTAAGCTCCCTGAGGGCAGAATAATGTAGTCAGGGAAATCCAGCTCTTACGTGTATCCTTTTCATCCCCTTCATCCTCACGCCTAATGAGATTGGAGGCAGGGACTCACTTCTTTTCTCGCTCTAGGTCTGCCCAAAGGAGGAAGGGATTTGGGCTCAAAGCTCTCTCTCTGTTTCTCTCCATTTCTCTGGAGCTATGAGTGTGATACACACATACACCTTCTGCTGTGCCACCTACCCTATGCCACATTGGAGGAAATTCTAATTCGACCAGGTAGACTCTTGGACCAGGCATTAGTAGTGGGTGGGATTGCTGCCTCATGAATAAAACACTCTTCCCTGAGGTTATTTTGGTAGGTGGCCTGATCTGTTGGCATTTTGCAGATGAGATCTGCAGTAAGTGGGCTGAGTGTGGCCCCTCATCCCCAGCCTGCCTTGATACCCTCTGCAGTTACATGGCTAAATGGAGTCTGGCTTCAGGGAAAGACTAGGAAGCAAAAATCCTTGCTTACCGGCTCTTAACTTTGCTGAATCATTAACCCAAATTGTTGAATTCAGCTTTCACCAGACATTAGGGAGCATTAGGGACTGGCCCCACTGTCTGGAAACTCACATTCCGCTTCCCTGTCAGCTGTGGACATTTGTGTGCGTAGTAAGCTCAGCAGGGATCTTTAGAGAACAGAAGGAGCAAGGAGGAATTCTGATCCCAAAACCCACCCCCAAATCACTGCAATCTTATATTAATAAATATTATTCATATGAAGATCTGTTCTAAAATTAGGAATATCAAAAAATAGCACATTCTCCAAATAGAATGAATAGAATGGTGGTTGCTGGGGTCTGGGGGAGGTAGAAAGAACAGCGATGAAGAGGTCAACAGGGACAGAGTTTCCGTCTCACAAGATGGAAAGCTCTGGAGATCTGCTGCACAACACTGTCCGTGGAGTCAGTGCTGCTGTGCTGCACACTCAAAAACGTGTTCAGAGGGTGGGTCTTATGTGGTGCGTTTTTTTGTAATAATAATAATAAAAGATAACACATTTTCAACAAATGCATTTAGAGCTATTCATCTCCAGAGACTCCTCAGCCACTGAGTTCCTTTCAAAGGGAGCTTCTGCTTTGTTTTCTGGTTTTCCCTGTGTTTCCTCCCACTTGAGGAAGGACAGAATGTTTGACTGATAAACACTCGCCCATGCTCGAAGGTCAGATTCCACTAAAATGGTCTCTCCGTGACTGTGAGCAAAGGCTTGTCCCTTGATGGGACACACACATCTGCACATCTGTTAAAGCTTCTGAACCACTCACCACACTGGGACTGGGTGAGTGGGTCTCTCTCTCTCTCTGATGGTGCATTTCCACAATCCCAGCATCTGTCTGTCTGTCAGAAGTACAGGGAGTAGATGAGTGTGCCAGTGAGGGCCACTGAGATTGTCCGTGTCCACACATGCACTTCCCAAATGAGATCCTTCCGCTTTAACGTAATTTGCAAATCATGTAACAGAAGATATCTTGAAATTATTTTCATTTTGTGTAACTATTTTATTTTTTAATAAACAGATGCTTGGGATTAGGAACCTTTTGCATAGACTTTTTCTCTTGGTGTTCTATTAAAGCACTCACTCTATTGCACCGTAGCTGGGATCGCACAGAGTCGTCTTCCTAGAAGTGAATTTCATGGCCGAAGATGATTTGACTCATTTCTGCATCTGCAGCCCTAGCAGAGCTCTATGACAGACAGAGGGCTCACATATTATTGGCAGAACAGAGATAAACCTCATGCTCCCTGCTCCAACCACCATGTTATATAAACTGTGCACCTTCTGATAATGCTGACTATTGAAGACCAACTTTCTTCCGCCTTCCTTTCTGATGCTATCCCACGTGCAACTTTGGAAATTTACCAAGCAAAGCACAAAACAGAAGGGGATGGATGTGATTCCAGGGACAGAGGGGTTCTGCAGGCAAGAGCGGCTTTGCTTCTGGAAAGCACTCGTGAGTTAGAAATGTTCTGCTCTGAACAATAAAAGCATCTCATCTTTTCTATTTGAAGACAGAACTGTGCACACGATTACTGAGCTGTGTGCTGTGATGCAGTGTCTTAGTCTGTCCATGCTGCTGTAACAAAATACACAGATGGGGAGATCGATAAGCAATGGGCATCTCTTTCTCAGAGTTCTGGAGGCCGGGAGTCTAAGATGCAGACACAGTGAGGTTCGACTGTGTGGTGAGGGCTGCTCTCTGCTTCTCATTCCGGCCTTCAACATCGCGTCCTCGCAGGGAGAAGGCAAAAGGGCAGAAAGAGAAGAGCTCCCTCAGTGAAGCGCTCTCTCAGGGTACCTAATCCCGGTCACAAGGAGGAGCCCTCATAGCCTAATCACAGCCTGAGGGCCCCACGTTTTAATACCATCACATTGGCAACACCTGAATTTGGGAGGGGACACATTCAAATCTAACGTGGGCGTATTTAATTATTTAGCTATGTGTTAAACGCCCAGGCTGGAGGGTAGTGGCGCAGTCTCCACTCACTGCAACCTCTGCCTCCCAAGTTCAAGCAATTCTTGTGCCTCAGACTCCAGAGAGCTGGGATTACAGGCATGCGCCACCATGCCCAGCTAATTTTTGTATTTTTCTTTTTTTTAATCAGAGATGGGATTTTGCTATGTTGCCAGGCTGGTCTGAAACTCCTGGCCTCAAGCGATCCACCTGCCTTGGCCTCCCAAAGTGCTGGGATTACTGGCACGAGCCACAGAGCCCAGCCTGTAATTTCATTTTTTTAAACAGATTCCTTTACTAACATTTATTTCCTAAGGCAGCCAGAAATGCTGGAGAGGTGCTTTAAATTGGAGAAAAAAAATGCTGAGCTATATGCCACAGAAATACTTTGTTTTACATTTCTTACCCTCTGTTTCTTCTTCTCACCAGGAATACTTTTCTTATGATAGGGTTGCTATGTTGCCCCTCAGCCCAGGCCAGCCAACCTTGGCTGTTGAGTCAAAGAACCCCACACCCATTCCACACCACAGAACCTATGTGGCCAATCAAAGCCTGACCACCTGACCAAGGACTTTCCTACCAAAGCTGTCAGCAAACACTGACCAACTTTGCAGGCAATACTGAACTAGCAGTGAGTTAAGAATTCTTAGTGGGCTTCCCACCTGCCAAGAAGTTATTTATCTGCCCATCCTAGCTGCCATGATGCTAATTTACACAGCTAGTCTCTCTGCCTACTTTACTGAACTGTTTTCAACTTGTCTCTCGTACCCTTAATTGATTTTTCTGCTTCCTCACGTATGCTAGCTCTGGTCTGTTTTCTACTCAGCTGTCAGAGTCCAGCTTCTAATGTACAAGGATGATCATAGGCATCCATCAGTATTTTCAGAAGATTGGTTCCAGGATCTCCCTTGGATACCAAAATCTGAGGATACTCATATCCCTAATATAAAATCTCATGGTATTGGTATATGACCAATGAACATCCTTCCATACACTTTAAATCACTTCTAGATTACTTATAGTCCTAATACAACGTAAATGCTATGTGAATAGCTGTCACACTGTATTGCTTAGGAAATAATAACAAGAAAAAAGACTGCACATGTTCAGTACAGTTGCAATTTTGTCTGAGTATTTTCTATCTGGTTGGTTGAATCCGTACATGTGGCACTCACAAATTCAGAGAGCTGACTATATTTATTCTTTTGCTGGAAATATTTAAGTGACTCATGCTAAAGTACCAACTCCTTTATAATAGTTTGTAAAATGCATCATAATCCTGTTCACATCCCCATCTCCTGCGTAGTACCACTTTACTCTTCTTTTTTTACTGTTTTCCAGCCATGCTGAGCTACCTGCAGCTTTTGGAAGATAGTGCTCTTTTTTGTCTCTTTGTAAGAGACAAGAAATTACCCTTTTCTTCCTCTTCCTGTCAGCATTTCTCTGCCCAGGTTCCTCTTATGTGTTCCCGTGATGCTCTGTGTGCCCCTTATCTAACATTTATATCTCACTGCCCCATAAATGACAATTTTCTTGTCTATCTCTTGTCTATCTGTCTCTCAGAGGCAGGGACGTCCTAACATGTGCAGAAACAACTCCAAGACCAGGCGCAGGTGCCCTGTAGGTGCCATGAGTAATTCCAGAGGGAAAGGCTGGATGAGAGCTTGCAGCTTGGAGAATGAAGAGGTAGCCTCAGGAGTGCTAACATGTGTTGTTCAGGTAGGAAAAGAAGACTGAGCAAAATAAATGGAGAACATTGTCCAAGAGACAGATAGGAAAAAAGGCATTCGAGTCATGTAGACAGAGGGAGGACATGGTGTCAGCATTAGGGAGTGTCTCAAGCAGGATTAGCAGATGCTCGCTCACCCACCTCCAGGTCAGGAAACTTCGGGTTGGGAAGGGTCTATTGGATCCACTTCCATGAAAAGTTTCAGTGCAACAGTGGATTGGCAAGTTGGACACGGTGGATCATGGAAAGTAAAATGGAGAGTCAGAAGGAAGGATGAAAGAAGAGATGGAGGAAAGGGGGAGAATGCATCAGAGGATTTTAAGTGTATGAACGATTTTCACAAACAGTTTCAATCACGTGGTAGGGCTAGAGGGCCAGTTGCACGTGTCAGCGATTGGGAGTGATGATGAAGAGAGAGTTGCTTTTGCACACACTTGGACTTGAAGAGGAGGTCTGGAATATCCTGGATGATGGCACGGGGAGGAACACTGCTGGGGAGAGTACATTCCTAGCTGGAAAAGAAAGAGTGAGGGAAGAAGTAGAATGGGAGCTGCAAACACAAAAGGCCATAATCTGAGTGAGGAAAAGAGAGATTGAGTAACCTGATATCTTGATCTTACTTAGCTCATAGAGGAGGCCATCTGTTGAGAGTTATTGGGGCTTGGGTGGAGAACCTGAGGAATGGGGAAATATTTGGTGTGTCCTCTGTGAGGACACTGATAGGGAGTCCTCAGATGTTCAGGGCTCTGCCTCATGAGTCTCGGTCCTTGATGCTATGTGTGTGTGAAGCAAATTTACACAATCCGATCAGACAAACTTCATCATGCACACCAAGAATTCCCAAAGATCTAAAAAATAAACTATTTTATACAAAGTTGTGTGTGCGTGTGTGTATGTGTGTGTGTATTGTAACAGGGCTTTGTAAGATAACCCCTCAAGCTTCCCATCCACCCCCTCCAAAAAGAAAAAATGCCCAAGGAAAAAGTTTTTATTTCATTGAAAGTTTTGATAATTTTCAAATAAAATGATACTGATTAAAAACCTTTCTGCAATTCTAAATCCAGCCAGGCACAAACATCTGCAATGAAAGATCTTTCATAACTCTAATGCCTACCCTGAGAATTTTCTTTTTCTGAAATATGAGTTGTATCTCAGGAAAATGCACAAGCTACCAAAGAAATCATCAGAGAATTCTCTAGAAATCTCTTAAGCAAACATGTAGGTTAGGTCAAACCAGGCTGTCAGAGTTGCCATAAAAATTGCTTTCCAGGGTCATTTTAAATACCTTCCTCCATGGGTACAAAACAAAATTGAGATAGTTGACTTAGATGTACATTTCTGGACCTTTGACCTCATGTTTAAAAGATCTATGTAAGTTTACTTTGCACGTGTAGAGTTTTAAAGCATTGGCCATTATTGCTTTTGACTTCAAACCATTTTTACAAGCTCTATAAATAGAAGGTATTGATGTTTCTTAAAAAGGTGTTTTCACTCTCTTGCATTTTCTCCAGTGAAAAGCTAAGTACAGGAGTGTGTGTTTCTGTCACAACTACAACTGTCCTTCACCTCAGGACCTAATTTCCATTCCCTCAAAAGAATCAACACAAAAGGAATGCATCCAGCTTGTTGAAAGAGAATCTCTAGAGCGTCGTTTCCCATTTACTTTGGAGCTCTCTTTTTTTCTCTGTCACCAATGCAATATTCCCTGCCTGCAACCCCATGCCACCTTTTGGAACAGACCACATGGCTCTTGGAGAGTCTCAAAGATCTTTAAAAGTGACACTAGCTTTGGTCTCTCCCAAGAGAACAGAGGGTCTCTCGTCTGTGATAATTGGAGTCTCTCTCAGCCCAGGGCACAGGATTCACTTCCTGATCAGGGTCCTCACATGCCACACTTCTTGACTGCAGAGGCTTCAGGAAGACTTATAAATATGCATTAGAAACACATCCCTGCAGAGGGGCAAGCATAAATCCCCATACACTGTCGCTATGCAAAAAGTAAATCGCAGAGCGCTTGCCTCAAGAACTAATTCTTTTCTCTTTCTCCCCTTAAAACAGTTTAACCTTTTTGTTTTAGAAAGCCAAGATTCTCTCTCTCTCTTTTTCAATTTGATTTTATAACCTTAAATTTTTCTCCCAGTGACAATGTTTCCTAGTCTACATCCTGTCAATGTTCTCCAAATTGCAGCTCATTCACCTACATTCTTTTTATGTCCTAGCTACCATATTCATTTTAAAACAATATGCCACTGAGGGTTTTCTAGCATTATCACTTCCATACAGCATTGCCAATATCTGTCTAGGAAGCATCACAGAGTTTCTGGGGGTTGTAATGATAGAAGGAAAGAGCCTCCCTTTTCTCAAATGCAGATATAAAAGATAAATACAAAATGATATTACAGATTACATCTATGACAAAAAAGAGGGGATTAACCACAGGCCTTTCTCTTCCTTCTCCCAGATGCCTGCCCCTCCCCAACTCGGCCATCTGCACTGACTCCTGCACTGGGTTTCCTGATTAACAAAGCCCCACCTATTGATTCTGCTTTAATTCACCCACCCAAGCTCCCCTCCCTCTTCTTTCGCCCCCAGAAAACATAATTTCTAATGGTGATCCCTTTGTCTGCTGAGTGATGTCCTGAAAAAGCAGGTCCTCCCCTTGTGGGGAAGGTTTCCAGTGGCGGAGGGTTTTCAAAGTCCACTCAGGTTACAAATCAGAAGAAAAAAATCAGAGTTTAACCCTTCGAATTTCTTTCAACAGTTTCTGAAACTGGCATGAGAAAGCATTCAACAAAGATTTTATTTAGTGCCCCCAAAATAATAAAGCCCTCCCGCTGAATATTGGAGCTTATTAGCAAACATTGTACTTCACCATACAATCAGCATGTTATTAAAAAATTAATGCCTGTGAAATGAGTTTTTGATACAAAGCTGCACGGCTGAGACTTTTTTTTATTTTTTAAAACATTAATATCCTCAATAATTCATCTTTTATTCCTTTAGCCTTACTAAATATTAAACAGGTTAAAGTTAAATATTTGAAAGCTAAATACCAGCTCAAGCCTCAGAGAAGGCATAGCCATGCCCCAGCTCTGAGGGTGCCGCCTCTTGCTAGCGTTTTGTCAGACATGGTAACTGGCATGCCTGCTGGCCCTGGGCTAGTCACTTTCTTCTCTTGGATATTACCTGCTGGACAATTGCGCTTTCGGCATACACCTTGTCACCTCTGAGCTGCTGATGACATTACAAAGGGTTACAACAAAAATAAGAACCCCAAAACATAAGAAGAGGTGTGCATTGATTGGCTACCTAGGTCGGGCTCAGAGAAAGGGAGAGCTAACAGTCACTGGCCACAGTCAGCATGGACAATCTGGCTGGGTTACCAGACCACCCTCTGGCCTTTGTTCACTCACCCCCATCCCCAGTCACCATCACATTACCACCAGTAATCTGGTTAAGTGAGGCAGCAACAGGGGCCCTTCTCTGCTGAATAATCTACATAATTTTATCCGAGTTGATCTGAGCCAAGAGACTTACATTCCTCTCTCGTTTGGCCCCTTGATAGCAGACACCTTTTAATTATTAGGAGTATTGTTTCTACTAAACTGAGAAATTAATTTTATGATGCATGCTTGGGACATAACTTTCAGGGTAATATTCATCCAAGGGTTTCCACTGCAATTTATCAACATTGCTCATCTACCAGTGTGAGACTTTGTTAAGATTGACAATTACTACACTACTGATGTTAAAAACAAATGATTTTTTTTTCTTTGAAACAGTATGTGCGTATGGACTGAGACATGTGGTTACTTTGAAGTAAATAGCTTTCATTTTAAATGTCCACAATAATAGCAACTCAGGAATATTCTACAATGGCCTACCAGAAACCTCCCAGCTAGAACTGAGAAAACTTGCACCTGCTCCTCAAAAACACACACCAAAGAATGAATGCCTCAAGGTCAAACCATGCTGCAATGACAATTCTGAATCCCACAACCTAATAATATTTCAACCTCATAGAAGAACATAAACTCTACCATATCTAAATTTGACCTTCTGCTTAGCAAGCATCCATAAACAAGCTCATAATGTGATCACTCGAAAAACAAAGTGGAATCGGTAGGTGGCACCAGGATAGGCTGTGGTGACACTGACGTTAACCCAACCATCCACCCTCTGTCCTCCTCCCCACCCTCCATCAGACCTCCCCAACCAGCGTCAGCACAGACACTCTTCATGCTGTAACGACTAAATAGAGGTTTCTGATGACAGTAACACAGTTTTTCACAGTGCAGCGTACGCTGTAAGCTGCGACTGGACAGGAAATACAATGAAAATGCTAATTGGCATCACAGATCCCACTTTCATGTTTTATTAATGACATCTGCACCATATTTGTAAAATAATTTACATAATATGTTAATTCTCCAAAGAGGAGGGAATGGGAGCTCATAATTGCATATGGAATCAGCACTTTCTCTGCCTCTACCAAGACTGCATAATGCTTTAGATTTTTCTAATAGTGGCTCTTTTTAGGATGGGTTACATTTAAAAGTCAGTCAAGATTAAATTTTTAAATCTACTTTTTGGGATATAGAAGCATTAGTAATGTTCATGGTGGCTTTAGACCTGGCGGTGCACTAGTTTTATTTTAAAGAATTAGGGAGGATTCAATAGTAAATGAGTGCACACAAAATGAAATGCAAGACTTCTTGGAACTCATAAAAGCACTTGGAATCTGGTTGCTGATACTTTCATAAGATTTGCTGGATTTCCAGTCTTTTAATTGATTTATTTTTTATTCTGGAACTTTTTCATATGATTTGGAAATGCCACACTATGACTCTTTTTTTCTTTTTTGAGACAGACTCTTGTTCTGTCACCCAGGCTGGAGTGCAGTGGGCTCCACCTCCCGGGTTCACGCCATTCTCCTGCCTCAACCTCCCAAGTAGCTGGGACTACAGGCACCTGCCACCATGCCCAGTTAAATTTTTGTATTTTTAGTAGACATGGGGTTTCACCGTGTTAGCCACGATGGTCTTGATCTCCTAACCTCATGATCTGCCCGCCTTGGCCTCCCAAAGTGTTGGGATTACAGGTGTGAGCCACCACACCTGGCCCATGACCTTCTTAAATGGAGGGACTTGCCAAAATTGTTATAGAACTTTCAATGAGTTAGGCAAATGTACCACCAGCATAAGGAAACCAGAGTTCAGGCAGGGCCGTGCTGCATGGGCACATGATAAAGCTAGAAGAGCTGCCAACTCATAGAATCTAGTGTAATCTAGAGCTGCTTTCGATTTTTAACATCATGGGCTATGGTTACATAGCCAGCCCTACATGGCTCAACTGACCTCAGCCTTTTTAAAGTTTATCAAGTTGCTCCTTTTTAAAAAAACATTAATGAATACTAGTCATATAAGCATACCTATTTTGATGATTTTTAAAAATAAAATTGGAATTCTTACTCCCAGTCCACTGCCGGTTTGTGAGTTAAGTTTGTAATTATGGTGTAACTTACAAGCCAGGGTGGTAAGTAAAACCACTATGTTCTGAAACCTGATAAAAGAGACTTTCTAGAGAGTATTCCTCAGCCCTGGAAACATTGTAGTAACTGGAAAATCCCATTTTTCTCTGTATTCACTGCTTTCAAATGAAGAGGATCAAATAGGAAGATGGGGCTCCCTCAAGTTTGTGCCTTTGAATTCTGGAAGATGCTGCCTATTAAATCAAGGCAGTATGTAAAAGTGGCCAAATACATAGTAATGACAACTAAATAAGAAGATGCAGAAAAAGGAAAGAAAATAACGTTTTGATACATCACCTACTTTCTCCCCTATTTTAGGAGTTTAGGAGTCTCCCAGGAGCAGTGACTACTGAGAATCAAAGATTGTGTTCTTCAACCCTGGTCCTAATAAAACACGTGTCACACACAGCGGGTTACCTTGAGAGATGCCAAATTGCCTAAGCTACACAGTTTCTCGCTTCATCTTTAGCAACAAGATAATTTCAGACCCTTTTCAGGATTGATTTATTTTAGTTATTCCATGAGGTTATTCACATGTATAAGAAGTACATTTCACTCATTCTGTTACTCGTCGATTACATTCATTGAACACCTATTACGTCGAGTATATTCATTGAATACGTCGAGTATAATGTCGAGTACGTTCACTGAACACCTATTATGTGTCAGGTACTGTGATCCCTGATAGTACTGGTACCTCCAAAGGGTGCCTCACTGACAGAGGAAATTGATTTCTCCTTCCACCTTATTTCCCAATGTCAAATTTCTGAGTCCTAATTAGTGAGTTTGATTGTTTGTTGTTTTTTGTTTTGTTTTGTTTTTTGCCTTTGACAATCTGTTTTCTTTCTGTGAAAATGGGAAATACAAAAGGATGCTTGGAATGTTGACACCACTTCTGGGTGGATTATCATCTCTCTAGAGTAACTCTATCTTGGCTTCCTTATCTATTCAAACATCGGTACCCTTAGCTGACAACTGAACCAAAAAGCTACAGGAAAAATTGTGGGAGGCCTCATGGTCCTTTCAACAGCAGAATTATTTTCATTGGAAAGCTCAGCAGACAACTGATTCTTCCAATATTCTCCCCAACAATTCCCTCAAACAAGCCAAAGAACCTGAGACAAACGTCAATGCTAAGGAAGGCTGTGTGTTCATTCCACCAGTGTGTAATACCACAGAGACAGGTGTGAGAATACTAATCGAGGCCTGCATATCCATATTTAAAAGGTGCAAACCAAACTAGCAAACTACTGAATAAAATATCACCTGCCTTCTAACTGGATATCCTTATAATTGCAAAATTAATTGAATGTGCATAGACCTAAATGTCTTGCTAGTCTGGAGAGGTTTAGATAAGTAACAAAATAGTTACATACAAAATTCATAATTCTTTTCTTACCATTACTTTAGAAAATTCACTAATTAGGGGGCTACAATAGAGATTCTTCTGCATAATTTGTGTTCTACTGACACAAAGTAAGCAATTTTGGGGGATCACCATAGTTTTTAAATTTTTCCAGCAAGTTTTTTGTTATTTTAGATTGGAATAACATCACACTGCTGAACCAATAGACACTGGTATTATTAATAAAATTCACAAAGTAATTTGTAGGTTTGAAAATAAGCCGTGAGCTTTACATCTAGCATTCAGACATTGTAATCAGGTTGTATAGGATGAATCATTGTTGTTGTAGAAAATATGAAAACATTTTAATTTTATCATATAAATGACTACAATTTACAAAGCAGTTTTTAGTTAAATCGGTAACTAGATTCACAAAGTATTTTTAAAATTCTTCTTTCAAATTTTTCACTGCAAGAATTTTAAATTAAACCAAAAATAGAAGTATGTTGTTCATGGTCAGAAGAGTCTATATAGAAATCCATTTGAAGATCATTTGCATGGGAATCTTCTTTATGATAGTCATGCAAAATTTAAATCATGATAATGAATAACAAAATTTTATACCAAAATATGTAAACAAGTTATAATGCCCTTTTGAAAATTTAATAAAACTCTTATTAAATACTTTTATTCTCAAAACTCACAATTTTGTGTTCAATATCCATCAAGTTCCCATGTAAAATAATTGGTTATATGCTTCAAAATTAAATATTTGGAAACACATATGTATATATAAATTTAAGAGCAATTTGACGTATTTAATGTTGCAAAATGTTTCTCAGGCCATCTCATACAACTGTTGTGAAATGTGTGCTAATTCACAAATACCTTCTGAACAAAATTTAGTATATGAAGAGAAGGAGGAACCTAGGTGCTCAGCGTTGCTGAGGAATGATACTTCATTATGCAAGAGTCTATTGCATCTGTGCTCTCTGAAAAGAAGAATTTGACAAGCTAATTAATTTGTCGTTTCTTTTATCTAAGTGTTTCTGCCTCATATCCCCTCTGCCCTGAAAAGCAGCATCTATCTTTGGTGTTGGCAGCAGCACAACCCCAAACCTTCATGCATTTAGTTTCCTTTATGTCAAGGACACAGCAATAGATGTGGGAAACGTATTTCTGGGAATCTACGGGGTGCTGTTGTGATGAGATATTTGGAGTTATGGGTTGCATTGGAACGTGCTTACAACCTCCATAGTAGCTGAGCAGAAGGTGGACGTGGAAAACTCAATGTAGGAGCTATTTTACAACCATACAATCATGTGCCAGTGGAGTAATGCATTTGCCTGGCACCTACAAGGCCACCACAATATTTATTAAATAAATTAATAAAAAATGAATGAAGACAGAATAAATGAAAAAACTGCCAAGGATAGTGTGCACGGCAAAGTTGTCCTTCAAAAGTGAAGGAAGGATAAAGACCGTCCCAGACATAGAAAAGCTGAAGGAGTTTACCACCACTAGACCTATCTTATGATAAATGCTAAAGAAAGTTCTTCAAGCTGCAATAAAAGAGCACTAATTATAACACAAAAACACATAAAAATGTAAAACCCGTTGGTAAAAGCAAGTACAGGGTCAAATTCAGAATACTCTAATAATGTGTAGGTGGTATGTAAATCCCTTATATCTTTAGTATGAAGGTTAAAGGAAAACTATTAAAATATATAGCCCTAATAAATTAGGGTATTTTCAATAGACTATTATGTAAATTGTGACATCAAAAACAAAGTGTGAGATTGAGGGTGGTAAACATATAGCTATTTAGTGCAATCGAATTTAAGTTGTTATCCGTTTAAAATAGCCTGTTAGAAGTACATTTTAGGTCAGCCTTATAGTAACCACAAAGCAAAAAAACTATGTTAGATACACAGGAAATTAAAAGTAAGGAATTAAAGCATACCACTAGAGAAAATAATCTAATCACAGAAAAAGGCAGCAAAAGAGAAAGAACAAAAGAATTTACAAAACAACAACAAAATAAAAATATGAGAATAGTCTTTCCCAATGAATAATTACCTTGAATGCAAATAGACTAAATGTTTTTATTAAGAATCACAGAGTGGATGAATGGATAAAAAGTAAAGACCCAACCATATGCTGCCTATAAGAGACTCATCTTATTTTGAAGGATACAGATGGACTAAAAGTGAGGGGATAGAAAAAGATATTCAAAACAAATGGAACAAAAAGAGAGCAGGAATAGCTACACCTATATCAGATAAAATAGACTTTAAGTCAAAAACTTGAAAAATAGACAAAGTCCTTATATAACAAGAAATGGATCAATGAATCAAGAAACTATAACAATAATTAATACATATGCACCCAATACAGGAGCACCTAAATGTACAAAGCAATTAGAGGGAGACTGCAATGCAATAATAATAAGGGACTTAAATATCCCCACTTTCTACCATGGACAAATGATCCAGACAGAAAATCAGTAAGGAAACACTGGACTTGAACTGAGCCTTTGACCAAATGGACCTAACAGACATATACAGAGCATTCCATCCAACTGCACCAAAATACAAATTCTCTTCAAATGCACACAGAACGTTCTCCAAGATAGGTCATATGTTAGGCCACAAAAAATGTCACAACACACTTTAAAAGATGGAAATCATAGCAAGTATCTTTTCTGATGACAAGAATATGAAACTAGAAATCAATAATAAGAATGTTGGAAAATTCACTAATATGTGGAAATTAAACATTTTTCTATACAAAAGATCAAATATGAAATTTAAAGAGAAAATTTAAAATATCTTGACATAAAAGAAAATGGTAATACAATATACCAAACTTATGAAATGCAGCAAAAGCATATCTAAGAGGGAAGCTTATAGCAATAAACATCTATATCAAAAAAAGAAAAAATATCTCAAATAAAAAGCCTAAAGTTCACCTCAAGGAACTAGAAAAAGATGAACAAACTAAGCCCAAAGTGAATAAAAGAAAGAAAAACAATAATGCTCAGAGCACAAATAAATGAAATAGAGACTAAATAAACATTAGTAAAGATGAACAAAACTAAGTGTTGGTTTCTTGAAAAGATAAACAAAATTGACAAATGATTATCTAGACTAACCAAGAAAAAAAGAGAGAAGACTGAAATAAATAAAATTAGAATTGAAAGAGAAGACACTACAGTTGATACCACAGAAATACAAGGGACCATAAGAAACTACTTTGAACAGTTATTCGTCAACAAGTTGGATAACCTATAAGAAATAGATAATTTCCTAGACCCATCTAACCTACCAAGATTGAATCATGAAGCAATCAACAGTCTGAACCAACTAATAACTCATAAAAAATTAAATCTATAATAAAATATTCCCATCAAAGAAAAGTTCAGAACCTGATAGCTTTGTTCCTGAATTCTCCCAAACATTTAAAGAAAAACTAGTACCAGTCCTTCTCACACTCTCTCAAAAAATTTAATAAAAGGGAATACTTCCAAACTCATTTTATAAGGCCAGCATTACAATTATACCAGTCAATGACAAGAAAACCAGAAGAAAATTACGATAACCTTGAAGAACATACATGCAAAAATCCACAACAAAATACTAGTAAACCTAATTCAATGCACATGAAGAATCATTCACTATGACCAAGTGAAATTTGTCCCTAGGATGCAAGGTGGTTCAAGATATGCAAATCAATAAATGCAATGCACCTCATTAACAGAATGAAGGACAAAAATAACATGATCACTTCAACAGATGCAGAAAAGTCATCCAACAAAATTCAACATCCTATTATGACACAAATTCTCAACAAATTAGAAACAGAAAAAAATGTGCTTCAACACAATAAAGGTCATATATACCAAGCCAATAACTAATATCATACTCTGCAGTAAAAAGCTGAAATCTTTTCCCATGAGATCAGGAACAAAAAAAAAGAATGTCCACTCTTGCCATTTTGCTTCAACATAGTAATGGAAGTCCTAGCCCGAGCAACTAGGCAAGAACAAGAATTTTAAAAAGCACCCAAATTGGAAAAGAATAAATTATAGTTTCTGTTTTCATAAAACATGATCCTATATGTAGAAAACTCTAAGGACTCTACCAAAAAAAAAAAAAAAAAAAAAAAAAAAAAAAAAAACCTGAGAAAAGTAATAAACAAATTCAGTGCAGTTGCAGGATACAAAATCATTATACAAAAATTAGTAGCATTCTATTTTTTTTGATAGTGGATTCTATACCCTAACAACAAACTATTCAGGAAAAAGATTAAGAAAATAATCCCATTCATAATAGCAGCCAACAAACAAACAGGAATAAATGTAGCCGAAGAGGTAAAAGACTTGTACACTGCAACTATAAAATGCTGGTGAAAGAAACTGAAGAAGACAAAAATAAATGAGAAGATATCCTGTGTTCATGAACCAGAAGGATTATTTTGTTAAAATGTTCACCTTTTAACAAAATGTGAGCAATTTACAGATTTAATGCAATCTCTATCAAAATAACAATGACATTTTTCACAGAAATAGGAAAAAAATCGTAAAATCTGTATGGAACCTCAACAGACTTTCAATAGCAAAACCAATTGAGCAAAAGGAACAAAGCCAGAGGTATCACTTCACCTGACTTCCAAATATATGATAAAACTATCATAATCAAAAGAGCACGGTATTGACGTAAAAACAGGCATACAGACCAGTGAAACAGAATAGAGAACACAAAAGTAAATCTCCACTTGTATAGTCGATTAATTTCAACAAAGGTGCCAAGGATACATGATGGGGAGAGAGTTGTCTCTTCAATAAATGGTGTTAGGAAAACCGAATATCTACATGCAGAAGGATGAAATTGAATGTTTATTTCATACCATATAGAAAAGTCAACTCAAAACAGACAAATAACTTCAATATAAGACCTGACACTGTAGAGTTGCTAGAAGAAAACATAAGGAAAATATGACATTGATCTGGGCAATTATTTCTTGTATAGGACTCCAAAGTACAACAGTGAAAGTAACAATGGACAAATGGGATTATGTGGAAATAAAAAGCTTCTGTGCAGCAAAGTAAACAATTAAGAGAGTGAAGAGATAGCCCATGAAATGAAAGAGAATGTTTATAAACCATACATCTGACAAGGGGCTAATATCCGAAACATATAAGGAACTCAAACAACTCAATGACAAAAAAATACCCAACTTAAAAATGGGAAAAGAATCTTAAGGGATATTTCTCAAAAGAAGAGATATGAATAGCCAACAGATGTATTTAAAAAGTCAATGTCTCTAATCATCAGGGAAATGCTAATTAAAACAATGAGATGACATCTGACACCTGTTAGAGTGGCTACTATGAAAAAGATGAATGATAACAAGTATTGGTAAAGATGTGGAGAACAGGGAACTCTTGTATACTGTTGATGGGAATGTAAATTAGTATAGCCATTTTGGAAAATAGTACGGTGACACCTCATAAAACTAAAGACAGAATTCCCATATGATCCAACAATTTCACTTCTGGGCATGTATCCAAAGGAATTAATATCAGCACTCCCATGTTTAGTTTATCACTATTTACAATAGCCAAGATACGGAAGCAACCTAACTGATCATCCATAGGTGAAGGGATAAAGAAAATGTGGTATGTATACACAATAGAGTACTATAATCTTTATCTTCTTTTTACTTTTGAGACAGGGTCTTGCTCTGTTGCCCAGGCTAGAGTGCAGTGGTGTGATCATGGTTCACTGCAGCCTCAACCTCCCAGGCTCAAGCAGCCTTCCCACTCCAGCCTCCTGAGTAGCTGGGACTACAGACATGCACCACCATGTGCCTCGCAAATTTTTGTATTTTTATAGAGACAATGTGATACTATTTGACTTTTCAAAAGAAGGAAATTCTGTCATTTGTGACAACACAGATGAGCCTGGAAGACAATGTGTTAAATGAAGTAAGCCTGGCACAGAAAAACAAAGACCACATGATCTCACTTATATGTGAAAAAAAAGTCAAACTCATAGAAACAGTAAAATGGTGGTTACCATAAGCTGAGGGACGGAGCAATTGAGGAGATGTTCATCAAAAGATACAAAATTTCAGGTAGACGGAAGGAATAAATTCAAGATCTCTGTTGTATGACATGGTGACTACAGTTAAAAACAACATATTGTATATCTGAAAAATGCTATGACAGATTTTAAGTGTTCTCACGACAAAAAAAAATGTGATGTAATGCATATGTTAAATAGCTTGATTTCGCCATTCCACAATGTATACATATATTAAAACAATATGTTGTGCACTATAAGCACACACAACTTTTACTTAATAAGAAAAAGAGTAAGATTGGAAAAAGACAGAGGTTAAGTTTCACCTGACCCTCTAAAAGAAATTGAAAGAAAAAGAACTTGATATGGAAAAATAGAAAATGAACTCTAAAATGTGATCATGACCTACAGAGAAATTCTGCAGGAGCAATGGATGCACCTCTTCAGCTTACCCTTATCTGGCCTCCACTGCTGGGTCCTGAGCTCTGTAAGGAAAGGACTTTGTACTATTCAGCCTTGAATTCCCAGGGTTCAGATCATGTCTGAAAACATGATCATGAAAACAATGCGCGTGTGAAAAATGCCTGCTGTTGACTGAATCTCTGCAGGCTATGAGTGGCGTATTACAAGAATCCAGCATTAAACTCTCATGACAAACACCTTACCTTGGAGCTTAAGTTATGTCAACCCCCTCCTCTTTTTGTGCCAAATGGGTGTAGTTTCAGAAAGACTCTTAGTGAGATTTATCTTTCCCAAGCACTGATTCTATACTACAGTTTAAGAAGAAAGCATTTGAATTTTAAAAGTTTTAATGTAATGTATATTAAGTGAGGGTCTTTAAACAGGAACCTGAATCAGTTCAGGATATATATATGTGTGTGTGTGTGTGTGTATATATATATATATATATATATATATATATATATATATATACTTTAAGTTCTGGGATATATGTACAGAACATGCAGGTTCATTACATAGGTATACACGTGCGTTGGTGGTTTGCTACACCCATCAACCCATCATCTACATTAGATATTTCTCCTAATGCTATCTCTCTCCTATCCCCGCACCCCCAACAGGCCCCAATGTGTGATGTTCCCCTCCCTGTGTCCATGTGTTCTCATTGTTCAACTCCCACTTATGAGTGAGAACATACGGTGTTTGGTTTTCTGTTCCTATGTTAGTTTCCTGAGAATCATGGTTTCCATCTTCATCCATGTCCCTGCAAAGAACATGAGCTCACCCTTGTTTATGGCTGCAGAGTATTCCATGGTATATATATGCCACATTTTATTTATCCAGTCTATCGTTGATGGGCATTTGGGTTGGTTCCAAGTCTTCGCTATTGTGAATAGTGTTGCAATAAAACATATGTGTGTATGTGTCTTTATAGTAGAATGATTTATAATCCTTTGGGTATATACCCAGGAATGGGATTGCTGGGTCAAATGGTATTTCTAGTTCTACATCCTTGAAAAATCACCACACTGTCTCCCACAATGGTTGAACTAGTTTACACTCCCACCTGTCAGGTACCAGGAATGATTACAAGAAACAAGTGACCTTTGTTTATATCTAATACCAAAAAGATGGGCTGAACATTCACCAATCAGGCAGAGATATGCATGATGGATTTTCTCCAACAGCAAAGTGATAAACATCAGATAATCCTGCACAGCAGGCTGTTTCAGTTCATTTTAAAAGATATCTGTTGCAGTTAATTCTTCTCGTCAGTCACATTGGAAGTCATAAGGCAGATGACTACCTTATGCATTTCTGTAGCCTCAGCACTTTACATAGGGCCCTCAATATAGTAGCCAATCAATAAATGCACAAGGAAGAAAGGGAGAAAAGAAGAAATGAGGAAAAGAGTATAGGAAGAGAAATAAGGAATAGAGGGAAGGAATGATTCTTCCCAGAGTAACTGGCAACACCAGCTCTGAGATTTTTTTTTTTTTTTTCCCCAAGTGAAACCCTTTTTGGGCAGTAGTTACCAAATTTCAAAATGTCTAAGAATAACTGGGAAACACTTTAAACTACATATTCCTGAGTCCTTCAGTAATCTCCCTGTCAATCAGCAGGTCTGGGGTAGGACCCAGGAGCCTGCATTACTCACAAGTACTACAGAAAATAGGGTCGAGATGGTCAGGGGACAACACAAAGAAGCACTGCTCTGTGGTGGCGAGCTCTGGGTCCTTAGCAGAATTAATATACGTTCACACTCTGTAACAGACCCCACCCTGCTTTTGGAGAACAATTCTGTCTTTGCCTTTAGCTACCCCTCCACCCCACCTCTGTGTTCCATAGGGTGGACTTCCTATTGGATTCCCTGATTTTTTAAAGGAAAGAATGACTCTAGCCCTGCTTATCTTGCTGCCAGGGTTTATGTCTGTGTCCCTAATCAGCAATTAAAGCAATCGTATTCCAGCAAATCAATATAATTGTTATCTCCTGCCATTCAGCTGCTACCCAAAGCTTGATTTCCATCAAACAACACTTGAGCAAGATAATCTAAAGGATGCTGCAATCTAAAGAGTCTAAGTTCCATCTTTGGACCAAATAAAAGACTAGATAAAATTAACATTTTAATAAAATAATACCTCCATATCATATCTGACTTGCATGAACGGTTGCTTAGAGTTGTATGCAGATGAATACTATTTCTATGTTTACCGTGAAATGGTTGTGGCAAGAGTGTGCATCTTAGCCATCTGAGTCTCCCAGGTCAGTCAGGGGCATGAGAAGAGGAAAGTTCTCTCCTGAGGGTTGCTGAGTATGCCCAAGTTTTTACAATAGAGTTTGTACAGTGCTGTATTTACTGCTTTCCTGTGGCTGCCACAAAGCTTAAAGCTGGGCGTCTAACATGCACTTAGCTGCTTCATCCTGCTTGGTTTCCATTTATTTGAATTTTTCATTTGGTGGGATATTCTGTTTGTTTTATCTTTTTTGTTGTTGTTGTTTATATGATGCCTTCACTCCTTCCTTTTGGAAAAAGGAAAGATGTACATTCTTTAACAGTTGAAGTGTTATTTTAATAAACGGCAAAATCATAGAGGGCTACTTCATCATATATTGTTAATATGATCTACTAGTGAAAATAGTCATTGCTGCTAATTGCAGACAATACATGAGCATATGAGTGCAGGCTTGGCCACCCAACCTTCATCATGTAGGAGGCTGATCCATCAAAACAAGGTAATTGTTTTCTCTTTACTCTTGTCTATCATTTTCTTGCATCTCATGAAGGAACCTAGCCAGATTGTTTTGTGAAAAATAGTCCACCTTGGAGTTCTGACCTTGTCTGTCTTCTAATCTCTACCTTGCTACATCGGTGGGCTTATGCCCTCCTGTGGCTCTAACTGCCTCTCTATGCTGGTGGGTCTCAATCCAAACTTCCAGCTGCAGAATCCCTTCAAGTTCCAGAACCTGTGAAAATCGAATAACCTCTCTGCTACTGTAGTGAAGCTCCTGAGTAAATATTGGACACATCAAGGCCTTGGTATTCCATTCAGAGTTACTGTCCTCAAGGAAAATGAATGAGCAGAAGTTAGGATGAGCTAATACCTGTGTGCTTTTAAAAGAAAGTTCTATTTTGCAATCAGGATGGTCTAGATTATTCTTTCTCTGTACATAGAAACTGCCAACAATTATTTAAAAATGACCTCCATGATCAATTAGGGGTAATGTTCCTTGTCTCCTTAGACACTGGTTCCTGAGGATCTATAAGGGCATCAAAGTACACCTGCGGTGTAGTGAATCCCAGACGCCATTCATTAAGCTTGTCCAACCCATGGCCCATGGACCACGTATGGCCCAGGATGGCTTTGAATGTGGCCGAACAAAAATTCATAAACTTTCTTAAAACTTTATGAGATTTTTGTGTGTGTGATTTTTTTTAACCCTCATCAGCTATCATTAGTGTTGTATTTTATGTGTAGCCCAAGACAATTCTTCTTCCAGTGTGGCCCAGGGAAGCCAAAAGATTGAACACCCCAGCCACTCATCACAGGGTGAGCTATTGTTCTATGTGCCACTAAGGAAGAAAAGCACTGCCAAATAAACAATGCTGTAAAATGGTCTTCTCATTTCAAATTTCTAATTTGTACTTATTGAGAGGTTTAATATCTTTATGCGTCATGATTGACACATAATAAACTGCGTATCTTAAAAGCTTTGATACGTCTTACATATGGATATACCTGTGAAGCCAGCACCACAATCTAAGAAGGGAATCTGTCTACCACCTCCCAATCCAAATGTTCTCTCATACCCTTTGTAATTCCTCCCTGACATCCTTCCTTTCAAACTACACTCTTGTTCGAAGGCAAATGCTAATCTGATTTGTCTCTCTCGAAAAATTTTCATTTACCAAAATGTTATTTAATTTTATACCATTGTACAAGTTTCTTTTCAGGTCTGCCTTCTTTCAAGACACACAGTTATTTTGGAATTCACCCATGTTGTCATGTTTATCAGTGGCTTATTTAATTCTTTGCTGTGTAGTGTTCCATTGTGTGGATGTATCACAGTATGTTTATCCACTCATCTGTGATGACGTTTTGACTTGTTTCCAGGTTTTGAATATTACATAGTAACCTGCAATAAATACTTTCATATATGTACTTGTGTGGACATGTGTCTTTATTTCTCTTATTTTATGGCGAAAAATAGTCTTTTTGTGTGCATTTGAAACACTGTGTGCTTTGATTGGTCTATAAAAGTCAGCTAGGTCAAATCGGTTGGTGATGCTGTTCAAATCTTCTATATTCTTAACAATTTTCTATCAATTATTAAGAGACAGGTATTGAAATCTCTGAATGTAATTGTGGAGTTTTCTATTCTCCTTCCATCTCTATCAGTTCTCAGTTCTTGTTCCATGTATTTATAAGCTCCATTAGGTGCATAAGCCTTTAGGATTAGTATATTCTCTTGATGAATTAATCCCCTTCTTATAATGAAACATGTTTTTAATTCCTTAAGTGTTTTGTTGCCTGAAATGTTGAGGGGTTCCCATTGCCCCAACATAACCTGGAATGACAGCTGAGGTCACACACGATGAGGGCAATGGCAACTCCTTTTTTTTTGTTTTTTTGCAACAGGATCTCACTCTATCACCCAGGCAGGAGTGCAGTGGCACAATCTCAGCTCAATGCAACCTTCACCTCCCAGGTTCAAGTGATTCTTGTCCCTCAGCCTTCCAAATAGCTGGGGTTACTGGCATGTGTCACCACGCCTGGCTAATTTTCTTTTTTGGTAGAGACAGGGTATCACCATGTTAGCCAGGCTGGTCATGAACTCCTGGCCTCAAGTGATCCACCAGGCTCGGCCTCCCTAAGTCCTGGGATTACAGGCGTGGGCCACAGCACCCAGCCGGCAACTCCATCTTGAGTGCTCCTGGCCATCAATGTCTGGAAGATGTGCACACGCTTCATAAATGTTAAAATGTAAAACATCAACGTGTGTTTGATAACCAATGACAATATTATGTGGTGTTTGTGAAGCTAATTAGCAACAGTGATTATTTTTAATGGAAATCTCTGAGGAATAGTCTCTGACAGGTCCTTAATTCACCTTGAGTGATGCCTGTTTAAATGGCCCAAACTCTATTTAACTATACTATAGAGTGATAAGGAAAATGGGCATTGTCACTATGGGCATGACCAGGTTAGGGTAAGAAGTCGTGACTCTGCCTCTCTGAGGGGAAGAGGAGTCTCAGAGGTCAGTGAGGTGGCCCCAGACCCTGCTGCCCTCCCCTCAGGGGTATGGCTTTACCTATGTCAGTCTTGAAGGCCCTGGGTCTATATTTTGTCAGAGATTTCCTTACCCTTGTAACTCCATCTGCATTCTGGTCATCTCTACACAGGGGTCTCACAGCATTTCAAACGGAAGACATCCAAAGTTGAAATTCTTATATTTGAGGGGCTGCTTCTCCATCTCTCTTGTCATCTCAGTTAGTGCATAAGCATGGATACAACCACACACGTGCATGTGCGCGCGCACACACACACACACACACACACACACATATACGATGTTCCACAGAAGCCATTTCAAATACCATGGCCAGTCATTTCATCCCTTACAGTCTTGCCTCAAACGCCCCTGTGAACCTCATCTCTCCCCATTCCATCCCATCCTCAGATGACACTTGTGATTCTGTCACCTTGAAATTCTCATTCTGTATCAGGTGTCCCTTTTTCTTCAATTGACTCATGCCAAGAATATACTTAACTTTTAAATTTACATCTAGAAAGTTCTTCTCATCCTCTACAACTGAAGTCAAAATGTTTTCTCCGGCAAAGAACTCCTACAATTCCCAGGCAGAGGGGCTTCTCTCTATACAGCCCTGTTCTCCACTCCAAGCTGCATTTTGGGACAATTCTGTGCCCGGGTGCTGACTTCCTGTTTGCTCCTGCTCTAGGCTATGTATGCTCTGAGGAAACAAAGCATGTGTCTACTAATAAATGGAATTGGGAGGGCATTTCTCACCTACCTACCTGTCCCTGGAGATCCCTCCCTGTTTTGCTTCTTTCCTCTTACACTTGCCTATAGGTAACTTGTTGATATGGTTTTGCTGTGCCCCATGCAAATCTCATGTTGAATTGTAGTTCCCACAATCCCCACGTGTCATGGGAGGACCCAGTGGGAGGTTATTGAATCATGGGGGTGGTTTCCCGCATGCTGTTCTCGTGATAGTGAGTGATTTCTCAGGAGATCTGATGATTTTACAAGGGGCTTCCCTCTTTGTTCAACTCTCATCCTTCTCGTTCCTGTCACCATGTGAAGAAGGACATGTTTGTTTCCCCTTCCACCATGATTGTAAATTCCTGAGGCCTTCCCAGCCCTGCAGAACTGTGAGTCGATTAAACGTCTTTCCTTTATACATTACCCAGTCTTGAGTATGTCCTTATAGCAGCGTGAGAACAGACTGATACACTGGTTGCCTGTGAAGCACCTGACTCCTAGTTCCTGCTGCTCCTGCTGCTCTCCCAGCCACTAATGCCTGGCGCCCAGGCCTGTCCAAGCACCTATCTTGTGAACTGCCTGCCCTCAATCTTTCTTGTGAGGAATCCATGCTTCGGGCGTACACTTGACACTGCCCTTGAGTGGATGTAGATAGTTCTCAGGTTATACTGTGAATTCTCCACTTGATGGGAGGGGATATTTACCTACTCCTTTTGGAAAAGAATTAATTCTGGGGAAAGGGCCTGGCCTCCTGGCACAGTGGACTCAGGAGGACCATTGCCCTGTAAGCAGTCTCATGGCTGCCACCTCTAAACTGCCAGAAGCAATAATTTGTGATGCTCACACTAAGTCATGATAAAATGAGAAATTAGTGAAACTAGTTGGTTTAAAATCTCAGTGTGTAAACACTAAAATTGTAGTTTCATATCATTGATCTTTAATTATGGCCATGTGTGCAAATGGGATGCAAAATTGAGCAAGCACTATGTAAATCAGTTAAAAAATTGTGAGTAATCAAATGTCATTCACTATTTTATATATTTCTATCCATGCTACTTCAGTCAAATATTGTTCATTTCTCTGCTGGGGGCAAATGGAAATGAACAGAGCTTGATTCAGAGATTTCCAAAACAGTGAAAGTCATCATGGTTTTATATATTATCCAAAAGTGGGGGAACTTCTATTAATGTACTTATTTTAAAGCACAGGAATTCTTCTTGGTTTTGTTTTTGAAGTAATTTGTCTAAAACTTCAGTCAGTATTTTTATTTCACTTGAGAAAGTCCTCTTGAACATTTTAAAAGTTAGCCAGTTTTTTTACAATTCGACAAGTATCTTCCAAGAGTTGTGGAGCTTTTAGGCTGAGTTCTCCAGATTACAATGGGAAAGATAAACTTTAAACAGTTTTTATGTAGTCTAAACAAGTATGTCTACATTCTAAGTTGTCATATAAATTTTATTCAGATGTCCAAAGGTTTTCCAATAGATATGTTAATGTTCTGAAAAGAAAATATTTTAATATGTTGCCTCAAAGTATCTGGATTTTTTAAATTTAATATAATTTGTTTTCCCATTCAAAAAGTAATATCATCTTTTAGTAAAAACAGTAATGCAATACAGAGGATTTCCTTCAGCTACATAATTTTTCTTATTAATTCATAATGCCTTAGCATTTACAAAAAAAACTCACCATATTGTTTACATTAATTTTTGCTTGGCCAAATTCAAAACTCATTTTGAGCCTCTTTTATATTAAGATTGTTTTTTTCCATTTATTAAACTTATTTATGCAAGAGTTAACAAAAGCTGTTTACTTGGAGTCTTGAACAGTGTATAATGTTTTTAGTGTGTTGAATAATTTTTGTTATCTTTGCCTTTGAATTATTGTGGGAAAAAAAAAAGACAGAACAGACTAATCAGCTGGCCTAACTCCTTCTTGGAAATTTATAGTTAATTTCTGGTCCTACATTGACCATCTGTGCCCAAATATCCAACGTAGATGTTTTCAAAAACAGTTTCTGCTCTAACAAAACAAGAGTTTATGATTCACTTTCAGACTTTGTTCTTTCAACTAACTTGTTTGTTCAGGAAAACAGATTTCCAAGACTTGCACACACAGCAGGATCTCTGTGCCCTGTTTTCACTCCTCAGTTGCTCAGATGACACGTCTTTTGGTCCATAAAACACATGTTAGAGATAATTGGAGGAAAGCACAATAATCTTGTGACTGTTTTTTCCAAAGATGCACCAGCCTCTGCCTAGGAAAAGCGCAGGCATGTAAAAAGACCCCATGCCCATGAACAGGAGCTTTTATCATCACCCAGTCTGGAGGGAGGCCAGAGTGCCTCTCTCTGTGTATCTCTTTTGCCTGGACCTGAGAATACGTCAGCATTTCAGTACACTTATCCAGGTTTCATTCCCATTTTTACCATTTTCCTCTAAACAGGCTGCCTCTACTCTCCGAGTTGACTCCATTCCATCTCTTGCGGCTGCTGCTTCCCTAACTCTGAGTCCTTGCCTTCTGCTCCATTTGGTTACAATTAATGCCCAGCTTGTCTTCTAGACCTCACCTACTCTGGGCTCTGGACCCCGGTGAGTAAGTCATCCTTTTTAGCCCTTACCAGTAAATCAAGTCCAACCTCAGGAGAACTACTTCATACATTTCTAAGTGTATGGGAAAACAAAGCAAATTAAAACAAAAAACAACCAGAGAGGATGTGCTGTGCAAATCTACTGTCGTGTAGACGGCTCCCTCTCTGCAAATCTCCTGGAGTGTAGACGGCTCCCTCTCTGTGAAGCTACTGGAGTGTAGACGGCTCCCTCTCTGTGAAGCTACTGGAGTGTAGACGGCTCCCTCTCTGTGAAGCTACTGGAGTGTAGACGGCTCCCTCTCTGTGAAGCTACTGGAGTGTAGACGGCTCCCTCTCTGTGAAGCTACTGGAGTGTAGACGGCTCCCTCTCTGTGAAGCTACTGGAGTGTAGACGGCTCCCTCTCTGTGAAGCTACTGGAGTGTAGACGGCTCCCTCTCTGTGAAGCTACTGGAGTGTAGACGGCTCCCTCTCTGTGAAGCTACTGGAGTGTAGACGGCTCCCTCTCTGTGAAGCTACTGGAGTGTAGACGGCTCCCTCTCTGTGAAGCTACTGGAGTGTAGACGGCTCCCTCTCTGCAAATCTACTGGAGTGTAGACGGCTCCCTCTCTGTACTTCTAAGCAGTAGAGAGAAAAGGGACAGGACATTTAGAGCACCTTGTCACTCAAGCGTGAGATGAAGAGAATAGGGCCTGCTGGTAAGTTACAAAGTACACGGCACAAGTATCCCACCATGCTCTCCTGCTCAGTGTGAGCTCCCCATGCACTGACTGTGGTAGCAATGGCATTGCCCTGCAACCTTGCAAGTCTAGTCACTGATGCAGCCCTCTGGTTGGAACTTGAGCTTTGGCCCTAGTTAGGCAAGAGAAGGAAAACTAAAAGACGAAAGACGTGCTTGACTTATGCTTGAGTCAGGATTTTCCTTATGTGGCAATTCAGGTAAAGACACCCAAGCCGAAGCTAAATTCTGAGGCCACGGGCCCTGTTCTTCCTGACCTTCGGGCCCTGCATGTATTTCCCACAGTTTCTCCAGCTTTTAGGAAGAAATGACATCCATGAGTGCTTTTCATACAATTGGTTGGATAGAAAGCAAAACTGAAAGAACAGTCAGGTCGGCGGGTTTCTGCTTTCTCGTCCCCACTTCCTAGAGAGATAACCACAGGCGGGTCCTGGGCCTCTTGGCAGCATCAGTGTTCAGCTGCTCCTGACACTGCTGACACGTAGTGCTTCTCTCACAGGGTTGTTTGAGGATCAAATAAAAAAGAACTTGGTAAACACTAAATAAATTACCACGTGTTTCTTCCTGTCCCTTTCCTATTTCATTTCTTCTAGGTCCTTCTTTCACTCCCTTGTTCTGTTCCATCCCTTCTTTTTCTATTTTTTTAATTGATTTTTTTTTAAATTTCAGTAGTTTTTTGGGGGGAACAGCTGGTGTTTGGTTACATGAGCAAGTTCTTTAGTGGTGATTTCTGAGATCTTGGTGCACCCATCACCCGAGCAGTATACACAGTACCCAATGCGTAGTCTTTTATCCCTCACCCACTCCCACCCTTTCCCCCGAGTCCCCAAAGTCCATTGTCTCATTCTTATGCCTTTGCATCCTCATAGCTTAGCTCCCACTTATGAGTGAGAACATACAATGTTTGGTTTTCCATTCCTGAGCTACATCACTTAGAATAATAGTCTCCAATTCAATTTTCCTTTGTCTAGTCCTTCTTCCAGCAATTGCTTCATTACCTTCAGTTTGTTTTTTATCTTTCTCAGTTTCATCTTCTTTACTTCCTCATCTGTCCCCATGTTTAATTCTGTCCTTCTCTTTTCTCTGTATAAGTGAATTCAGGAAATATAAATAGAATAATACCTTACTATTTTACGCAATGGAAAGAAGAATAAAACCAGATTAATCCAAATTAGAAACTAAAAAAATTTCATATATATATATATTTCTGCTTACTATGGAGTGAAGGATGAGATGGTACATCTTAGATAACTTTACCAATAGATGTTAATTAAGTATAATTTTCTGCTAAAGGTCTTCAGTCTGAAATGAATTGATTCTGATAAGTCATTTTATTTAATAGGCAGACACACAGACTTACAAAGACACACACACATGGGGAAGTAGTGGGGACGAGAAAAGTGAGAGACAGGAAGAGAAGAGAGAGAGGGAAAGACAATCAGAGAAGAGTCAACTAAAATGTAAATACTTGGATGCATAATATGGAGCATTAGTTCTAAAAGTTCTGTGTATTTAAAAAAAAAATGCCGGAAAAGCTTCATCTAGATTTTAAGCCCAGATCCTTGGCCCCCAGCTCATATGAACTGACTTAGTAGAGCTAGGTGTTAACCTGGAATCACTATTGCTTAGCATGCACCCCAGGAACTTTTAACACAGTTGGTCATTTTTCAGGTCATTGAGATTGATTTCAGATCTGCTTTTTACAACAGATTCATCTGGGAAACTTTGACAATAAGGATGTCTGACATTGAATGAGGTCCAGACATCCATCCATACCCTGAGTGATTCTAATACTCAGCTGCAGTTGGGAGTTATTACCCTGAAGGATTTCAACTTTGGGCTCAGAAAAGCCAGGGTGGTAATCATAGCTCCAACACTCAGATGTGTGGCCTTGAACAAATAACTAAATCTCCCTGGGCCTCTTTATTCTCATCCGTAAATTAGGTGACAGTAATTTTCACTTCAAGCATTGGATCAGTGGGCTCTCACACTTAGCTATATATTAAAATCATCCAGGGAAGTTTTGAACCATGCCAGGCCCCATCCTATCTGAATTTGAATCTTTGGCAGTGGACTAAGGCATTGGTGTTTTTATAAAGCTTCCTAGGTGATTTAAATGTACCCTCAAATTTAAGACCTGTAGATTGGGGAATGAAATGAGATCCTGCTCTCATTATTAATCAACTACTAGTAGTAATGGAAATAGTAACTGGCATGCACGGTGTCCTTACTAGGTGGGAAGGACTATTCTAGCATTCCACATGGGATGTCTTGGTTTTATCAGCAACACCTGTGTGGGATAGATTCTCTGTTTTTGTGAAGCATCTTCCTTAGTTACCAGTTGCTAGGTCAGATTTCTCTTTCCCAGTATAGGCAGAAAAAGAGCCAAGGTGTGTCAAGGGAAGACACACCCCACGGGCCTGTGGCAGCAGTGCCCTCTCTGCAGCCGTGGGTCTGTGGGCAGCCTGCCCCGGCCGGCCGGCCTTCGCTAGCAGTCGCAGAGCCTGTAGCTGTGGGTAAGGGGTCATCTACTGAAGGTAGGCACACATCCTAGTGGAACAGAGCATTCAGGAGGGAGACTAGCAAAATATTGTCTTAGGTCTATGACAGAAGAGGAAAAACTGAAAAGGTTGTATTTGATACCAATTAGCAAAAGCTTTGAATGAGACCCATTGCCATTTTTTTTTAATGTCTTGAGTTGAGGGGTCAGTGAGAAGTCAGGAGCATCTTAAATCTTCCTCCTTTCAGTCCGCACACTACTTTCTCTTCTGGAAGAGTACTGACACTGATGTTTTCAATCTTTTCATCTAGGAAATGGGTATCTTTTTGGTATCCATCTGACCCAAGAGTCAGTACACATCTGACATAAGTAATTACATAGCATATAATTAATAGAAAGTCTCTAAAAGTACATGTGAGCTGTAAAAGTTTCTCCCACTATGATTATCTATTAAAAATAAAAGAAAAAGAATATCTTGTGTTTTCTCTGCTCTTCATACATAAAAACCATGCTTTGGTACTGGCATAAAAACAGATACATAGACCAATAGAACAGAATAGACAACGCAGAAATAAATACATGTATTTACAGCCAACTTATTTTTGACAAAAGCATCTGGAACATTTGGTGGGGAAAGGACAGCCGATACAATAAATAGTGCTGTGAAGACTGGATATCTATATTCAGAAAAATAAAACTAACCCCTATCTCTTACCATACACAAAAAAGAAATCAAAATGGATTAAAGACTTAAATATAAGACCTGAAAGTATGAAATTACTAGAAGAAAACAGAGGGAAAATGCTTCAGAACATTGGTCTGCGCAAAAAATTTCATGAATAAGACTCAAAAGCACAAGCAACAAAACCAAAAATAGACAAATGGGATTACATCAAACTAAAAAGATTCTACACAGCAAAGGACGTAATCAACAGAGCACAGAGACAACTTACAGAATGGAAGAATATATTTGCAAACTATTCATCTGACAAGGGATTAATATCCAGAATATATAAGGAACTCAATTCTGTGAAAAATCTAAATAGATATCGCTGAAAAGATGACACACATTTGGCCAACAAGTATATGAAAATGCTCAACATGACTAATCATCAGGTAAAGCAAATCGAAACCACAATGAGCTACCATCTCACTTTAGTTAAGATGACTGTTATCAAAAAGACAAAAAGTAAATGCCAGAGAAGGTACAGAGAAAGGCAAACTCTTATGTACTGTAGGTGGGAATGTAAATTAGTACAGCCGTTATGAAACACAACAACAACAACATAGATGTTCTTCAAGAAACTGAAACTAGAACTACCATTGTATCAGCCAAGGTTTTCTAAAGGGACAGAACTAGTAGGATAGATGAATATCTGAAGGTGAGTTTATTAGGAGAATTAACTCACATAATCACAAGGTGAAGTCCCACCATATGCTGTCTTCAAGTTGAGGAGCAAAAAAGCCAGTCCAAGTCCCCAAACCCCAAAGTAGGGAAGCCAACAATGCAGCCTTCAGTCTGTGGCCAAAGGCCTGAGACCGCCAGCAAATCACTGGTAAGTCCAAGAGTCCAAAACCTGAAGAACTTGGAGTCTGATGTTCGAAGGCAGGAAGCATCCAGCACGGGAGAAAGATGAAGACCAGAAAACTCAGTGAGTCTGCTCATTCCACCTTCTGTCTGCTTTATTTTAGCTGCACATGCAGCTGATTAGATGGTGCCCACCCAGACTGAGGGTGAGGCTGCCTCTCCCAGTCCCTTGACTCAAATGTTAATCTCCTTTGGCAACCCCCTCACAGACACACCCAGGAACATTACTTTGCATCCTTCAATCCAATCAAGTTGACACAATATCAACCGTCACAACCATATTATCCAGCAATCCCACTACTGGCTATACATCCAAAGAAAATGAAATCAGGATGTCAAAGAGATATATCCACTCTCATTTTTTAATTTTGTTTTGTTTTGGTTTGGTTTTTGTTTTTTTGCAGCACTTTCCACAAATAGCCAAGATACCAAGTTAACTTTGTCTATCAGCAGATAAATGAATAAAGAAAATATGGTACATATCCACAATGGAGTACTATTCAGCCATAAAAAAGAATTAAAATCTCGTCATTCACAGCAGCATAGAAAGCCTGGACGACGTTGTGTTAAGTAAAATAAGTCAGGCACAGAGAAATAAAATACCACCACTTCTCACTCGTATGTGAAAACTAAAGAAGTTAATCTCCTAGAAGAGGGTGAATATTGAAAGCTGGGAAGTGAGAGGGAAAGAGTTAGAGGGAGAGGTTGGTTAAAGTATACAAAATGTCAGCTAGCCAGGAGGAACACATTCTAGCATTCTATAGAACTTTACAGTGACTATAGTTAACGACTTACCATATATTTTTAAATAGCTAGAAAAAAGAAGTTTGAATTTTCTTAACACAAATAAATGATAAATGTTCAAGGTGACAAATTTGTTAATTACACTGATTTGATCACTACAATAACTTAAAAAAATAAAAATATGCATACTTTTTCATGTATTTCTACAAAGAGAGTTCCACGTCAGTTTTATGATTGCTACTTACCATAAGAATTAACTAACAAAAAGCTATGTGGAAGATTTTTTTTTCCTCGAGAATCAGAAGCGACCATGAAACAGGGCCAGTAATCTTCCTTTAATGAAATGGAGAGTCTAATCCACTACATTTTGTAAAGATGTTAAATCAGAGAAAGCAATTAAATGGGTTCCCATATCAATAAAATGCAATTCTTTATGTTGTTATTATGTAAAACAGTAAGCCAGGCTCTCTGAAGAAGACAGCGTCTAGTCTGATTGTGTTTTTCATGAGCACCTTACAGTCTATTTCATACGCAGTTAGTGAATAAACAGGTCTGTTTATGAAAAAATCTGTTCATGATACCAGTAGATTGCATCTGAGGCATTTTCAGTGGTAAAACAATTTGCACTGCAGATATATGTTTATGGGAAATTAGTGGAATGGTAGAGCTTAATGCATAGAAGTGGAGAATTAATGTAAAATAAGTAGGGGTACTCAAGCCACACTTTCTAGTAATCCTTTTAAATCTGTATTTCATCCAGAAAGCTTTTTATTTTAAAACCAATTTAAAAAGTCAATAATTATTAAATATGCAGAGACATTTGTATGCTTCCTGCTTTGTAGCATTTTATTTGACATGCTTCCAAATCAGGCTATTAGTGTTTCGGTTGTTTGTTTGTTTGTTGCCTCTATAGGGATCTGGGTGATGTTGAAATCTATTACACCGGACTCCCAAATGATAGTGCTTTTCCTGCACTCATAGAGAGGTTGTGTGACACCATAACCAACCCTATTCCTTGACTGGGCCCTTGAGGAACTAAATGAAGAGCTAACTCTTTGCTGCCAGGGTTTTCCATTCCAGAATTCCACCGTCACTGCCCTCGTCCCTCCTACCATCTGGCCCAGTCATTAAACTCATGCCTGCCCTTTCCAGGATATTTATTTCCTGTTCTCTTCTCTGCTAGGAGAGCCCTGCATGTGGGCTGCAGTCTTCCTCACTGCTTCCTCTTGGATGGATTTCATTTTGCCTGCTTTCCACCTTGACATTTTGACAAACCAGCAATGGCCCAGAATTGTTCCTATGCTCTTTTCCCTGAGCTCAAGCCCACCCCTGTGATTGACAGGACTGGCTTTTAGCTTGGCAAGGTGATCCTTTTTTAAGGGCATGACCAGAGGGAGCACATAATGACCTCACTCTGGCCAGGACATGGCCGGGTACAGAATATAACCCCTTGGTGTTTGGCCTCCTGAGTCACTCATTCATTACACAAAGTCTTTATCTTTGTGCATATCCTGGAACAATACTCTTAAATAAATACTCTCAGAGGCATTTTACTCCATGGTTATTTACTTTGCATTTCCATGATCTCAATGGAACACAGAAAGGGAGGAGGTAGAAGGCTTGGCAAACAATCATTTGCCACCATCTACGCACAAGGGGACAAGTGCGAGGGATATTGTTTTGTTTAAAAGAGAGACACGTCATTGACTTGACATAATCCATCTGTGTTCAGACCAGAGTGGATTAGAAACTTCCACTTGGCAAAGCATGCTAGATAACCTCTATCTTGAGAGAACAGAGGCAATTTGGGTTTGGAGCTAAAAGTCCTGGTTTTAATTCCCAACTTATCCCCTTAGCCTTGAGACCTTGGGCAAGTCCTTGAACTTTTCTGAGTCTCAGTTACATTCCACCATCAAGAAATAATAATGGGCCTCCCATCTACTCTTTCAAATTGCTTTGAGTTAAAATGAGAATCTGTGCCCTGAATGCTAAAGTGTGAAAAATCTGAAGAAAAAAATATAAAGCCATGAATTAGCAGCCTGCTCTTAAAATGATTACTAATATTGGTCATTATTACTAGCTTCAGCATCATCATATATGATTATTTGATTTTTAAATAAAACCTGATTAGATTAAAATTTACTTTGAAAGGATGTTAAACTCACAAATAAAAATGCATTGGGCTATCAAAATTTTAGACCCACCGACATTTATCGGTGAGATCTTACCTGCTCCTTTTATCTACCTCTTCCTCCTATTTATCCTTCTCAATTCACTATGAACAGAAAGATTTATTTGCCCTCAACAAACAAATACAGATTCCCATGAAAACCTGCCAAAAGGAAAACCAAAAGAGGAAGAGGATATAAGATTTCTCAAGGTTCACTATGTTTATTTCCAGTTAAGCCAACCTGACTCCATTCATGCCCTGAGACAGCATGTGCTTATTTTTACAACAATCGCCAGTCCATAGGCCATCCCAGAGGGCTGCTGGATGTCTTCCCAGGAACCCAGTGGACGGGGAATCTGTTTTCTACTTCATTTTCAGAAAGTGGGGAGGATCCAGCCATTGGCTGCCCCCAGAATCTTTCTGGACTGACCCATGACTGGCACAGGTTGGAGACAGTCACACAAGTTCAGTCATAACCAGGCTTCTCAAAATCTGACAGTGAATGAGAGTTACACACCTGGCCGCTTTCTAGGTCTTGGTACCCACCCCTTTCCCTTTACTCACATAGGTAGACAACTACATGGTGTAAGATGTTGATGTGGTTTAGCTCTGTGTCCCCAGTCAAATCTCATCTCAAATTGTAATCCCCATGAGTTGACGGAGGGACCTGGTGGGAGGTGACTGGACCACGGGGATGGTTTCCTCCATGCTGTTCTCATGACAGTGAGTGAGTTCTCATGAGATCTGATGGCTTAAAACTGGCACTTCCCACTTTTCTCTGTCTCTCCCCTCCCTCCATGCCAGATGAGCACCAGCAATAGCTCTCCGAGGAGTGTGCTTCCCCTTCAGCCATGACTGTGAGTTTCCTGAGGCCTCCCCAGCCACGCGGAACTGTGAGTCAATTAAACCTCTTTTCTTTATAAATTACTTAGTCTCAGGTAGTCCTTCCTATCAGTGTGAAAATGGACTAATATAGCTGTCTTTTAAAAACTACAAACATAGGAGCTGAAATGCTTTCAACCTAATGCACCAAAGGCAATGTAATCACCTTTACATGCCTTTAATTCAGTTGTCCTTCCACTGTTCAAAACATCCTTGGAACTCATTTTTTAAAAATTATCTTCAGAGAATGTAGCACTCTTCTGGATATCCTGAATGAATGAAGTTATCAAACTTTTAGTGTAAGTATGATTTTTGAAAGCAGTTAAAGACCGTGATGCTAGTTTAGTAAATGTGGTCAGGTCTAAAGCTAAATACAATTTGTTTATAGTGTTAAAGGAAGTGCAATCATGAAGTCAAGGGATATTTTTGGAAGTGATTATAAAAATGGCTCTGAATGGAGCTAGACTTTATTGATAGCAGCATTCTCAGGGATAACTGAATGGCTTCCCAAAGTAAACCTTTGAGGGGGCCAAAAATTTACCTCTGTTACTTTACTCTGTAGTTGCCATGCATTATATGAGATGATGACACTTATCCTTTCCATAATAGATACTGGTAAAATAGCCTCTTCCCCACTGCAACCTCTACCACCACCAAGTTCACAATATGCATAGAAATAGTATGGGGTTGCCGAGGAAAGAAAGGAGACAAATTCATGCCCAAGTAGAGCAACTTCTTACACCTCTAGTGGAGAAATGATAAGGCTTCTGAGACCTTCATGAAGAAGGGATGGAGCCCAGAAACTTCTTTCTGCAGTGCACCCTAGTTCCACCCACTGGACTCCCACAGTGGATCAGAACACTCCTCGAAGAGCTATTGCTGGTGCCCATCTGGCATGCTGATTAAAAAGCAATACGTATGCCATGATGTCTTTGGAACCATTGCCTGATGTGGAAGGGAATTGTGTCAATAAATCAAGATAACAGTTAATTCAAGTAATAAATGCTTTTATGGTTGAATATTGCATTATTTGTTTTTAAGTATGGCTGATATCTATTATAATGACATTTTCCTTTTCTATTCCATTTCATTATGATTGACAGTATTTATCTGAAATATTGATGGGGCCCTGATAGCCACATTCAAAACATAGTCAAGGTCTGTCACGGGGCATCCCATCTAAGACAGAGCCCTCGGGGACAAGCCACAAGGGCACATACTGAAACAAAACCCTGGGGAATGCCTGAGCTAATATCAAATCGTAAGACAAGAAGCAAACTTATGTTGTGTGACATTTGATGGGGGCATCTTGAGAGACAATGGTAGGGTCTTGAGGTTGCTGTTTAGACAGTATGGAAATGGATAAGAAATCATTGCCTCAGATTTGGTTGATAGCCAATAAAAGCTTAGGGATTAGCAAAAAGTTAGGAACTATTGAAAATAATGAAAAGCTAGGTTCTCGCCTTTACCATCTCTATACAAAAGAATTAATTTAATTTAGTACAATCCTATGAGGTCCTTCCCATCAACTATGATCATGAGCAAGGAAATAGTTAAAATGGAACCATGTGTTGTTTCACCTAAAGAAAAAGGCTTGAGTTTTTGGTAACTGTTCTACCCGCAAAACAGTAAAGTTATAGATACCTACAGCGTTAATGATGGCAGGGAGGAGATGATATTATGTCAGTGACAGCGAGCCAAGCCCCATCTAAAAGAAAGGTGAGCTGGGAGTTTCACTTAAAAAGCCTACCCAAATTGACAGCTCTCACAGAATGCACTGGAGTTTGGGGGTAAAGATAGAATCTTCCCTCAGGTTTGAAAAACAAGCTCTTATTCACATTTTCTATTTTCCCATTGACATGAAAATTGCCTAAGAAAAGTAGAAGAGATCCCAGGGGCACACTGCTTTTCAACTTGAATCTTTGCCTTCCCTTCTCATTTTTTACTTACAGTGTGTACATGTGTGTATGCGTGCACTTGTGTATGTGTGTGTACACGTGTGTGTGTGGGGGTGGGGTGGGGATTGTCCATGGAGATTTTCTCTTAAAGGAAAGCCTATTTCCCTCAGCAGTAGGAAAATTGAAGCCTGCACCCTCCTAATACCAGACCTACTCTTTTACTTAAAACATAGAAGACTTATCTTTTGAAATGGGGTAGCCACTTAAAGAACAGATAAATTCCCTGTGATATTTACTCCCAGAAAGAAAAAAAAAATAGTATAAAGAATAATTTTAATACCTGGCTCACTGAGATTTTGGAATGAGCCTGAGGCTGTTTCAGAGAAAAGTCTGTGTATTCAGGTTGCAAGGAGAACTGTGTGTCAGTTTATTTGGAAAGGCAAATTATATTTTATGTACTTGGAGTTATTCAGCGTGCAAAATGCTGTAAAAGCCTATTGTATTCATACTTGCTTGTTATACCCACATTTCATTAAACCTCACATACATTATTACCCATAGTTCACACTCTAGCCTGCCAAAGGGTTACCACTCATTTCCTAATATACCAAAGATACCAAAAGAGATATGAAGGGCAGAGGTAACCCTCTTTTTCAACTACTATGACATCTTCAAGTATTTAAACTACTATAATATATTTAAGTATTTAGGGGGTGTGATGATTAATGTTGTGCCTCAACTTGACTGGGCCATGGGGTGCCCAGATGTTTGATCGGACATTCCTCTGGGTGTTTGTCTGCCAGGGTGTTATTGGAAGAAACCTGCATTCGCGTCAGGAGACTGAATACGGTAGATTGCCCTCCCTAATGTGGGTTGGCCTTGTTCAATCAGTTGACAACCTGGATAGAACAAAATGGCAGAGTAAGAGAGAGCTCCTCCTGCCTGACTGCTGAGTTGGGACATCAGTCATTTCTGAACTTCAGACTAGGACTGAAATATCCACTTTTGTTGGGTCTCGAGCCTGCCGGCTTTCAGACTGGACCTTACACCAGTGGCTCCCCTGTTCTCAAGTTTTCAGACTTGCACTGGAACCACATGTGGTCTCTCCTGTTCTGCCAATTGCAGAACTTGAGGCCTCTTGGGCTCCATATCACATGAGTTAATTCCCGATAATAAATATGTGTGTGTGCATGTGTGTATGTGTGTGTGTTTGTGTGTGTCTTGTTAGTTCTGGTTCTCTGGAGAACCCTAACATAGGAGGTAAGGGGTACAACTAAGGTACATTTCCTTAGTTATAAAATGAAAAAAATAAGCTAAACCATAGAATTATTTCGATTCTTACATGAGATGTTACATTCCTTGTTAGATACTTGTATTAGTCTATTCTCACATTGCTATAAAGAAATACCTGAGACTGGGTAATTCACAAAGGAAGGAGGTTTAATTGTCCCACCATTCTGCAGGCTGTACAGGAAGCATGGTGCTGGCATCTGGTCAGCTTCTTGGGAGGCCTCAGGATCTTACAATCATGGCAGAAGATAAAGAGGAAACAGGCACATCACATGGCCAGAGCAGGAGCAAGAAAGAGAGAGGGAAGTGCCACACATATTTAAACAGCCAGATCTCATGAGGACTCACTGTACAGTACCAAAGAAGGATGGTGCTAAACCATTCATGAAAATCTGCCCCCATGATGCAGTCACCTCCCACCAGACCCCACCTCCAACACTGGGTATTTAATTGAACATGAGATTTGGGTGAGGACACAGATCCAAACCATATCAGTACTCCACACTGTATTAGGTATAAAGAAACCTAACCAGTGGTTCCACCACCACCTTCTCCCAACACCACATGTTCATCACCACAAACTTTCTTTCTGTCCCTAGATCTGCCACCCACCAAAGGAACAGCAGTACAATCTTCACTCAGTATTTGCAGAGAATTGGTTTCAGGAGTCCCAAAGATACCAAAAATCCATTGATGCTCAAATAAATTAAATAAAATCATGTAGTATTTACATATAACCTACTGCACATTCTCTCATATACTTTAAATCATCTCTAGATTATTTATAATACCTAATAAAGGTAAAGGCTATGCAAATATTTGTTGAGGTGTATTTTTTGTATCAATTTTCATTGTTGTACTTTTTATTTTTTAATTGTTTTTCTTGAATTTTTCAATCTATGGTTCTTGAATCTACAGATGCATAACTGTGGATATGGAAGGCTGACTGTATTCAGAATATTAAGTAATGAGAGAAAACAGGATACCCTAATCAGTAGGGAACATCTTAGCGAATGTCAGAGAGATACCAAAGAAAGGTTATCTTTTCGTGATTCTTGTTGATTCCATTTTTAATAATAAATCACGGTAATACATACAAAGACCATTCATTCACACATACATGGTGTATCAGTCTAATACAGGATCATTTTCTTTCATTTTTCCAGAGCAGTTTTGAAACAGGCTTTTCCCAGTTCATAGCCCATGTGCAGGGTCACCATCAATGCTTCCCTGGGCTTGGCAGATGCTGGTTTTCTTCTGGGGATTTCCCATTCTTTTTCTGAACATTCTTTCTGGTAGTTCCAGATTGGGCATGGGGCAAGGGTTCCAATGAATATCAAAGCAATTTCAAGATCTCCTTAGTAAATATAGGTTATCATCAATACCAATGAGCTCTTATTTACAGGAGTATGTTCTTGTTTAAGGATGGAGTAATTACCTACAAAGAAGGCATGTAAGAAGAAAGCAAGGAAGAGCAGAACAACTTGAAACAACAAAGCGGAGATGCAAAAGGTGTTTGGGGGTTGGGAGGGGTCAACTGGAAGATTAAATAAATATTCTGGCTGGGTGTGGTGGCTCATGCCTATAATCCCAGCACTTTGGGAGGCCGAGGTAGGCAGATCACCTGAGGTTGGGAGCTGGAGACCTGGCCAGCGTGGTGAAACCCCATCTCTACTAAAAATACAAACATTAGCTGGGCGTGGTGGCGGGCACCTGTAATCTCAGCCACTTGGGAGGCTGAGGCAGGAGAATCACTTGAACCTGGGAGGCAGAGGTTGCAGTGAGCCCAGATAGCGCCATTGCACTCCAGCCTAACCAACAAGAGCGAAACTCCATCTTAAAAATATAAATAAATTAATTAAATAAATAAATATTCTGCTGCTGTAGAAGAAGGAGTGGTTGTTAACATGAGCCACTGCCTTTCACACTATGCCTTCTCTCCTTTTTCAAATGTTCCTATGTCTACACATTGACAGCCAATTTGTATTTTAGTGCATTCAATTTAATGTCCCAATATGAATATCAATCATTAATATGCTACACTTCATTCTATAACCAAATCAACTGGGGTAAAAAAAAAAAAAAAAAAGTCAATTTACTGCCAATAATATAAGGATCAGAGTCAAGGTTAGAACCCAAGAACTGCAAATAATGGCTGTCACCACTACCTAAAGGACATTCTTTATGCACCTGTACTACATTAGGGCTGTCAGGTGCCTCACCTGACAGGTATAGCCACACCTGTACCCAGAAATTAATCCGTGTCCAAGGTATCATTTTTCAGTGCCAGAATTAGTTGGTGTATAAGACTGAATGTGTGATGCCTACAGATCTCTCTTACCATAATGGTACTTCTGTCATTTATACGTGAAATATAAATACAAATGTGTGGCGTGGCTGGCATTGGTTTATTGATTTTGGATGGTTCCAGCTCCTTCGGAGGTCATTTCCTGAGTAATCCCATCTGGAAAAAGTAATTTGCCATTCACTAGTCACCACAGTTTGGATTGCTGTAATGACCTACTTGGGATGAAAGAAAAGGTCTTTCCATTTCTATTCAATATCTGGATTCCTTTCAACAATAATAGATACACACCTTTATTACCCTTTCCCAGCTGGCCAGCATCGAAGGTGACAAACATCCCAGCTGTCAGTGGTACAGACAAGATTCTCTCCCTCCCCAGATGAGCTCTTGTAAGCCTAATGCCATTTCCTCCCCTGACTCTTAGGTCTGTCTTGGGAGATGGCCATCAATGTGTCCTTCTAAAAATACAGAATTATTAACAGTTTGGTTTTGTGTCATTGATCCTTGGAGCAAGTGATGGAAATTATAGGTTAGTATTGACATGAATAAAATATTTTGGAATAACCTGAATAGCATGCTTTCCCCTGTCACATTCTTAGAGAAGTTAATAAAGAATCATGAAGATATTGCAACAATTGGAAGCAGACTTGGGGTTTGTTTTCAATAGTAAAAGATAAGTAGATGAAAATTGGAATTTATAACTCAAGCAGTATTTCCGAGCCTTAGCATGTGATGAGAGTACACCACATTCAATTGCTTAGAGAGGCATAAAGGGAAGACGAGAGGGCTAACTATTGAAACATGAGAGGTTTGTTCTTGTTGTTTGTGTGCATGTGTTTTTAAAAATAAATCTAAAGACTAAAAGCCAACATTTCAGGAGGTCTCCATTTGTTTAGAAACATTACCCATTTCTGCAGTGAGAACACATGCATAATTTATGGAAGTGCCAGAATGTCCAAACGTTTCTAACTGTCCCTTATAGCTGACTTTCTTCATGTACAGGATCTGACCTGGAATTTGTACCAAACATAATCTCATACCAGAACAGACCATACGCGTACCAAAAAACAAAAAAATAAAAATAAAAATAAACAAGAACTAAGCATAAATATTCATTCTAGGCTCATCTACAAACTGAACATAGGTAGATTGATGTGAATTTGTTCATTTTGTTTATTATACCTAATTAGACTGCTTAATTTTCCTATAAGCTATATCAGAATCTGTGTTTCATTTAGGCCAACCTCTCACCTGCTAATCACCTGGCGACATAAATTCAGACACACATAGCTGTGATTTTGAAAAGGAATCTGGGAAACTTCATGACATTTCAGGGGAGAAAAGCTTTCTTGATTTCTGTGTATAGCCAAGAATAATTTTAAAAGTATGCAAGCCACAGAATTCCAGAAGTATATTTTATGTTATCAGAAACTGATCTTCACATCATAGTTCATTCAACTGGTTGCATAGTTTACACACAGGTAAACCATCGTACCTCAAGACTGGAAAAATATCTGCACTATAAGTAGAAGAAATTAAAAAAACTGAACACATGAGTACCTCTTGAGTTCAGAATGCCAAAATATTGACATAAACATTCCAAAGCAGGCAGGATCTCTATCGCGCTATCCTTTCTGAAACTACGTTTTCTCCCAAAGCCCTTATCAAATGCCCCTCCTCACATAAGCTCCCCACTCTAGGGGGTAATAGAGTCCTTCTAGGGCTTTGGTAATCCCTGATAGCCACAGAGGGAATCTGTGTATTTCATCCACACTAACTCCTTCCTTTTCTTTCAGAAAAATAATGAACAAAGCATGGTTTTCCCTTGGATTGAAATGTGCCCTGTATATGCAAGCTGTGAGTCCTCGGGCAGGACGCAGAATCTTTCTCAGCCTCAGTTTCCTTTTCTGTACAACAAAGATGATATCTGTCTCATAGGATGATGGTGGTGACTAAGCTAGGTAGGATCTGCTGAAGACCTAACACATCCTGGGGTCTCTCTCCTGGCCCCTTTCCTAGCTAATTCCCCTCCTCCTAGCCTCACCGGGATCCAGGCACATCCCGGCAGCTCTGCCATCTTCCAGTTCCTAACTGTTCCTCAGCATGCATCCTCTTTCCTCTGTTTTCATTCCTCTTCTTAAGCATTCTTTTTTATTCTTCCTAGGCTCTTTTAAGTAAACCTTTAAGACTGAAGTATAACATAAATGCAGAAAAGATCACAAATTGCAAGTGCCCAGAGAATTTTGGGGAACACACATCTGTGCAATCTGAATTCAACTCAAGAAGTCAATCACTGCCAGCACCCCAGAAGCCTCCCTTGCATACAGAACCCACGCACCCAGAGCAAATCTCCATTCTGATTTATCTTACTGTAGATTAATTTTGCCTGGACTATATGACGCATACTCTTTAGGGACTAGCTTTATTCATTCACCATCATATTTGTGAAAGTCTCCCTTGCTGTTTGTTAATTTTACTGCTGCATAGCAGGGGTTAGCCAACACTTTCTTAAAGAGCCGTGTAGTAAGTATTGTGCCTTGCAGGCCGAAGGAGTCTCTCTGGCAGTGTAGCACAAAAAGCAGCCACAGACAATACATAAGGAAATGAACCTTGCCGTGCTCTAATACAAATGCATTTATGGACACTGAGATTTGACTTTTATATAACCTTCACATGGCATAAAATCTTCTACTTTCAAAAATTTTACATCTAAAATGTAAGAACCTTTTTTAGTTTGCAGGCTGTAAGAAGCAGGTGATGGGCCAGATTCGACCTACAGGATGGAGTTTGCAGACTCATGCTGTGTAGTATTCTTTCGCACGAATGTACCGTCGTTCATTTATGCATTCTACTCTTCGCAAATGTTTTCTTTCAAGTTTTGATCCAAAAAGAAAAAAAAAGATTTCTATTAAAGCTGATACATATAAAAGCAGTGGCAGTGATAATCCCACATCTAAAAGAAAATGAAAGCCATTAATTTTTAAGGAAAATTGGATATTTAAGGGAAAAATTTCTTTTTTTAGTCAACAGCTAATATTTTTAAAGATACATGTATTAATAAATCTCCTTTGGAAAATCCACAAAATTGCCTATCATTTCATTTTCCCATAATAAAATCTGCTTCATCTGCTTTATCTCAATATGAGTATTTCCCTCAAAAGTAGAGGAGGCAACGCTCTAATTCATTTTTGTTTCAACTTTGGGCATCGCAAAACCTTGTTCTGTTTCATGTGGTCATTGCATCTATGTGGATTTTCAAATGTTTTACTAGCACAATGGGCTTGGATAGAGTGATTTGGGGTCTTATCACCCTCTAGTTCCAATAGTGTCTATTACACAGGCAATTTAAAAATTCAGGATTGCCTATAAAGATAGTTCATTTAACTTTCTTTAAAAAAAAAAAAAAACTACTTCCCCTTAAACTCCAATAACTTATAAGGAGATAATACAGGCTATTGTGGAGGAAAGAACGTCTATGCAAACCCAATCCTGGCACTGTGAGGCGTGCTGCTGGTCTTGACAAACCTTGCTCTAATTAGGGGCATATCACAAACACTTCTGAAACTTTAGAAAAGGATTCGAGGTGGTATGTGATGAGGTACCAAGTGAGTCTAAGAGACGATCTGCACTCAAGAGCCCAGAGGTGGGAGACATCGGCACCGGAGCGTATAGGACGGAATGGACTGATGAGTGTCAGGGAGAAAGCTAGAACTGAGCTCTGCTTTTCAGAATGGACACGGGGGAGGAGCCTTGTAGATGAAAGGTCATCTTGAACAGAGGAGATAATATGAGCCAAAGAACAGGGTGCAGGAACAAAGCAAAGTGGACTTCCTTGTCAGAGGAAAACCCCATAGTGAGACCTAGGTAGAAGCTGGAGGTAAACTGCAGTCAGAGTTTGGTAGGTTAGGAAGACCGAAGAGTAAAGGATTGATAACAGCAACATTTTTAGGAATGATTGACCCCAAAGCCAGACTAGATAAAAAAAAAAAAAAAAAAAAAAAAAAGAAGGCAAATCTGTCAGTCTAAAAGCCAAGAAAATAAATAATCCGATGTGAAGTGATAAGATATGACAGCTATGAAAATAGAAACACACAGATGTGAGAAATATGGCAGTTCATGGAGAGGAGGAATCAAATATTCAACTCCATGTTGTTAAACGTGTATGAGTTGGAAAGTGTTGCTGTCATTGCCAGAAATAGGGAAATCTGGGGCGGGAGCTAATTTTAGTAGAAAAGGGAGTTTGGTTTTAACTGTATTAAACTTAAGCATGAATCCACAATGGTTCCACATTGGATCACAGCTTTTATTTTTCCAAAGGAAATGTTATAGTCTAAGGCAAAGGGAGGCAAACTACAGCCTGCAGGCCAATCCTGCTGGCTGAATGTTTTATAAATAAAGTTTTATTGGAGCACACCTTGCCCCTTCATGAACATGTGGCCTCTGGCTGCTTTTTCACTACAACAGCAGTATTGAGTGTTTGTGAGAGAGATCATAGCCCACAAGGCTAAAATATTTACTATCTGGCCATTTACGGAAAAAAAGCTGCAGATCTTTAGTTAAAGTTACAGAGGGATGAAACCAGCAGGAAAGATTGGAGGTTTTTGAAAAACGTCCTCAAACAAGACAAGACTTCCTGAGATGAAGTGTGTGGGATACCACAGAGCAGAGGACTGAACGGTCCTACTACGGCCAGCGTTTCACAAAATGGGAAAAATCCTGGGATAAAACAGCTCGATCTGGTATGCTGCAGGCAACTACCATCATGCAAGAAGAGAAAAGAACCCGAGGTCAAGAGAAGGCCTTACCAATGTGTGTCCTGGGAGCGCTATTTCCAGAGGGTGATATTCAGAATGTATACAGGTCCTGTCTCCTCCATGCAGGATTCCTGGAGAATTCCGTGGCTGGAGACAAGGACTGGCTGCCTCTCATAGGTGTGTTAGTGCTTGATGAAGTTGTACACATGGCAAAGAGAAGAGTCAGAGGGCAGCTTTGGGTGATCTTTTGCTAGAGAAACATGAGATGGGAGTGTGTGTCTGAAGAAGGGCTTATCTCCGGGGGCTGTGAATGGATCAAGGAGGCGGCAAACACAGGACTCGGATAAAACTCTGGAAAATACCCCTGAGTGTCACTTCCTGTCCTAATCAGTTTACCTAAAAAGTCCTCTTCTCCCCTCCTCCACCTTTCCCCAAGTGCCACTTCGCCTTCAGACTCTGCTTGCCTACACTTCTGCAGGAAGGGTTTCTCTGTCCCCAGGTGAGGTTAGGCCTTTCTAGGATAATAATAACTAACACTCAGAGATTACTTACTGTGTCTGGACCTGTTCTGGGAATTTCATGTGAATTCATTTAGTCTGGCCTTCCAATAATGCTGTGAAATGTTTACCGATAGTATACCCTTTCAACAGATGGGCAAACTGAGGCACAAAGAAGTTAGGCGATTGATCCATAGTCACAGATCTAGGAAGGAGTACAGCCAAGTTTCAAAAGGCCACATCCAAAACTCTCTGCATTTGTCTTTAGTACTTGTATAATGTCTGTCTTTGCTGCTAGACCTTAACCCCCATAAGAGTAAAGACTGCATCAGCTCTAGTCCTCATTGATCCCCGAGCACCTAGAACTTTTCCTGGCACAAAGCAGATGCTCAGTGTAATGCAGAAAGATGTGTAGAGTGAATTGACAATACCTTGACATACTTAGGTAAGGAAAATCAAACCAAACAACAACAACAACAACAAAAAGTGTGGACCCATATGTCTATTGGCCAATACCCAATGCATAATTCATAATGTGAATTTAAGACTATAATTTAGGGTGGTATATGCAATCCTACAAATTACTTTGAGCTTTGACCTGGTGGGATTTATGACTAGAAAATGGTGGCAGAAGAGTTTGCACTGTTAAATAGAAGCAGGTTTCCCAAGTGTTATGAGTTGAATTGTGTCCCCCCAAAAGTAATGTTGAAACGTTTAAACTCCCAGCACCTGTCAATATGACCTAAATGGAAACAGTATCTTTGCAGACATAATCAGGTTAAGAAGAGGGCATTACAATGAGTCTGAACCCAACAGGACTGGTGTCCTTATAGGTAGAAGAGAGGGAGATGATAGAGAAGGGCAATGGCATGGGAGGACAGAGGCAGAATTGGGGAGCTGCAGCTGCAAGCCCAGGAAGGGAGGAGGCAGGGAAGGACTCTAATCAGTCCCAGAGGGGCATGGCCCCCTTGGCACTCTGATTTGAGGCTCCTGGACCCCAGAACCCAGTTCATGGTACTTACGGCAACCCTAGGAGACACAAGCACAGAGGGAGAAGATGGAGCTATGATTTTGGAAAACTCACAAGCTGGAGGGTTGAGCAAGTTGGTCAGGATCTTGGTGAAGATGGGTGGTTATTTTAACTTGGAAGAGAGTGCATCACAAATCACTTACTGGAAGAAGGAAAAGGGAAAGTTTGACGCAGTGATCCTGGTTTACCTGTAAACCACACAGAAGCAAGATGGAGGAATGACTGGAGACCAACTCCCCACCTGCCAGACTGAATCCAGAGTATTTAGCCAGTTACCGGCTCATCATGCTGATCATTTGTCTCTCAGGTTTTGGAAAAAGCATTGATGTTGACTGCTAGTTGATAAAGGGGAAGAAATAGATTCTTTGGGCAGCAGCAACCAAGAAAACAAAGGCTTCCCAAAGTCACACATGCAACCGGGCACTATCAGGGCTGTTGGAAAGTTTCCAAGGACAGGGAGGCTGATCCCATGAAATGAGGCTGGACAGGAAGTCCTCCCAACGAGGTTCTCATGCAAATGAAGAAGAGTGGGAAGTGCCCGAAGACAGGAGGCTGCCTGCCAGCGACTCCATGGGCTTAAGCTGTTTGCAGTTCATGTGTGTAATTTTTAAAGCTAGACCTACCCCTGAAGATGAGTACAAGAGAGAAAGACAGGGCTCCAAAAATACTGCCACAGGCTCAAGTTCCAAAGTGCTGGAGTTACAAAAGGATAAAGGAAAACACAAAGGACTTTTTAGCCAAAGAAGAACCAGAAAGGTAAAACAGAAAGCAGGAAAGAGTGTGGGCTCTGGAGCTGGCCGTATCTGTGTTTGGATCTTGGCTCTGTCCTTTACTTCCTGGTGAACTTGGGTGGCTTTCGAGCCTGCATACACCTCGACTTGACTGTGGTTTTCATTTGTAAAATGTTGATGATCCGTGGGCCTACCTCAGAGGTTTGACGTGAATTAAATATGTTTGGTGGAGTGCGTGGACTGTAGCGAGAATGCATCACATATTTGCTCTTATCACGATTATTAACTAGAATAATGAAGAGCATAGTGTAAGAGTATTTAAGGAAGGGAAGCATACATGTAAAAAGTAAGCTACAAAATAGTATAAGAGTGTGGTTACACACACACACACACACACACACTTGAAAAAGAAATACACCAAAATGGTAATTTTAAAACACTTGACTGGTAAGTAAAAATAAACTGGAACACAATCAAAGGAGAACAATCGTATCTCCTGAGGAGCAGCTCAAAATGAGTCTATTTGCCATGGAGAGAAGTAGACCTGGAGGAATTTTCAAGGGGTTATTCTGGTTTTGTAGGGTTGCACCGGCAACATCTAGAATCAATGGGTGGAGGTTATATGGCATAAATTTCAGATCAGTGAGGTCAGTATCATTTGATGCTTATCTGAGCTTTCAGAAGGAGGAATACTTTATCAAATGAGTTGTTTATGCCCTGGGCCCTGCACTGGATGAGTTACATGCATTCTCTTATTTAAAGGTTCTCTCCAACAGGAAGAGTCCTAGGGAACTGGAGACGTCGCAAAGGAATGTCGTAAGGAGAATTCAAGCCTAAAACAGTGATAAATCACAGCATCTACAACATCTTTTTAAAACTCATGGGCTTTGGCCTCCATGTTCTAGCCTCGGCAGGACAGAAGGGGGGCAAGAGCAGTATCTGGTAGGGGGTCAAGAGTCTGGGCTCATAGTGGACGCCAAGCAGAAGAGTGACCTCATGGGGACCGCGCCTGGGTTCATGTGCCAACTGGAGAGCCTGTTCCTATGGCAGGGCCATAACGTAAAGCAGCGGGTGCTTCCTTTCGGAAAGCTCACCTACAGCTCCTGCAGACCTGAACTCTTAGGAGGGAAAAAGGAAGGGAGTATAGGTTCTGGTAATTAAAGAAACAAAATGGATTATTCTGAAACATAAGGACTTTAGAGGACATGTGGGTTCATATTTTATGTCTTTCTATTTCTTTATTCCCTTTGCTTTCTAGGCTTCAACCATATATCTTGCCCTCACATCCAAAAGCTCCAGAGTTGATATGTTTTGTTGCTGTCTGTTGCTTGTTGTCCACAGATCTTGAGGCATGGGCCACAGTACTGGGGATAAGGAAGGTGTAGGGAGAAACAGCCAGAGTAGTTCCTTCTCTCCTCTTCCCAATGGCAGGGCTGAGAAACCATTTCTCAAGCATTTTTATTGCCTGGGACAGCTTGAAAGCACTGTCATTACCTGGGCCCATTTCTCTTCTGTTTTCATGGTAATTTCTGTAAGTCACTGAGGAAGCCCACATTCTGATTGGTCCACAGATTTCCTTATTGCAATCATTTATTTGCCTACACTATAGGCTTAATTCTCCCTCTTTTGTACCAAGAGAGGTGCTAAAAATCCTATCAATATCACAATTGACTCCTAAGCTGAGGAAGAAAGTTATTTTCCTATGCGATGTGTAAAGTGATCCTCAATATAATCCCTAAAGTTGAACTTCAGAAATGTTTCGTGCTGCAGCAAAATTAGTGGAAAACATTTGCATAATCTTCCAAGAACACGTGGGTCTTGGGATGGCCACATGCATTTGACTATCTACATTCCTGCACATCTGTGGGGAGAAAAATTTTCTTTTTAAAAATATGGAGTCATACATTTGTTCTTAGGCTACTCCAAAGATGTAACAACGGGTTTTGTATTTATTTTTTCAAAATGGGTTTGACAGTCTTTCTGCCTACTGATTGTCATGGCTAATTGCTCTTTCATTTGCATGAGAAGAGAAAATGTAAGAGAGGGACTGTGATGGCCCATTACAGCGGCTTCTGGGAGTGAATGTGTATACAATAATCTACTGAATGGAGCACAGAATGAAAGCAACACATAAGAATTCAAACAGTACATTTTAATGATGGGTGCATATATATTACCAACTTGGGGGTGCAGACATGGCACCTGCTAGTCTAGCTTCACTCAAAGTGTTAAATGAAAACCTCCCCAAAATTAAGTCAGCTGTCTTATGACTGACATTTAATTTTGAAAGATGTGATTTTCCTCAGTATTTCCTGTGCTCTTTATGAACCTGTTTATCAAATGTATAGAATACTTTTGTTTATGATAGCTTATGATTAATCATTCACCAAGGACACGAGTCCTTTGTACCTATTATTGTCAAGCATTTGTTTGGACTGTGTTTGACCCTTTGTACCGAAGTGGTCTGTGTTGGAACCTTTTGAAAACAGTCTACCAGGCTGAGTGTGCTCATGTCACTTACTGAAATCTCATGGCTCTGTCACTGTGACATCCTGTTACCTGGGAGAGACCAAAATTACAATTTTAGTCACAATATCAAACCCATTGTTACGCCAGGATAAATAGATTCATAACCAGTTAGTTGTAAGTATTCTAGAGTGAAATTGTAAAAAACATTTTAAGAAATGCATAGCCGTTTTGTGACCAGAGTTACATTAATAGCATGCCTCTTTGAAAAAAAAAAGAAAAGAAAAGAAAACAACAGCAATCTAGCATCAGATCTGTACTCTGCTTTGTCCTTCCCAAAACACACCTCAAGGGAGTATATCCATATACCTGATTACTTAGTGACCAGAGAATCTCAGCTACCAAAACAACAGCACAGGTCAAAAGGAAGAACAGTATGAGTTACTGCTGCTTGTTTAATCATTCACTATTTGGACACCTCTTCGATGAGTAACCACCTCAGTTTTAATCTCTTCTCATTCACTCATTCAGTCAACAGACATTTACTATAAGGTTGCTATGCATGAAGTACCTTGCAAATATCAATCTGGGTGGTTGATGACCCCCAAGAATTGATAATCTAGCACTGGGCACAAACATGCCCACATTTAACCTCAAAACAAAGTTGTAAATGCACATGCCACATGTCTGATACAGATAATAAATGTTAGTAGTTCAGGGCAAGGATAGATACTTACAGTGTTCAGAAGCCATTGTACAGAAATAAATAGATTTGATATTAAGGAATGGCTAGTAAGATTTTCAGGGGAAAAAAAAAATGCCAAGAAGAGCAAATGAAGGCAGTAACATCAGATAGTCAAGAATTAATTTAGAGAGTTTGGCTAGACAGAAGAGTTCATGAACAGGATTAGTTGGAGATTTGATTGAGAATGAAGTTGAAGGTCTCTCATTTTACTTTGAGGTATGATGAGCTGTCAAAGAATGGAGAGGGCATGCTGTGTTATGAAGCAAAACTAGAATACCTGTTTAAACTCAAGAAGGGTTAACAGACAGTTTAATACCATCATTCTCAGCAAAGTAACACAAGAAGAAAAAATCAAACACTGCATGTTCTCACTCATAAGTGGGAGTTGAACAATGAGAACACATGAACACAGGGAGGGGAGCATCATACACTGGGGCCTGTGGGGGGCTGGAGAAGGGATAGGATTAGGAGATACACCTAATGTAAATGATGAGCTGATGGGTGCAGCAAACCAACATGGCACGTGTATACCTATGTAATAAACTTGTATGTTGCGCACATGTACCCTAGAACTTAAAGTATAATAATAAACATAAATAAATAAATAAAACATGTGATATTGACCAAAATCCTAACATTTTTATACTTGAACTTAAGAATTTCTCTATGAGAAATCTGATGTTCTCACTTGTTATGTGATCTTAGACTGTGCAAATCCACGCAAAAAAATCAATAAGAAACTCTCAAAACCTTTAAAGTAAATTAATCTGTCTTGCCATTTCTGCCCTCTCAGGTTCTGAGCACTGATTTCATCAAGCCAATGGAGGCAACAGTAAGTATGAATCCAGTCTCCGTGTGTTGGTTATTTCAGAGAAAGTTCAATGATAATGACCTTCATGTTCTTTAAATAAGCAAATTGTCAGATGCAAATAGCTATCACCCAAATCAGTACATGAAATAAGTGAAGCCTCACAATTTTTGCTTTTTGCCAAAATACACTAAAAAATGGACAGTGACCCAAATGACATTTGACATTCCTTTGACAAAGGAATCTCAATCAATAAAGGGTATGATAATATTCAGTAACGGCATTCCACTTGGCTCCCTTTACCCTCTGCAAACAATATACATTCCCAAAGTGTTATCCTATTGGGGAAAATATAATACACACAGGCACACACACACACACACACACACACAGAAACACACACATGTACATAGGCACATATACATAGAATACTGGGTTAATGAAGCTTATGAGAGAAAACCAATCATTATAGACTAAGGAAAAGCCCTGTGCTGTCTCAATACTTTTTTATTCCTATAAAAGTATTTTACAGTCACATGAGGTAACTAAGAACTAGGTTTCACTCCAAAATAATTACTTTTCAGGAAGCATTGTCCTCATTTTTGGTTCAGAGGATTATTACGTCGTGTCATGTCTTATTGTTAAAAGTTCTTAACATTACTGATTATAGATTTAGGTAACAAATGAATCCTTTGGGATGCATTCCGTACACAAACCAAACCACAAATATTTTTAGATATTTCATTTGTTAAGAATGCTTCAAAATTTCAATGCTTACACTGGAAATGAAGGAAGAAGCAAACTTTAGAACTAGGGAGAGGGACAGCTCTGAAATCCACATTTACATACTCTGCATTGATCCATTCATATATGTATAACTTCAGACATTCGTTCATGAAACATATATCAAGCATCAACTGCATTCCAGAATGGGTTGTCCTTTAAAATTGTCTTAACTCAGAGTAATAGGATAATTTTTTTATTGCTGGTTGAAGGGGCTCCCCAAAAAGGCACAGCTTTAAGATGATAATGCATTTAATCTGCCCGTAACTAGCACATAGTCTATGCCCAACAAAATACAAAGGCAAATAAGAAATGTTCCCTCAGATAACTTGCTCGGCTGGATCTCATATCCAAACCAGAATCTCGTATTATGTAACTCCATAAGCTTCTGTATTTATCATCACTGGAATGTGTTTAAATAAGACCATCTGTGAAAGTATTGCAAAAACATATCTATTATCATTCTGATTCATTTATAGATGATTTTCTTCAGATGTTTGAAAACATAAAGTTTCAACACGTGAAAAAAAAATCACTTCTTACTGCTTGGTTGTCTTTGTTTATCTTAAAAATTGGTTTTATTTCATCTAAAGGCCAAACGCATCCCAAAACAACTAGTTATATAGTGATCATTTACAGAAATTAATCAGGACAAGGCTTGAATTATCTAAAAGAGCTAAGAAAGGTTTATATAGCAGTTTATTGAAATATAATTCATCTATTGTAAAATGCATCTTTAAAGGGTATAATTCAGTGATTTTTAGTTTCTTCACCTAACTCTAAAACCATTGACACTATCTTTTATCATCCCAAAATAAAGCACGTTAGCAGTCCCTCTTCACTTTCTCCAAAGCTTCCCCAAAGCCCTTGGCCTCCACTACTCAACTTTCTGTGTCTATGGATTTACCTGTTATGAACATTTCCTATAAATAGAATTATATAATATGTGGCCCATTAATACTGCGTCTTTCACTTAGCATAGTGCTTTCGAGGTTCATCTGTGTTAAGGCATGGATCAGAACCTCATTCTTTCTATAAAATGTCAAATAATATTCCATTGCACAGACATATCACATTTTGTTTATTCACCCATCTGTTGATGAACGTTTGGATTGTTTCTAATTTAGCTATTCTGAATAAAGCTGATAAGAATATTCGTGTACAAGTTTTTGTGCAGACGTAAGTTTTCAATTCTCTTGGGTCTATATTTAGGAGTAGAATTACTGGGTCTTATGTTAACTCTATGCTTGACATTTTGAGGAACTGTCAAACTGTTTTTCAGTGTGGCTGCCCTAGTTTACATTCCCACCAGCAAAGTAGGAGGGTTCCAATTTCCCCACATCCTCACCAACACTTGTTTCAGAAAGATTACTATACTGGCATGTGAATAAAGTGTCTTAATTTCTAAGAATAGAATCAATTCATTTCAAAGAATATAATAAAAGCACAATATGCCAATCTTATTTATGGGGAGATTAAAATAGTATCATTTTTCATCCTGACAGTTTCTCAAATCCCTGCACCAGGATTCTAGGAAGAGAATCTCTTGCAGCCATTGTATATTCTCCCTGTGGTACAGTAATTCTTAAACTTTCCCTGGTGCAGGAAGGAGCGTCATTTGGGGGTCTTCAGTGAACATCTCTCCTGCAGATAAAGAATATAGTGTCCAAGCTGTGAGCAATCAAGTGACATGTGTTCCTTAGGGCTGCAAGGTTGCAGAGCTTTTATTTGATTCCCATCTCATGGAGGTTATTTATGTATCCTAACTGGAATTTTGACTCTTGTTATGATTACTATGTATCTTTTATGAAGCCTATGCTCAGTCATTTGATAAATTTTATAGTGTTAATGACCAAATATTTCCCTTAGACGTATTCCTTAGGGAAAATTAAGATGCATAGCATGCTTCAAGATGATGGCCAAGAAAAACCAACTCAACGAGCCTTCAAGAATTCATGATTTGAATATCATGTTCAAGGTAGGCACCTTTTTAAAGTTAGGACAATTATTAATGATTCACGAATACTTGAAATTCTATCAAAAGTCTATGATATGAGAATTTACAGTGTGCTTTGGGGAAAGAACTCAGCCTTACTCATTCTAGAGCTAGTGTAAGTGAACAACCACAAAATGTAATAACTTTAGACACGAGTATGTGTGAATGCATGTTGCATCTTAGGAGATTAGGTTGAGTCCTAGGTAAGTTATGTTGGCATGCATACATCGCACACTGCTGTTTGAAGCTGTTAAATCACACACACATTCTCATGTTATTGGACTAAACCATCCATAATTCTTACTCCCAGCACACTGCTGTCATGAAGTGCTTGGCAGGTCCTGGAGTGGTTAGTCCCTCAAAATGTACTCTGGGTATTGAGTCGATGTCATGAACCATTGTTGATGGATTTTATTTGATGGACAGAATAAGAGGCAAATAGAAGTAGGTTTTATTCTATCTCTAGAGACCTCTAGTCTCTTCTGCTTTTAGCATGAGGACATTGTTGCTAGTCTTGGCTTCCAAGATCTTCACAATATATGGCCAAGATCTTTACAGTACTGGCCAAGATCTTTACAGTAGATGCAATGAAACTAGCAATGTACTTTCTTACTTGCTAAGGGCACTATAGATCACCACTCTGTCTGGTTGTGAGATCACAACAATAATCACCACATTGCCTCAAGTACACCGTTAAAACTTGGAGAATGCTTAGACATGGCTTCAACTTGTCCAGGATGCCTTCTAGATACAAATCAAATCAAGAAAGGCCATGTGTCCCTGCTCTGTGAAGGCTCCAGGTGGAATTGCCTGCTCCACTCCACCTTTAAGATTTCCAGGACAGTGTCTTCACTTCCTTCAGTGCCCCCCTGTTTACATGTCCATCTCTCTCTTTAGAAGGTGAGCTGGAGAGGAAGTATCAGGTCTCGATCATCTTTATATCCCAAGGGCTTACCGTGCAATAGGTAAATGATAAATGTGTAACTGTGGATCACCATCATCCCCAAATTCCTTGCAAAAGAAAAATTCTGTTTACACTTTCACTGCAATGCATCATCAACTTTGTTAGTTTTTTATGCAGATGATAATAGTATGCCCTTCATAAGACTGTTTGTTTAGAGGGATAAATTGTGTGTGTGTGTGTGTGTGTGTGTGTGTGTAAACTGCCTGGCACTTAATGAATATTAATAATTGCTTTTAGTTCAAGAAAATAATCTATGTAGATTAATGATGGTTCTACTAAATTTGTCAAATGGAGTTCCCTAATATTACATAGAAAGTGTTAAAAATTCAAACATATTTACCTTGCACATAAGCTCAAATGATTTTAATTTAAGCTGAACAGTTAGCTTATAAAAATAAATTATTAATTTAGTTAGTAATCAAAGTTCAAACAAATCCATAATCATGAAGAGTCTAATCATTTGTTTTTGTTCTTCATAGCTACAGATATCAGCAAACTCGAGAGAAGAAGGTTTGCTCTGGGAGATTCCACATATGACCTGTTTATATGTAATTATATTATCTATTACTCAAGTATTTGTCTTGTGCTGTCTGAATTATAAGCTTCTCAACTGTTTGCCTTGAGTGAGATGTGCATGCTAAAGCCTCTCAATAAATATTAATTGAATGAGTAATTGAAAAAAAACCCTGACTGCCTTTTTACTTAAATCCAAGCTTTTGCTAAGTTTTCACTTTCTTGATCACACAATCACTTACAATTCACAAATGAAAAAGTATGATAAATAGTGAATCACTTTTCATTTTAAATTCCACTTTAAATTTTGTTCCTAGCACAAACATCACAGATTTTATATGGTTTATGTATTTAACTTTCAACTAAATCTAGAAAGTGATCTTAGCAAATCCCTGAGTTTCCCTTTCCAGGACTCTCTAATTCTGTCTGTTCATTTAACCTGGTTTGATTGGAATCATGCATTCTTCCCTCTGCCTGACTCAGGTGACCAGTGAGGTGACCAGTGGTTATGAATGGGAGAGTAGATGACGCTCCATTCTGGGGAGATTTGACTTAGTGCCCCCTTTTTTTTTTTTAAGATCTAGTTCAAAAGTAGTCAAGTAGAAAAATGGGTGCATTCTTGCTTTTCATTCCCAAACTACTGACATTCATGATTGAACTCTGTAGCGTAAGACTTAAATCACTGTTAGGGCTACAAAGAAAGAAAACAGAGGATTGGCCAGGGCAAAGCCACGCATTGGCTTCTGCCACCCACGGGCACCTCAGGGTCGAAATCTACACTTATGAGCCCCACTCAAGGGCCATTTCCTCCTTGATAGAAACTCTGTTTCTCTATCTGGCTGGTTATAATGATGTTGTGAGCACAGATCGAGACCTCCACTTAAATAAAAACAAATCTACATGTGGAGAGGTCTTATTAAAAAAATGAACTCAAAACTTCAAAAATGAATATATTTCTCTAGCCAATTTTATATTTGATAAGAGGATTAATCAAATTTGGCATAATGAGAACATTTATGATGCGGGAACATTTCAAAACAAGTGTGTTTTGTTTATTTTCTTTTCAAATGGAAGAAAATCTAGGAAAAGGTGGCTAGTTGCTGAATCCCACAAATGAAGGGAGAATAGAGATTTTCTTTTGGAGACAGAGGAAGAAAAGTGATTTTTTTATTAGCATACTTTGAAAACAACTTGAAACTGGAAGTGTTTTTCATGCTTTTAGCAGGTCCAGGCCCAAAGTAAACGATTCTAATGAAATAGTACAGGACATAGTATAGTGGATATATGACATGTTTCACGGGTGAAGCATTCAGGAAAACAGTTTAATGTATCATTTTGCTACAGGTTCTCCGGCAGTCGACAGCCCTCCCCATCTCCATCCCTGCATCATCGCTGCACACTATTTATGTATTTTCATTTGCATGAACCTACTCTGAGGTTTTGCCCGGTTGATTTTTCAAGTTAATGATAGGGCACTCGGGGAAAGATTAATGTTAGGAATGCAGAGGTTCAGCAAATTGTTGAAGAGTTTCACCATACAATTAATCTCTCTTTGCCACATTACAAAAGTGCAAGGGATGGATGCAGGGAAGTGGTAATGATGCTGCTATCACAGGTCTCTAAGAGCCGGGGGAGTCAGCTATAAAGATGATGGGAAGACAACTTTCTGCTCTCAGAAGGATTTATATATCATCCCCTGTCCCCTGTGCCATCCATCCTTGCCAAGTGACTGTGGTACCCCTTTGCTGTTTCCCATTCAGCTGTCACTGACTGGATGAGGGTCCTCTAAGGAGCACTACGGAGAGCAGAGACACCATCTCAGTTAAGACGACCGCCAAGCCCCCCAGTCCATGGATGCCCCTAATATCATCTCTTTATTTCCAGCTTTCTCATCATTCTGTTGCTGACAATTCCATTTCTGCAATGTGCTCTGTGAATTAAGTACCTCTGCCCTCCAAGGCAGTATTTTGTCCGAGACGAGGGTGATGTTCAAAATAGTTAACTGGTATGTCCCAGAAACAGATCTATGAGAAAGGACACAGTTTCCAGCTAAATCCTTCTTAATCTCTTAGTTACTGGGTCTTCAGGTTCTGGGGTGCCTAGAGAGGAAGAGGGATGCTGAGACCGCGGAAGTTGGGAGAACGCCAGGTACTTGGGGCCGTGCTAAAAGTGCTTCAATACTGCATCAGCCTTGGAAGTAGCAAAATCTGTTGTTGGTCTTCTCTGCTTCTCTTTTCCAGCCTCTCAACTGAGCATATCCAGCTCCGGACCTTGAGGCATCTCAGTAAAATGTTAACCCAGATACGTCCCCTCTCCTGGAATAGGCTTGACAGAGACTGGTCACGACGTCCTCCTTCCCCCAGCCCAGAGGACTGGGAGGTCTCTTGCTCACTGGGTCCCCTGAACAAGGAAGGCAGTGCTCCCTCAAATCACAGAAGCTTTCCATCCCCAGCCGTGCCCAGCCAGCACCCTCACTGCTTCAGATGTGCCATGGGCTGTGGGCTGGCAGCTTGAAGACGTGCCTTGGGATTATCAAGCCCAAATATGAACGTTGCTTTCTGAAAGGAGAACATCAACAATTTTTCCCCTCTAACTCCAGATACATAGTAATTCTGGAAGAAAAGTGTCACATTCAGAGGGGAAGCCACCTTGTTCTCAGGATGGGCAGGAGCTGAGTGGGGCTGAGTCCCTGGGGAAGGTATTGCCACACCAGCCCTCTGAAGAGGAGCAGATCACAGCTGACAGGGCAGGAGAAGCAGGGGACCTGGACCCCCAGAAGTACGGCGGGATCCAGGGAGAAGGAACTTAAAGATAGCTGGAGCTTCCTCTTAAAAACGGGGCTTCTCACTCTCTATGACAGGCAGAGAGATCTGTTATAAACATTTGGACAGTGGCTTTCAAGCACAGTTTTTGAACAGTACATCTCTCATATGAATTTGAGGACTGCCTCTCTCACTAAGGGTGGACCTTCGAGATTTTGAGCAGCTATCAGACTTGATTTCTTTAAATCCCTTTGTCATCCCATCTGAGATTTTGGTGAGACAAATATCTGACTCTGTGAGTCTTTTTGCGCTGCTACAACAAAACACCAAAGGCTGGGTAATTTATGAGTAATAAAAATCTACGTCATGGTTCTGGAGGCTGGAAAATCTGAGATCAAGGCACCTGCAGGTTTGTGGCTGGTGAGGACTCACTTCTGCCTCCAAGATGGCGCCGTGAACTCTGTGTCCTGACATGGCCAAAAGGATGCAAGGGCAGAGATGGTCCTGAGCTAGCTCCCTCCAGTCTTCATGACTTAATCACTTCCCCAAAAGGCCCCATCTCCTAATACCACCACTCTGGGGATTAAGTTTCAATGGGAATTTTGGTGGGGACACCATCATTCAAACCATAGTAGACTCAAACAAACAAAACTTACAGACTCGTGCTGGACTGTGACTAGTTCAGATGTCCTTGGTCTCATTTATAATTTCATATATGTGTGAGGATCTTAGTTCTGGGACGAAATCCCACTGTGAACTCTACCGCCATGCCAGGACCCCAGTGAGCCGGCAGCCCCTCCCAGTGCCTCTCCGCCAGACCACCCAGCTCTGCACAAGTGGACGGCCTGACACGGCATGTGGCATCAGTCAATGTGTGTGTTTATGTCTGTGCCTGCATGTTTAAATCTCAGGCTTGAGAGCTTGGAGGATCCCTGGGAGGGCCTTTCACTCCATTCCTCTACCTGCACAGCCCAGAAAGAAATCTATTTAGAAAATTCAAAAATCTCTTCGTTGATGCAAGGAAGAAAAAGACATAACTTTTCTTACTTTATCCTCTCCTCATCTTTGCGGTTGTGAGGTGATTCATTCATCATTCCACCCTTGGGGTGCGGAGCGTGCCTTACACAGAGGCCTCGGCCACACCCCAGTCAAAGAAGAGAGGGTCAGACACAGCGTAGCTATGGCCATTATCTTTTCCACAAAAACACTCCTGTTAGAGTCTCAGGGTGGAAGTATCTTCAGTGCATTTTTGTTTTTATTTGCTGCCAAGGCTATAAGTCAATATTGTCACGGTGGTGTGGTCAGAAGCCCCAACTCCACCCGTCTCATGTCTCATAGCTATATAGACTTGGAAGCTGGAAAGCTTTCGACGGATCCTCACAGCTACTCAGAGGATTGGCCTTAGCATCCTACAGAGGTGGCGCCAAGGTCCCAGACCAGCAGGCACATTGTTTTCAACTGTACAGCTTGTGAGCTACCTTTCTCTTGGTTCCCATGACAACTTCTGTGGCAAGGAAAAGTGAGAAACTATAGCTGACCCTTCAATAACAGGGTTGACTCACATGTGAATTTTCCTCCGTGAATGCCACCCCTGAAACAACAAGACCTGTTCCCGCTCCTCAGCCTGCTCCCCACGAAGAAGATGAGAATGGAGACCTTTACGATGACGCACTTCCACTGAATAAGTGGTAAATGTATTTTCTCTTCCTTATGGTTTTCATGGTAACATTTTTTTTCTCTAGGTTACTTTATTGTAAGAATACAGTATATAATACATGTAATAAATACAAATATGTGTAATCAGCTCTTCATGCTATCAGTGTGGCTTCTGGTGAACAGTAGGCTGCTGCTCACAGTTTTGGGGGAGTCAAAACTCTACTTAGATTTTCTACTGTGTGGAGGTCAGTGCCCCTAACCCCTGTGTTGTTCCAAGGTTAACTGCACTGTCCATTACAAAAATGAGGTCCTGTCACTTTTCGCCTCTAAAACTCACTCAGTATTTAGGGTGCTAAGTACATCTTTCTAAGCAGTGTAAAAAGATGAAGGGCCCTTCCATTAACCCATGTGCTGGGAATCTCAGTTTCTTCCTCCTCAGCCACACTTCCTGCTGAAGTACAGCTCTGTCCTTAACAGTCCTGGAGAAAGGGCCCTCCCCTACAAAGCTGCCCCTCCCTGCCTGCTGCCAGCCACAGCTGATTGCATTCTGTGTTAAAATACAGAGGCTGAGGCCATGAGAGCTGTGAAGTCAGAGATCATCCTCATTGCTGGTGGATTCCTTATCTGCCAATCTTCAGACTCCCTGCATTTGCTTGGAGCCCCAACATCAATACCCTTAGTGCTTTCTTGACCCTATGAGGGTGCGCACAGAGCAACAAAACATTTAGCCACTGGCTGCTCATGATCTCACCTGAGGTCAAACAGAGCAACACCCTGGCTTCTTGTTTCATTGGTTATCCTATATAAATAAGTGCCTTTTGCTTTTGCAGTTCATTTCATACCACATTTTTTGCATTTTTGTGCTTTGTGTTGGTGATTTCGCTGTTTAGAACGGCCACCAAGTGTAGTAATGAAGTGCTGTCTAATGTTCCTGCATTCAGGAACGCAGTGATGTGGCTGATGAAGAATGGATATGAGTTAGAGGAGCTTGGTTCAAGAGTGAGTGACAGCTCTGCGGCTGTGAGCTCAGTACTTATGAATCAGTGAATATGTATTAAATATGGTGTTGTGAAACAGAAACACACATAAAGCAAGTTTATTACTTACCAGGTAATGAAAATCTTGTGACTGGAGGTTCACAGGAAGGTACCCTTCTATTTTCCCTGGAAGCAGTGATTTAGTATTCAGTAATTTAGAATTCCTGGCAACTTTATAGAAGATAACTACTGTGAAGAATGAGAATCAACTAGAAACTGGTCAAGCCAGGTAGAAGCAAGGAATCCTGACCCGCAGAGTCTAGAGTCTAGATGTTTACACTCACAGATGACTGGAGGTGAGAGCCTTGGAGGCGGGGGAGCCACGGCATGGACAGAAACACTTCCGGATCACCTTCCTGTTCCCATGCTGCCCCACTGGGCCTCCCGCAGCAGTTCCTGTGAGGTTCCACATCTAACGGCACATCCGCATGGACTCTAGCAAGCATGGCTGCTTCTCTGCTCCTTGGACCTACATTTCTGTTGACTAGAACCACCCCGACATTACTACTAAACACCTCCTAAGATCTCCAACTTCAACTATGAATAAAATGCAAATATCTATCAGAAATAAGTTATTCTCATCCTTAGCACTAATAAAATGGGAGAGAAATTAAGCAGATTAAGTTTAGATCCTGATCAGTGATGTAACCACCTTTTCCCTATCCTCTTGAATTTCTAGTTACCTTGAATTTCCTTTGAATAACTTCTACTTTTTCTTTTTTGTAAAACAAAAAGCCAGGGGGCGGGGGAGGGCGGGGGTTAGAAAGCATTTAAAGTTTCTCTATAGCCTTCTACTAAAGAAATATCTTCTCTCTCTCATGCTTGATCTTGGTGAAAGAACTGACCAAGTTGACCTTTCTCAGGCAGGGCATGTTGATTCAAAGAGTCAAAGGTCACCCAACATCAGAGCTAATCGATAGCCTTTTGATTCCGTGGTTTTACAAGAAATATAAACTTAATCAGCTTTGCAAAGCTATTTTCATTTCCTTGCTCTTCAGGATAATTTGTGCCTAGTGCTAAAGATCAAAGTAAAGCAGAAAAGATCCAGAAAATCTAACATGCTTCCTTATTTATTTACCTGCTTTGATTAAAGAAGCAATAATTACTACAATTTATAGAACGACCACGCTGTGCCAACTACTTCACATACATTGTTGATAATGCGCTTGACAATCTTGCAAGGTTGTTGTCATGAACACCAATTTAGTCAGAAAAGAACAGGTTTCACACAAATTAGATGATGGACGAACGTCACATAGAGGCAAAGCTGGGATTAAAACACATATCTGTTTAACTTCAGAGTCGTAGTGTTTTCACCTGTGTCCATTCATGGAGAAGAGGAATCAAGAACGTGCAGGGGCGTCATTTCCACAAACCGAAACAACAGACATGACGTGTCACACAGGCCCACCAAGGGTTCCCAACCCAACCTTGTAGACTGGCACAGAAAACAGCACACTGGTCTGCCCATTCTCAATGACATTCATCATCCCAATGACATGGATGTCTTCACCCTAATAGCCGGAGGGCCAAATCCTAAGCCTTGGCCCCATTGGGCTGTGACTGGCCTGACCTGAGCCCAGTCCCAAAAGGCATCTGTGTCACTCACCAGCTCTCTCCCCTCTCTGAAAGATGATTTCATTTCCAAAAGGCAGTTGCTTTTATGGACATGAAAGGAGGAATCTGAAACATCCAGTTTTACAATCTCTAACTTGTAGTTGGCTGAATTGTAGTAAATAGGGGCAAATCTTACTTGTTTTTAAGAATAAATATGTTATACATTATACACACTCAAAAGCACATGGCTCAAATTATGTGCAAAGTACATGCAGGAGAGCACATGCAGCTGGAAATATTTGACCCCACAGTGAATTTAGCATATTTGGTTCAGAGCACTTCTGTTACAAATACATAAAGTGTTTATGTAACCCATTGATTGCTATTATGGCACCAATAAAACCCAACAAATGGCAGAATTTTTTACACAAACTAGCTGATGTTCATGCATCACATCTTTATCCATGGTATCTCTTCAGTCCGGTGTTTTTGGAAGTTCTTCTCTGCCTTTAGTTTCAGGAATTGCATGTGTGTTTTGTGATCAGTGTGAAAATGAGAAAAACTAAATGATATCATTCTCTTACGGAAAAAAAATCAAATGAGAGTAAATATATACATGTAAGTTCTAACTAAAACCTATTCAAATTTTGTCAAATTTGACTTTGAACTACAGACAGTCACACGTGTGTAAAAATGGTTCTTACAAAGCAATGTGACTAGGTACCCTTACTCACTTCTGCCATCAAATAGACATCAGGTCCAGAGCCTTCTCTGCTCTGTCTTCAGAAACTGTCAACACCTGTACTCTTCATAAGACTCGGGCCAGGTAGGCAAGCCACGTGCTTCCTGCACTCAGATTCCTTTGTCACCCAGAATCTTAGGGACTTCCTCAGCGTCCCCAGATAGTCACTTCACTCTGTCCTTCATCTTTCAACAAAATACAATGTCGTAAAGCAATTGTGCCAATAGTTTTCTAGAATTGCTCTGACTGCAATTTGAGCTTTAGTCTCTAAACTTGATATTGCAAAACCTCCCTTACTGATACAGCTCAACCCTCTATTCTTAACTGTCCACACCAATTTCTACTGCCCTTAGGCAATAAAGAGCTGTTTTACATGAAAAGTACTCAAAGTTCCTACCCTGAAGATAGTAACTGCTATGGGCCTGTACTGCTTACCACCTACCATTCAAGCTGGAAAGGATTGTGGCCGCTTTTTCCCCCCAACACTCTCTTTTTGATTTTTATTTCTAGAATGGCCATTTAAAAAAAAAAAAAAACTTATTTTAGATTCAGGGCTACATGTGAAAGTTTGTTATATAGATAAACTTGTGTTATGGGTGGGGTTGTTGTACAGATTATTTTGTCCCCCTGGTACTAAGCTTAGTACCAAATAGTTATTTTTTCTGCTCCTCTCCCTCCTCCTCCCACCCTCTACCCTCAGGTTGGCCCCCATGTCTGTCGTTCCCCTCTTTGTGTCCATGTGTTCTCATCATTTAGCTCTCACATATAAGTGAGAACATGGGATATTTTGTTTTCTGTTTCTGCATTAGTTTGCTAAGGATAATGACCTCCAGCTTCATCCGTGTTCCTGCAAAGGACACGATCTCATTCTTTTTAATGGCTGCATAGTATTCCATGATGTATGTGTCCACATTTTCTTTAGGCAGTCTACCACTGATGGGTATTTAAGTGGATTTCACGTATTTTCTCTTGCGAATAGAACTGGAGGCATCCCCCTAAATCTCTCCTATCATCTGTCAGGAAAGGGGTGGATGCACACATACATCTTGGGGTGCTCTGTCCCCAGGATGAGGGCAGCAGAGCTGGCTACACAGAAACATTCCCTCCATTCTGTGACTTCCTCCCTTCAACTGTTAAGGCTGAGGGCCACCCATAACCCACGCACATTCATGTGTTTTGGCTCACGTGATTGTGTAAATTACAATATTTGAACTGTTCCCAAATTCTACAAAGGAGAGAAAGTGTGAAAAATTATGGCTGCAAAATAAGTAAGTAGTTTGAAGCAAACCCTACGTATTTCTCTGGTTTTACGTAGGCAGATAAAATATGGTGGTTCTTTATAAACCTTGCTAAATTGGAAGGGCTTGAGAGACCTCAAAAAAAGCTATGGACAAAGTTAGCTCTGCCAAAACGGAATTTTCAATTCCAGGAAAACTGAGGATTTTTAAGATTGAAATTATGATTGAATCATTGCTCTTCAATTCACACATTTATTTGTTTTAGCTTCATTTGTGAAATACAATACCATCTTCCTACTTAATGGCATTATAAAATCATCAGTGAAACCTGGCAAATTTGAATTATCTGTGCACAACTTGTATCTCCAGTAAATAATGGAGGAAGGAGATGTGGAATTCTGAAAGCATCCATAGGATAATGGAACCAGAAACCATAATCACTAGATGTTTGTGAGGTACAAATCACCCCACAGACAACTTGATTGCTTTTTTGATGGAATTGCAAGATTTACAGATGAAAGCAAGGTAGTTGATGTAATACATTAGAATGATGATTGTAATACACTTGATACAGTGTTGCACAAAATCCCACTTGCAAAACACATTTGTGTACATTAGGACTGTCACCAGAACAAAAACTGAGGACTGACTGCCAATGAATGAGTCGGAACAGGATAATACTGTCTCCTTTGTCCATACATTAAACCCTGACTTATAACAACAAAAACAAATGGCCTCTGATACAGAGTTTAAAACTGTTTTAAAACAAACAGTAGTTAAAAGATTATAATACATGTTGACCTTGTTGAATATCTGAGATTTTCAACAGTTGTACAAAAAAGACTGCTGGACTATGAATCAACGTAGCTTTATGAGCAAAAACTAAAAGCTGGGATATAAAGAAGTGTAGTGCACTCTGCCCAAGCTCTGAAGCAGGAGGGTGTAACTGATGTACTGGAGGCGTTCACTAAAAAGTAACTCACTGTAAAATGTGCTGCATGCTAAGGACATAGAGAGTTGCACAGGAAGAAGTAACAGGACTTAGAGGCAGGGAGGGATGTAGGAAAGAAGTCATATTGTGAGCCCGTCATCTATGGACAGATCCAAGTTGCTGTGAATGTGTACGATGGGTGGAAGGTGGCTTCAGAGATCCCTTCCCCATGCAATACACACCCTTTTTATAACGTGCTCATGCAAGTAAATTTTAAACACAAAAGCAAACAAGAACAACATACTGAGAATAGAAATCAAAAGGTACAGCACTTCCTAACAGTGACGTCTGCTACTGAAGAAAAGAGAACAATGCATTTAAAATTCAGACAGAGAATAATCTTCAATTTAGAATTCTAAAATTAGTCAACATATCAAGTACAAGGAAAGAATAATGACATCTGAAGACATGTGAGGGCCTGGGGATGGAATTCAACACAAATGTAATGGGAAAAAAAAAAGGAAAGAAAGACATTTTTCTCCAGCTAAAATGGTGATATAAGAAAGGAAATATAATTGCAGTATGCCACCTGGCTCTGCAAGGGATAATGGAAATGCACATATGTGCCCATGTTCCTGATCTATTAACACTGTGATAGAATGTGTTGGCAAGGATGTGATAGAGAAGGTGAGGTGTTGCTTATTGGAGCTCGTTCATGATAGAAGAAAGAAAACAGGTCATGCCTAAGTTAATAAATGATGAGTCGAGATTACAAATACATGGAAGAGGTTAAAAAAAAAAAAAGGAAACATCCACAAGAGTGAAAAGTGATTGGCCCTAGCAAGTGGGATCAAGGCCTGGGGAGTGTTGGCCTGGGGGTTGCTGGGTTTTGTCATATGCCTTCTTTCTCTTTGATTCTATTTAAACATGCACATATTACCTGGGTAAAAATAAGTATTTAAAACCAACATCATAGCATACCTCAGAAAGCAAACAGAGAGGGAGAGAGGAAGAGAGTCAGAGGAAGAGACAGAGAGAGACAGAGGGAAAGCCATGAGAAAAACACCTGTGACTGAGGATGTGTGTGTGTAGAGGGCATTGCTGAGTGAAGGGGTTCAGCCACGTGGGCCTGGACACAATACAGCATCTCCAGCGTGTGAAGCCCAGATCTAGCCCTCGGACCAGTTGATTCTGATAGACACCAAAGGGGGAACCAACCAGACCTTTAAGCTTTGGATCCTGGACTGCTGGGAAAATACTGGTGTCTGGGTTATTTTTTCCTGTTTTTTGTTTTGTTTTGTTTTGTTTTCCTAGACATAATACCTCTCATGAGCTACTAGTGAAAACAAAAAATAATTGTCATCATGTCACATGCATTGAGTGCTTACTGCATTCCAGATGATGATCGAGCACTTTACATAAATTCATCCGCTCAGTCATTCCAGGCAACCCCGGAGTGGGTTCTGCAGTCGTGCCCAGCATCGTGGAAGCTGGCGGCCCCCACACGGGGCTGGCGCACTCAACACCCCCCTACACACAGCTGACTGCTAATAACTCAGAGATATTCCCTTCTCCCGAGTCGCCCTAGACAAAATAAAAACACTTTTCCTGGGAGGCTATTTCCACACCTCCTGGCCCCCACGAGAGGCAGCTGACAACCTGCAGCCTACTAACACTGGGGCACAAAGGTCAGTCTGTGCCACAAGCTGGGATCAACTTTGTACGGCGATTGTTCTCCAGAGCTCCCATGGAACCAGGCAGAACGTAGACTCCAGCTGAGACCATGCTTTCACCAGGACGGTCTCGCATCCCTCCCTCCCTTTCTCCTGAGAGCATTCCTCAGTGGACCAAACCCATCTCAGGCTCTGCTTCCACAGAACTTGACTTAAAAAGGAGTTTACAGATGAGGAAATTGAGGCACAGAAAAGCCCAACAACTTAACTCTTATGGCCATAACGGCCATAACTCTTATGTGGCAGAGACAGAATGGAACCCAGGCTGTCTTGTGGGAGTCCCACCCAAGAGCTGCTGGAAGCCCCATGAGAATGAGGCCACACAGCAGAGGGCAGAGGTGGGGAGTGCAGTGGGGTTCCTGTCCATGTCCCACGTACCATGAGGACCCTACTGCTTCCCACCCCTCAGGTGGGCCAATGACACCCAGCCCTAAACTGTCACTTGCCAGTTGCTCCAACTGGGTTTCCCTCACTTGTGACAAAGAATCCTAACACAGGATCCTTGGCATAAACAGGAAAGTTCAGGGGAGACCATTATCTCATTTTAGAGAAAAGATAATGAGTTTGTTCTTAGACGCATTTAGGTAGAGATGCCCCAGGAATGCATAAATCTGTAGACAGCCCTTTGCTAAGAGAGAGAAGAATTGATGATGTGGTCAGGGAATTAAATCGTAGGATGGATACTGATGCTTTGTCCTGAACTGAAGATGCAGGAGGGAGGATTCCTGGAGAGTCGTTCCAGCTCTGAAATTTACTAGGCTCACCAGATTGGATCAATAAAAGTAGAGGATTCTCAGTTAAACATGAATTTTCTCTAAATAGTGAATAATTGAAGCATAAGTATATCCCATGCAATATTTGGGATCAACTACACTAAATTTTTTTCATATTTTCTCTAAATTTAAAATTTCACTGGGTGTTCTGTGTTTTTTTTAAACACTGTTAGGCACCTTTGTAAGCTAAATAGTCATTGAATTCTGTGGCCACTAGATACCACTGTTCTTTTTACCCTTTTTAAAAGAAAAAAAGCATTTCTAAAATGCTAAGTGCCTACAAAATGAATGCAAAATATATATAGCTTATGAATAACCACAATGAGATGATCATTCTTATACTCACTGCCTACTAGTTTAAGAAAATGCATATTCACCATAAAATATTTATTGGCTCTTCCCACAAAATCAAACACCATCTTAAATTGCCTACTTAGCAGTCCCTTGGATTAGTTGTGCAATTTACCATCCATATGTAATACTACATAAAACATATATACAGTATAAGGAATTGTGCAGAGAAATCTATATAGCTACCATCCAGGCCAAGAATTTGTTCCTTGTCAGACCCCAGAAGTTCCCATGAATTCTTCCTCCATTGTATTCAGCTCCTTCCTCCTAGAGAAAACCACTATCTAGACTCTTTGTGAAAATCATTTTTTTGTTTTATCATCCTCATCTACATTCCTAAGCAAGATAATTTAAGTTTACCTGTTCCTGAAATTTATATATAAATTTATAATTTATATAAATTTATATAAAATTTATATAAAATTCATATATAAATTTATATAAAAACACCTAAAAGTGTGTTTTCTGTATTAATGTGGTGGGAATGCCACACCAAATACCATACCAAAATACCACTGAGTTAGTTGGAGGCACTTAAACAATAGCAATGTATTGTCTCACAATTCTGGAGGCTGGAAGCCCAAGATCAAGGCGCCAGCAGATTTGGTTTCTCCTGAGGCCTCTCTCCTTGGCTTGCAGACGGCCACCTTCTCACTGTGTCCTCACATGGTCCTGCTTCTGTGAGCACAGGCGCCTGTGTCCTATTCTCTTCTTGTAAGGACACCAATCATGTTGGGCCACACCATTATGACCTCCCTTAACCTTAATTACCTTCTTAAAGACCCCAATACAGCAGTTACCCCCATATCCAAGGGGAATTTGCATTAAAACCCCAGTGGATGCCTGAAACCACAGACGGTACCAAACCGTAGACATGCTATGTTTTTCCTAAACATACATATGTATCATAAAGTTTAATTTATAAATTAGGTACAGTAAGAGATTTGCAATAACTAATAATAATTATAACGATATACTGTAGTAAAAGGTATGTGTATGTGCTCACTCTCCCTCTGTCTCTCTCTCTCATCTTATTGTTCTGACTCACCTATTTTTGGACCCTGTTTGACTGCACGTAACTGAAACCACAGAAAGCAAAACCATGGATAAGGGAGGACTGCTGTCAACCCCATGAGGGGTTACAGCTTCAACATATGAACTTTGGGCGGATGGGAGGACATCATTCAGTCCATAACGTGTTCTTTTGTGACGTTGCCCCCACCCCAAATTATTTTTGTGAAGTTGATCCATTTTGTTGAAAACAGTTACAGTTTGTTCATTTTCACTGTTGGCTAGAATTCCATAACACGTGTCCAAACAAATTTACTGTATCTGTTTTCTTGGTGGACATCTAAGTTATTTTCAAATTTGGTTTTATTAAAAAATACTGCTTTGTACAGTTTTTTTAAATGTGTATTCTCATGCACAAAACAATTGCTTTTCTGACTATATATTTAAGAGTAGGACTGCTTTGTCAAAAGATGTGAATATCTTCAAATATGTTAGATATTGCCAAACTATTTTCCGAAGTAGGTTTAACATTCCCACCGACATTGTGTCAGAGAGCCCTTTGCCCCATATCTTCACTCACAGTGTTGCCTCTGACTTCTTTTCTTTTTCTTTTTTATATTTTTGCTAGTTTTATGGGTAATTGGTTCTCATTTTGGTTTTAATTTGCACTTATTGATTATAAGGTCAAGCCTATTTGAATATGTTTGCTAGCCATTTAGACATGTGTTTTTGAGGTGTCTCTTCAGATTACTGACCATTTGTCTATTGGGTCACCAGTTTTAGTTTGTTTTTTATGGATTAATATGTTCTGGCATGAGTCTTTTGTTGATGAGCTATATTACAAATATCTTCTTTACAGCATGACTTAATTCACTTTAGTAATACAGGTTGAGTGTCCCTTGTGCAAAGTGCTTGGGACCAGAAGTGCTTTGAATTTTGGAATATTTGCATATACATAATGAGACATCTTGGGAATGGGACTAAAGCCTAAACATAAATTAATTTGTGTTTCATACACACCTTATACACATAGCCTAAAGGTAATTTTATACATCAGTTTTAAGAATTTTGTACATAAAACAAAGTTTATGTACAGTGAACCAGCACAAAGCAAAGGTGTCCATCTCAGCCACCGCCTCCCCCACTGTGGACAATCTGTGGTTATTTGGCATCACTATTATTCCTGACTAAATTTACATGCTACATGCTACAGATAAGCAACCATTTTCTTACCCTTATTCTCACGTAAGTATTTAACGGTAAAAAAATATGACATACCATGAATAGAGTGAAAACAGTATGTGTTCCTGGTAGCTAACCAGCACTGCAACATCCCCAGAACACCTGCATCAGCTGTCAGACAAGGGCAGCAACAAGCAGCACAGCTTCCAGCCTCCATCTACAGTGCCGTGTTTTGATTAAAAGGTTACTGTACACTATGTTTTATTTTTTTAGAGCAGAAGAAACCTCAGAAGCAGTTAAAGGACCAGAAAGTGGGTCCTCTAGGGATGAGGAGGCATTCTACTGGGTGGCTTTTCAAAGTGTTTCCAACAGAGTCATCCGCCTCATTAGCGATGTTTTGTGTCTCCAACGTCTCTCTTTGACTTTATAAACTAACATGATGTTTTGCTCCGCAATGAATGCATGCTGCCCTGTTCCTTCAGTGAGACTGTGACACACTTTCACCGTGTCATCTGTAGGCATTGTTTCTGCATTGTTGACAACAACGTCTTCATCATCACCATGATCATAACCACCCGGAATTCAGAATCATTTTGGCTATTTCAATAGTTGTCAATCAATGAACAAGTGGAGCCTCATTATTGTTGTTAAAAACTTTTTTGATATTCACTTCTCCCAGGTTACTGATGGGCTCTGAAAGCATATTTTTTGCATATGTAAGGAGATCAAAAGACATTTTTTTCTCACTTGATATACAGAATCCTACAAAGTCACCACCTTATTCATCACCATCACTGAACATAGTCGCAGCACCACTGCATCTTTAGTCACTGTGTTCCAGCCATTGGCAACAGCATATTGGGCATCCTTCATGCTAAACTCATTGTGAAAACCTTCCACACCTACACGTCTGTTCACTGCTGCTGGAATGCTGCTCAAGATAGCATTTCATGTTTACTCTTCATTAATCTCAGGATATCCTAGTCACGTGACTGAATTAATAAAGTCACATTTGAAGGAAAGTCCATGGCATAAACATTATTTTTCATGAGAATTTCAGCTGGGGGATGAATGGAACAGTTGTCTAGGGAAGTCAAAATCTTGTAGTTGTGATACAGTCTAGCTTCCCTGCAGTGAGCATGAACCACTGGTATGAAATGTTTGTGGAACCAATCATAAAATATATCCCTGGTGACCTATGCCTTTTTGTTAGCAGAATAATTGATGGATAAGAAATTCCCTCTTTAAAAACAGAGAGGATGCAAGCTTTGCTTACCAGGCACGTTTACCCTTAATGCATGCCTGCTGCATTAGTGCACCCCAGCACAGTTATTCTGTCCTTGGCATCCTCAGACCAGGGGTCATCTTCCCACCTGTAGTCGGTGTCTTTCTGGGGCAATAATGCCACAACAGTGATGTTTCCTCAGCATTATAGACTTTTTCTGGTGTCAGATTTGTATCAGCAATAACCTTGGCAAACTCATCAATGATTTCTTCACTGCTTCATGATCAGCAGATGATTTATCATGATGAAGCCTTAAAAATCAAATGTCATGTCTTTTCTTAAATGTCTGCAGCCAGTCTGTTAAATGTCCACAATTCCCTTCAATTTTCATTTCATCATGATAGAACCTCGCTTGTTTCATAATCAGAATATCATTAAGTGGCCTGTGTTCATTGCCATGCTGACAGATCCAATCTTCCAATACACAATTGAGATCTTCATTTTTAGCTTTATGCGGTGTTTTTAAAGAAGTTTTCATTAACTTCTGTTTACCACTTTCAGCATAGAACTTCAACAGTTTTATCTTTTTGTTTCTGCACGTCCTGTGTGGTCACTTCCACACCACGCTCTTCTATAAGATGTTTCACGCTGGCACTGCTGTGCAGTTTCTCCAGCAGCTTGACTTTCTGTGCTAGAGAAAGTGCTTCCTCTTTGTTTAGTCACTGTTGATACACTTATGTATCAAACATAAGCGCTTCCTCTTTGTTTAGTCACTGTTACCCATGGGCGTATCTGCAGGCCTTTTATTTTGTTTATTTTACTTTAAGGTATAGGATACATGTGCAGAACATGCAGGTTTGTTACATAGGTATACATCTGCCGTGGTGGTTTGCTGCACCTATCAACCCATCATATAAGCCCTAGGTGCATTAGGTATTTGTCCTAATGCTCTCCCTCTCCTTGCCTCCCATGCCCTGAAAGGCCCCGGTGTACGATGTTTCTCTTGCTGTGTCCATGTGTTCTCATTGTTCAGCTCCCACTTATAAGTGAGAACATGCGGTGTTTGGTTTTCTGTTCCTGTGTTAGTTTGCTGAGAATGATGACTTCTAGCTTCAGATGTTTAACAATATCTTCATACCATAGAGTAGAAACTAAGCAAAAGAAAGAAAGAGAGAAAGAAAAGAAAGAAAGAAAGAAAGAGAGAGAGAGAGAGAGAGAGAGAGAGAGAAAGAAAGAAAGAAAGAAAGAAAGAAAGAAAGAAAGAAAGAAAGAAAGAAAGAAAGAAAGAAAGAAAGAAAGAAAGAAAGAAAGAAAGAAAGAAAGAAATCCACAATGGGTAATGCACGCAGGTCTTGGCACCACATGGTGTGCAGTGGGGAATCTGCCACTGGCGAGTCCAGCCTGTACACATGACAGTTTTTTACCGTTTGCGGGCTGCTAGTGTGGGGAAATCTGGGCTTGTGTGGAAAAGATATTACACAGCTGAAAGGGGCTAAGATCATTTTTTATTTTCCCATGGGGATGCTGAATAAACTGGCATGTCTGCATTTTGACGGCGACTTGTCACTTGAAGTCAGTTGTGGAATTTTCCACTTAGGGCATCATGTCCAAAATGAGTCACAAGAATTTTATCTTTTCCTAAATCTCAGATATTCTATCTGGTATACCTTTCTTTCTGCTTAAAGTATTTTTTTTTTTTTTAGAATTTTTCTTAATTTGGGTATTTTGGCCTCAAATTTTCTCACCATTTGTTTTTCTAAAAATAAATTTATTTTGCCTTTATTATTTTAAGAGATTTTTCTGGATCAGAATTCTAAAGTATTTTTTCCCAGAACATTGAAGATATTCTATTATCATCCTCCTAATATTGTTACTGCTGAGATAACAGAAATAATTCTGTTATTCCTTTGGATATAAATTTGAACCTGAAATGCAGAGAATGTGGGTTTATACTGCCCATTTCACAGGGGTATTGATATTCCAAGTCCCCAGGTTTATGCAAAGCAAACAATTTCAAGCCCCAACCATGTAGGGACATTTTAATCTCCAATCCTTGAGTTTACACTAGCGTCAACGCCTGGGCCGTCTCTGGCTCTGTTAACTATCTTCTGTAGCACTGGCTCACCTACTTACTGCTATGTCTTCTCGGTGCTGGCTTTCATTCCGGCGTCTTCAAGGTTCCCTTTCTCTCTTGGAGCTTAGCTGTGCATTAAGTTTCTGTGCTTGTATTTTTACTTAGCATGTCTAGGTATTTGTAGAAGGCATGTTCTATGTTAACTTTGCCAAACATGATGCTGGAACCAGAAGTCCCAGTACTGGCAATGTTTGCCTAATTTGTAGTTAATTTTCCAGAGCACAGCAATATGAAAATCTTCTTAATCAACTCAGTGACACCATCCTGTTACATTTTTAAAAATTGTACTCATGGCCAGGCACTGTCATGGCTCAGACCTATAGTCCGAGCACTTTGGGAGGCCAAAGCAGGAGGATTGCTTGAGCCGAGGAGTTAGAAATTGCAGTGAGCTATGATGGCACCACCGCACTCCAGCCTGGGTGACAGAACAAGACTCTGTCTCAAAATAAATACATACATATATACATACATAAAAAGGAGAAACTACTGGCCAATTTCCCTTATCAATAGATTTTTTTTAATTTGCAAATTTAATCCAGGAGCATCGTCAATCAATACTACATTATCATCAAGTAAAATTTATTCCAAGAATATAAGAACAGTTAAACATTAGGGAACCTATGAATACTAGTCAACACATTTCCAAGAATAGTGGCTTAATGATAATTATGGGATAATATCAATTTTAAAAATCAGGATATTAAAAGTATATGGAGAATAATTCTATTTTATGCCAAAACTATATGTATCTATATGCAAACAAACAAACAAACAAAAAAGACGTGATTAAAAAAACAGTGAAACTGTTCTAGTGCATATTCCTTGGTGACGAGTTTACAAGTGACTTCTGTGTTCCATTGTGCTTTTCTGTGTTTTCCAAATTTTTTGCAATAAAATAGGTGTTTCTTTTAATATCAGAAAATACTGATAAGATAACAAAGCTTCACTTAGTTGTTCACAAGGCAAATCTGACATTTCACCCAGGCAGGGAGGAACCCCTCCAACTGCCTGTCGACTGCTACCTCTTCTAATCACATTCCCTCTATCTGTCTCCTGAGGAAGGCCTTTTACAGACGAGCATTTAAAGACAACTTTTTAAGGTCACACTCAAACACCATGATCTTTCTCAAACCCACTTTATTTTTTAGATTCTTTTGCCCACTTTCTTATTCTCTCATTCCTAGTATTTACGGAGTCAAATGCTCTCATTTTAAATGCCCATTTCTCCATTCCTTCCATTCCAAATTCCAATCTAATAAAATATTGAAGATTTTAATTTTTTTCTCAGTTTCTACAGCCCTGAAATCTCCTCGCACAGTGTGGTGTTGGATTACATAATGATTTGTTATCTTTCCTAGTCACTCAGTGCATGTTAACCCTGTCTCCAAGACCAATTTGTGGACATAAAAAGCATACACTTTTTCATTGTTCTCATTTATTTTATATATTTATTTTATAGCTCAGTGACTAGCATATTCCATAACTCAATATACAAAATCAATAAATCAACCTGGCTAATTGGCTATTAGTGAGGAAACAGCACTTTTGAGAAAATAAATTGAAAAAGTAAATTCAAAAGCTCAACATATTGTTTGTCTCTCCACTACAGTAAGACAAGCAGCAAAAAATAAATTTCAAAAGAGAAATACACCACAGAACTACAAGTACCTTTGATAAAATTAGAGGGATTTTAAAAAATTAAAATGTAAATAAAACATTATCACCTTTTCCTCTGGGGTTACAGAGGAATGTGGGCAAAAGGTGACCACGGAGAAACAAAAGTCTATTGAGAAGAAACATGTGCACAAAGGCACAGATTGAAAGAAAAAATGAAAGACCTTGGTATCATCTATACAGGAGGTCACTAATGAATGTTTAAGTACATGTATAAATTAAGTTCCCAGCCAGTTCTTTAGAAGAATGTTACAACCAAAATGGATCATGGTTTGGCTTTTCTTCCATAGAGTTATCTGATTATATGCTTTAGTTATTCAGCTCATCCTGTATGTTTGGGCCACCTAACCTGTATCCCAGTAAAGATGGGACACCAAGACTAGGGTCTTTCTATGAGCCTGTGGCTTAATAAGTTAGATTTTGGAGTTTCTGTTCTTATGTTTAGCTCACTCAACACATTCACCACTTTCCCGTTTGTGTCACACCCCCTAGTTATCCCCCAACATCACAAACTGCACCCATTCCTATGCCCAGTCTCAGTCTCTAGCACTTACCCACTGTATTAGTCTGTTCTCACACTGCTAATAAAGACATACCTGAGACTGGGTAATTTATAAAGAAAAAGAAGTTTAATGGACTCACTGTTTCACATGACTGGGGAGGCCTCACAATCATGGCAGAAAGCAAAGGAAAAGCAAAGGCACATCTTACATGGTGGCAGGCAAGAGTGAACATGTGCAGGGGAACTGTCCTTTATAAAACCATCAGATCTCATGGGACTTATTCACTATCACAAGAACAGCATGGGAAAAAGCCACCTCCATGATTCAATTGCTTTCCACCTGGTCCCTCCCATGACATGTGGGGATTATTACAATTCAAGGTGAGATTTGGGTGGGGACACAGAGCCAAACCATGTCACCCACACTCTACCATGACAAAGCCTCATGTCCACAATTGCCCACCATTCTTCTCTTTCTTCTACCTGCCCATCCCATCTTCTGTTGAATCCTAAGAAACAGATGGCACAAAGTAAAAGTTACCACACTAAAATCAAAGACTTGAAAACAAGCTAACCTGATATATAAGTAAAAGATATGACTTTCTAAGGCAAAAGAAAAATCCTTTAAAAAAAAAAAAAAACACTTTAAATTGTGTCAGTTACCCTGCATTTCATTTTTCCTCTTTGTATGTATTTCTTTTCAAGTTTGTTGAAAGTCACTGGTAGCATCTTTGCAATATGACTTATAGATTAAAATCTCTTTTCTAAGGCGCAAGAACCAGTTCTAGATGCCTCCCTGAATTTCCAGGCTATTGTACCCATAATGCAGTGGGTGTAGCTCCTTCTTAGACAGTTCATATTGAAAATGTCCATAGTTTCTTTTTAATCAGTTTGCCATGATGTAGAGCCTCACTCAGGAATGGGGTAAAATGATGCTTCCCCAACTGTATCATCTGAGTAGGACTACATAATTTTTGCCATATCCACACAGCACTGATACTATTGTTTACTTAATATATTTCTTTTTTTTTTTTTTTTTTTTTTTTTGAGACAGAGTTTCTCTCTTGTCACCCAGTCTGGAGTGCAGTGATGCAATGTCAGCTCACAGCAACCTCTGTTTCCTGGCTTCAAGCGATTCTCCTGCCTCAGACTTCCGAGTAGCTGAGATTACAGGTGCCTGCCACCATGCCTGGCTAATTTTTGTATTTTTAGTAGAGACAAGGTTTCACCATGTTGGCCAGGCTGGTCTCAACTTCCTGACCTCAGGTGATCCACCCACCTGGGCCTCCCAAAGTGCTGGGGTTACAGGCATGAGCCACCATACCTACTTAATATATTTCTTTTTTTTTTTTTCTGAGTCTCGCTCTGTCGCCCAGGCTGCAGTGCAGTTGCGTGATCTTGTCTTAGTGCAAGCTCTGCCTCCCAGGTTCACGCCATTCTCCTGCCTCAGCCTCCCGAGTAGCTGGGACTACAGGTGTCTGCCACCACGCCAGACTAATTTTTTTGTTTTTTTTTTTTTAAGTAGAGACGGGGTTTCACTGTGTTAGCCAGGATGGTCTCGATCTCCTGACCTCATGATCCGCCTTCCTCGGCTTCCCAAAGTGCTGGGATTACAGGCGTGAGCCACCGCACCCAGTCAATATATTTCTTTATATTGGTAATGTTTTACTTAAGGTTGATTTAAATGGAGCCTCCACATTCATTGCTATATTGCCATATGGCATTACCACTTGCCATAAGTGGAGGGTAGCAATATAAATAAAAGCATAACCAGTAACCCCCAAAGCACCTAAAATCACCTGGCAAGCCATATGCTATGTCGCATTTTGGGAAATGCTTGAAAAAAGGTAGTTTCCATAGTCACGGGAGAATAGCTAAAGAAATTATCCAAAGAGAAAAGTAACTGTTTGCTCTTAAAAACTTGTACTTCGTCTTGCCATCCCCCCTTTTCCAATGGCCTTTCCACTGAGGAGACTAAGTGAGAAAGGACTTCAGCACAGTAGTTATAAACAGTAAGGGCCATGCCGTTTTGAATACTACTATTACTTTCTGATATCAACAGGAAAATCATTATCAGTTCTATTTTCTCCTATCTTTAAAGTTCAGTCATATTATGAGTACCTACCATTTTTAACATAATGTTAGTTCGCATAAATATTTTCACATGGTAACATTACACACATATATAGTGTTTTCATACCTTCAGCATGCTAGTTCCTCACACATTCCTATGAAATCGAATATTTGGTTTATTTCCCCACCTCTCTTCCTTCCTCTCTTCTCTTTCTTTTTAAAAAAGGCCTCATTACCACTCTTTGGTAAATTGAATAACCGAGGCAAAAAGGTTAAATGGCTGACTTGCAATTTACTGTGAGTTACATTTACCAAAATCACATAAAATGTAGGCTCAAAATGGAACCATTTCCCTGGAGATACTGGGTTACCTAGACCATAAATGAGAAAAGTGCTCAAAAACCAATTTAATTATGGGGAGGAATAAATCATTATTTCCAATGGAAGCACTATCTCCTGCATGTTAACTAAATAATGTTTAATTAGTTAGATGTGTCCTAAACAAAATGGAAACTTACAGGCACAGAACTACAGGAGAAAAATTTATTATACATCAGTTGTTTTGCATAAAACAAGTATTGGAATCCATCTTAATTTTTAGTTTTTATTTTGCCACCCGATAACGTCATCTAATAAACCTTCCGTGCAGCACTGTATTGAAGCTAGGAAGCATGGATATGTGGATTTGCCCTTCCATTGATTAGTGACAGTCCCTGCAACAATAATGTAACTTTTCGCATCCTAATTTACCGATGTTTGAAATGAGAACACGATACCTACATTAACAACTTCGCAGAATGGATTGTGAGAATGGTGATATGAAGTAAGTTACCAGCACTACTTTATCAGATTTTTATAGATAGGAAATAGTCCTAAAATTATGATAATTGAGGAGAGGTGTAGCGCACATAAATTTAATGAAGTACTCGTTTATCTCTTTCTAAATGTAAGACATACGGAAGGAAGGAGAGATTGCAAAGACCTCAGGCTTCTTCTGCTCCCAGCTATGACAAGTCGCCTGTGTTAGGACAATCCTTCCAAGAACAACTATAAAAGCTGAATACAGTTCCAAAGAAGACCAATGTAAAGGCATTCCAGAGCAACCAAGGCAGCCAGGACCTAAAGATCTAAGATTCCAGGAAGAAGGAACATGGAGGGAAGCCCAGTGCCACCGGCTGCTCAATTTCTGATGACTTTGCCAATCTGACAGCTCTGCCAGTGCCTAAGGAGCAAGTTCCACATGCCCAGCCCCTCAGAGGTCGTGTCCAGCGTTCACACATGTGTCTACCCGGATTCTGCAGGCACCCGATGCAATGTCAGAGAAGCCACTGGGCAGAAAACAAACCAAAACAAACATGGCATAATAGATTGAATACCATGTTTCCAGAATTCGTGTCCATCCAGAACCTCAGAATATGAACTTACTTGGAAATAAGGTCTTTGCAGATATAATTGGGTAAATTAAGATGAACTCCTACTGGATAAAGGTGGGCCTAAATCCAGGTGTCTTTATAAGAAGAAGAGGGGACGCAAAGAGACACAAGGAGGGAAGACCATGTGAAAATGGACACAGAGATTGGAGTGATGCCTTTACAACAGGGGTCCCCAACCCCCAGGCCGCAGACTTGTACTGGTCTGTGGTCTGTTAGGAATCAGGCTGCACAGCAGCAGGTGAGTGGTGGGTGAGCGAGCATGACCACCTGAGCTCTGCCTCCAGTCAGATCAGTGGACATTAGATTCTAATACGAGCGTGAACCCTACTGTGAACTGTGCACGTGAGGATCTAGGTTGCGTGCTCCTTATGAAAACTGAACCAATGCCTGACAATCGGAGGTGAAACAGTTTCATCGCCAAAGCACCTCCCCACCAAGCCCCCACCATGCGACTCCCCCCTATTCCCCGTCCCTATTCATGGAAAAATTGTCTTCCATGAAACCAGTCCCTGGTGCCAAAAAGGTTGGGACCATTGCTCCCACAAGCTGGGAAGGCTGGGGAAGGCCAGGAGACACCAGGAGCTAGCAAGAGGCAAGGGAGAATCCATTCTTCCCTAGAGCCTTCAGAGAGACATGGCCCTGTTGGCACCTTGATTTTCAGAGTTCTGGCCTCCGGAATTGCAAGAATATAGATTTCTATGGTTTTAAGCCACCCAGTTTGTGGTCATTTGTGACAGGATCTCTTGGAAACAAATATACATGGTGTGGGCCCCAAACGGGGTGCTGTTAGGGAGAAGCTTTACCTGAAGATTGTGCAGAGTAGGTTGTTGAAGGAGTAGGAAGAAAGGGAGGCCTTCACCATGGTGCCCAAGAGGGATCCAGCACACTGGCCCATCTTCTCATTTAAATGTTAGTGGCTACTGCACTGGAGCTTGAACGGGTTACTTGGCCAGTTTGGTTTCCTTCCTGTTCTCTAAAACAGGTGCTCATCCCTACTTTCCAGACACTGTAGGAGCTCTGAGTTGCCCTACAGCCAGCCCTCTCACTACAATTCCAAATCTTGCACATGACTCCTAGCCAGGTAAAGTGCTGCCTCCTAAAACATTTTACAACTCATTACATTTTCTCTTCTCTGAAACCATTATTCCCTTACTTCACACAGGAAAACACGAACCCCAAGAGAAGTCAAACGGTTTGCCCAGGGTCAGCCAGCTAGGAAGAAGAAGGACCAAATCAGAATCTCAGGTTCTCTTGCCCTCAGCAATTTCCATTTCTGTAATGCTATACTGCCACAGCCATCTTTGCATTTCTCTCTCTCTTATGTAGCAAAAACATATTTTCTTTAGCAAGTTGTTTTCCAGTGACTGGGATGATCGAGCTCCTGCTTCTTCCTTGATCAGAGGAGGGGAATTAGATCTATTAGCCCTGCCACATGCCTTTTGTGATACTAAATTATATTTGATTGCTGCTGATTTTATTTGTAGCAGCAAAACTGATGCTCTACTCTGCATCTGACTTGTCACTAGTTATGTACAATGTTATTGATTTAGACATTGACCCTAATATTCGCTAAGGCTCCTTTACCCTAATGGTTTGTTTAGACTTATAAATTGATTATTTTGATAGTTTTCGTTGTACTAATAAACTTTTCACGTCAAGTGAAAATGGAGTTGCTATAATTTCATTATTAAGCCTATGCCTAGTGGACTGCATTGAATTGGGTGCAGCCTGCAATATCCGATAACATATGGTTATTGAGAAGCTGTGTGCTTGATTTCTGATTTATAATAATTTTACGGTCTGTTATTTGCAGAGTTTATAATGTTCCTGGCAGTTAAACACAAAGCCATAATTTACAAAGGGAAGATTTACAGTTTCTAACCTTCTCAATTTTGGAGATGATGGTTGCTGGAGTTACATAAGCTCAGACATTATCGATTCCCATTGAAGCTAAGTCTGCAGTTTTTACTTAGGTTTAGGCCCATCAAAGTCAATTACCGGAAGAAGTTACATGTATCGCCAACTATCATTCCTTTTTTCCCTCCATTTTTCTCCAGAAGGGTTTATTGATTATTACTTTGTTTATTATTTATTGGCCTTAATCCTTTGAGTCTCGGAATAAGAGCCTTAGGTGAGTTTTTCCCACCAATATAAAATAAATATTGTCATGCTTTGCTATGCATTGACATTGTGAAAAATGCTTATGGACTGTACTTTTCATCTATTTTCCCGTTCATTTACTGGTATTCTTTGAAAGAGTTTGTCTTTATTTTTCATACTATTTAAAAGTTACCTTTATTCATATAATCTGTACTTGACTCACTCTATTCAAAATGTCAACGAAGTGTTGTAGATTACAAACATTGTTGAGTATATAGCATGTGCCATGCCCAGTACTTGCTGCCCGATGCTTGATGGAACCGAGATTTTAAAATGTATCCCCTGCCATTGAAGAACTCACACACAGTCCAGTGACAAAGCAAAATATACAGAAATAATTAAAATTCATTATATATCAGTTAGGAGTAGGTTCCATTGCAAATAAATTGGAATTAAATAGAAATTCTCTATTTCTCCAAGGCTGATATGGTGGCTTTATCGCCAAAGACCTTAGAAACTCACATTACTTCTAGTTCCATTCCATAATTTCTAGGGTGTATCCCTTTAACTTCATGTTCTAAAAAAGCTGCCAGAGCTCTGGTGATTCTAAGAGCGTTCCAGGTGGCAGGATGGAGGAAGGACTATGAAGAAAAAAGTATTTGAGACAAAGTCTTGATCTATTGCCCAGGCTGCAGTGCAGTGGGCAACCATGGCTCACTGCAGCCTCACTCAACCTCTCAGGCTCAAGCAATCCTCCCACCTCAGCCTCCTTCCAGAGTAACTGGGACTACAGGCATGTGCCACCATGCCCAGCTAATTTTTCCATTTTGTAGAGATGGGGGGTCTTGCTATGTTGCCAGGACTGGTCTCAAACTCCTGGACTCAAGTGATCCTCCTGCCTGGGCCTCCCAAAGTGCTGGGATTATGGGTGTGAGCTACTGCGTTCAGTCGGGACTATGAAGAAATATGAAATGACAAATGACATGCACAAGCTGTCTTTTAAGATTCTTAGAAGCTGTCGGCCGATGCATCTGCTTATATCTCATTGGCCAGAATTTATTCTTATGGCTACACTTACAAAATGTAATTTTTTTCTTTTTTTTTTCTTTGAGATGGAGTCTGGCTCTGTTGCCCAGGCTGGAGTGCAGTGGTGCAATCTCAGCTCACTGCAAGCTCCACCTCCCAGGTTCACGCCATTCTCCTGCCTCAGCCTCCCGAGTAGCTGGGACTACAGGCGCCGCCACCACGCCCGGCTAATTTTTTTTATTTTTAGCAGAGACAGGGTTTCATCGTGTTAGCCAGGATGGTCTCGATCTCCTGACCTCGTGATTCGCCCACCTCAGCCTCCCAAAGTGCTGGGATTATAGGCGTAAGCCACCGCGCCCGGCCACAAAATGTAATCTTTCTAATGGGTAGCCACTGGCTCAGATAAAAATTAGGGATTTTCATTTCTATTAAGATGAAATACAGACAGTGAGAAACAACCACTAGGTTGAACTATTAACATGTGAAATTGCTAATATCTGATTGTTTTTCATCTTCAAAGAACCAGTTTCACATACTTCACTCTAAGAGTGGTCTTGGCCCCATAGTGCAGCACAAATTATAACTCAGAATTGTGCATGCAGAGAAGACTAGTGAGCAAGCACTAACTGCCGGAAGGTCTGAGGAGGTTTAGTGAAGATGCTTGGGTTGATTTTGAAGGATGAATTCCATTCACTGGACAGAAAGAGGAGGAGCGTGGACTCCGAGCAGGGGGACAGTTTTCTGGAATCACAGACTGTAGCTGTGTTATCATGGATAAGCATTTGGATGCCTTATGTGTAGATGCCTGGTAGGAAGTGGTTGGAAAGATTTATAGGACCAACCTGGAGGCCTTTCGATGTCATGCTGTGGCGCTGGGACTTGTCCTAGAATCAACAGGGATGTCACAAAGTTAGGCTTATTTTTAGAAAGATAATTCTTAAGGGGATAATAAATGATATCCACATTTTCACTTTTTAAAAAAGTGTCTAAAAGGGTCTCGTTAAATATTTACAAGCGGTAAGTCTGTCTACAAAGGCAGGTTGCCATTGCTGGTTTTGTTCTAAGCCTATCACTCTATACCATTTTAGTGAAGGACAAATACCCAAAGAGGGATGGTCACCATCTCTCTTCTCCCACTCAAACATGAAATCCAACCTGGCAAGAGGGATCATCTGCCTATGAAACACCTTGGGCCAACAAGGGCAATTCTTGTCAGGGAAATCCTTAAGTCAGAGAGAACATCATCAGAAAGTCAAGCTCCCTGCTGTTTGAGGAAGAAAGACAGCTGAGCCTGCAAGGAGATTGACAGTGTCTCACAGTGTCTCTGAGTAAGAGCCTCGCACTACCTAGAGCAGTGCAAAACTCAACGTGGCCAACTCCATCTTGTCATTTAGATTTCAGCTTAAATGGTAATTCTTTAGTCATTGGCTCTCCTGTCGCCATATTTAGCTTCTCTACATGCATTCTGCCCTCCTGCCACTCCATTTATGTATTTGCTTGGTGAGCAACCGTCCTCCTTTCCCCTTGAGAATGGAAACTCCATGCAAGCCGGGCATCAGCTGCCTTGTCTTGAGCTATATCTGAAGCCCCCAGAATAACGCCTGGCTCATAGTAACCATAGCAACATACCCAAACTCTGCAGCTTGCTTCCTGCCATTTTCCTAATCAGTCCTGCTCATTGACTGGAGATTTTGCTGAGTCAGAATCCTCCACACTAACTACTCTTGCCAGCAGTCTGCAGGAATTCTGTGACTGTGCAGACAGACTGTCAGTATCTAGACCACTCATTACTTTACCTCTTCATCTCTATTTCATTTTCCACTTGTTAACTCCTGAAGCTGCTCTGCCACAAAAACCATTCTTCTAGTCCGGTTACCCTTCTACTCTTCTTCTCCCCATCATCTCTCTCCCTCTTCATTTCCCCATCTTTTCAGCTTATATTCTCTTGTCAGCAATTTCAGTTGCTCTCTTCCCAATATCCTAACCAATTTCTATTCATCAATCCAACTAGAAAATGATGCGGTGGGGGTGGGATGAGTCTAAATTTCCATCTGATCTGCACCCGTATAAGATATTGAGTGATGCTAGAGAATATCTCACAACCATGTGTATCGGACCATAAGAAATTCATGCTCACAACTTCAGCTGCACACAGCATGATAACGCAAGTCTACCACGTTCTTCAGTCAGCTTTTCTGTCGCAGGCTAGACCACACCTTCCTCATCGATTGTGGCAGCACAGGTCTGCCTGAGTTCACTCGTAATTCCTACAGTCCATTTGCCAGGTTGTAATACAAATCTGTCTTACTTAAAACTCTTCAGTAGCTTCCCAATATGATTAAAATCTGACATCCTTAGTCTGGTTCTTACAAGTTATTCCATAATCTTGTGCCTAACTCTTCTGTCCTATGATCTTATGCCACTCTCTTTTTCATTCCGATTTGTGCTTTAAGCAATACTGTATCTTTTTTAACTTTCTTGAAACTGAACCTCATACAGTTTCAGATCTGAGATGTATGTGCTCTGTGTCTTTCTTCCCAGAGTGTTCTCTCAGCCAGCTCTCCACCTCTTCACCCAGCCAACTCCTTCTCACCCTCAAGTCTCCACTTCAAAGTCCCTTCCTTAGGATGGCATTTTCTGAGCCTTCAAGCTAATTTAGGGACCTCACTGATGGGCTCACACTGCAACATTTACCCCCATAGTTATGATTATCACTTTTTTCATTGTTTTTTTAATCTCCAGCTTATCAGTTAAGCTCTAAGCTTTCAAGTCTGGTTTCTCTCTGCTGTCTCTCCTGGACCTAGCAGAGTAGCAGCACACAGATGGAAGTGAACTGAAGGACTAAAAGCCACTCACTGGGGACTGGCATGACCTCAAGGTCCAAATTTCAGAACCACATGATATCCCTCAAAAATCCACTGATAGAACTGCCTCAGTGCCTGCTACTTCTATTTTGGTTCGTGGATGCCATTCCTCTTTGTTATGAGGATTTGGGGTGAGGGAACAGGAACATAAATAAGCAGGAGAGTCATAGGCACAAGGAATGCTCCAGTTGACTCTTCAGCCTGTGACCATTTGACTACTATGAATCACACGGATTGCACTAGCACAGAGCTCTCATTCCTGAAGGTTTGACAGCAACTTCAAGCCCAATGAATGACACCCTCACAATAAAAAGCAACATTCTATAAAAAGAGTGAAGAGTTAATATACTCATGGATTTAAACCAGAGGTCTAGTACAGATATAGAACTTGAGTGATTCACAGGCCTTATGTATTTTTAATATCCGAGACCACAGGAAATATGTCCAGGATAATGCTGCTAATGATATCGTAATACTTGTCCACAGGTTTCTTACAGAGCTGCTGTCATTTTAACCCCATGATATAAAGTACAAATGACCTAATTGCCAAAGCAGAAATGTTTACCTAATCAGGACTCAGTGTGTTATGGAAAAGAGAGAGAATCAGCTAAAGCTGTTATTGTGCACTTACAAGATGATGCTGATATGGTTTGGATTTGTGTCCCTTCCCAATTCTCATCTTCAATTGCAGTCCCCAATGTTGCAACAGGAGCCTGGTGGGAGGTGATTTTATCAATAGGGCGGACTTCCCCTTTGCTGTTCTCGTGATAGTGAGTGAGTTCTCACGAGGTCTGGTTGTTTAAAAGTGTGTGGCACCTTTCCCTTTGCTCTCTTCCTCCTGCTCCAGCCATGTAGGAGGTGCCTGCTTCCCCTTCCCCTTTGCCATGATTTTAAGTTTCCTGAGGCCTCCCCAGCCATGCTTCTTATACAGCCTGTGGAACTGTGAGCCAACTAAACCTCTTTTCTTTATAAATTACCCGGTCTCAGGTAGCTCTTTAGAGCAATACGAGAAGGAACTAATACAGATGCCAATAGGTTTTTCCAAGAAACTCTGTAACTTAACTGATAGTGTGTTCTCAGCACCTGAGTGAAGGGACATAGAATCCCAGGCTGTTGAGAAGCCTTTCTTTTCCCTAGGAAGGAAAGGCCAGTGCAAGTCTAATTTTTGCTTCTCAGTTTTTTCAATGATAGTCTGGAGACACAGCTCTTCAGTTCCAAGAACCCAGTTTCTGTTGTGGGTGGGAAACGGAATCACACAGGGAGAAAGGAAGGTGTTCCTGATGTCAGCGAGCAAGAGTTGGGAAAGGAAGAGGTGAATGGGAACAGACATAGGAGGTCGCCTGTGAGGACAATTAACTGAGTTGTGAGCAGTGAAGACCGAATGAAAGGAAACCCACTGTAATTAAATAGGGTGGCGGTGCAAGGAGCTGGGCCAACAGTTTCACATATAAGCTTCGGTAGTTTATTTAAGAGGGGAGGGAATGTTCAAGGGGGAACAACCAGGGCTCAGGGCTCGTAGCATAAATGAATGAATGAAAGTTCCTAGTAGCCCAGTCATCACTCAAGGAGTGCCTGCATGCTCTGGAATGTCGACACTATACTGCCTCATTCAATTTGCCTAGAAGAAAATTTAAATAAATAAGTTTTCTATACAATCTTTTCTGCTCAAGTGTTCTTTTCTGAAATTTGGTAGTTTAAAATGTACATCTACGTTATGATTGTGTTTGTATTGAGCATCTGAACTAGACTTAGTCCAGCCAAACTGTTCACTCCTGCTCTCATCACGATCAATACCAGTCAAATCAATCTTGCAGCAATCTGCACCAATCACAGGAATGACCAAAATGAGATCAGCCAAGCTGCCATCCAATTTCATGCCAAGGGACAGAGTCTTGGTGTCATTTGTAGTTGCAATTAAATCTGGCATAAAACATATTTAGCATTCCATCTTGTTCAACAGCTAAGTACCACTTATTTCAACATAGCTTCATGAGAATATAAGCATAGAAAGATTAACCCTTTAGCATAAATAGGGAAAAACCCTGGGCCAGTACAGACTGCTGCTTCAAGTACTCTCAGTCTCACTAGTCAGAGGTTAACTCAAATTCTGTCACCTGCTATGCAGAAATCTGCATGAGTGCTTTAAAAGGGTAGGCTATCTCCCACTTACTGATATTTAATGACTTTGGGAAATCGTGGGTTATCTTACCCCCCTTGAAGGAATTATATATTTTAAGTGTTGTAAATATCTGTAGGCTTTAAGCTGCTCTGTGCTATGTAAACAAACGCCTTGGTCATCATTTATTCCTGAAGTTATGAACCATGATGCCTTTTACTGGCAGCATTTAGTTCTCATTATCATGCATGGGCAAGTCTGCAGTTTCTGCTCTCATGGATGACAGCAGCTTTGTCTTCCTTTTTTTTCTTTTTGTTTAAGGCGGGGTCTCTCTCCATCACCAGGCTGGAGTGCAGTGGCAGCTGCAGCCTCAACCTCCCAGGCTCCAGCAAGCCTCCCACCTCAGCCTCCCGAGTAGCTGGGACCACAGGTGTGCACCACCACACCCAGCTAATTTTGTTTTATTTTTCATAGAGACACAGTCTCACTACGTTGCCCAGGCTGGTCCTGTACTCCTGGGCTCAAGCGGTCCTCCTTGCACTGCCATCAGTGCTCCCCAGCAGCTCCTTCCCTGAAGGAAAATCTGTGCCGCACTCACCAGCATGCCGAAGTAGCTGCTGCCAGCTGCACTCAAGTTTACCTTTGCCCATTGCCCAGTCTAAAAGAAAAAGGGGCACAAAGCTGTTATAGACTGAACTGTGCCCCCACAAATCCATAGGTTGAAGTCCTAAACCTCAATGTGACTGTATTTGGAAATAAGGCCTTTAAAGAGGTAATAAAGGTAAAAAGAGGTCGTTGGTGTGGGACGCTGACCCAATAAGACTGGTGTGTGTCCTTTTGTAAGAAGAGGAAAGGACACCAGGAGCTTTCATGCGTGGAGAAAAGGCTCCATGAAGACACAGGTAGAAGGCTGCAGGCGGGAAGAAAGGTCGCATCAGAACCTGAGCCTGCTGGCACCCTGATCTCGAACTTCCAGCCCCCAGAGCTGTGAGGAAATACATTTCTGTTGCTGAAGCCCTCATCTGTGGTGTTTTGTTATGGCAGCCTGGGCTTGCTCATGCAGAGGTGCACGTGACACTCACTCCCATGGCAAGTACGTGACCATTCTGCTCCGCTCCCCCCAGATCACCATCCTGGGGCTTATTTGTCCTTCTAGAATTATTACACCAGAGACTATCACAAATGTAGTATGCTGCCTGGCTGGCACATGTAAATAACTTTGTATTATGATAAATATACATAACATAAAATGTACCATTTTAGCTATTTTGGACTGCATAGTTCAGTGGCATTAAGCACATTCATCTTGTCATACTACCATCGCCACCATCTATCTCCAAAACTCTTTCATCTTTCCAAACCAAAACTCTGAATCCACTGAACAATAACTCTGCATTCTCCCCTCACCCCAGTTCCTAGTCACCATTATTCTACTTTCTGTCCCTATCAAGTTGACCACTCAACGGACTTCCTATTAATGAAACTCTATATATTTGTCTTTTTGTGTCTGAGTTATTTTACTTAGCCTAATGTCTTCAAATTCCATTCATGTGGTGATATGTATTAGAATTTCCTCCCTTTTTGAGCTTGAATAATATTCCTGTGTGTGTGTGTGTATGCGTGCGTGTGTGTGTGTTATTTTGTTTGTGCACTCAGTGAGTCACTTTATATGTTGTATTAATCCACTCTCACGCTGCTATAAAGAACTGCCCGAGACTGGGTAATTTATGAAGGGAAGAGGTTTAATTGACTCACAGTTTTGCATGGCTGGGGAAGTCTCAAAAAAACCTACAATTGTGGCAGAAGGGGAAGCAAACACATCCTTCTTCACATGATGGCAGGAATGAGAAGTCCCAAGCGAAGAGGGAAAAGCCCCTTATAAAACCATCAGATTTTGTGAGAACTCACTATCATGAGAAGAGCAGCATGGGGATGACTGCCCCAATGATTTAATTGCCTCCCACCGAGTTCCTCCCACTGCATAAGGGGATTATGGGAACTACAATTCAAGATGAGATTCGGGTGGGGACACAGCCAAACCATATCGTTTGTTAACTCCTTTCTCTTACTTACATAGCTTCTTTTTCTTTTCCTTGAAATCCTTCAGCATCTACCACAGTGGTTCTCAATCCCAGGGTGATTCTGCCCAATTACCCCCCAAGCTCCAGCACATTTGGGAACCTCTGGAGACATTTTTACTCTCACAGCTGGGGAGTGCCTCTGACATCTAGTAGGAAGAGCCCAGGGATGCTGCTGAATACCCTGCAAGGCACAGGACAGCCCTACAGCAGAAAATTATCCAGCCCAAAGTGTCAATCACCCAAGGCTGAGAAATCTTGATCTATAATGTCAGTATTTAACATGGGATTGGCCCACTTTAAAACAGTGGCTCACGCCTGTAATCCCAGCATTTTGAAAGGCCAATGTGTGGATCACTTGAGTCAGGAGTTCAAGACCAGCCTGGCCAACATGGTGAAACCCCGTCGCTACAAAAAATACAAAAATTAGCCAGGTGTGGTTAATCCCAGCTACTTGGGAGGCTGAGGCATGGGAATCGCTTGAACCCACAAGGCAGAGGTTGCAGTGAACAGAGATGATGCCAGTGCACTCCAGCCTGGGCTCATCTGACTGGCATCATCTGACTGGATCCTGCCATGTGGTGACACCAGGGCAATAGAGTGAGACTCAGTCTCAAGTAAATAAATAAATAAATAAACAAACAAACAGGATCATTTAGTGAATCATTTAGTACCGCAGCCTAAGTGTTTCTTTACTTCATTATTCCACAGACCATTCCAAATACTCCACACCAGCCAAGGAACTGCACATCCACCATCTGAACCAACTCAACTCCCCCTTCCTCCTTACCCTCTTACCTTCTGCCACACAGGAGATCCTCTACTCTGTGTCTTGTCTTCCTGCCACCTAAGTCCACCTTACTCTCTAGCCCCAAGTTGATAACCCTGAACTTCCAAGTGTGTCCAGATTAGTCTGAATGGTCACTTCTTTAACCTTTACTACCACGGCCTTCCTTCCCTCTGAAATTCAGTCACGTCTGCAAGGACAACGTCGCACTTCGTGTGATCTTTATTGTTATATTTTATCTCGGCTGCTGGACTCGACTTGTTCTTATACAAAGCTGCTTGACCCCACTCTGAATGTATATTCTCTAGGATTAATTGGCTTTTACTGCTTTAATTTTGTCACTAAGCCATCAATGAGCTCACTGCCCCATGCACATAGAAGCCAATACGGTGGCACTAGCTTTTCAGGAAAGAAAACTTTATTGTGAGTTGACTGGTAAGGAGACATGAGGAAAGGCTCAAAGCTGTCTCCAGAGCTGGGGGATGTGTTGGGTTTCATGGGCATAAGATAATGAGATGTGATCTAATCAGATATTCAAATGAGGTGAAGCCAGGAGGCATGATCTGACTGGATCCTGCCATGTGGTGACACCAGGGTTTCATCTGATTGGATGCTGGATCCTGCCATGTTGTGTCCACTTCTAAATTCTGTCCCTGCTCCTCAGTATGAACACTTAGGTTCTGCCCATGCTTGCTGGCTTGGGCTATCTGGACATGCTCAGTTTCCATGACCTTCAACCTGGGGTTCTATGGCAGCTAAGAAACAACTCACAACGGTGTTACATAAACGCTGAGCCAGATTAGTCTGGTACAGCTGCAGTTTCCTTAATATTTTGCTCTTATTTACAAAGCAGAAGTGGAGAGACAGAAGAATTGCACTCCTTTTTCCTGTCTAAATAACCGTATTCTTTAGCGCTTGTCTTTTCAGTTTTTATGATTTCAGCAACTTATTTTTTTTCACACACCCAGAGCAATAGCCCTGTTTATCTCGTCCTCATTCTTGTCATTGACAAAGTTCTGTATTATTCCTATTTATTTACACCAAAATCTAGGTGGCAAACATGGAGAGCTATTTACAAGTATTGACTTCCTGGCTAGCTTGGCCTGACTTCTATCTCTGCCACTAGAGAGAAACTGCACCAATGATCTTCGGTAAATTTCTCACTTCCAAAATCTGTGTTTAATTCGCATTCACAATAACCTCTCAAAACTTGACACAGCTAACCTATTTTAAAATGTTGAGCTATTTACTTGATTTCCATCGCCCCAAATTACCTTGGTTCAATTTTAACCTCTTTGGTTCTCACTTCTGTATCACTTCATTGGTTCTCCCTCTGCTTCCTCCCTCTAACAACTTCTAAATATTAACATTTTTCCAAGCAAATTCATTTACCTTTTACTGGTTTGTTCCCATACTTTCTTCACTAGAAAAAGTATCCACAAGCCAGCTTCTTACTTGAATATATTGAAAAAAAATCCATTTTTATTTTATTGTGACTTAAATTTAATCCATCCAACCCAAGGTGACCATCCCTTCCATCCAAAGATGACCATCCCTTCCATCCAAAAGTGACCATTCCTTCCATCCAAAGATGACCATCCCTTCCATCCAAAGATAACCATCCCTTCCATCCAAAGGCGACCATCCCTTCCATCCAAAAGTGACCATCCCTTCCATCCAAAGATGACTATCCCTTTCATCCAAAGATGACCATCCCTCCCATCCAAAGATAACCATCCCTTCCATCCAAAGGCGACCATCCCTTCCATCCAAAAGTGACCATCCCTTCCATCCAAAGATGACTATCCCTTTCATCCAAAGATGACCATCCCTCCCATCCAAAAGTGACCATGCCTTCCACCCCAACGTGACCAACCATTCCATCTCAAGGTGACCATCTCTTCCGTCCCAAGATGACCATCTCTTCCATCCCAAGGTGACCACCTATTCCATCCCAAGGTGACCACCTATTCCATCCCAGGGTGACCACCTATTCCATCCCAAGGTATCCATCCCTTCCATCCAAAGATGACTGTCCCTTCCAACCCAAGGTGACCATCCCCTCCATCTGAAGGTGACTATCCCTTTCACCCCAATATGACTACCACTTCTGTCCCAAGGTGATCATTCTCCTTTCATCCCAAGATGACTATCCCTTCCATCCCAAGGTGACTGTCCCTTTCATCCCAAGGTGAGTATCCCTTTCACCAAGATGACCATCCCTTCCATCCCAATATGACTACACCTTCCATCCCAAGGTGTCCACCCATTCCATCCCAAGGTCACCATCCTTTCCATCCCAAGGTGGCCATCCCTTCCATCCATTTCCCTGTTTTGATTAATGGCACTAGCATTCTGTCCATCTCCCATCCTAGAAACTCTTCCATTATCTTTACATTCCTTAGAGCTAGGAAATAACCAAACCTTGTCTATTATCTTTAAATTTTTTATACCTCTCATACCCATCAATATTTTTTTCAACATCAGCGCTACCTCTGTAACCCAGATCTTTTTACCTCACAAGACTTTTAAACCCTCTTAACTGGTTTCCTTGCTTCCATTTTTTCTTCTACTAATACATTTTGAACCATGTTGTACATTTAACACTTTTAACACATTGCTTTACATATTGCGTTCCTTGCCACTGGTTGGTTAACTAAAAGATGGCTTGGGTGGGGAAGAGCTAAGCCAAGATTCCAGGTGGAAACAGACTATTCATTAAGCCTAAGCATTTAGATATAGAACTATGATTAAGATTCTACTTTTCTAGCAATAGGCACTTGGAAATGTGAGTCTTGAAAGTTGAGCAGCAATGGGAAAACTGTCTGAAGATAGGTCAAGGTGTGTGAAGTGTACATGCCTTGCAGATAAAAACCAGGAATTGTCCACGACAGTCAGCATGGCAGGAACAGGGAACTGGCTGTGTCTATACCATTGGAAACTGGCAATGTAGAGCAGATGGGCAGGAAGTTTAGAGATACCAAAGGAGACACTGAGGGTTGCATTATGGGTGCTTTAGGACATGTTGGCAGCAAACCTAAACTCTGCAGAGGCTGAGCTATGTGAAGGGTGACCTAGAAAGCATGAAGCACAATACAATGCAGGGGTTAGTTTCCCAGGCTCAGAGCAGTACCTGGAACAAGGCTGAATGATGAGCAAGCGCTCTGCAGAATCAAGACATCCTTCAATTGCCCTGCCTGGAGCTAGACTGGGTATAGCTGATTCCAGATGTGTACACCCAACTGTCATCATTAGACAGTCATCACTAGAAAGAAGTGGGAAACCAAAACGTATTCAAAACCCATCAGCATCGACTCCTTTTCTATAGGATAACATCCAAATTCCCTAGCATTTCAAAAGGGAGACCTTAGAATATAAACTTGTTTATCTTTTAAATCTAGGATCCCAATTTATCTCTTAGATAAAACATAGATTCTCTATTTTGCCTTACTTCCTGAGCCCCCAAATACACATTTTAACCTTCTTATAATCCATATGCTCGCTCAGAATTATCTCAACGCAACCCGCCATTAAAAATCAATTTCTACACCTCTTCCCCAGTGAGATTTTTCTTGATCAAACATTGTGCATTATATCTCTCTCATCTGGACTCCCAGGGCAGCTATTGTCTAAATAATTTATTTCTCAGTTAATCATGGATGTACTGCATTAAGATAATTGTCTGCCCGTTGTCTTGAGCTTATCTTTAACTTCTTGTGTGATTATGTCTGCATTCCCCAATTAGAATCGCAGCTCCTTGAGACCAGATCTTATTTTTGCCTTTGTATCTCCTACAGCTCTTAAAATGGGTTATTTACATAATAGATAACCGCTAAATATTTGTGGCTCTAATTTAATTGCTACTATCTCCTTTAAGATACTAAAGCCCAAGGATTATGAAGTTTTTTTCTGCGTTCATGGTTTACTTGTACATTTTGTCAGCGTTACTCTCATTTCCATTCCTCTTCTGATAAAAGTGTTTGCCATAGTAACAGACTTTCCTGGGGATGCTCAATCCTTAGTAATAAGCACAGATGCAGATTTCTTGGCCAAAGTTAAAATGCATACACTGACAATTAAAAAGGCAATATGTTGGGAAAATATACCAAATGATTATTTTTCTTTGTTTTTCCTCGGAGCCTTTATTTAAAGGTCTTTTCCAAAAGATAAATATTGTCACTCATTTATTGTGTATTTCAAATTGCTTGAGGTTTTATGGTTTTGCTTTTCATGTTTTTTTTTACACAAGTCCAAGAGCTTTGAACACTATGTCTACTGGGTCTGGCAAGAATACCCTACAGCTTGATATAAAATTCTTTTTTCCTTTCTTCAAGATGAGAAGTCTGGGGTAGAATGGCACTCAGGGACAAAGGGAATTGTAGACAGAAGACAGATTAAGGCTACTTTTTTTAAAAAAACAAACCATTGAGTTGGCATTAGAGTAGCCTCATTTTGCTCTACTCCCTAAACTCTCAGGGGACTTGATAATTGTCACCTAGTATATTTGTCTAGGTAAGCCAGGTGTCAATCACACAGCTCCTCGGAAGGGAGTTTAAGAAGGTGACCCAGATCTCTGGTGACCTGTCTTCCCTGAAATCCCTCTTATTGTGTAGAAGCATGTGTTCCTCTAGACAGCATGGGGTCCTATTGATTCCTCTGCCTGACTCACTCTCCACAGTGGGCAACAGGACCAGCTTCAGCAGCACCAGAGGAAGCACATCTCATCAAAGTGGTTGCGCTTTCACCAACATTACAAGGTCAGACAAGCTAAGTAGCTATGATTGTCCCCCAAGAAAGTGTGACTTCCAAAGTCTAGGCTTCCTGGAGGGACTTAATTATAAAAGGCAGTCCATGTTCCTTTTGGCTTTTGAAAATGAGCTGAGCTCCTTGCTGGTAGAGAAAAACAAGAACATATTGACAGATTGATTTCTTGTCATGCACTGATTTCCATCATCAGCAAAAAGTCTGTGCTGTTCAGAAGCAGAAGAAACACAGGGTACCAATTTGCCATATTTCGTTTTCGTGTTTCCAACACTCATGTCACATTTGAAAAGGAGGCTCAGGCTGACCAAGGTTGAAGAGAGATGGCTAGAGTCGCACATTATTCTTATGTTTCATTACTTTTCACACGGCCCACCACCTATTTTTTTTTCAATCTCTTGAAAAGGCCTGCCTTGCTAGAGGAGGGCCTGCCTTACAGCTAGCTGGGCCTGGGCTAATGTCTGTTTTGTTTTGTTTTTGGAGATGGTGTCTCACTCTGTCGCCCCAGCTGGCATGCAATGGTGCGATCTCGGCTCACTCCAACCTTTGCATCCTGGGTTTAAGCGATTCTCCTGCCTCAGCCTCCTGAGTAGCTGGGATTACAGGCACTCACCACCATGCTTGGCTAATTTTTTTTTTTTTTTTTTTTTTTTGTATTTTTAGTAGAGACGGTTTCGCCATGTTGGTCAGGCTGACCCCAAGTGATCCACCCACCTCAGCCTCCCAAAGTGCTGGGATTACAGGCATGAGCCACCACACCTGACCGGGCCTGGGCTAATGTCTTGGGGGAACATTACGTGTTTGTCTTTCCCCAGGTTGAGAATAAGAGAAAGATGCTTCCCAGCCTTGAACACCAAATACAACATGCAAAATAAACAAGTTAGGGCAAAGAGGAAAGTTACTTTCTCCAGTACACTAAAAAAAAGTAGGGAGGGGGGAGGGGGAATTAGTGCAATTGGAAATTGAGAGGTGAGTGGGACAGAAAAGGGAACACTCTCTACGTTGACATTTATAGGCATCTGAAAATCAACAAGGCTAACGCAGAACACTTGACCTTCTTCCTCCAGTCTGGTTTCACCCCCGTCTCTACCAGCTTGGTTCACGCTCAGTACCTAGAGCCAGGAGCACAGGAATCATCCTTCTTGCCTCCTTCGCCATCACCCTCAAACCCAGCCCATCCCCAGTCGTCTGTCCATCTCCCACCATGACCACCCTTGTCTGTGACTCCACCAGCTCTCCCCAGAATTGCCAGCTGCCCTGGTTCACTGCTGCCCCTGACAGTCCATCATCCCCATGACAGGTACATCTATCCCACCTACAAGCTCGGTCTCACAGCTGCAGTCAGTCCCCACCATCCCCACTATCCCCACCACCCCACCCACCATAGAGCAGCATCACTGCCTTGTCTGGGCAGAGGCCTGCCAGCCTCCTCATTGCTTTTTTACCCTGTTTATAGTATTTTGCCACTCAGCAGCAAATGGCCTTCTTAAAATGAAAATCAGATCATAGGACCACATTATTTGAAAATCCTTACCTGATTTCTCTTTGCCTTTAGAACAAAATCCAAACTTTTCCCATAGCCTACAGGGTCAGCCCTGACTGAGCTCCTGCTCTTTAGCTCCTGCATCTTTTCCTGGGGCTGACACATACCACCGCAAGTTTAGTGGCTTAAAGAACAGAAACGTATCCTCCCACAGTTCTAAAAGCTGGAAGTCCAAAACCAATGTGTTTTCATGGCCATGCTCCCACTGCAGGCTCAAGGGAGGACCCTTACTTGCCTCTTGCAGCCTCCGCGGTCGCCAGCAGCTGTGGCATTATCCCGGGGATAATATCACACCTTTCGAGAATGCATGATTTACATAATCAATGATTTCTCTATTCTGTGTTTAGGAAAGGTGCATGGAGATCAACTACACCTTTTGAAATTCTGTCTTCTATTTCCAACTGAATAGTTATTAATATGCAATCATCTTGATCTTAAAATCTGGTGAGAGGTGTGTGTACTTTCCTGTGGATAGAAATGTCAGCATCTTCCCTTGGAGGATGGGAGAGTCTCGAAATGTATTGCTGGCTGAGTATGTCTTCCCTGTCTCTGACTTTGGTTGGGGATTGAACAAGACAGGTAAGAAGGTGAGGAACAGGCAAGTATGTTGTTGAGCCTATGTTGTTGAGTGACAAGTAACGTATTAGTGACTTTACATTATAAATCAGAAAAGAAAATTCACTATGTAACACCATGATAAAGAATATTTAAATATCGTAGGTGTTAGAAATTAATAAATAAAATACATATTAATTTTTTAATGCAGAGACTCACAGTATCTCACCACCCCTCAACAAGGGAGGCTTCCTAGCCTATTTGCAGAAGGAAGCAGGCCCCATTTAGTTTGTCTCCATGAAGCAATCAGCTCGGCCAGGAACAGAGTGTATTCCCTACTGATGCACACTTGTATCTGTCCTCGGTTGATGCCTCTGCTCTCTGTGTTTGTCACTGAAGTTTGAGTGTGGGCCAGATGCCAGGCCAGCAGATGGCCGAAACGATAAGCATATGTCCAGTAGCAGGTATGTGCAGCTCATTTGATCATTAATCAAAAACTGTCTGTCCCTTGCAGGTCACAGGTGTGATTCTTACAGCTTATCCTTACCTGAGGGTGAGAGCTGTGCCATCTCAACCTGTGCTGAGCACTGGCTTAACCCTGCAAAGGACTGGAACAAAAACTTCCAGCTGCAACTCTTGTGGCTCTGACAAATCAAGCTTGGGTGAAGGGGCTTATCATGGTTTCCCTTCCTGAGACCACTCTTCCCAGCAAACGTCTGTGGATAGTAGTGGATTCCATGGCTCTGCCCTATCTCCTGGCAATTGGTGCTGCTCCCCGTGGTGAAAGACCCATGGGCTGTGCAGGATGGTAATCGCCCACATGTGTGTTCCTTTAAGAAACCTACAGGCCCTCCTGGGATGCTACAGCCCAATCGCATGAGGCTGGCCTGTCATTACAGGTTCTCACCATCTGCAGTTTGTGTGTTTGGAATCTTCTCTCACTATGAGACATAAACTGGCCAAAATGGCAGATTCACTTCTCATATCGGTTCTGCTCATCCAGATGCATTGAAACTCTTATGAGTTGATTCAGACAAGGATTACCAGGTCCCCACCCACGAGACGCCTGTAGCACTGGGCCTTCCTCATTCACTGATGAAAGCAAACCCAGCCAATAGGGCAGCCCCCATCCTGATCCTTGGTCAAGAGAAAGAAGACAGGGAGCTGGAATGACAGCTCACAGACCCTCCCACTGACTGCAATGACCTTCAGCAATGTTGGAACCTGCTTTCCATTTCCAGCACCAACCACAGAGCTGCACATGTGGGAGCTGTTCAATAAACACTTGCTGAGTAAATGAATGAAGGAAACTCTCACAAGCTCCCGATGCTTTCCCCGGTGAGGTGAGGTCTGACAGTTTCTACTTTTTAAATTATTATTATTATACTTTAAGTTCTGGGATACATGGGCAGAACGTGCAGTTTTGTTACATAGGTATACACGTGCCTTGGTGGCTTGCTGCACCCATCAACCCATCGTCTACATTAGGTATTTCTCCTAATGCTATCCCTCCCCTTGCCCCCCACCCCCTGACAGGCTCCAGTGTGTGATGTTCCCCTCCCTGTGTCCATGTGTTCTTGTTGTTCAACTGCCACTTATGAGTGAGAACATGCGGTGTTTGGTTTTCTGTTTCTGTGTGAGTTTGCTGAGAATGATTGTTTCCAGCTTCATCCATGTCCCTGCAAAGGACATGAACTCATCCTTTTTTATAACTGCATAGTATTCCATAGTGTATATGTGCCACATGTTCTTTATCCAATCTATCATTGATGGGCATTTGGGTTGGTTCCAAGTCTTTGGTATTGTGAATAGTGCTGCAATAAACATACATGTGCTTGTCTCTTTATAGAAGAATGATCTGTAAGCCTTTGGATAGATACCCAGTAATGGGATTGCTGGGTCAAAGGGTAGTTCTGGTTCTAGATCCTTGAGAAACATTTGCTAAGAGTGATGGCTAGGGGCTAAGACACATACTCCCACTGGATTCTCAGAGCAGTTACGAGGGGAAGCTGGGCATACATTACACCCCAGTAATATGAGATGATGGTGACTTCTTGTATTTTACCCATTTGTTTACTCAGCAACTATTTGTTAAACAACATGTATCAAGCTTAAAGAGCGAGGAATATATAGAGAGAAACCAGACAGGCGGGATAGTTGTTCTCATTTGAGTGACCAGGTCCAGGTCCACAGTGCCACAGAAAGGAGGCTGGCAAGTACGTGGGGGCCTGAGAGGGCCTTGTTTTCCACAATTAGAAGAGTGGCCTCCCTATTAATTAAACAGGAGGAAGAGGCATAAAGTAGTCATATTTGCAGTTCAGAATGTCATTCCAGCATCACTGGGGAGAATGTACTGAGGCTGGGGACATTCTGAGGCCAGAGGCAAGGACAAAAGTACAGGAGTATTGGATAATTGCAAGCAAATGTCTAGTGGAAAGAATCTGTAATTGGATATTCAGCAATGCTTACAAGAAATCTTTGCAAAATAGTAAGGAGGCCAGGTGCAGTGTCTCATGCCTGTAATCTCAACTCTGGGAGGCTGAGGTTGGAGGATTGTTTGATCCCAGAAGTTCGACACCAGAGTTGGCAACATGGCAACACCCCATCTCTACTAAAAATACAAAAAGTTAGCTGGATGTGGTAGCATGCACCTGTAGTCCCAGCTCTCAGGGAGGCTGAGGCAGGAGGATCATCTGAGCCTGGGAAGTTGAGGCTGCAGTGAGCTGTGATGGTGCTATTGCACTCCAGCCTGAGTGACAGGAAAATAATAATAATAATAATATAATTAAGGAAAAGGGGGGAAGGGATGAAAGGGGTGGCATAGACAATTCTTGTTAAGTTATTGAATGTAGAACTTGGAGGAAAGAAAAAAATAGGGGGAGATTCCGCTGATCGAATCCACTGACTGGAAGGACACACTCAGAAACAGCTCTGCTTCCATCCCATCCCCATCTTCACATGCACTTGATCCAACCAGGGGCCCTTCCCTGGCTGGGTCTTTTAGCTTCCCACACACTTTCCAGGATTAGAAAGTTCACCCCAGTTTGTTCTTCAGTTTTGTGTCTGTCTCAGTGTATTTTCCCTCCATTCACTCTGGCTTGACCTCAAGGGGTGAGGAGGGAAAGGTCCTTCATGCTACAGTTCAACCTCCTTCCTAAACCCCTGTGAGGCTTCCTACTCTTCATACCCCAGAGCTTCCCCTGGAGGCTGGGGAGAGGGAGGCTGTGTGAGAAGGAATGAAAGGGAACATGGAAACGTATTTCCACTTAGCTGATGCTGAGCCTCTCTCTCTCACTGGCCGAGGCCCCGAGTCATGGCAGCCATTCAAGACTGGCTTCTGCATTGGGTGCAGTTGAGGGTCCTTTTGATTCCTCACCCAGGAGCTCCCCTTCTCCACAATCCTCTGGCAGGGTCAAGGGACTTCCAGCTCTCTTGCCTTTCCCAGCCCTCAGCTCCTGCCCTCTGGTCTCCCTTCAGGTCCTTTTTGCTGGAGTCCTTTTGCTCCAGAAACCCTCCCTCCTGAGTCAGCTCTTTCTGAGATGGATGGACTCTATTCCCTTCCCTGGCCTTCACTACCCACAGAAAAACTCATGGTCCATGGTCCTTTCAAACAGCTTGGCCACCTGCTGACTTCTCTCTCTTCTCCATGCTACAGGCATCCTTTTACCTTCAGGACAGGGACAGGCACTGGTCCCTAGGATCACTGCACTAGAGGACACAGTTCCACATCTGCCAAAACCATTCTCAGGCCTCACTTCAGCGGGAGCACTGAGCTGGCCTGCAGGCCGTTGAGCTCAGTAAGCGACCAGCTAGCAACCGCAGTGATTCTGAGCTTCTCGCAAACCCCCAGATCTCTCCCTGGGATTCTCACAGGCCCGAAGATCTCGCTCACACGTGGGAACAGAGAAGTGCCCAGCAAGTTTCACTTTACAAAATCACATAAATAAGTTGCTATCTCGTAAAATAAATGTTGAGCGTTTTCTTAGACAAGCTCTTTGAGGTGGGGACCATAAGAACAATTTACTGATCTTTTTGCAAGCGCTGCATGCCTGAGTTTTGTATTTCTCTGCATAACATGGGGAGGGAGCACGCATCATCTTCAGCCTGGAGACTTCAATCAAATTCGGAAAAAACAGGAAAAGCAGCATTGAGCATGCTCCTGCAGAAATGTCAAGGTCATGTGATTTGGAGAATATCTCAAATATAGTTAATTATGGGAATGCATAAAGTATAAAGCCATAACATCCATTTTCTCAAATTTCATTTTTATAGATGGGTCAACCAGCTTTTTCTAAAAACATCCAAAAAGTAAATGTTTTCAGTTTTGCAGGCCATGCAGTCTCCCTTGCAACTATTCAACTTTTGTTTTGTGGCAAGAAAGCAGCCATGGGCAATGCATAGGCAAATGGTGTGGCCAATGAAACCTTATTTATAAAATCAGGTACTGGGTCACATTAGGCCGTAGGCCATACTTTGCTGACTCTGGATTTATATAGCATTGAAACCAAACTGTCATGGTTAACACAGTACACATCTGTGAAATAAGACTTAGCAGCAATTATACAGTATATAAGACATGCCTTTCAAAATATAAGTTATCGAGTAGGATTTTAAAGCATAGGTTCTCATTTGGGGGTACAGAGATTGCTTGAATCCCTCAAAATTGTAAGCAAAATTGTGTGTAACTGCATTTTTCTAGGGACTCAATCATAATTGCCAGGAGATTCCCAAAGGGTTTAAAAAAAAAAAGATGAGAAACACTAGTTTAAAAGTAAATATCAAACTCAAAATGGACAATTTAACGATTTCTTTCTTATAACAATAGTTGCAGTACTCTATAAAACTGTAATCTAGAAAAGCATGTGTTTAACCGCTAGTAATGACATTTTCTAGCCTAGTTGATTTCCCCAGTCACATTCCTGGGCCCCACAACCTTCACAGGGAAGGCAGGAAAAGGGGAAAATGAGCCTCCGTCGCAAACCCATCGAGTTCTTCTTCCATAACGCTCAAGCTCATCTCCTCCTTTCAGCTCCTCCTCCTCACAAACCGCACAATCCCCTCAGGGTGTAGTGAAACTTGTGGGGGGGTAGGAGGGGGTATTCCCAGGAGGATCAATTCCTTTCAGACAGGCCAAGCAGGAAATAAAATTGGATTACTCATAGGTAGGAGAATGGTCTTAGAAATTCCTTTTGACTATTGTTTTGTTTTTTACTGAACATGCCAAAAACCACACCTTGTAACTCTGGGAAATTCATTTTCCCCAACTATATCAAGAAGTATTTAAACCAAAAACTGTGGTTCTTACAGATGATCTAACTGTGGCATTAAAAACTTATAAAAATTTGTTTAAAAACAGCATTGTGCACATTGTCACCCTAGTAGGAAAAATAAAGCAAAATCAAGAGATCCTAAGTCAGTAAGACACAATTTAAAGAGATTCAGAGAAGGCTTACATGCAAAGATTTTCAAGAAATTTGTATATATAATATCACAATTTGTCACATAAAAAGAGATAGAGTGGAAAAGCCATATCTCCAAATGTTATAAAATTTTTTAAACGATCAATAAACTCCAAATAGCATGATATTGAAGAACAAAATTGCAGAACTAAAAATACCCAAACCTCACGAGTTCCTGTGAAGCTACTATGATCAAGATGCTGTGGCGCTGGCAAAGTAATAGAAAAATAGATCAGAATAAAGCAGAACAGATAGCCCTGAAACAGACTCATGTAAATACAGTCAACTGATCTTTGACAATGGGACAAAGGTAATATATTGGAGTGAAGATAGACTTTCCAACAAAGGGTGTTGAAACAACTGGACATCCACATGCAAAAAAAAAAAAGAAAAAAGAAAGAAAGAAAAGAGGAAAGAAAGAAGAAAGGAAGGAAAGAAAGAAAGAAGAAAGGAAAGAAAGAAAGAAAAAGAAAGAAAGAAAGAAAGAGAGAGAGAGAGAGAAAGAGAAAAAAGAAAGAATCTTAACACATACCTTACAAGTTTTACAAAAATTAACTCATAATGGATCATAGACCTAAATGTAAAATGCAAAACTATAAGACTCCTTGAAGAAAAACATCAGAGAAAATCCAAATGACCTTAGCTTTGGCAATTTTTTAGATACAACACCAAAGATACAATCCATGAAAGAAATAAGCTGGACTTTATTAAAATTTAAAACTTCAGTCTGTGTCTAGACACTGCCAAGACAATGAGAAAAGGTAAGCCACAAACATGGAAAAAAATTTGCAAATAACTTACCTGATAAAGGAGTGTTATCCAAAATATATAAAGAACTCTTAAAACTTGCCAGTAAGAAAATGAACAGCCAAATTTTTATTTTTTTGTGACTTCTTTTTTATTTCCAACTTATATTTTAAGTTCAAGGGTACATGTGCAGGATGTACAGGTTTGTTACATAGGTAAATGTGTGCTGTGGTGGTTGGCTGCACAGATTATCCCATCACCTGGGAATTCAGCCTGGCATCCATTAACGATTCTTCCTGATCCTCTCCCTCCTCCCACCCCCAACCCTCTGACAGGCACCAGTGTGTGTTGTTCTCCACAGTATGTCCATTTTTTCTCATCATTCAGGTCCCACTTACAAGTGAGAACACACAGTATTTGGTTTTCTGTTCCTGTGTTATTAAATAGTTTGCTAAGGATAATGGCCTCTAGCTACATCCATGTCCCTGCAAAAGACATTAACTCATTCCTGTTTATGGCTGCATAGTATTCTGTGATATATATGTACCACATGTTCTTTATCCAGTCTATCATTGATGGAACAGTCCAAGTTTTAAAAATGGGCAAAGAGAAATGAGGATGTTTCATTATAAGAAGGGGGTTAATTCATCAAGGAAAGTGAATGGCACAGTTCCCTCTTACTTGGGGGAAGTCAGCCTTTCTGTTCTGTTCAAGCTTTCAACTGATTGTACCAGGCCCACCCACACTGGGGAGGGCCCCCTGCTTTACTCAGTCCACTGATTCAAATGTCAATCTCATCCAGAAACTCTTCCCAAAACACCCAGAATAATGCTCGACCAAATATCTGGGCACCCTCTGGCCCAGTCAACTTGAAACATAAGGTTCACTATTACAGTGGGGGACTCTGTGCATGTAGAGGGGAAGGGGGTGTACAGAAACCCTCTGTATCTTCCCTTCAATTTTTCTGTAAACCTAAAAAACTGCTCTAAAAATAAAATCTATTAAAAAAAAAAAGCTTAACTCAGAAAGAATAGCACTCTTCAAAAAAGTAATCTCCAAATGTAACTACATGAAAAGTGAATGAATCTTACAGAAATACATTTTAGTTAAATGGAATTGATTAGCTAGATTTAACTGACTGTTCAAAAGTGCCCCCTAAAGCAGGTATTAACTCACACCCTTCCTTATCACATGAAGATAATAGTAAATGAGCAACTTAAATGTCTATAGCGATTATTCTATTAGCATTGTGGATGAGGATTTCTGGATATAAACAGAGGGAGAAGGAGAAACCTTCAGTGTAAGGAATTCAGCCCCCTCCAGTCTAGACCACAGGACAGGAGGCCTATTTAGATCCTTCAGCACAAAACACACTCAGTCCGGACCAATACAAAAAAGACCCTAAATGCTTTGGTAGCAATAAGAGAAGGTATATGTGACTGACTAGTACATCAGGCTTGACGCTGAACCACAGCTCAATAAAGTCAGAGACAGCCAAACTATTGCTTCAATATGGCCCCCCACATGTTTTTGTAAATAAAATTTTATTAGAATATGGCCATGCCCATTTGTTTACTTATGTCTGTATCTGTTTTTGTGCTACAAAGGCAGAGCTAAGTAGTTGCCACAGAGATTATATGGACCACAAAGCCTGAAATACGTACAGACTTGTTTTTTCCTTTATTTTTTATTTTTATTTTTTTGAGATAGCGTCTCACTCTGTTACCCAGGCTGGAGTGCAGTGGCGCTATCTCGGCTCGCTGCAACCTCAGCCACCCAGGCTCAAGCGACTCTGGTGCCTCAGCCTCCCATGTAGCTGAGAACACAGGTGCTTGCCACCACAGCCAGCTAATTTTTGTATTTTTAATAGAGACAGGGTTTCACCATGTTGGCCAAGCTGGTCTCCAACTCCTGGCCTCAAGTGATCTGCCCTCCTTGGCCTCCCAAAATGCCGGGATTACAGACATGAAGAACCACGCCTGATCAACTCTCTTGCTGTTTACAGAATAATTCTGTCAAGTCTTTACAAAGTTCGTCATTTTTTTAAAGGAGAAATTTCTGCTCTTTTTAATTTTATGAAGAAAGGTCCTAAATGCAATGTGGTTTCCTGAAGGAAGCGCATTCACTGCTAACCTAGTCAAATCTGAATAAAGTCTGTAGGTGAGTTAAAAATAACATAGCAATGTTAGTGTCTGGATTTTAATAAATGTACCACGGTTACATAAGATGGTAATGTTAGAAGACCTCTCTGTACTCGCCTTGCGATGTTTTTGTAAATCTAAAATTTTTCCAAAATTTTTAAATAGGCTTTAAAGAAAAACTCCTCAGCAAATAGATATTTGCAATAAACATGCAGAGTGTGAAATAAGTCTGTCTCTAATCATAGCAATCATGTGGCTATGGCAGTCATTCTTTTATTCAATAAACATTTACTAAGAAATTGCAATAACAATAACGAAAAAACTACTTAACAAATATATGGATAAAAATCAGCTTGCTTCCCTAATTTTGACAATTTTATCCCAGCAGTATGTTAGAAACTATAAAAATATTGCTGATACAGTTAATAATATAAAAGTAAATGAAGAAGAAAAATGACAATCACATTGTAAGCAGGAGCTATAGATGTGCACGTCACAACTAATTCAGAGACCAAAGTAATAATAAGGACTTTCATTTTTCACCATCCTAGAGGAAGTCTACAAAAAGAAATACGAAATGAATACTACTTCCTTAAAGTAGTACTATGAGAGGAGAAGGTTAAAAGCATCTTTGTTTATCCAGTATGTCACTGATGGACATTAAGGTTGATTCCATGTCTTTGCTGTTATAAATAGGGCTGCAATAAACATTTGAATACGTATGTCTTTATGGGAGAATAATCTATGTTCCTCTAGGTATATACCCAGTAATGGGATTGCTGGGTCCAGTGACAGTTCTACTTTTAGCTCATTGGATAGAGAAAATGCGGTACATACACACCATGGAAAACTATACAGCCATAGAAAAGAACGAGGTCATGTCTTTTGCAGGAACACGGATGGAGTTGGAGGCCATTATCTTTAGCAAACTAATGCAGGAACAGAAACCCAAATACCGCACGCTTATGAGTGGGAGCTAAATAATAAGAACTCGTTTAGGGCACAAATTGGGGAACAACAGACACTGGTGTCTAGGGTGGAGGGTGGGAGGAGGGAGAGGAGCAGAAAAAAATAACTATTGGGTGCTAGGCTTAGTACCTGGATGATGAAATAATCTGTACAGCAAACCCCCATGACACGAGTTTTCCCAGGCAACAAACCTCCACAGGGACCCCTGAACTTAAAATACAAGTTAAAACAAGCATCTTTGAACATCTGCTCTTTGCACAGGTTGTGTGTCTCCTCTCATGGTGCCTGTCAGACCTAAGCACCAAGAAGGCATTCACTCACCTGGAGTAAACCCAAATTACCCAGGCTCAGGGACCAGTCTGGATATACCCTGCTGTGTGACAGCAGATCAGAGAGAAATTGTTTATAACCCTGACAAAAAAAAAAATACAACATTATGCAACATTCAAATGGTGTTTTGGATGATGGGAGGCCACACAGGTGGGAATGAAAACGCACACAGGGGAATAACTGAACGGTGAGACCAGGACGGGCCCTCAAGCTGGCCAGACAGATGCCAAGAGGAAATTAACAACATGACAGCAGTGCCCGCATAGGCCAATTTTGCAAAGTCCTGGGGTTTTACTTTCTTATCAATTGCACAAATTAGGAACTCTTTTCTGCCTAATGACTGTCCACACACATGGATGGGTAAATAGCTCTGCTGCCCACAGGATACAGGGATAAGAGTTACGGGAACCAGTTTTTTAGGAGAGCACATTGCCATGTCTCACTCTTCTAAGATTTAGACTCTGGTATTCAGAGTCTGCAAAGTTAAGAGGGACATCCACATACACTTGCCCTCTCCCTTCACAGTCCGTTTCATCGCCTGCAAATTGAACAGATTAGAATAATAGTAATGAATGTCCCCTTCCATCCTGAGATTTATGATACTATAGGTGAGACCAATGAGTTTGGGCATCTCTTTTACCCCATTAGGATTCCTCCTCATAGGAAAAATAACAAAGTGGAGAGTTAGAGGCTACTCAAATCATTTGGGCAAGGTAATTGAGACATTCAAAGTATGTGTATATACAAGTCCTGAAATGCATGGGATGTTTGTATGAATTCAGCCTTTGGAAGCCACTGTTGTAATAACCAGCCAAGATTCAGCAAAGGCAGCTATGGAGTTCTCAGAGAGGAAATTTGAGTCCGGGGGGAAAATGTTATTGTTTGGATACTATTTCCTGTCATAAAGCTGCAGCCATGATTTTCTCTCCCAAGCCGGAAATGAAGTATTTCCTTATTGCCAAAGACCTGAGATATAGGGTTAAAAGCCTCAGGATGGAAAGTGATTCAGTGGCATGTAGAATTTCCCCAGGAAATGTTGGAGTACTCAACGTGTGACAGGCACAGTGCAAAAAGCTTTATATAAATTTTCTAATTTAACTCCTCACATCAACTTGATGAAGAAAATATTGTTGTTACCCCAGCTTTAGACAAGAGGAAACTGACTCAGGTTTAGCACCTCACCCAAGGTCACAGAACTAAGAAGGATCTCAAACCCAAGTGGCCTGGAGGTCATGGTCTGTATTCTGAACTGCTAATATCCACCTGAACCCAAGGACATAGGACGTGAATGCCCAGAATTAGCGTCCAAAACATCTGTCCTACTACACGAAAATTCTACTTTCAGTTTTTTTGTTTGTTTGTTTGTTTTTTGGGGTTTTTTTTTTTTTTTTTTGAGGCAGAATCTTGCTCTGTTGCCCAGGCTGGAGTGCAGTGGCATGGTCTCAGCTCACTGCAACATCTGCCTCCCAGCTTCAAGTGATTATCGTGCCTCAGCCTCCCAAATGGCACAATCTTGGCTCACAGCAACCTCCACCTCCTGACTTCAGGAAATTCTCATGCCTGAGCTTCCCAAGTAGCTGGGACTACAGGTACACGTCACCACACCCAGCTAATTTTTGTATTTTTAGTGGAGACAGGGCTTCGCCATGTTGCTCAGGCTGCTCTCGAACTCCTGGCCTCAACTAACCCACCTACCTCAGCCTCCCAAAGTACTGGGATTACAGGCCTGAGCCACCATACCCGACCAACAATTCTACTTTCTTTCACAGAAATGAAGTTTGGACTAAGGCAAATCTCTCTTTCTTCACTACAGTCCTAGATGGCTCAGGCTGGAGTTCCTCCATCCTACAGGATTCCTAAGAGTTCCCATTAGCCAACTCACCCATCTCAGAATACCACCTGGGTTATTCTGGGGGGCTTCCTAAGATGAGCTGACCTTATGAGCAACTGGCTATTTGAGAACTAGGGTTAAACATTTGCTATATAACTTCTCAGTTACAAGAAAAACTCACATGAGACTTGGTCATGGAAGCTTCATTTAGAATAAAAATGCCTCATTTTCACATAAGAAAGACACAACTACCTTTTTTCTCCTCTCATTAAATGATAGTTACATAATCTGTTTTTTCTGTGGTTCCCATTTAATCTGTCATCCTGGATCTCCGGTGGCAATACTAGACAAAATTTGCAAAACTGTTTTTCTTATTCGGGAATATATTTGCCTTACATGACTATATTGCTATTTTTCATTCATATGTTAGGAATTTGTTTACCTTATCTTAATTCATTAACTTAATATATTTTAAGGTTTTCTGCTTTACCTTGAGTTAGTTGTTACAATTCTTACAAAAAGGTCCAAAATCAGAGTCTTCTTATATCTGAAATTTCTAACCATATTAACTTATCTCTAAGGAAAACACAAAAAATTCATGATATTCAGTCATTTTTACCTACCAAAAGTGTAATTTCATACAGTTTTGCTCACTATATCTCGTTGAACAAAAAGCAGAAAGTCTTATAAATATCTTAAAGCTAATGAATAAAAGTAATATTGTAGATATATTTTGTATACTTATGCAAATATACTTTCCTACATGCCTCTGAATAAATATATAGTGATATACTTTATATTAGACTGCCCAAGGTATTCTTAGCATGAGGAGTTAAAACCACAATTCAGTTGTGTATCAGAATTGGCAAAAAGTGTTTTGGTCTAAGGAAGCAATGGTGATGATAGTTATGTTGTAATAGATGTCTGTGATGGGTCTCTCTGAGACACACTGTTCTGTTCTTAACAGTTCCTGTTAATCTAAATGTGACTTCTGCAATGAGGAAGAAAGAAGGCAACAATCCAAGAAAACAATTTGTGGAAAAAAGTGCAAAGGGTGAACATACAGGGCTTGCAAATGATGCAGATTTAGAATGTAACTTGTGAAAGATATGCTTACCAAGTGTTGGAAGGGACCCTGGGACTGTGTGCACGTGTGTGTGTGTGCGTGTGTGTGGTGTGGTGTATGCACGTGCCTGTGAGCGTGTGTGTGTGCGCGCATGTGTGGTGTGGTATATGCACGTGCCTGTGATCGTGTATGTGTGCGCATGTGTGGTGTGGTGTATGCACGTGCCTGTGAGCGTGTGTGTGTGATGTGTGCATGTGTGTGCGTGTGAGCATGTGTTTCTACATTCATAGGAGATGTGCCAAAAACTGCCCATTGATCGAACTGAACTGGCTTGAACTTGAACACACTGGAATTATATCAAAGGCATCCCCAGAGATTTTGGAGAGGAAATGAAGCAAAACCTCTGTTTCCAGTTAGGGTGGAATTAACTCTGTAATTGAGTCTGGCAGAGTAACTGTGCAAGCTAGGAATTTTGATAAATGGTGTTTTGTGAGCTAAGGCAGGCTGATGTTTCAACATAAATGACACACTTGTTTCCAGTTTCAGGGGAAGAGTTAAATTCTAAACCAAGGATGTCTTCATTTCCCTTTTTTTCCTTCTCTTCCTCTTGAGTTTAGAAATAACAGAGCCATCGAATGACAAGTAGGAAATTTCTCAGTGGCTTCTCCCACAGCAGCGATGGATAACAAGATAAAAACATATATCATGAGCAAAATGGGGAGGAATGAGTCCCAAAGCAACTATGCAGAAGCTGAAATAGGTTTAATCCTAGATATGGAAACCCTTGTTTATATCATCCTTCCAAGTAAATCTCTTCAAGGTCCACTCAAAGAACTCCATCCTGGCTGCAGGATACCCGCACCTGAGATTCCAGATCACTCTGGAGCATCCAAGGGAGCCTGAGAATCAGGGTTCACACAGACCAGCTGGCTGTCTTCTTCTGGCTCTGGCTAATTCCCCCTGGGCTTTCCCGGGGTTCTCACGGTCCCTCAAGAGCCACTCCAGGGAGATCAGGCGTGGTGCATGGGAACACACTGAAGGCTGCTAACTTGGTTAAGAGCAAGCGCTCTGGAGTTAAACGCCTGGGCTTGAATTTTGGCTCCCCCTTCCTAAAAGTCAAATACATGTTTGCCTCTCTAGGACTTAGTTTCCTCCTTTATGAACAAGGAATATGTAAAACTACTTTTGTGAGGAAAAAGTAAGAAAGTGACTGGAAGAGCTTAGGGCAGGGCCTAGCACTTACCAGTGAATAGGTGGCTTCCTACAGACCCTGCTTTCCACAGAGCTCCACAGAGGCTCTGTCGGCTAGACGCCCTGCAAGGCCCTTGCTGGGAAAGAAAAGAGCCAGCCAGATGCAAAGTGGGAAGTATTGATAATGTATAGAAAAGGACAAGAAGAGGAACAAAAACCAGGAAGTAAGAAATGGTAGGATACCACGGACGCTTCCACCATGATGCACAATTCCTCTAGACTCCTCCAAAATTTCTAAAAGGAGAAACATAAGATAGCTGCTTCCCACATCCTGAAAGCTCCCCTTCGGCATTTTCTTTTAAACTGTGGGAGTTTAATGTGTTTGGAGAGACTTCTGCTAATTCAGATGACAGGAACAAGATCATCATGAAGTTGGTCAAGTGGTGATGTGTAAAACAGTAAAACTTCCTTCACTAGTGGGTTCTGTATTTGCTAATTTTGATCGAAATACCTGTCCCATGGATAATCTGCAAGTGGGAGGAACCTCACAATGTTCAATATGTTCCCCACAATTTAAACTGCAAAGGCTTACAAAGCCCTGCCACCTGACTGGATCGCTTAGCTCTCATATCCCCATGAATTTCATACTTGACATCTTTCTTCTTCTGCCTCTAACTCTCTCCTTCCCACTATCCCATCTTTGTATTAAAAAATGTAAATAATAGGAAATGATTGTCCATTTTTGCTGGTGACAACTGAATGCACAAGCACAGCATCTGTCACTGCACGTCGGGGGAGCGTCTGAGGAGTGGGCCCGTGCTTGAGGTTGTCACACAGTCAGAATCCAAACACTGCACTTTTGCAGGCTCCTGAGTCTCAGATGTGTAATGCACAGCTTTGGCTTATATTCTTTAAAAACTCAAGCCCTATCAAGCATTATAGTAAAGGTGAAATTGTTTAATTTGATGGAAGAAGGAGTCTCAGGGGATTCAGAGGGAAGCAGACAAAATAGTGCATTTTCTTTGTTCTCTCTTATCCTAAGCCCTGTATCAAAGTACGTAAATAAAAGCCTTTATTTTGTATTTATGTACCTCTAAGTTGACAATATCAATATGCTCCACACATAATGGTATATGTTTGCTTACCAGGATAAACTGAATTATAAAACCTGTTCATCTTCCTAGATGGACTCTTGTAAATTACAAATTCGGAAATCCTAAAAGCAAATCTTAATAGAACAAACACAGCAGTTCTGCCATGGAGAAGGATGTGGTCTCTGGGACTGGAGCCCATAGGCTCCAGCTGTGATTTTAAAATATCATTTAAAAATAAAAAATCTGTCTCTCTATGTGTATCTGTATCAAACTAACTCAAATCAGTCTCCAAACTAACTCACACCAACTCAATTCTGATTTTGGTAATGTCTCGCCAATGTTCGGGGAAAATAATTACATGTGGATCTGGTATCTGTCCCTGACGAATGCTGGTACAGATAAACATATCAGCTTTCCCCAACAAGCTAGTGTGATTTCTCATAACTGCTTTACAATAACGACAGCCACGTCTCCGAAACATCATGTTCTTGTCTCAGGAGATCAATCTACAGCGCATATTTAGTGTGTACCTGTTCAGTAAGGGCATATTAAAAAGAGTCAGATTCCAGAGAAAATGGAGAAAAATATAATAAATAGACATCATTGTCATTGTTGTTGTTGTTTTAAGGTCATCAGTCCATTTAGATGTCGAACCACAACCTTACTGGTTCTGAAATAGGCATGGTAATCTTGAGCCTACTGACTATGCTTTTATTGTACACAGTATATTTGAGGAGTGGAAGGAGCAGTTGCTCTGAAATTCTTGCAATACAGGTAATCAAGTTTTTTTGGTACAAATATAGGAACTATATGCAAATGTAGAGTGTATTCCATGGTTTTTAACATACCCATAACCTGTAGCATGTTATAGTTCTGGGCCTCCAAATGGGCCAAAACATTAATAAAAAATAAATTTTAAAAACTACATATACATATAGATAGAAATGTATAGACACGCATACATACATGCATATATATAATCCCAAACCTGAAAGTCAAGAATTTACCAAAGATATAAAAGAGGGATTGTCTTATTCCATTTTCTGTTGTTATAACAGAATACCACAGACTGAAGAGTTTATAAAGAAAAAAAAAACATCTCTTACCATTTTGGAGGCTGGAAAGTCTAACATGAAGGCACAGGCATCCAGTGAGGGCGCCCTCCTGCACCGTCACTCGGCAGAGCACACACCAGTGAGGGCAAGAGCAAGTCAAACCGGCTTTTAAACGGACCCACTCCCGTGATAACCCCTTAATCCAGTCACCCACTAACTCACTAATCCGTGAATGGATTAACCCATTCATGACAGTAAAGCCTTCATGATCCAATCATCTCTTAAAGGTCCTACCTCTTAATACTGTTACACTGGAGATTAAGGTTCAACATGAGTTTTGAGGGACAAACATTCAAAGCACTGTGGCCATCTCATAGAGCTAGGTAAAATAAAACAGTCATGCAGTCAGAAAATTACTTGAATAAATGAGAGTATATTCCACAATCGAATACTTCTAAGTCACCAAAATAGTGCTGGACACATTTATTTGATGACAGAAAGCTGTTTCTCACATAATGTTAAATGGAGAGAGGAAAATCTGGTTACAAAACATTATGCAAGGTATGATTGCTTTTTTATAAAAATAAACAAAATACATAAAACTCTGCAATAATAATTACCAGAGTTTTAATTGCGATTAGCTCTGACAAGGGAATTGTGGGGTGTTTTTCTTTCCTTTTTATTTTGTATATTTTGTATTTTATCTTTCTTGAACATAAGTGGCTTTTCCTTCATAAGAGGAATAAATGGGTGTTAGAGACATGGAAATAGGGTGGGAGGCAGCTTGGTTGAGGGGCAGTACATTGAGATTATCTAGTGAGCCTCTGAAAACAGGTGTAAGTTGTAGAAGTTAATGAAGTTACCAACAAGAAGTAACAACCTAACTGAAAAAGAAATTTTAAACTTCCCACTTATGATAGCATCAGAAACTAAATTTGACCAAAGAGGTAAAAGGTCTGGACACTGAAAACTATAAAACATGAATGAAAGAAATTGAGAAGACAAAAATACATGAAAAGATAATTTCAAAAAAACAATATGATTAAAATGTCTATACTACCCAAAGCAATATGGAGATTCAATGCAATCTCTATCAAAACCCCAATGGCATTCTTCACAGAAATAGAAAAACTTATCCTAAAATTCATATGGAACCATAAAAGACAGCAAATAGCCAAAACAGTTCTAAGAAAGAAAAACCAAGTTGGAGACATCACATTTCCTCACTTAAAATCGTATTACAAAACTATTATCATTGAATACTTTGGTAACTGGTATAAAAACACACATAATAGTCCAGTTGAACAGAATGAAAAGCCTAGAAATAAATCCAAACATAAAGGATCAACTAATTTTTCACAGGGGAAATACAGGGACACAATGAGGAAACAGTAGTTTGGCCAATAAAAGGCACTGAGAAAACTGAATTTTTGTGTGCAAAAGAATGAAATGGGAATCTTTTCTTACACAAGACAGAAAAATCAACTCCAAATGGATTAAAAATTCTTAACATAAGACCAAAAACTATAAAACTCCTAGAAAAGAACATAGGAGAAAACTTCCTGGACATTGGCCTTGGCAAGGACGTTTTTGGTTATCACACCAGAAGCTCAAGTCACAAAAGCAAAAATGAATACATAGTACTATATCCAACTAAAAGGAATTGCTTCCTGCACAGCAAAGGAAACAATCAACAAAATGAAACAACAACTAACAGACTGGGAAAAAAATATTTGCAAACCATATATCTGATCAGGGATTAATATCCAAAATATATTTTTAAAAACTCATACAACTCGATAGTGGAAAAACAAATAATCTATTTTTTAAAATAGACAAAAGACCTGAATAGACATTTCTCCAAAGAATACATAGAAATCAACCAACAGGTATATGAAAAGGTGTTCCACATCATTAATCATCAAGGAAATGCAAATCAAAACCACTGTGCGATATCAGCTACACCCTTTAGGATGGCTATTACCAGAGACAAGTGATAAATGTTTGCAGAGTGTGGAGAAAAGGGAATTCTTGTACACTGTTGGTAGGAATGTAGATTGGAAGAGCCATTATGGAAAACAAAATGGAACTTCCTTAAATAAATGAAAAATAGAACTACCATATGACCCAGGATCCCTCTTCTGGGTATATACCCAAGGGAGAGGAAATGGCTACCTTATAAAAATATTGGCACTTTCATGTGCATTGCAGCATTATTTACAATAGCCAAGGTATGGAAACCACCTAAGTGTCCATTGACAGACAAATGGATGAAGAAATTCCTGGATGAGATTGGAGACTATTATTCTAACTGAAGTAACTCAGGAATGGAAAACCAAACACCGTGTGTTCCCTCTGATATATGGGAGTTAAGCTATGAGGATGCAAAGGCATAAGAATGACACAATGGACTTTGGGGACTTGGGGGGAAGAGTGGGAAGAGGACAAGGGATAAAGGACTACAAATATGGTGCAGTGTATACTGCTTGGATGATGGGTGCACCCAAATCTCACAAATCATCGCTAAAGAACTTACTCATATAACCAAATATCACCTGTTCCACAATTCCTTACAGAAAAATAAAATAAAATAATAAACTAAAATAAATAATGTCACATATGTACAACAGAATGTTATTTGGCCCTCATAAAGAATAAGATCCCATACCATATGCCACAACATAGATGAGGCTAGAAGACATTATGCTAAGTGGAATAAGCCAGACACAGCAAGAAAAATATTGCATGATCTCACTCATATGTGAAATCCAAAAAGAAAAATTCAAATGGAGATAGAAAATAAAACAGGGTTGTACGGAGATGCAGGTTAGAGGATACAATGTACCCCATATGCAAGATGAACACCTCTAGAGACTTCAGGCATGAAATGAGGACACTAAGGGCCCTAACCACACTGGAGTAAGAGCTGACACTACTGCCTTCCCCTGCCCTGGGGAATCGTCACCATCCACCCACTGCATAAAGAGGAGCAGTAAGAACTTAAAGTAGAAAAAAAAAAATTAACAAACCACCATTTCCATGTACATTTTGTGATATATATATAGATATCTTACAATACAAATTTATATATAAATATATAAAAACAATATAAATTCCATGTACCTTTTGTGATATATATCTTACAATATAAATTCACATATATAAATATATATAAATACAATATAAATTTATATAAATATAAATATAAATGCAAATATATATGTAAATATATATATATATAAAGAAGCCATGGGGCTTCCAGCAATAGCTTGGTGTGGTCGAGTCTATCTAAATGCAGAATACTTTGATGGAGGCTACTGGCTGGGTCACTGCCACTGAGTCTCTAGCAGGCAGTGGGACAGGGTGGCTCCCATGCCTGGTTATACAAGCAGAGACCTTGCTGAGTGACATGCAGATTTGAGGGAAATGGCTCATCCTTACCAACCTTCCTGCCTGCTACTCCCTAGGGCTCACTGACAAATTTCTAGTGACAGTGTGTTCTAGAAGTTAGCTCCAACTATAAAACATTTTTTCAGGTCTTCCACTTCCTGAACAATCTGATCCTAAAGCCACTGCGTGTATCCAAACAACGGGGACATCCACACCAATGGAAGGGACCACAGAGGAACGTCGTGAGCCAGGATGGGATTGGGGGAGATTTGCAAGAGCCCAAGCTGGGCATTGGTAGGGGGCGGTGGCGGTCCACATGGCTGGGTCATGGTGTCAGAGCCCCAGTGGAATGAGGACCATGGGACTTTCAGCCTGAGTAGGGTAGAGAGTGTCCAAGCAGGGGAAGGGACTGAATGGAAGGGTGGCAGATCCCCAGAAAAATGAATAGGGTTTAAGGGGGAAGCAGCTGGAGCAAAGTGTGCCTCTGGGCAAGGCAAGGAGGGCATTGGTGTAGGAAGGACAGGGAAAGTGGCTTTCATGTGGGCGGATGGTCTAGACAGGAATGGCACAGCATTACTGGGCAGGGAGGATGCCGGCCTGTGATGCAGGCCAGTGCCTGGCCTCAGAGATCATATGGAATTTGGAATGGGTCTATGCAGGGGGAGGTGGCAGTGTTGATAGCAAATGGCAGGGGTGGCACAGGGTGTGAATGAGAGTCACAAATATACAAAGGAAGAAAGTGGGAGTGGACTCTGAGGTGCTTGAGTGAACTGAAGATATTAGCACAAACTCATGGCTTTCCGTACAGAGTTAGAGACAAACATAGATGTAAACGTGTGTGTGTGTGTGTGTGTGTGTGTGTGTGTTTATGCACATATGCTGTCCAGCTCTGTGCACTGAGGTGCACCCAGATCATGGTGTCTAAATCCCATTCTCCTCTTGGGAACCAGCTTTTTTTGGAGAACCACCTGACCCATAGTCCAAAGCAGGGAGGGTCCACAATGACTCAGAAACATCTTGAGGACCTGCTTAGAGAATGACAACACATGGGCCAGCAGGAAGAGCTTCCACACCACAGCAAACGTGAGCAGTAAGATCAGTAATGATAATTCCTGGTTATAATCCATTAAATAAGATAGAAAACTGCGTGTCCATACTGACATAGATACAACACAAATGAATAAATTAAATATAGAATGAAGAGCAGAGTGTTTACCCAGTTTTAAGCTAGTTCCCCATGTAATACTAAATAATTACAAAAGAAGAAAGCAGGGAAGCCACAGACACCACCTCCATCAGGTCACCAGCGTGAACATCCTCAGTAACCGGGCAAATCGCAGTCCTGCCGACCTGAGAGCACGGGGTGAGGAGTTCCCAGGGTCGCTCCTGGGTTCTCCTGCCAAAGATGCTCAACCTGAATCTGCTCATCAGGAAGCATCAGGCAGCCGTGCACTGGGGCAAATCCTGCAATGTAACTGGCCTAGAGCCATTAGAGTGTCAAGGCCACGAAAGTCACAGAAAAACCAAGGAACTTTTCCAGGTGAATGGAACCTAATGAAACACAACAGCCAAATGCAGCGTGTGGCTCTGAGATGGTTCCTTTTGTTTCAAAGGGTGTTTGGGGGCAAATATGAACAGGGTCTGAGAATTAGGCATTAGTAATATATCAATGCTGATTATCTGATTCTGTTAACTCTGCTGTGGTTGTGTAGGAGCATATTTGTGTTTGTACAAAATATACACTAAAGTATTCAGGGATGACAGGATATCCTGCAGGCAACTTACTCTCAAAAGGTCCAGCAAAAAAATTATTTGTGTTGTCCTTGCAAGTATTTTGTAAGTAATTTGTACTTGTTAGAAAAAAAAAAATTTTCAGACTTCTTATAACTGGTAGCTTTATGCATGAAGAGACAACAAATATTTCCAATAAAAATAAATTCCCCAAACACTTGGGCAGCCTCTGCACCCATTTGGTAAACTCCTGGCTTTCATGCCCTGTAGTTTTGACCTGCAGTGGTTCCCAGGTCACTTGAGTCTCTGCTGTAATGAGACAGGCATGCTCCACAATGCCAGTGCATTGCATGGTGATGAACCCCCCCCCCCAAGTTTGCCAGTGTCCTCAGTAAAGGACAGTGAGACCAACAGATGATATCCTTTAGCTGCCAACCCAGGAGGGTTGGAAAGATCGCCTAGCCCTACCAGTGTGGGTCAAGTAATTTTTGTTCTTGGAATCTAGTCAAACGAACACCCAGTAGGAAGAGACCAGAGAATCTTAGCACCCAGGATAATGGCAGCACTAAAAATAACCAAAGCTATCATTTAATCTATGTGATGACCCTTCCACTCACCCTACTGCATGCCGTCGTCACAATAGTCTGGGGAAGTGAGTACCGTTACTATCTCATATGGGGCAAGAGAAACTGAAAGCTCAGAAAGGTTAAAAACCTGGCTACTGTCACTCCACTGTGTGTATTCATCTCTTAAGGGAGATGCTTGCATTCAAAGGGGGTGCAATTATTATATCTCTCCCTCACAGAGTAGGAACCTGAGACACAGAAATGATCAGTGGGCTGCCTGAGGTCACATGGCTAATGAGGGATGAATTGAACATTCTCAAATTCTCACTCACAACCAACTCCTCATGTCCTGTGCTGCCCCACCTCCCAGGTGGGACTTGCAGGTGTTTTAAGAACTTGTGTTCATTGACACTATTTTGACGAAAGTAAACTGGTAGCAAAATTAATGTGAGCGCATTCAAATACAATTTATTTTTTAAGCAGCCTGGGAGAGTGGAAAAAGCACTCCTGGGTTCAGCCTCCATCACCTGCTAGCTGTGAGCTTTTATACAATCTCTTCACTTTTTCCAATCCCCCAAAGTCCTTCCTTAGATTGAAATCGACTCTTTAAAATCAGCACATTCAAAGAGGTAAAGTCGCAGCTCGTCTTGCAGCCCAAACCTCCCATCCAACAGGCCCATGAAAAAGAACCCACAAGCTGGGAGCTTCGCATCAGGCATACTTGTTTTTGTTTGAGCCTTTTCTTTGAAATATATGGATAATGTCCATGTTCTGGGCTAAACATAAAGCATTATATTCATTAGGGCCATGTCAGGGACTGTGTGGCATGTGGAAAATATTACCATGGATACGGAGGAGGTGCATGTGGATGCTGGCAGCAGGGAGGGAGCCCGTGCCTGGCTGGTTGCTGCTAAACAGTGAGTCAATCTGTGTTTCACTGGGGTGTTAGTATTCTGTTCCCTCTCACCTCCTGGAGACCAAGGATGTCTCCTTGACATCAAGCTGAGCGGCAGCTGAGTTACTCCTCCTGGCAGCAGTGGGAAGCTGAGATATGAGAGAAGAAAGGGCCTCCAGAGAGTTAGGTGTAGGTGATGGCCCGGGAGCTTCCATTCAGTTATTTCACCAGCATGCACTGAGTGACTGCCATGTGCAAAGCAAGCCAGCAGCAAGCTAAATTATGTCAACGAGACAATGTGGAGAAACGCTGCAAGGAGCTTCCACACATCTGATGCCCTTTCACCACTCAAAGACACAGTTTCCGTGACAGTCTTAGGGCAGTAAGTGAAAGGCTAAAATTAGAACAGATGAATCCCAAAATGCAGAGCCTCTGCTGTGCACGAACCATGAGTCAGCACCTCCGCTGTGCATGAACCATGAGTCAGCACCTCCGCTGTGCATGAACCATGAGTCAGCACCTCCGCTGTGCACTAACCATGAGTTGGCATCTCCACGGTGCACTAACCATGAGCTGGCACCTCCGCTGTGCACTAACCACGTGTAGGCTTTGAGTCAGTCTCTGTTCTTGAATCTTGCTTTGCTCAGGAGGTTTTTTTCCTGCTCCTTCCCTGTGTCCAGTCCTCTTGAGGGAGGAAAACCAAACTATGCTGCCACTATTCCCTTTCTTGATAACAATCCAAAATCATTCTGGCCAAACTGGGATGGGCGCAGTGCTCTTCCACATTTACTTTTTTTCTGCTTTCCATGTTTAGGCTCAAATTTCTAAAATAGACCAGAGATGTAAAAGGGCTATTCAAGTATAAAGTCCTGTATAAACGTACGGTATAAATATTATGATCCTCATCAGTTTTAGGAGAGTGAGGTAGAATGATGATTTTAAAAAATAGGAACAAAGTTACTTCTTTGATCTCTTTGTTACCCACTTCCAATAATTACTGTCCCACTCATCCTAACCCCTCCGGCCCCCTCCAGTCTCCCACCCAACCACACACAGAATTACCACAATCTAAATGCACCCTTTGAATCAGACAATACTCCTATTGCTATTAATGATAATAATATTCTGGTTAGTCACCATTATAAAGATTTTACAAAATACATTTATGGCATCACCAGCCAACATATAACAGGTTATTTTTATTAAGTTGCATTTGTTATCCCTGATTGTCACAGGATTCTTACAAGACAGGTATTAAAATGCCCACTTTTATGGTTGGGGAAGGATGATTCATAGTTATGGAAACTTGCTCATACTCAGGAGGAAGCTGAGCCATCTTTCTGGCCCACTACCATTGTTTGATTTCACAGTGATGGATAGCTGGTGTCATCCTCAGGGGCCATAGGTAACCACATCCTCAGATCCTTAACAGCCAGGCCCCCCGCCACCATAGAACTTTGGGAAACACAGAAGCCCGGGATGCAGCCCCACGGGCTCTAATACAGGTCAACTGGGTGGGACCCCCCAGCCCCCGCCACCTCTCTAGGTTTAAAAGCCTCAGCAATAAGTCTCATCGGACCCGAGCTGCGATTATTTATGCCTTCCTTTCATCTTTGCTTCGGTCTGTTGGTCAGGGTGCTATCTTCAGCCTTTTTGTAGAAGGCTTCCCTTTGCATTAGCAGCTTTGCTATAGTTTCAGAATAAATGAGCACAGGAAGAAGATGCTGTCCTACGGGACCGATCCATGTCCACGTGAAGTCATCAGATCGGTGTGGGCAGGTGGCAGGCACATCCGCTGTGGGGAAGCGGAAACCCTGAGGAGCCAGCACTTATCAAAGACTAAACACTTTCGGGTTCTTTAAAGGACAAACTGAGTTTTCCCAGCGTAGTATTTGAGCTATTTGAGGGTCTGAAAAGATATCATACAGGTTACCCTGCCTTTTGACAGTCTTTCCTTACTTGAATCCAAGCCTGTGGCAACCTGATTATAAACTATTACTGAAGAAATGGCTCTATATTTCTATTCTCTCTCTCTCCATTCTCTCTCTCTGTCTTTCTGTCTCTCTTCCCCTGTTTGAAATGAGAACACAGTTCTTTCATTAGCGCATTAAAAAATTTACTCCTTTGTGCATATTTTAAAATCACAGAGCAGATATATATTCTATATCAAAGACTCCAGTGAAATATTGATCACCTGTGTGTGTTTCACTCCCTAAATTCACAATAACTGTGCCTACGTGGCTTGCTTCAAATACACATCTTACTCTCCAGTCTGAAGTTTAAATCCTTGTGGTAGGCGTTGTACAGAGGATTGCTTTTTATTTTCTGTGCTTAAGTGCAGGGCAGCCAAAACAAGAACATAATTATATCGTCAGAGTCGATAAGAGCATCAAGCCCCTATCAGATCTTGCTGGGCTCAGCACTGCTTCACAGGAACTGCTGGGGAGCTCTTCCGCCACCAAATCCATTTGGCTCTATTTAGGAACTAAGTACAGGAAGGTAGTTATTGTACAAGATTAGTTTCCTGTAGGCCATAAATTGGCAGTAGCAGAAAAATACAGGATGAATTTATTAGCGGGCAAGGTCAGCTAAAAGGAAGACAAGGCTGAGCGATTGTACTTGTTTTCTTTCATTTAGCCCACCTCCTGGACCTCAGGGCTGAAAAAGACCCTCTAACTACTTAATTACTTCTTAATAGTTTTAAGCAAATTCAAAAGGCCTGCACGTTGCTAAGTGCCTGAGGTAAGAGCTGCCTGGGCTACGTTAGGAATGCCTGTTTGGACTAGAGTTTCTGAAACCTGACTAGGCCCCTTATAATCTGAGGCTTTGTGAGTTTTCTGCGTTTTTTTTTTTTTTTCTCTTTCCAGCCTTATTTGGTGTTGATTGGCTAAGCATTTACTCTGAAGCTAGAATTTTATACTTGGGAATAAAGAAGCAGCTTCTAATAGTGAAAACATAAAATCCATCAAGTCAAAAACATTGTTTACAACCAGAGGTATGATAATGTGATAAACATCTCTGCAGATATTTGCTTTAAAGAGAACAAGGACAGATTGCATTAAAAAAATTTTTTTTTTACAAAAAGAATACATCTTTGAAAATACACAGTTAAAGGTAGCCCAAAAGGTGGAATGATCTCCTTACACAGACATTTCTACATTCAAGAAGAAAACCTCGCTCAGTTACCTGAGCCTCTGTACCATGTAAGACACATGTAATTCACACTTTAATTATACCCAACGTCTGCAGTGAGTTATGGGAGACCCCTCCTTCTCCATCCCTGCTTCCACTGGGCCTGCTCACGCCGCCTCTCCTCACAGATACCCAGGTGGAGCATGCAGGGCTGCGTGCCTGAAAGTAGAAAGGCAGAGTCCTCTCTGTTCCTTCCTAGAAGACAACCCTGTTTTGGAATATGCTTTCCTGATTTCTTAGTAAACTGCAGCACTTTGATGCTGTAAAAAGCCTGATGATCTACTAGCACCAGCTCCGGTCCTGCTATTTGCAAACAAAGGGCCCAGTTAACCTTCACTGGGTGAGGCCATCCTCCGCTGAGGGCAGCCCGGAGGGGTGAGAGGAGCCTGAGGGGGGAAGGCCCTTCAGAGACAGACAGGGCTGCTGTTCCCGGAGGTCCAAGGGATGTCACTGCCTCTCTGTTGTGGCCATTTGTCCAAGCTGTGCTGTCCTGATAAAAGCGTTTGAGAGCATTTCGAAAGGGCAGGTCGTAAACAGATCTCTGGGTGAATTTCACAGCCTCCTTCCCCAGAACACAGGCGCAGGGTACCCCAGAGAGCGTTCCGGTGCCTAGCCTCGCTCCGGGGTTGGGTGGGGGCAGGCATTGCAATGCTCCAACATTTGTTGAAGGACTGGGTCACAGTAGCTTGGCGGGTTTTCTGTTCCTGTCCACTCCCTGGAGATGTGGGTCTGAGGTGAGCTCAGGCACCAAACCTATTTCTCTGGCATTGGCTAGTCTCGTGTCAGGCCAGACTCAACCTCTGGTAACCTTTCCAAAGCCAATTATCACAACACAGATTCAGAAATTAAGGGAGAAGTTCAAAGCCCAAATTGTGCCAGAAGGAGCCTTCGCAAGGCAGTCTGAGGCCAAGCAGTCGCTGGCAGTTTCTTCATTTACTCACCAGGGAAGCCGAGGCCCCCCGGCATTCCTGGAACAAAGATAACTTTTCCTTCCCGTGGTGTTCTGAAGTAGGTTTTAGCCAATCCTGAAAAATCTCAAATCAACGAATTTTTAGCCCTAAATAATGATGTGCCCAATTACCTGCTCTCTGCTTAGCACACCGCAGTAATAGTAATAATAATAATAAAAGAGAATTCTCCAATGAGTCTCCTGGATTTCTTAGTCCAGGCACCCTCAGAGACATATGCTTAGATCCTGTGTCTGCTTCTACAGAAAATACAAAGGAACGTGGCTCTGGAAAGGAGGGAGTGTGAGATTCTAGGCCAGAAACGATCCTGATAGACTTTGAAAATGGTTTGGAAGTTCTTGCTGACTCTCCCCCTCCTATGCAGCTGCCCCGAGTTAGACGTGAAGACTGAAGTGGAATCCTGCAGCAGCCCGTCCTCCACCAGCCTGCTCCTCTGTCTTCCACTCTACCCCGGGCCGCAACCCCAAGCCGCGCAGCCAGCGGCAGCATCACTCCATTGGTGGAGGGCTCCTCTATGAACCCACAGGACGGTCCCTGCCTCACAGTGGGTGACGGTGCACCCTCCACCTGCTGAGTGATGTGACCTCCACACCAGCTGGGATGCATGGCGGCTTGGGCCTCACTGTCTCCACTTTGCCCAGCAGCAATCTTGCCTTTCTGCCCCCAACTCAGACACCCACTACCTACCTCTGTGGCTTCACAGGGGAGATGTCCTGTTAGGTTGTAGTGTCTTGTCCCCAGCACATGTTTTGGGTTTTTTTCGTGGTTTTTGTTTTTTTTTTTTCCCGAGACGGAGTCTCCCTCTGTCCTCTGTCGCCCAGGCTGAAGTGCAATGGCGCCATCTCGGCTCACTACAACATCTGCCTCCTGGGTTCAAGCGATTTACCTCCCTCAGCCTCCCGAGTAGCTGGGATTACAGGTGTCCACCACCATGCCCGGCTAATTTTTGTATTCTTAGCAGAGAAGGGGTTTCACCATGTTGGCCAGGCTGGTCTCGAACTCCTGGCTTCAAGTGATCCACCCGCCTCGGCCTCCCAAAGTGCTGAGATAACAGGCATGAGCCACTGTGCCCAGCACATGTGGTATTAAAGCCATGGACCCTACCAGGTCCTCAGCTTCAGAACAGAACATGACTATGACTTGTTAGACCCAGGAATGGGAAGGAGGAAAAAGATTCTTCAGGGCCACCAAGTTCTTTTGCTGCACTTCTTGAAAGACTATCAGAAGCATAAAATTGATTATCTTCACCCACACCCAGCAACCACACACACGCACTCCTGACTTAGGGAAAATTATATGCTCTCGAAGAACCAGTGGTAGCAAATGCTTTTCCTCACCAGTGAGTTCAGAAAATCCTGCATTTATTCGGCCCAAAGACCGCATCTCAGATAAAGTCTGAACATGATAACTGCAGACCAACAGCAGCCCTATCCCAAGGCTCAGTCAATGCCACTCTCAAGCCAGCAGAACAGACAGGACTCAGACAAGGTCAGAACACAACAGTGTAACATCACTGAGGAAGTAAACAAGTCACCAAACAAACACCAGAGAAATTCATGGACAATATTCCAGGCATTACCGTGTGAGGGCTAGCATGTTAAAAGACAGCGTATTGTATTGGTGTGTTTTTTCAAATTCTTATTGAAAAATTTGAAAATGAGGAAACAAAATGTGGTATTTTATATATACATAATATACATAATGTGGTATTACATATAATATAATATATATTATATATTATATTTATATATTTTATATATTATATATAATATATCATATATTATATTTATATAATATTATATATAATGTGGTATTATATTATATATCTTTAATGGAACATTATTTAGTCATAAAAAAGGAATGAAGTGCTAGAACACACTACAACATGGATGAACCTTTAAACATTATGTTAAGGGAAAGAAGCCAGACACAACATACAACGTATGATTCCATTTATCCAGAGTACCCAAGCCAGTCATGACAGGAAGTGGATTAGTACTTGTAAGGGACTAGGAGTCCAGGGAAATGGGTATCATGACTTTGGGGCTTCTCTTTGGGATGATGAAACATTCTGAAATTAGATGGTGAAGATGGTTGCCAACTTTGTGAATACGCTAACAACTACTGAACTATACACCTTTTAAAAGTTGATATTGGCCGGGCGCGGTGGCTCAAGCCTGTAATCCCAGCACTTTGGGAGGCCGAGACGGGCGGATCACGAGGTCAGGAGTTCGAGACCATCCTGGCTAACACGGTGAAACCCCGTCTCTACTAAAAAATACAAAAAACTAGCCGGGCGAGGTGGTGGGCGCCTGTAGTCCCAGCTACTCGGGAGGCTGAGGCAGGAGAATGGCGTAAAAACCCGGGAGGCGGAGCTTGCAATGAGCTGAGATCCGGCCACTGCACTCCAGCCTGGGCGACACAGCGAGACTCCGTCTCAAAAAAAAAAAAAAAAAAAAAAAAAAAAAAGTTGATATTATGATATGTGAATTATATCTTTATGGTGATAACATAAATGAGGGGCAGTGGCAGATAGAAACAGAAATGACTTCCCTTATCCAATATGCCTTCACACCAGCCTTCATGTCAAGTCGCTTTTATGCAGCAATCTCTTTTGAGACAAAGGCCACTAGGATTTGGATGGTTACCCAATGTTACAATGAAACCTTCTAGAGGAACTGGTTTACTCAGTTTCCTGGCTAGCTGACATGTCTCTCTTTGAGTTTTAGTTTTAATGAACCTGCTAATTCCAGTGGAACTAAGAGGCCTCTAGAAAGAACTGCCAACTTGGTCAAGACCTTAGTAGTTTGAATAACATTGGCCTGGAAACTGTGCACATTTATCTATTTTGTAACAAAACCCTAACTCAATGAAATGTGTTTGTCCTTAACGAGTCTCAGGGGATTTACATTTTGCCATCTATATGGCGGGGTTTCCTTGCCAACTTGAGCTGGATTTGCAGGCAAGCAGATTTCCCAACTTAGGCACTCTAGCTTTGTGTTCCCTTATGCACTTTTCCAATGACCTGATGACGGCAAGCCCCCTGGCTCAGATCCCCAAATTTCCACATCAGTAAATGTTGAGAAAGAAATTATATTTCTTAATTGCTTAGAAACCAAAGACATACAGGGGAAATGGCATCATGTCCTACACTCATGGATCTTGAAGACATAAAGTAGACCTAATAAACTAAGAATATAAACAGACAACAGAGATTTCATTTCCCCTAATCATCAGGCATTTCAGTGGCCCAGTGCTCCTTGTGAGCCACTCTGTGGTGGTAAGTCAAAGAAAAAAACACATTTCCCAGGGCGACAACAGACTGTCTATCAGAATGCACCTAGTTTTTTCCCTTGTTCATTCCTAGTTTCCCGTTATTATTTACAAAGATGTTTGCCAGTTCTGGTCCTTAATGGTCTATGCATACATTCCTTTCTGGGTTCTGACCTCTCTCCCTTCGGTCTCACCTCTGCATCCTGCCTAATTGCGGCTTATCCTTCAGCTTTGCCCTGTTGATTCTTGATGTGAATTCCTGGAGAGGCTAATCCTCAACTCTCTCATCCTTCAAAGGAAATAAACAAATGAATTCCTTCCACATTCTGCTGACCATAATCACTGAAGGATGTGCACAGTGAGGGCTAATTGCTTGCTGGCTGACTGGTTGGTTGGTTGGTTGGTTTGTCTCTATCTCAGCAATCTCTGATTAATTCATCGTGCCCTATTCTAAATTCTAGGATCTAGAAAAAATGCCTGCCACACAGGAGAAATTTAACAACTATATGCTAGATAAATGAATGAGGGTTAACATAACTTTGTGGCTTAAATTTGAGATACAAAACTATGTTGTAGGCTCTAGGGATCCTTAAATGTAAGAACTGGGTTTTTTGTTTGGTTGGTTTGGTTTTTGTCCCAACATCTCTACCATTATGGTGTGCCCGAGCATAGAGCTAGGAGACAGGACACTTGGGCTTGAATCCTGGCTACCACAGGTGTTTTGATGACCTCAGATAGGGGATGCATCCTCTCAGATGGACAGTCAGCTACATAGAGGAAGAAACTGACAAGGGACTCAAGGAGGAAGCTCCAGCTTGAATTTCGCCTAAATAACAGTGCAGTGAGTATCTCCTGGATTCCCAGTTTCTGGGACCATGTGTGCTCCCCATGCTTCTTAGAAATAGTCTGCTGATGAATCTGGCTTCTCCACTGGAGTATGAGCTCCTGATGATGAAGGCTGAGTCTTGTCTACCTCCATGTCTACACATAGTAGGCACACAATGAAGAGTTGCAGACAAGCTCAACTTCAAATATCATTTGAAGGAGAGTAAAGTCTGAGTCAGATCTTTAGTATCAGTTGTTTCCTGTTAAAAATAACATCTTTTATTTGACAAAACTGTTTCAAGATTGTCTGCCAGGGTAAAAGTGAAGTCAAGTTCCTTGCTGTTCCCAGTGTAAGAATAATATGAGTAAAATTCACAGTATAACCTGCTAGGACTCTCAGAAATCTCTTAGTTCTTTCCTGAAGGTTCATGATGCCATAGTAAAGACTATGAACAACCAATTCCAGGGAATTCTATTACAAAACTAAAAGTAAACAGGGAAATGCTGTGTAATTTTTTAAAGGCACTAAACAGATAAACAGTCTTTGTTGGCAGTAGGAATAAAAACTTCCAATATTCCTGTAAAATTATAAGCAAAATTATTTAGCTTCATATTTTTTTTCTTTTGCAGAGCAATTTTATTGGTATTATTGAATAACATGTGATATGGTTTGGCTCTGTGTCCCCACCTAAATCTCATCTCTAATTGTAATTCCCCTGTGTCAAGGGAGGGACATGCCTGGTAGGAGGTGATCGGATCATGGGGGAGGTTTCCCACGTGCTGTTCTCATGTTATTGAGTGAGTTTTCATGGTGTAAAAGTGGCAGTTTTCCCTGCACGCTTTCTCTCTCCTGCCACCCTGTAAGACTTGCCTTGCTTCCTCTTCATCTTCCGCCATGATTGTAAGTTTCCTGAGGCTTCCCCAGTCATGCAGAACTGTGAGTCAATTAAGCCTCCTTTCTTTATGAATTACCCAGTCTCCGGAAGTATATTTATAGCAGTGTGAACATGGATGAATACATCATGCCATGATGATAATTACCATTTTTAAGTGCTTATGCCTGTTAAGAGCTTTTTTACTCATATTACCTCAGTGGAACTCTCCCATTCCTCAATAAGGTAGCCACCGGTATCACCTCTATTTGACAGGTGATGACACCTGTACACGGAGCTGCTAAGTGTGAGGATTGAAATTTAACTCAGGCTGTCTTGTTCCAGCACCCCCACCTCCACATGAACCTCTCACCACTGCCACAATAATCAAAGCACAGCTGTCAGAGATGGCAACCCAGGGGAAGACGACTTTTTTATTATACATTTTGTATATTGAACCTTTAGAGCATTAAACAGAGTAAATGCCAGAGCCCAACTTACAAGGTCTATGAAAAGGTCAAAGTCTCCTTTTACTTCATCACCACTGGAGAAAAACCGAAACAATAACGGTAACCAAAGTCCAATAATGTCATCTTTCAGAAGACCAAAGTTTGAATTCCTCTATCATGAGGCTTTGATGGAGACCTGCTTAATTTTTTTTCTGGGGATTTACAACAAATCTATTTTTTATAATTCTTCATTCTCTGTTTTTGTCATGGTTTTAAGGGATAATTACTATTTTTTTATAAACTTAACGAGTTACACAACCGTGATCTCTACTTCAAATTTTTGTACACTGCTTTCTTTGGTAACAGTATGGGTTCATGCTCCAACCCCAGCTCTGCCACTTACAGAACTGGGGGACCTGGGCCAATTTATTTAACTTCTCTTTACCTCAGTGTTCTCTGTAAAATGGGAATAACAATAGAACTTCTGGTATTAGGGTCTTATAAGTATTAAAGAAATTCATATTTACAAACTGCTTAGAAGAGTGCCTGGCATATAAGAAGTGGCTCTGAAGGTGTTTGTTGGATAAAAACAACTTTTGAGGTGATTTGGGGCTGGAGGAAGGACAAGCAAGCAAAAGTGCTGAGCTGAGAAGACTCAGGCCACACACCTCCCCTTGGTGGTGCACATTACAGATGCTGCCAGAGAGAAGCTCAAACAATAGGGTGAAAAGACTGGGCTTGAAGTAAGGTTTTGCCAGGGAGAATCAGATTAGCGCTGCATTTCAGAAAATCTGATCTGGCAGGGATGGATTGGAGAAACAAAAAAAACTGGAGGTAGAAAAGTATAGCCAGGAGTTAGAGGCACAACCCATCTGTGAAACAAAGAAACCCAAAAGCAGATGGGGTTGGAATGAGGGTGAAAGAAAGAGAAGGGAATGGGAGGGTCGGGGAAGGCACTGGAGTTACTCTCAGACTGAGAATTGGGCAGCAAGGGCTCAAGGCTTCTGTGAGAAACAGGTGAAAGGGGAGCTCATTTGAAAGCAAGGGTGAGTTCAAATGCTTTGAATAGTTTATGTCAAAGGCAAGGGTGGGGGTTCAGGTGGAGATGGATACTGTACAGTTGAAAACATGGACTAGGGATCAGCAGTCAGAGGGATTAAACTGGGGATTTGGAAGTCGTTTGCCTAGAAATGAAAGTTGACATCTTAGAATGGATGATGTTGGCTTAGATTTAGGAGAGACTAGATGAGAGAAGAGGGTTAAGGGAAGAGCCTGACAGAACAACAACATTTAGGGGTTGGGGAGGAGAAAAAGAGCCAGTGGAAGCAAGAAAGATGACGTGAAAGAGCCTCAGGATGGAGCTTTCTGGAAATGGAGAGTTGCCACTGAGTCAGACTATGCAGAAACTGCAGAGGCTAATAGATTAAGAAATTCATCAGACTGGGCAGTAATGGGGTTCCTAGTAACACTCAGCAAGCAACGTCAGTCATTCAAGGAGAGGGGGTGAGTAGATGATAAGAAAGTAGAGAAATCCATGGTTCCCAAACTGCAGTGGATAGACCTGTGGTTCCCGATTACAGAGCATAGTTCTCATAGCTTTTTACAGGCATGCACACTCCCACACCCATCTCATTGGCCATGATTTAATCATAGACCACAAATACGTGTAAGCAAAACTAGAAGATGCAGCCTTTATCCCAGATGATGATGCACTCAGCTAAGCACTAAGAATTCTGCACCTAGGAAGGAAAATGGACATCTGGTAGACCTCAGCTTCCTCTACCTCATGTTGGACAGATTATTTATTAAGAAATCCAAAAGCCCGGCTAGTTTTTTGTATTTTTTAGTAGAGACGGAGTTTCACCGTGTTAGCCAGGATGGTCTCGATCTCCTGACCTCGTGATCCGCCCGTCTCGGCTTCCCAAAGTGCTGAGATTACAGGTGTGAGCCACCACACCTGGCCCTGATTGCTTTTTATATATAAAAACAGAAAATTTTAAAAATTAGATCAACATAGAGAAAGAGCTTTAATTTGGAAAGAATTTCAAAATTGTTCCAATAACTCCACGTATAACATGGAAACCCAATTTATACCATAACAATGTATTTATTTGTTTGTTTTGGGGATTTTGGAAGGAAAGGGGCTTTTTCCATAACCATATGTCATATCATTGTCATCACTCACTGAACTAAACGCTTACCATACGATAGTTATTTCAAGTATTCCTCATAGATGTCCAGGACTGATGGTTTATTCATCGCATTTTCCAGCTGATGGAAATGAAGTTTAGACGGGTCAAAGAATGACTACGATTACATAGCTGACAAACCTCAGGTTCATGATTCCAAATTCTATGCTTTTTCCCAAATACTGCATTCTTTGCACATAGCCAGTGCTGGTGTATACACGCATGCACACATACGCGTAGAGCTTGGGAAACTCTGAATACCAAGCGGCTCACTTTAGGACCTCCCCTTTTCTTCTACAAGTTCCCCCCAACCAGTTATTTCAATCAGAGGGTGCTTCAGGACTAAAACAGGATCTGTCTGACTGTGCCTGGCTCAAACACTTTCAATTCCTTCCTAGAATAAGTAGGAAAGCACAGAAAAGGATAAAAACACAAGCACACAGACGGATAGACCTGTCGATCCACAAACCCCCTGCCAGACTCTGGGAGATGCCGGTGACAGGAAAGGATGACAGACCTGAACTGGGAAACACGATCCACAGCCTTGTGCAGAGGCTGGAATGAAGTGCACAGGCGGCTTCAGGGAGGAGCCCCACACAACTCTCCTTACCTAGGAGCCAGCTCATCTGACCCACTAGAGCACAGCAGTTGGTTTTGTGAAAGAAAAACAAAAAAAAAAGAAAGAAAAGAAAAAACACAGAGTGATAAATAACATAGGTTCCATTGTTTTGAAAGTGAAACTCGTTCCAAAACACAGCAGAGGCATGTATCTTCCATGTCTCGCCTTCCCCACCGGGGGAGCCCTTCATCTCTCCAAGGTCAGCCTTTTTTTCCCCCATGTTGCGTGAACCTGTCATCTTCCCTCCAATTGCACCATCACTGCCAGTGCTCCCACCGTCACATTGCTCCCACCATCACAGTGCTCCCACCATCATTGTCCCTCTCTAGGCTTCCTAGAAAGGTTGCCCTGCTTTAATCTTGCACTATTTTAATGAGTTCTGCACTGATACCAAGAATGTCTTCACAAATGCCAATGTGAGTCTCCTCTCCCTGTGCTCCCACACTCATGAGGGACCATCGTGTCCTCCCCCAACTCTGTTCAACTAAATAGACCCTGAATGTATCAGGTTTGTTCTTGGCCCCTCACTCTTGAGCTTTCTGCTCCCTTTCTCTGCCTAGAATGTTCCCATTCCCTCTGTCCTCCTTCACTGGACTTACTCCTTTTCATCCCTTCAGATGTAGCTCCAGGAAAACCTCCCACCACCCACAGGCAAAGTCAGAGTGCTTTCTCCACTGCGGTTCTGAAGACATTCCCCACACCCCATCACAAGCACAGTTGAGCTGTGATCAGGTGCTTGTGTCTTCTCTACAGTAAACTCCTGGTGATAGCTTCAGTCATTCCTTCAAAAGACTTTTATGAGCCCCTATCCCACAGCCAGCACTCCCAACATACAGCAGTGAAAGCACAGGCTCTGTGACTTCGATGCTTGCAAATAGGCAAGTGTATAAATAAACAAGATAATTGCTGAGAATGATGGATGCTTTACAACTGTAGCTTTTATTTTTCTATCCCCCAAGATCCAACCCCATTTTTGACATTAAAAAAAATGCTCAATAAATGTGTTAGATGAATGTAAAATGGCAAGTACCATCGTGATGACAGTAATAAAGTTTTGAGTGTAGAAAATGAGTGATAAACAGAAATACACAGAGGAGTAGAAGGAGGAGATGAAGGATTAAGGAGAAATTTAACACTGAAGGTTTAGAGAAGGTTTTTTCTTGGCTGTTTAAGACAGTGGCAAAAAGATAGAAAAGAGAGGGAAGATGACAGATTCATTAATACACAGATAGGAAAAAAAGCAGTGTTGAGTGCTTTCTTGAAAAGCAAAAGGAATGACTTCTCTGATGTGAGCTTAAAACAGGTATGTGAACACGTAGAAATGAATTGGTAGAAAAGTAACCTGAAAGTTGAGGGGTGTTGTCTTGATGGTATCTGTTTCTTTTAAAAAATCAAAATCATGGTTGGGTGTTTAGTGTGGAGGGTGGGGAAGGGATAAGTTAGGAGTTGAGGGAAAACGAAAATGGTAAAAGTGTGCAATGACCGTTGTAGGGAATGGGAAAGGCAGTTTTCTAGAAGCTGAAATAGGACACCCATCCCTGCAGCTGCTGCCAGCAGCATCAGTGCAGCCACATCCCCGGGTATAAGCTGTGTGACTTTCCACGGAAGAGCTCTACAAGCTGAGGCGCAGAGAGGAGAGCACAGAAGGGTAGAGAGGGGATCACTCACTACCGAGAAAAGCTCAAAGTCTGGCAGGTCTTTGGGTCCTGAAAGCCAATAAACCACAACAGGAGTTCATGTCTTCAGAAAATGAACTGTGCTGGTGTCTAATGATGCCTGGGGCTGTGGGGTGGCAGGTGCAAGGTCAGAGCCAAAAATGTAATGCAGTTTGGAGGTTTTACTTCACAAAGTGAAGAAGAGACATTAGTTTCAACTCCGCCAAGTCGGGGCAATACAGTACATAAGATCGTTTGACCTTGCTTCCAGAACAATTTGGCCTAACCCAGCAGCTTGCAGTTCTCCGATTTATCTCCACTGTATGAAATATTTCCTAATGTTTTATGACATAACTAATCTGCTAGCACTGGGCTTTGCTCACACACCCAGGACCAGGTCAATCCACCTGTGTAACAGGGCCCATTCCAGGACACACCCATCATCGCCCCAAATGGTAACCCTCCTACGCACCCCAAGAGGAAGTGAGGGATGGGACACATCTAGGTCAGACCTCAGAAGACATGATTGGAAAGGGAAGCGTAACTGGACAGACAGCCAGCACACTTTTGAAAATGGCACGCAGGAGAAATGACCTTCCCCTTGCCTTCCTTGCATTAGGTTTCACTGGATCAGAATAAATGTTACGTGGCTCTCTGTGGCCCAGCAAATACAAAGCCTGGAGCATTGTCTGTGCTGGCTTCAGTCACCGCCTCCCTTGGAAAACCGAGTGCGAGGCAGAGACATTGCTCCTGTGTGAAAAGCAACTTGGCCCACAGTCAAGTCTAAGTTTGTAATTGGAGCAGGAAGGGGTGGGTGTGTTTTCAGCAGAGGCAGGTCAACTAGGGAAAAGGTGATGTTTACTCCAGGGCTGGGGAAAGCAGATTTGCTGCATCGAAAGAGCTGAAATAGCAGCAAATGCCACAGAGCCCCTGCAAGCCACTCCGGCAAAGAAAGACAGCTCTATTGGGTTTAGGCGAAAGGGGAAAGTTAGGCAACCGTTTGGAATAAAAAAAGAATAAAATCCGGAGCCCACTAAGCCTGTGTCAACAGGCGAAAATCAAGTGAAAGGTTGAGAAAATGAACTGGGTATGGCAGCCCCAAGCCCACCATGGGATGGCCACCTAAGGCTGGACCCGGCCTCTGGGCAGGTTAGAAATGAGAAAACTCCAGTGAAGCTTGGAGCAAGGCTCACATGCCCGGCAGGGGAGAAGGTGCCAGAAGGAGGGGGAGGGAGGGAGAAAGGAAGGAAGAGGCTATGTGGATTTATAAAAATCCAGATGCTAGTGTAGAAGGGATCATTGTGCTTTCTCCATTGATTTGCTTATGCTTCTAGAATTTGCATTCACTGCATAATTGCAACCGGAATGCTATGGCGCTCTTCATTAAAAATCTCTTGGAGCAAGTTGAGCCTTTATTGGAGGTCAAATAGAAATGTTCTTGGACCAAAGGTACAGGGGTAAATCTGGACTTTTGTGTCTACAGTGTAATGTTGTGGCTGACATTTTGGGGTGTGACCACATGGTCAAAATGAACCGAAGCATTGAAACATTATTTGGGACAATCGGATCAATGGAAAGAGCTGCTCTTCATCCCACAGGAGAAAACAAAGTCAGTCTAAGTAAAACCTACTCCTCCTTATTTTCTGTAGCACATTTCTGTGCGTAAGTTGTCCTGGAATAAAGACCTCAAATCATATTTTTTATTGTCCCACAGAGCCAGATGTCTAAGCAAGGGTTCTTAAAATTACTTAGGGAATGAAACATCAGAAAGTTATGAAACATGATAAAATATCAATGTTTATCTCTATTTTTAGAACTAGGGTTATTTCAGCGATTAAAAGTATGTCAACATTAAAACCATGCAATTCAAATTCACAACTATGAGCACAGCTGTCCATGAAAATCCAGCTGTCAAGCTACCTCAGGTATCTATTTCCAAGGTACTTGGTTGAGAGTTTGGTACTTGTTCACTCTTTTTCTTATCAATTTAAGTGCTTTCCAGCAGATAAGCAGTAGAATTTCAAAAGATTTAAGAAAAAGTTATTGGGGAACTTTTTAAATTGAAAAAAAGCCTATCCCTTTTCTCAGCCTTATATGTGTACCTGGAAAAGATCATTATCTCACTTTAATGGTAAAACCCCAGGTTCAGTCTCCAGAGTACACGGTTTCCACAGGAATCGAGTTGGAGAACCATTGTCCTGTGATGTTTTTCACTTCCCATGTTCTGTCTTAGACTATATTAGAAATGTATTTTTAGAATACAGATTTTCTGCTACAAGAATGAAGCCACTCGTATTTTTCTCTTTGCTCTGATTTCATGATCTATTTTTATATTATTCTATGTACATTTTGTAAGACACCAAAGATATCCTTTTGAAGAGGTATAAATAAGTTACTTAAATACAACACAAACAAAAACAAACACTGACTCACTCTAAACTAAACTCTGGCGTCTAGAAATTTAGCATTTAAAACTTCTATTTAGTCATTTATGTAATCATTCATTCAGTGAATAATTAAAGCAAGCTAATTCTACTCCAGACATTGGTTCAGTCCTGGTTATAAGCACATACCAAGGATGCTGGACATAGTAACTCACACCTGTACTTTCAGCATTTTGGGGGGCTCAGGTGGGAGGATCACTTAAGCCCAGGAGTTCAAGATCAACCTGAGCAACACAGTGAGACCCAACACAAAATTTAAAAATTGGAGCAGGGCACAGTGGCTCACGCCTGTAATCCCAGCACTTTGGGAAGCTGGGGCGGACAGATCACCTGAGGTCAGAACTTTGAGACCAGCCTGGCCAAAGTGGTGAAACCCTGTCTCTACTAAAAATACAAAAATCAGCCTGGTATGGTGGCATGCACCTGTAATCCCAGCTACTTGGGAGGCTGAGGCAGGAGGATCGCTTAAACCTGGGAGGTGCAGTGAGCTGAGATTGCACCACTGCACTCCAGCCTGGGCAACGAGAGCAAAACTCTGTCTCAAAAAAAGAAAAAATTAAAAAATTAACCAAGCATTGCGGTGTATGCCTGTCATCCCAGCTACTCAGGAGGCTGAGGTGGGAGGACCACTTAAGCCCAAGAGGTGGAGTCTGCAGCAAGCCGTAATGGCACCACTACACTCCAGCCTGAACAACCAGGGCGAGACCCTGACTCAAAAAACAAGAACAAAAATAGAACAGGTGCCTGGTCACACAGAAGTTACATCCTGGAAGGGATAAACAGGAGATAAACAATTCAATATGCATTTAGTAAAATAAAATGTCAGATGCTGGTGTTATTGAAAACTGGGAGGGTCAAGGGGATAGACAGGAAAATTCTTCTTAGAGTGGTGAGGGATGGCCTTGCAGGTAAAGTGACATTTAAACGGGAAACTGAAAGAAAAATTGAGGGCAAGCCACACAGCTATCTGGGCCAAGAGCATTCCAGGAAGAAGGACTAGCAGGTACACGGGCTCTGGGCAGGGTTTGCTCTTTAACCCTCCTGGAACTAATTGGTCCACAAAGCCTTTGTACCCTTTACACATTTAAATAGCCTCCAAATGACTTCTTTTATGAGATAAGCACAAAGTCAAAGTCCTTCAGATTGAACGTTTCTGTCTTTTCAGAATTCCAATATCACCTCTACCAGAAACTCCTGTTGGCTTGATCTCAGATGCAAGTTTCAAAGCATTCTCTTTATGGTTTCCACTAATTGGGCTCTTATTTACTTTCCCTGCACCAGCAACAAAGAAAGATGAGCTTCTGTGATGAAAATTCACTGTGACTTCAGGCAGAAGGCCTGCTTTGAGAATGTACCTAATTCCTGCCAAAGCTCATCTCTGTATTTCCTGAAAATTGTTGGAGGGTTTCTCATTTGACCGAGAATTCTTTGAAATCAACAGCCAGGAAAAACAAGTAAGCAAACAAGGGCAGCGTCCCAGGGTCACCCGCACTTGGTGAACAGTAGCCAGGAGGGGAGCACGCAGGCCGCGTTCTCCTCCTCAAAGGCCTGGGTTTCCATGGTGCTAGGTCTGCAGAGGGCAGTGTTCAAAATCAGGCCACTGCATGGTAAAACTAGCACTGCAAAATCCCAAATGCTATGGGTGTTGGTTTTACAAAGGATTTATACTATGTCGTGGGCATCATGGTTCTACCTGATCATTTTTAGGAATAACTAAAGGATGCTTTCCATCTCTTACTACAAATGGCCGAAGGAAATCTCACATCACCTCTCTCCAGGCCTCAGCTGCTGTTTCTCCTAAAAATATGGCAGTGGGAGGGGAGGGCTGAGCACTCTGAAGTTTTACTTATATCAGGACACAAACATTTGCCTCAAAATGATGACTTTCTCCTCCCGTACAATAATAAAATTAATAAAAGCTCAGTGGCCATTACCAGATAGTGACTTTTTCAGAGAAATGCAGAGAACATGAGCATAATCCTTGTCCAATGGTGATAACTCCAACATTTATATCAAATTAAGTGGTTGAGGTCTGCGGAGTCTTTGCTTGCCATATTCAACTGTATAACAATATATTTTATTTCGTAGTCACGCCCCCAGAAACCCCTGTCTGGAATATGCTATTGGACAGAGGACATAATATGCAAATACATCTTATCCGTCATAAAACCAAAGCTAAGGCTGGAAGCAAAAAGGACATTTGTTTGCAGCTCAGCTCTTCCCTTCAGACTCCCCGTTTCCCAGCTCATGTTCCTCTGAGTGCAGCGTCTGCATCTCGCCATCAGAGGGAAAACCTCCACGCAACAGTGTCGTTAACTGTTTAACTTCATTGCTGTTCAAAAAATTTAGAAATCATTGAAAATATCTTAGAAGTCACGGTAAGAAGTAGAATGGGCTTCCATAGCATCTAATGTTTTAATTCTTTAAAAACTATCTGAGGGAAGTGTGGCAAAATGCTAAGATACAGCGAAGCTGAGAGGTGAGGACTTGAGTGTTCCTTACATTAGTCTGTCTGTTCGTGTGCATATATTTCACAATAAATACCCAATAGTAATAGATATTTAATAATGAAATGCGTTAGTGAAAACATCCCTGGATGTTGTGACTTCAATTAATTGATAGAGCTCAATATATCTGCATATTTTTTTCATGTACAGTATTTGCAATTAATGTTTAGACTTCCTCCCTCCTCTCCCCAGAAGTTTCCAAAAGGCAGGCGACATAAATGCTTTACATTATGGTACCTATTTTTTGTTAATTGATGCCTTCTTGGGGCAAGACTTTTCTTCCTGCCATCCTGAGACTCAGCAGCTGCGTGTGGGCATGTAACCCAGTGAGGCCATCAGCTGGTGCGGTCCCCATTCTCAGCGGGCAAGGGCTGCCTGCAGCCTGGGGTCCATGGGATAAGGCCCTTAGCTGATTGCACACAGACTCACCAGGGCTTAGACACGAAGGAGATGGATGCTGTATATTTCACCTGAGTGTCATCTGCTTTCTGTTCTTTTTGTTTGAACTGCCCTAGAAATCCCTCCTCAAGAAAGTTCATCAAACGAAACCAAAGCAGGATATTTCTGTCGTCTCTTCTGCTTAGTGCTGTCCTCTTTACAAAGTGTTAGTTGCCTCAACATTACATATGAGTCTACTTTAGGGCTGTGAAGTATATTACTCAACATTGATTTTCCCTTCCTTCAGCACTGGCGACCCTGGATCACTGGCCACTGGATAAACCTGTACTAGCTTCTTCTGAGCCCGTTAGCACAACGTGGTAGCCCCAGTGCTTACGGCATCCCAGCCTGCATCCAGGTCAGAGGAGGCGCATGCCTCTGCCATGCATGGGGACCCTCCTCCACGAAGAACCCGAGTTCACCTGGGGCTGCCCTCATCCCATAAAAACAGAGGCACTGCCGGCCGGGCTAGGTGGCTCACGCCTGTAATCCCAGCACTTTGGGAGGCCGAGGCAGGCGGATCACGAGGTCGGGAGATCGAGTCCATCCTGGCTAAAACGTGAAGCCCCGTCTCTACTAAAAATACAAAAAAATCGGCTGGGCGTGGTGGCAGGCACCTGCTGTCCCAGCTACTCGGGAGGCTGAGACAGGAGAATGGCAGGAACCCGGGAGGCGGAGTTTGCAGTGAGCCGAGATCCCGCCACTGCACTCCAGCCTGGGCCACAGAGCGAGACTCCGTCTCAAAACAAAAACAAACAAACAAATGGAGGCACTGCCATTAGGACAGGGTCAGAGAGAGCCACGCACTAGACATGCGGCCTCTTGGAGGACAGAGATGTGCTCTGCTGGAAGAAGGAAAATGTGAGGAGAGGTCAGTTGCCTTGCCTGGCCACACCAGTCCAGTATATCTTATATCGCAATTTCTTTACTTTTCAAACACACTTTAGCCCAGCACAGAACCGTATGTCCCTCTCTATGGTAGGGAGGGGAAAATGCAAAGAGGAGATCAAAATCAAGCATTCCAAGATTGTGAGGAAGAGTTGGAAATTTGTACTTTTCACCCTTCACTTCTCCTAAAGTCATTCTCAGCTTTCCCTCAGCTCACAGGTAAGAGGAGGGTACCTGACAATCCCCGCAAGGGGCGGTTCAGCAGATACAAATGAGGACTGAACAAAATATTAGAACAGTTCAAAGAAAAGGTGACTGCAAGTTGGAAATCATAAACATCACATGTTCATACGTTACATACTCATGTACCAATATTTGCTTTAAGGATAAAGGCTTTCCTTAAAAATGGATCAGTTGGGCCGGGCGCAGTGGCTCACGCCTATAATCCCAGCACTTAGGGAGGCCAAGGTGGGTGGATCACTTCAGGAGTTCAAGACCAGCCTGGCCAACGTGACGAAACCCCATCTCTACTAAAAATACAAAAATTAGCCGGGTGTGGTGGTGCACAGCTGTAATCCCAGCCACTCGGGAAGCTGAGGCAGGAGAATCGCTCGAACCCAGGAGGTGGAGGTTGCAGTAAGCCGAGATCATGCCACTGCACTCCAGCCTGGGCAATAGAAGTGAATCAGTCGATTAGAGTTCAGCACTTATTATCATTATTATTATTATTTTGCATAAATAACACTGAAAGTGTCTATTCTTAAATTCTAGTTGAGATGTCTTTCAATAACTTAAGAAGCCATTGGAAAGCAATCTGAAGGCAAAGTTTTTCTAGAGTTTTTGTTTGCCAATTTTTCACCATTGTCACACCTAGGTATAACTTAACAGAAAAAAGTTTGTGACTTGACTATACCCTTTTCAAAGTTTTAACTTTATAAAAAAAAAAGCTTAATTTTCCCCTAGTAGTTCTTTATTATTATGTATGTATCCCATATATGCATATATATGTGCAAGTATATAATAAAAATTCACAAAACACTCTAAAGGATGTACCTTGTGATTTTCCATTCTAGCCCAATGGAGTTGAGCCAGTTCTATTCTTTTAAAGGCAGGTCATGACCCATTAAATTGATTTAACGACCTGCAAGTAGTCAGGCTCCCCAGCATGAAAAGCACTGCTTTAGTAGCTGTCTGTAAGCACCAAGTAGTGAGGGCAGAGAAGAGAACCCCTGAGCACCTCCCCATCCCACCCACTGCATCTCAGTGTAATGTCCCAATAGCTCAGAGGATACATAGCAAATGCTTGAAGTTTCAACACTACTGAAATCAGTGATGTAATCTCTGAACTCATAGTTACAGTTGCCTTTGTTTTGTGAAAGCATACAAATCTCTTGTTTTCCATCAAGACGGGAAAAGAGCACATAGACAACTTCCGCGTCTGCTCCTCCCTGTGCTCGGGATTCACTCCATTCTTCCAAATGTTTTTTTGCCTCTAAGTTCAGAGGCTGGCAAACTGCAGTCCATGGACCAAGTCTGACCAATGCCTGCTTTTGTCAAATTGCATCGGAACACAACCACACTGGCTTTGTGTATGTGTTGTCTGTGGTTGTTTTCAAGCTGCAGTGGCAGAGTTGTTTGATTGGAGAAGGTCTGTCACACAAAGCCCAAGACATTCATGAACTGACTGAAAAGATGGCTCGCCCCCGCACTAAGTCATCTCTAAGTCTGGGAAAACGGCGACCCTTTGATAACTCAGAAGCTCTTTCCCCATATTAAATCATTTGCTCACAAACTTGTTTACCAGGATAAGAAGAAGGTGGTATTATTTCCATTGCCGTTTATGCATCAGAGCACATAAATGATCAAGTCAGACTTAGAGATAGGACATATCTTATGGGTTTGAAATGAACCCTTTCCACTGTCTTAGTTTACTTCGTTTTTGTTTGTTTGACATAGTAACAGAGGAAAGAAACTTCGGGGCCCTGCAACTATGTTCATATTTTGTCATCCCGTATTTATTTCTAAAGATATATGTAATATGTGCATCACACTTCATACTGTAGTTATGTTTCTATTAAAATACTTTAAATTGCTTACCTTCAAGTAAAATTTGTGGTCTCAGAAAAGTCAGAGCTTCAAGAAACCCATGTGACATTAAATAGAGCTATATTTCACCTCAAAGTGTCATACCGCTATTTGAAAACATGGAAGAAGAAATGGACATCACCAGGAATTATGAGGAACACCTCATACCCACTGACGGTGTTTGGGGACAGCAGCTATCTGGGCTGAGCTGAAGGGAACGGTCTGCCTGGGGTACAGGAAATTTCTGTTAAAGATAATTTATACACGATAAGTAAGCCAAGCAAAATTGGCCTGCTTTTATCCCAACAAGAGGACCATTCCAAACAGTTAGTGATGAAACAGTCCTACACACACACACACACACACACAATCATTTGTTAATGAAAGTTCTAAATAATTGCTCTTTTGACTGTTGAGTTTTCATTTCATGTATTTGGTTGTGTGTGTGTGTGTGTGTGTGTGTGTGTGTTTGTGATGGGTTGAAATGCATCCTCCAAAAAGCTATGTTCAAGTCCTAACCCCTGGTACCTGTGAATGTGACCTTATCTGGAAGTGGGGGGTCTTTGCAGAAGCAATCAAGTTAAGATGAAATCATACTGAAGTATGGTAGGTCCTTCATCCAGTGTGACTGGTGTCCTGATAAGAAGAGAGGAAGAGAAACAGCAACGCAAGGGAGTGTGAAAGATGTGAACATGGAGCAGAGAACAGGCAATGTGTCTGAGAGCCAAGCAGCACCCCGATGGCCCCAGCCACCACCAGAAGCTGGAGAGAGGCAGGGGGCTGATTCTTCCTCCCAGCCCCCAAAGGAACCAGCCCTGCAGACTTCCAGCCTCGAGAACCATGAGGAATCCATGTCTGTTCTTTTCAGCCACACAGTTTGTGGTCATTTGTGACAGCAGTCTGATGAAACTTACACACCTATGCAAGCTTCAATCAATTCATTCGTATTTTTATCCCTTAATAAACATCATACTCTATAGGAAAGTTATTCCAGAAAACTCCAAGTTATTCAGCTGACCCTGGCACACAGGCACCCAGCCCCCCACCTTCATGTGGAGGGAAGGAGCCGGATGGAGTGAACTATTCAGACTTGTTCCAGGTGCTTCTCCAACTCTGGGGATAATACCTATTCTCACTCTTAAACCTTAGATTCTAAATTAAACGTGACAGGACGGTGCTTGTCAAGACAAAGGAACACAACTTGACTTATTTGGATTCAGTCATCAGAGGGGATCGTTTGGAAGTTTTCTTGTGCTTAAAATCTAAAACAATGCAACAGGGGACAAACTGCACAACATAGTATTTTTGTTTAGTAAATGCAAATGTTAGTTCATAAAACATTTTACAGAATCTGAAAAAAAATTTTTAACATAGAAATGTATAATTTTAACTGATTTCTACTTGTTTTAGTATTAAAGAATAAATCAAGAAAATCATCACTATTACTGACTATTACATGATCATCACTAAAAGTAATTTTGTTATGGGCAGGAGAGGAGTGTGGAAAATCATTTGTACTGCATGTCACATGTTCTGACTACACCTTAGTGGGAGCAGCCAGGCTGTGAGCACCCTCTCACCAGCTCCCATGAAGGGGTCTGCTCTCTCTTAGTTATTCAACTATGTGCTAACACATAGCAATCAAGTTAAGATGAAATCTTAACTAGGCTTTGAGGTTGCAGAGATTACAAAAACATGCATGCACATAATCCTGTTAAGCAACCTGTACTGTGTGGGAATGACCAAGAGGTAACTGATTATTCCAGCTCTGGCTCCCAAACCTGGCTGGACCTCAGAGTCAACTACAAATCTTTTTTAAAAAATACAAGCGTCCACTCTCAAAAATGGTTTCACAGACTTTATATCAAGGTAAACATGACCTTACCACATGACTCAACAATTCCGCTCCTGGGTATTTAACCCAGAGAAAGGAAAATATGTCTTCACACAAAAACTTGTATATGAATGTTTATTGCAGCTCTGTTCATAATTGTCTCAAACTGGAAACAATTAAAATGCCCCTCCAAAGGTGAGTGAATAGTCAGCTGTGACTCCTCCGCACCACAGAGTAGAAGCCAACAAGGGACATACAAGATACAACAACTTGGATGGATTTTACAGGCATTACGGGGAGCTAATAAAGCCAACCTCGGTAGGTGAGGGCCATATGATTGCACTGGTATGACAGCATTGGAAAGATACATCTGCAGTGACGCAGGATAGAACAGTGGGTGCTGGCATCGGGATGCAGGAGGGTGAGCCTGTAAAGGGATAGCCCCAGAGAGTTTTGGGGATGAGGGAATTGTTTGTAACCTGATTGTGGTAGAGATCACACAAATCTATATATGAGTCAAAATTGATAGAACTATGAACACAAGAAAAAAGTCAACTGTGCTGAATGGTTGAAGGGCCCATGCGGTAGTGCATACAGACCCAAGAAGCAGGTGGCAGGGCTGTGAAGAGCTGGAAAGAGGTTTCAAACGCATCCTGGAGGCAATGGGGAAACTAAAAATTTTTCCTCATGAGAGAGACATGATTAGATCTGGGTTTTAGTAGGATCATTCTGTTGACAGATTGAAGATGGATTGGAGGCAGTTACATGGAAGAGAAGGAAGTCAATTAGTATTCCACTGCAAGAAAGATCAATTAAGGGCAACAGATAATGAATTCAGCTCGGTACACAGTGAGTTAGAGACACTCACAGGGCATTGAAGCAAAGATGTCCATGGGGGTGGAAGATAGGAGCCTGAAGCTCCGGAAAAATACCCAAGCTAATAGTAACAGTATGATAGTTGAATGTATGTGTACAGATGAAGTTGTCTTAGATGAACTGTATATAGGGTCAGGGAGGAAAAAAGCAGTTTGGGATTGGAATCAAGGGTAATTGCATTATCTGAAAAAAAAAATAACAGAGAGAAAGAAGAAACTGATAACGTGTAGTCACAAAGGACAGGACATGAACAAGGAGAAGGCAGTGCTTCAGAACTAAAGGAAGAAAGAAGAAAGGAGTCAAGGGTTTCCACCCCTAGCGCATGAGTCTGGATGCTATCATTTAACTGCACAGAATAAGCAACTGGGCTGTACACAGAATCACAAAGCCACAGGATTTGGCCACCGAAAGAGATCTATGTGGTCACCCAGTCCAAACCCTCATTCAATAGCTAAGGAAACTGAGGCCAAGCAAGACGAGCTGGCTTATTTGAGATAACACAGCTAATGCATGGTAAGGCTGTGGCAGGCATCCAAACTGCCAGATTGTTGGAATAAAACAATTGAATTCTTCAACAAGTCTTCCATATGAAAATTTAAATTTTAATTAACACATTTTCCCCACCAGTTTCTCTTACATCCACTTATGAGAGAAAACCATCTTCTATCCCAACACAGAAAAGTAAGAACCAGGATGACTGGATTCATTCCATTTATCTACCTGTTACATAAATCAGTAGATGCCAATCTACCTGGTAAATTCATTTATTTTCCTTTTCCTGTCCAGTAGGAGAATACACACATAGCTTTTGAACTAGCCATATAACTCCCCAAATTTGGATCCTAGATAAATTTGTCAGATATTTGTGATGGAAATTCTATGTTTCCTCAGCCTTGACTTCTCTGTTTTCTATTGCAAAAGATTTGCCACTTGCTCCTCACCAGGCTATGGAGAGACTGTGATGTACACAGGATTTCCTACAAAAGGGGCCACTTATGCAAATTTTCTAATGGCTTAAAAACTAGAATATATAACTTTTTAAAAATCTTATACATGTTTCAAAAATGTACAATTAATTCATTGTAAGACCAACATTATTTTTTCTAGAAGGGTTAAATGTCATGCATTTCAGCTCCAAATTTTTGGCTTATTCAGTTCTTTCTGAGTAAATCTCAGTTAATAAAAAAAAAAAATACATAATGCAAACATGCCAAAATTGCTTTCTGATTTAGAGATTTCTTAAGAATTTTATTTTGCTTAGTAAATTTGGATGGAAATTTGTCTCCAAAAATATAGCAAGAGGATAAACTAGTCTAGAACTAAAGCTATAGACATTTAAATGAGTGTGATGCTGTTAAAATCTTTCTTGGATAAGAGAAGGAGTGTGACAAGCAAACAGAGACGGCAGATCAATAACACGGGAACAAGAGAAAGATCCGGCGAGTTCTAAAGTAGCCACTGGAATGGGCAGGAAGGTTCACGAGTGAACTTGGGTCCGGTGGAAGTGGTGTGTTAGCAGGACATTCATATGTGAGTAGGTGTCAGAGGCATAGAAGAGAAGTTCATTTCAGGATAAGAGAAGAATGGGCTGTGAAAATAAAAGGTATATTTTGGAAAGCTCAGTAACACAGAGCTTATAAATAAGTGGAAGATGAGGCAGGATAGGGTGCAGACTTGTGTGGTGTTGCCAGAATTTGGATATGTCTCTAAATGCACTGAGAGTGTCTGAGGTTCTAGAAGAGCAGTATGATTCTACCTCAGCTTCTGGAAAGGGGTTCCAGCAACAGTGTCTTTGGAAAGAGACCATCACAAAGAGATCCAAGTGAAGGAAAATGGGGCCTGAGGCAGAGCCAGGTGAGTGAGGAGAGAAGGAAAAGAAGGCAGAGAGAAGGATTTGGGAGATATTTCAGAGGGAGAAGCAAGAGGCCATGGTATGGGGGAAGGGTCAGACGGGTCTCATGCCAGGGATTGACGTCCTGCGGGAGAGGCTGACGTTCCTACCTGGCCGCTGGGACAGTTGCAATATCAGCAGCTCAAATGTGAAATACAGGAGAAAAGGCAGCAGGGAAGGAAGGCCCATCAGATTAGGGTACGGTGAGTTCCAGTGACTGCGCAGATGTTCAGAGAGCCTTTGGAAACTCAGGCCTTGCCATTCATAGAATGACATCAAGATGTAGGTCTATCACTAGAAATCAGCAGTGTGCAGGTTTGAAATTATCAGAGTGTAGGAGGTTTGTCTAGACATTTGCTTTAAGGCTTTGGCAGTGGAAGAAAAACCCAAAATACACTCAGGAGGAGAATATGGCGTAGGGAGACATTATTTTTTAATAACTAATTACAATCTTTGGCAAGAGTTTTGCTGGTAATTTTACTTCTTCTGTGGTTGATACCCATGGATGTACTATGCACATAAAAGAGAGAACATCAAATAATTTGTCTATGTGAGATACTAAGAGAGGAAATATGAAAAATATTCTATCTCATCTAAAATATCGTATCACAGAAAGGCATATATGTATTAAAGTACAAAACTGTCAACAATTTGTAAACATTTCACCAAGTGGCTGCTAGGCAAAGCCTTACTTTGTGTTGATATGACATCTTTTATTTCTTGAATCCTATTGCAATAATTTAAAAGATTTCTCTTGTATCTTTTTCATGTTGCTCACATTTTCCAATAAGTATGTGCCAAGTTTTTACTCTTCGAGGTCACCAAACCCTGGATTAGCCATCATAATCAATCAAACTGCATTTTTACAAATGTAAGTTTCAGTCATCCGATAAAATGAGCAATTCTGCAATGTTTTGTGTTTTTTTTTTAAATTTTTGTTTGAAAACTGAACTCATTTTAGAGGAACTCTGTTTCCTGTGGTTCTAAGTTAGTCATCCTTATCCCAGAAAAGAGTAATTTTTCAGTGTCTATTCTCACTAACTCTGGAATACACTGTATGATTAGCTAACTTTGAACCTCAAATATTTATATTAAAAATGCAGAAACCGTGATGGTTTGAATAGTTTTGTTTTGTGATTTAGAATTCAAGTAGAGCTGAATAATAACTGACAACATAAAATATGGAATCCACAGAAGTCAACATGATTCAAAGTCCACCATTCTAATTCAAACACAATTTTAAGAATTAAAACTGATGCCCAGCCCAGTATAGAACCTCAAGCAACTTCAAATGGCTGACGGAGGAGTTGGTTCCAATTTTTCTATTCCCCAAGTTTCCTTTTTTTGAGAAAAATAATACATATAAATGAAAACATAACATTACTGGAAAACAGAAAAATGAAAATAGCCGTGGAATAGAAATGTTGAAAACTTCTTCCCAAGCAAGCCTAGAAAAAGCCCTGAGAGCAAAGTCAAGGATGCAAAGACCTTGCCATGAGTCAAACATTAGGGTGAGGGCTGGAACGGCTCACTATAGCCCCTACCACCGATCCCTAAAATATAGTCGAAAAATGATGGTCGGAGGAAATGTTTCACCCAAAGACTAGTTTTTAAAGAAAATGAAGTTCTGGGTTAACTTATAGTGCCTAAAAGAAGCAAAGCAGATCTTCAAGTAGTCAGCAAGGAAGAGAAAACAGGAGAACTAAAGCTGTCAACCGCACACACAGGGCCCGGGGTGCCCCGGCAAATCCATAGGGGCGCTTGTAGAGTTTCTTCATGTTTGAGAGAAACACAACCTCTGGGACATCCATCAGCCCCTCCGTGAAATGTTTGCTCTAGCAAGGCCACCGTTCCAAGGCTCAAGGGCGCTACTTTCCTTTCCGCGAGGCCCTGGCTGGACGTTCAGCAGGTGCTCTGATATAAAGCAGGCCCCCTGTGAAAACCAGCACAGAACAGCAAACGCAGTAGGGCTCTCCAATCTCGTGCCAAGGCGGGCAAGGCTGTGCTGTCCCCAGCAGGCACGTGCAGCGCTGGTAAGTGATGGGAATTTCAGAGCAAAAGAAAAGATGGCTTATTTTTGTTTTGTTTTGTTTTCGTTGTTGTTGCTGTTGTTTGTTTTTTCTTTAAAGGTATATGTATCGGTTTTTCAAACGGCTACTAAGTTGTTAGGGCATGCATAATTAAGTTGTTCGGCCCTAACTACTTATATACAGAACTTTTAAGAAGTTGCTTTGGCCTAGGGCCACTGTGAAAAAAATTACTGAAACAATGATAGAGCCTTGAACCAAGAAAGTGAGGAAGTCTCTGTGCTGTAGTTATCGGCTCTCAGGAAAGAAAAACCCTCCCGGTTTGGCAGCTGGCCCAGGAGGGGCGTGGGCAGGAGGCGGTCCCCAGGCTGCTGGATGGTTCTTCCTGCTGTTGGGGCCTCATCCACACACAGGCCTGTAGTTAGCCAGGCAGGGAGGAGGCCGAGCAGGAAACACATGTGCCTGCTGCAGAGGAAACCCACAAGCAATCAACCCCATCTTCATTCATAAAAAAGAACCAAACCAAGTGCCACCCAATACAGGAGGCAAATACCAGCGTGGAGGATAATGATGAACAAATAAAACAGCTCACCTGAGAGGAAACAGAAATAATAATAATAAAAAAATCCAATTTGATACTGAGAGATTAGAGAGGAAATTGCACCCATAAAATTAGAATTAGCTACAATTAGAAGAAGGGGGAGGTACAGAGGGTGAGGAACAGGGAATAGGAAGATAACAGCACTTACGAAAAAGGAAGAGGTATGGTAAATAAAATTTAACTGACAAAATGAAAATTAAATGGAGCTGCCAAGCTGGCTGTCCAGAAGAGGGCCTGTTCCACCGTGGAGACCAGGCAGCTAGAGGGTTGAGCCAAAGAAACCTCCCAGATCGAAAAGGAAAAATAAACAGACAAATGAATGAATGAAAGCCTAAAAGTCTTGCAAGATATATTCAGGAAGGTCAAACTAATAGAGACTTTTAAAAATTGAGAACAAAAATATTAGAAAGAAATACTAGGAGAAATGATTGAAGCCTCCTTTCTGAAGCTGAAGTTCCTTATACAGTGGTCCACGGAGGGCTGTGTGTCCACCCACAGGTCCCCTGATAAAACTTGCAGGCCCCAAAATAAAAGGAAAACTCTAAAAGCTCCCACAACAAAACACAGAAGGGCACAACATGCTGTGCAGGAACCAGTGGCCGCCATCAGAAGCTAAGAAGACGCACAAAGGTTGTGAAAAGGATCCAGCAGATCTTGGCCTTGGGTCACTCTTCGAGTAGTGGGAGTTTTGGTGACAGATTGCATTTCCCTTGCTACAGGTTTATTTGCTCACCTTGTTTCAAAGAGAATAAAATATGCATAATTATAATACCATGTGCTGACATGGAGGGACAGCCATCACGTGAAAAACAAGTTGCAAAACAAATGGATAATAGGATCCTACTGAGCTTAAATACACACACACACGCACAACTAGACAAACAGGCAGATAGATAGATGATAGATAGATAGATAGATAGATAGATAGATAGATAGATAGATAGAGGAATTTAAAAATATCTAGAATACATAGCAGACAACTGAGACTGGGCAGTAGAGAAGGTGAAGATGTTTGCTTTTAATCTTCACAACTTGATATTCTCATTTTTTAACAAAGAGTATAAATTAGACCTGCCCCCATGATTCAATTACCTCCCACCGGGTCTCTCCCACAACACATGGGAATTCAAGATGAGATTTAGGTGGGGACACAGCCAAACCATATCACAAGTGGTAACTCTATGTAGTTTTTTTAACAGCAGTATGAGGTGTAGGAATCCCAGGCATGAGACAAGACGGCTGGACAGCGTTCCTGGATCACACAGATGAGTACTGGTGAAGTCGACTGAGGGTTCCTTGTCTAAGGGGCTGCTCTCACCACTGCGCCCCTCTCCAGTGCCTTGAATTCTAATGCTGAATATTTGTATGTTCTCGGCTTTTCTCTTAGCCTTGCCAAAGGTTTGTCATCAGTAGTATTTAATATCAAAGAATAAAGGTTTGAATTACTATATTTGTTACAGTTTTTCAGGTTCTAGGTCATTAATTTCTACTATATCTTTGTTTTCTTACTCATGCTTTTGTTGGGGCTTTTTAAATTGTTTATTTTTTGCTTCTGCAGTAAAATGGATATTTCATTTGCAACTTTCTTCTAGATAAAAACCTTGAAAACTTACAAAGTTCTCTCCTAGCACAATGTGGGTTACATCTCATATATTATGGCATCTTCTAAACAATCTGTTTATTCAGTTTTAATTTTCTCTATCATTTTCTTTGAGTTAACAGCTCATGGATTATTCAGGGAGTATTTTTAATTTCCACATGGTTTTTAGATTTGGTGTTAAACTTTTTATTACTTAAATTCTATTGCTTATTGTCAGAAAATATGGCTTATGAGAATGCCTTGTATTGAGCTCTTTTTTGACACAGAAGCTATAATCAATGTTTAACTATACTATGGACATTTGAAGACAACATTTTCTTTAAAGAAATACTGAGTAAATAAAACATATTAATTACATTATTCAGTTCTCTGTAAAGTTTATGTACTTAACATAAAAAGCAGAGATATTGTTAAGTAGCCTACTAAGAACATGCTTTGCCAGTTTCTTATTGCATTTAAAACAACTTTTATTTTATATCTTTTGATGCTGTTATTTAGTTTTTAAACATCCCTGGCTATTACATTCTTATAATAAATTATACTTTAAAAATTAATATAAAGTAGCCCGCTTTGTCCCTCATTCCTTGTTTTCTCTCAAGTTCTACTTTATATGATATAAATATTATACTTTGGGGTTCATTTTATTTTTTGTCTCATATTTCTTTAAGAATTTACTCATCTATTTTCTATGTCATTTTGCTTCATACACATGTATGTGTATATAAAATTTAATATGACAATATTTTTTGTAAAGGAAGTTTGATCCATTTATATTTATTGTATATTATCATGAGTGATCTTCTTGATAAGAGTTCTGAAACACACACACATATTACTTTTGGCTTCATTCACTGCTATTAACACAGGTATATGACATTTTAAAAAATAAATCACCCTGATCTAACTTAAGGCTTCAAATCATTCATTTATACATTTGTTCCAGGAATATTTGTAAAGTCTCTATTACATCATGGCATTGTACTAGCCACTGAAAACCCTTTGGTGAAAAAGATATATATGAGTTTTGCCATCATGAATGAAACTTACCTTCTAAAATTACTAACAGCAGGACAACGATGCAATCTGTGTGCTTTCTATCCAAGGCCACTGCTCTCCCTGCTTTACTTACTTTAACTTATTAAATTTTCACAACTAAATGACTTTCTGCCAATGAGCAAATTGAGAATCACAGAGTTTTAAAAACATACCTATTGTTATCTACTTCGCATGTGGTGGATGCAAGTTGCTAATGTAGATCTGAACACAGAGCCGGTCACTATGAACACGCTACCCACCAACATGTGCTGTCTCTCTCTTCGGGCTCCAAGCTTTCCATAAGGCTCCCAGGTTGCCGAACCATCAATCCCAACCACTTTGAAGACCCATCCTAATGCTTCCCTGCTGTTCACAACTACACCATGTGGTGACGGAACAGCTGTTCTATTTTGCTTCAGGCTGTGTTCCTGGGAACCACTAGCCATTCCTCGTGCTCACTGGGTCTTACTCTCACTGGCCCCACGGACTCCCTGAGGTTGTCGGTGACTTCTGTTGGGTTCCAGGTGCAGGCACCCTTTGCCACAAAGATGACCTCTGGAATGTTCTCAGCCTCCTTCCATGCCCTCCACGCACCTTTGAGAATGTCTTGATGCTTTCCATGCCACAGAGACAAGGACACTAAGCTCAGGTCCTCACTCTACCTATTTGAGCTGTGCAGCCACTAGCACTGTGAGAAGACCACCCTGAAGTGTTGGAGCAGGGGCATCCTACAAGGCCATATTTGCACACTGCCCCTCTGCCCTTGACAGGTGACCCTCCATCTTTCTGGATTTTTGCCATGCACTCCCACCCTCACCCCACAGCCTGCCCATCAACCTTGAGGAGAAGGTCCCACACAGGGCATGGACAGGACCTGGCACTGTGCTGCTTTACACTCTGCTTTGCCTTCCCTGCCCCACGGTGCAGTGGAACCTGACAGGCCATCCCTCTTCTCTTTCTGTTCCACTGCACCTTCCAGACACAGAACTCCATTATCAAATCCACTTTGCCTAGCTTTGAATATGCCAAAAAGGGAGCTCCCCAAACTGGGAAATATTTTTCTTTCTCTAAAAGCTTGGCCTTCGGGCCTTGTGTGTTTCTGTGAACTCAGATAGCTTCATTAGCATGCAGAACCTGCCTGTCCTTCCCCATATGAGTAAACCTGCTGTCTGCATCCTGGCAGGTCACCCTGTTCCCTGCAGGGCAGGAGGCTGCCCAGGTGGTAGGAGAAGCCCATATATCAGGAAATGCAAAGCATAAAATTACATCAATGTATCTCAAAAATGTTTGCCCTATTTCATAACAACTCGAGAAGTACATAGCACAGTGACATCACTAAAGAGAATATTTGCCTACTTTGAGACTGAAAAAAAAAGATTTCTTAAGGAAGTAACGCTCAAGGTGAGTTTTGAAGGACCATGGGAAGAACCTGGTGGAAGAGCAAGTGACATTTTTTTTCGGGCAAAAGGAATGGCGTCTGCAAACAGCCAGAGGCCCCAGGAGCATCTGTGTTTAAACAACTGAAGAAAGCCCACGGGACTGCAGAACAGAGAGAGAACAAGGGGCATAAGGAGATGCCAGGCAGTGGGCTTTGGCAGGGCAAGGACAGCTTGTGTTTGTCAGGCATGGCTGTGTCTCCTTGCTCCAAAGGGAAGGAGAGGAAAAATAGGAGGGGCCGGCAGCGGATACTGTTGCGGCAGCTCTGGCACAGAGCACATAAGATTACAAAATCTGATGCCTGCTAGGGTTGGTTTCATGCCCTTTTCAGCTGACGCACTCATGATCCACAGGCTGAAGAAGGCAAGGGTCGTGAGCTCTGGGTGCCAGCTCTGCCTAAGGACCGAACCCCGGGGAACCTCCTGCTCCCTTCCTGCGTTACCCCATCTTCTCCCAAGCTGCCCCACCCTCAACTGTGGAATTTAATTCTCCCAGAAGGCCAGGCATGGTGGCTCACACCTGTAATCCCAGCACTTTGGGAGGCTGAGGCTGGTGGGTCACAAGGTCAAGAGATTGAGACCATTCTGGCCAACACGGTGAAACCTTGTCTCTACTAAAAATACAAAAATTAGCTGGGCATGGTGGTGGGCACCTGTAGTCCCAGCTACTCAGGAGGCTGAGGCAGGGTAATCTATTGAACCCGGGAGATGGAAGTTACAGCGAGCTGAGATCATGCCACTGCACTCCAGCCTGGGTGACAGAATAAGACTCCATCTCAAAAATTAAAAAAAAAAATTCTCCCAGCCATGCTCAGAGCCAAAGCAAGCAAAATGAGGGTCCTCCACAGAGTGATCCTCCTGTGCCCTCCTTAGCTGTCCACCAACACTGCCTCCAGTTATCCCAGGCCTGAAATGCACTTGGGAACATGTCCTCAAATCCAGTGGAAAAGTCCACACTATTTTGGGAGAACAGAGCATCAGACAGAGCTCCCAACCCCACCGCTTCCTGTCCTTTGCCTTGAGGACATCCCTCAGGGTAGGGAGGCCTGTGGACCAGGAGTGGGCAGCCCAGCCCCTTCGATTTCACAAGTGCCTGGTTTCCTCTCTGGTGGAAATGCACAGGTGGTGACAAAACTAGACGAATTTCAACTTCTTCACTCTTGTTTCAGAGCTGTGAGTTACAGTCAGTTACGGTGTGGGACTTACTAACCCATGTGTGCTTCTGATCTTCACACACACTGAGCACACTAGAGGCCTTCCCGTGGACTGGGCCCCACATTGGCAGTGGGGCGAGTGCACAGTTCCTCCAAAGGACCTCACAGTTGTGCCTTGTCCTCTGAGAAAAGGTGTCAGCCAGTTCCACTGGAGGGCCGGCACTGTCGGAAATCCTACCTTAGCAGCTGAACCGAGGTCTCACCAGAGCAGATGTCAGTGTCAATTCAATTTCGAGGCACTTTTATAAAATTTAATCAAAGGTCATCATTAGAAAAAAAAATTGTGATTAAGAAATGAATAAAATTCAAGTCATATTATTACCTGTTTTAAACAAAACAGTATGTTTTTTTACATATAAATTTTTATTTTAAAACATTTGATCCCAAGAAAGTATTTCACGATAAGTGAGTTTTTAGCAAACCAGGAAAGTCATCAGTGGATATGAGTTCTGTGATGAAGGGTTTCACAAAGTGCCCTAGATTGTTGATGATATTTTAATCATCTGTCCTTGGAATACGATGGACATAAAATCAAGAAGTGTACTGAACCTTGAATGAAATAGCAGGATGAATTCTGAGTCCCAGAAAACACCTAAGAACTAAGAATGCGTTTTTAATGCTCATGAAAAACAAATGGCGATATAGAATGTGGGACTAAAGAATGATTCCTTGAAGCCAGAAGTGGGTGTTCTGCAGGTGAAACCCAAGTGCAGCCCCCCCCACAAGGCTCCTTTCTGTGTTAAGAGCGCCTCACTCCCCAGGGACAGCACTTTGTTTTCTTTCAGCTTTTCTGACATCATATGATGCAACCTGATGCAAAGCGATAGGCATCTTGTCACAGGAGAAATTCACAGAGAGGAGGAGGGCACGCTGCAGCTGGTGCGGAAATTCTCAAGAGAGGCCTGGGAGTGGAGCTGAGCCATTGCAGAGGAAGGTGGAGAACCTCTTGAGAAGTTCATGGACACACAGTGTGGTTCAGAAGAAAAGTCAGGTTCCAGTGACTGACGAAAAAAGCGAGACATTATTGCAGGCAAGGATCCCTGTGTTGGGATACAAAGCAATGCTGATTTCAGGATGTCTGTGTACGTCCGTGTGTCATGGGAAGGGAGCCTGGAGTTGGACATGAATAGGAACATCTGCTGAGGACAAGGACACGTGGGATCACATCTTCAGAGTCCCGTTGTCTTCAGAGCCCCGCCCCTCTCTAGGCTGGAGGCAGGGAGGACAGGATAAGAGTATCTCCTCCCTTCCTGTTTCCCAGGGAGCATGACCAGCTTGGTGACTGTCACAGCAGGTGAGCAGCAAACTTTCAGGCCAGCAGGGAGGGGCAACTGTGAGCAGAATGATGGCCACACAGTAAGTGTGTACTTTAGAGCAGGTGCCTCTCCTCGAGGTTACCCCAGCTCATGTGCCCGCAGATACCTTGGTGAGAATGATGTGCCTGACCCTCCCACAGCCTATGGAGCCCAGGTGGGGAGAGTCACTCTCCATATCTTACATAAAGGATGCAGCACCTCACACACTGCTGTTACAGAGCAGGTAATAAATATTCATGATATGCAAATGAATAGTTATTTAAAATGTTTACTTTATCTATGTATGAATGAATGAACTGAACAAAGAGCAAAATACAGACAAGTAAGGTGTCACAAAGCTGGCTCTGTGTAGCCAGCCTGTTATCAAATTCATGTGTACAGTGCTAAGAGAAAACATATCCCACCAGCCATGTGCCAGGCACTGACATGGGAGCTTCACATGTATGAAGGCGCAGAGCAATCGGCACAACCCTCTGCTTCATGGAAGAGGAAACCAAAGCCCCAAGAGCCTGGGCCAGGAGGCTGAGGCCCAGCGGGGACGGCTCCGGACCATCGCACTCTGTTTCAAGGCCCGCCGTCTGTCACTGAGGCTGTCAGAATCCCTGTCTTTTCTTGGTTGTCATATTTGCTTCTCACCTCATCATGTCTATTTTCCATGTGAGTCAAGCTTTGAGGTTACGTGGCTAATAGGAGAACCCAAATAAACCACGTTATGGCGTGTTTATTGCTCTCTGTACAGCACTACTAAGATGGGTGTTAAACCCAATTTCCTCCTCGTGAAAGAACATCTAAGTTTGGAAACTTCCCACTTTGCTGTTGATTATAAGGTTCAAAAAACACAAACTCCGTGACAGTGCTTCAGGTGCTTTCTGGCAGCTCTAAACACAAAGAGTACTATCATTTGAGGTTCTCAGGATTTTATGTTCGTTGAAGCAGAGTTAGTAAAATAAAATAATTTTAAATTTTCTTCTAAAGAATTGCCAAATAAGATTGTAAGGACATTCAAAAACAAATTTTATCTATATACTCCTAATAAGAACATCCAGGTATTTCCAAATATCTAAACACTTGAAATTGTATGTAATCAGCAAGTATCATAGTATACCTTTACCATGACTGGTAAAACCTTTGGAAGCTGAGTAAGTAATTGAAAAAAATTATTAGTTCCTGAAAGACCGTGAAATCTATTTCATAAGTTGGAAATGAAATCTAGCTATTAATTCAAGATCCTCTAGATAAATCATACCCTGGGTACCTTAAAAGAATCAAAGATTTTCAGTACTTTTTTCCACATACTCAAGCTATATTATTATAAGCCAAGAAAAGAGATAGACTGAGGCTTTCATTTATCTACTCATTAATCATTTATTGAGCATCTACACTGGGTCAGATATTATGTTAGGTATTGTGGATACAAAGATGAATGAAGCAAACTTCCTGTCCACAAATCATTGTAACTGGAGATAATAATTTTAGCAGGGAAAAAGTAGAATTGTAAGTTGGGAAGGCAGATTTGAATAACAGAGCGGTAAATCTCAAATATTAGACTAAAGGCTTTATCCTGTAATTATTTGGAAGATAGGGAATTATTTGGAAAATATAATTAACATAAAAGAAATAATTAAAAACATACTACCAGCTCTGGAAGTAGCTTTAGAGCAGGGGTCCACAACCTCCAGGGCATGGTCTGGTACCGGTCTGTGGCCTGTTAGGAACTGGCTGCACAGCAGAAGATGAGCCAGAAGCCACGGGGAGCATTACCAACTGAGCTCCACCTCCTGTCAGATCAGCACTTGCATTAGATTCAGGAACACTGGAGTGCAAACACTATTGTGAACTGTGCATGGAGGGATCTAGGCTGCACGCTCCTTATGAGAATCTAATGCCAGATGATCTGTCACTGTCTCCCATCATCCCCAGATGGGATGTCTAGTGGCAGGGAAACAAGCTCAGGGCTCCACTGATTCTACATGATGGTGAGTTGTATAATTATTTCATTATATATTATGATGTAATAATACTAAAAATAAAGCACATGCTTGAATCATCCCAAAACCTTCTCCCCACCCCCAGTGGTCCGTGGAAAAGTTGTCTTCCACGAAACCAGTCCCTGGTGCCAAAAAGGTTAGGGACTACTGCTTTACGGAATATCCAGCCTCTACTCTCATCCCCTCTGGACTGGAGCCACTTTGTATCTAGAAAGGTGATTTATTTGTTGTGTTCTCTGCAGTGCGTGGTAGAAAGTAATCGCTCAATATATGTTGAATAAATAAATGAAAGAAACAGGAAAGTATAAACCCAAGTAACTGATTTAATGACTTGCCTGAGGTCACCCTGAAGTGGCCAGACCCCAGGTTCCCTGTTCGGCTATGACCAGAACCCATTCTTACCTCATTCATTGTTAAACATAAACTAGATGTTTTATCCACACAGAGATAGCTATCTAGAGATATGAACTTCCAGATACTTGGCTGTATTTTTTGTTTACATGTGGATATCTGATGTCTTGAAAATATACACATTTAGTCATTAAGTTTAAAATTAAAATGTAGGCCTAAAATTTTTTGGTGCCATACTTCCCATAATAATATGATATGGGTCCACAAGCTATATTACATATTAGAAGAACCAATGAAGCCCCAGTCCTACAGATTTCTCTCTCTCTTTCACACACACACACACACAGCTCACCAAGATTATTGATTCTCCAGTCTTCCAAACACTCTGTTTCTCTACTATAGCTCTAGGTGAAACAAGATTGGCCTGAGTTTATAGCTGCTGAAGTTGGTGATCACTCCATGGCTTCTCATTAGACCATGGCCTCTTCATTTGTATATTTTTCAATTGCCCATTAAAAAATGTTTTCAAATTCAGAGCCAAAACAGAATATCCATTAACAAATAAATGTACCGTTCAGTCGGCTTATTTAGCAGCAGTCAGAAGAAAACTCCTTCAGAACTGAGCAGCTCAGGCATCTATAGAATTGTTTCTTAGCAGACGGCTGAGCTGTCCGGAAGCACCAAATGTAGGCACCTGCCCAAGGTAACTTAGGAGGTTTTCCCCCTTAGAAGGGAGAGAGAGAGAGGAGGATGGAGAACGGCTCTGCAGTCCCTTATATCTTTTTTGGTTTATTGTTTATTGTTTTTTTTTTTAGACGGAGTCTCGCTCTGTCACCCAGGCTGGAGTGCAGAGGCGCAATCTCAGCTCACTGCAAGCTCCGCCTCCCGGGTTCACGCCATTCTCCTGCCTCAGCCTCCCGAGTAGCTGGGACCACAGGTGCCCGCCACCATGTCCGGGTAATTTTTGTTGTATTTTTACTAGAGACGGGGTTTCGCGGTGTTAGCCAGGATGGTCTCGATTTCCTGACCTCGTGATCCGCCCGCCTCAGCCTCCCTGCAGTCCCTTATATCTGATTGCAAAACTTTCTGCTGAACAGAGAGCTGCTTCCTTGTTTCAGGGAGAATGTCACTTTTTATACCCCAAACTTAAAAAACATTATTATTCAGAAAAGGTTAAAAGAATGTCCAGAGTTGTCAGTAAGTGAAAACTAAGTTACTAGGAATCATTCATCAAATTTTGCCAACTCAAGATTACTGATTTTATTTTTGCATGTGTGCCCAAATAGATGTTTACCCACGGGTACAGATCACAACCAATTTGCAAGAGCAAGTGGGAAGAAAGCTGACTACTCGTTCACTCCGCTGCACTTCGTAAGTTTGACCATTGAAATCTGAAGATAGAAGTCACACGTGCATGTGTGAATATAAAATATACCTTCCTCAATTAAATATGCAAGACAAAGCCACTTTAGGAAGCATATTCTCAGATTGTTGGCTGCAGTCTTTGACCAACCCAAATAAAAATTAGACAGTTGTAACCATAAGAGCTGAAGAAACTGAAAACAGAGCATATTTCCTGAAATTGTGAACATAGTTAAGTGTCTTCACTTTTTCAGAAAAACTGAAATGGGATGAGGAGACAAAACCCCTCTTTACCTAAAGCTCTTGTTTTTGTTTTTGTTTTTTTGAGCTGAAGGCTCTCTCTGTCGCCCAGGCTGGAGTGCAGTGGTGCGATCTGGGCTCACTGCAACCTCTGCCTCTCAAGTTCAAGTGATTCTCCTGCCTCAGCCTCCTGAGTAGCTGGGATTACAGGCGAGCACCACCACACCCGGCTAATTTTTGTATTTTAGTAGAGGCGGGGTTTCACCACGTTGTCCAGGATGGTCTTGATCTCCTGACATCATGATCTGTCTGCCTCGGCCTCCCAAAATGCTGGGATTACAGACCTGAGCCACCACACCGGGCCCTGAAGCTCTTATATACACATTTCTAGCTGCACATCCGATGTCTAATATCAGCTGATCACAGAATAAACTCAAGAAATGTTTGCTTTTGAACATATAAATCATTGTTGTTATAACTGTAATCATATGAGAATAAATGGAAGATACTGGCATAACCTATATACATATTTACATATATAGGTATGTGTCATCTATACATTGTTCATACAGATTTGAGCAGAAGAAAACGTTAATGAGCAAACCCTGACACATGGTTGCTTTATTTTTAAGTGTGTCCAAATGTCTAAGAAAATATGGAATAGAACTTGTAATAGGGTTTTAAGATCGATGCATAAAATATGTCACTATGTTTATGAAAGCATAGTCTGCCTGAGCTGTAACAAGTACAGAGTTCTGGAAATATGAATTCTTCCTTTCACACGCTATTAAGATGTCCTGCAGGAGTTGAATGGTTTTAATGTTTCTGTTCTGTATGAAATAAGCCACATTCACGCAGCTGCAATCTCTAGCTAACACAGGTGAGTAATGCGTTTGAGGCTGAAATGACTGTGATGTGATGCTTTAAAGTGAGGAAGTGCGGTCCGGAGTCACTGGCTCTCAGAATTGGAGGGAAATTCATGTAGCAGGGAAGCTCATAGAGGATCTTGCTAAAGACTGAGTTAAATGGCCTGGAACTCAACTGACAAGCAGGTTAAAAAATCACAGCCTTCCTTCCTTCTCCAGCTCCTTTAAGTGAAGTATTTTCTATCTTGGAGGCCTCTTTTGAAATGCAATACTCCTGGGAGTGGCCACACCTTAAATTATCAGCTAACACTTTCTGAGGGATTAGCAGACAGCTGGCAAAGAAAAAGACGTGGGATTTAGCAAAATGCCTGAGGGCTGGAGGGGAGACACTGCCTGGAGAAAGGTTAACTAGTCAACAGTCTGTCGATTTGCTGATAGACAAATTTCACGTACTCCAGAGCATTTGGTCTACAGCGGCGACCCCCAACCTCTGGATTCTATAACGCCACCAAAAAGACTACAATTTCCCAGATTATCTTGCAAGCAACTTAAGTCTACATGGAATACAAACAAAATAAACCCACTATTGGCCTATGTATAATTGAAAATTATTAACTTTACTTAGAACATATTCAAATTATTTCTGAGGATTGCTTAAATATATGAGATCAGACTTTTTAAACCATAAATGCATTTTAAGAAGGTAAAGGACACAGTAAAAATATAGCAAGTCTAAATAAATCTACACAGTGAAAACTCATCAGATTCTTCTAGATTGCAACTAAGATACACTACAAAAATCCCCAGATGGGCCAGCACGGTGGTTCATGCCTGTAATCCCCATATTTTGGGAGGCTGAGGAGGGCAGATCACAAGGTCAGGAGTTCAAGACCAGCCTGTCCAACATGGTGAAACCCTGTCTCTACTAAAAATACAAAAATTAGTCAGGTGTGGTGGTAGGCACCTGTAATCCCAACTACTCCGGAGACTGAGGCAGGAGAATCTCTTGAACCCAGGGGGCGGAGGTTGCAGTGAGCCGAGATGACGCCACTGCACTCCAGCCTGGGTGACGGTGTGACGCTCCTTCTAAAAAAAAAATAAATAAAAATAAAAAAGAAACAGATGCTCCCTGACCTAGGATTTTTTTACTTAACAATGGCACAAAAGCAACGCACATCCAGTGGAAACTGTATTTCCAGAGCTGAAATAACCATTCCGTGTTTCATTTTCAAGAGCCTGTTCAGTAACTTATATGAGATACTCAACTCATTATTATAAAACAGGCTTTATGTGAAGTGGTTTTGCCCAACTGTAGGCTAATGTAAGTATTCCGAACACATTTAAGGTAGGCTAGGCTAAGCTGTGACGTTTGGTAGATTAGGCGTATTCAATGCATTTTCAACTTATAGTTTTAGTTTACAATGGGTTTATAGGAATGCGTATTAGTCCATTCTCATGCTGCTATAAAGAAATACCTGAGACTGCATCATTTATAAACAAAAGAGGTATAATTGACTCACAGTTTCATAGGCTCTGCAGGAAGCACGGTTGAGGAGGCCTCAGGAAACCGACAATCATGAGCAGGCAAAGGGGAAGCAGGCACATGGTGGGAGCAGGAGGAAGAGAGTGAAGCAGGAGGCGTCACACACTTTTAAACAACCAGAACTCACTATCGCGAGAACAGCAAGGGGGAGGATCCACCCCCATGATCCAATCACCTTGCACCAGGCCTCTCTTCCAACAATGGGGATTGCAATACGATTTTGGCAGGGACACAGATCCAAACCATACCAGATGTAACTGTATCATAAGTTGAGGGACATTGGTATATAGCTGATATAATAGAAAAAGAGAATTTCTCTTCAGTTTTAGGAATCTTTCTTTTTTTTCCCCCCCGGAGCCTATTTTTAATTGTTCTTACTACTCTGGATATAGTATGTTACAGTCTTCGAGTATTTATGTTTTATCTTCAAATATCAATTTACATTGATTAATTTAGGGCAGAAGCCTGTTATAGTGCTTTCTTGGAACCATATTACACAGAAGAAATCTTTTTTTTTTACTTTGGTTTGTTTTATGTTTTTCTGGTACTTTTTCCTACGGACTTCCTGGAGGCAACAAAGCTAAACAAGCTCTTTAAAGTTTAATTGACCTCTTCGGATCTGTGACTGTATGGGTAGGCCCTAATGGCCTTAAGTATTACCAAAAGTGGCTGAGCACAGGCTTTGTAAGTGCACATTTTGTTCATATTGCCTCCATTTCTCCATTTATGATCATGAGGAACACGTATACCACAGACAGAAGGTATCTCCCAACTCCATTTTTTTCATTGATTTGTATCTTCTTTTGCCATGAAACTTTTCACTATCACCAATAACAAAGAGCCAGACACAGGTGAATTTACATTCATTACCTTATTTTTAACTTCAGGCAGCCATATTCGTGACCAAGTGAAGGGTCAAAGCTATTAGTATTCTTAAATGAATATTAGATTTATTTTGAAAGTGATCATTAAGAGGAAATGTATTCGTTCCTTAGTGCTTTAATTTGGCAAACACATTTGAGTTTCTCTTGTGCCCCAGGTACTATCCTAGGCTCTGGGTGTCAAATGATAAGGACAAACACAGCTGTTGCCTCTCAAGATCTAGCATAAGGCAACAATTAGTAAACCTGATCTAATTTGTGAAATAGCAGCATGTGAATTCTGTCGAAAAACACTGAACTTATGCCCAGGAGATTCGGTTTATCATCCCAGCATTGACATTTACTAGTTACGTGACCTTGAACAAGTCACTGTGTCCCCCTCACCTCTAGGTTTTTCCCAAAAAATGTGACATTTGACCACAACGAGATGATTCTTTTCTGTTCCAAAGCTGTATGATTCCATGGTCATAGTCAAGCCCAACGATGGGGAAAACTAGAATAGCACTTATCAGATGGGTACCATGCATGCCATCATTTAACATCCTCTGCGGGGTGTTAGCTCGCAGGACTCCATGGCTTCCTGCCTCTCTACCATCTCCTCTCTCTGTGGAAGCACGGGTCTGCTCTTAGTTTTGAATCTCAATTGTTGAGAAAGCGTAATTGTTTACATGGACAGACCAATGACTAAAACAAGGCACATTTTCACACACAAAAAAAGGGAGGATAGATCTCAACTTCTCATCATGGATAAAAATTTCAAAATATCAAGTCAGGTGAAGGACATGTGTAGCGAGCACTGGTGTGACCTCCGGACTCAGCATTTGTTTTACCTCGTTAGTATAAGAATGTCACAAGATTGACAGGAACAGCAGTTCAATCAATCGGCTTCAATCAAGGCTACCGAAAATGAGAGCCAATCTCTTGCCATAAGATTTTGAACTTAAAACAATTTTAGGAAGAAGTTCTATTCGCTAGCTGTATAAATACTAGAAATTTATTGCCTGAAATCTTCGTATGAAAGATTTTTCCCTGAAATCTTTGTATGAAAATGTTTGTGTGTAAGATTACCACATCTTTTTAAAAAGCAATAAATATCAAACAATAAGAAAACGGAAGTTGAGAAACTCACAAAGACCACAGTTTAATCTGGAATGGATCCACTGGAAAAGTATATTGTTAACACAGGTTCATCAAAACGTACACACTAACTTGTAGCATCTGAGTTTCAAAGCCCCTCCCTCATTCTGCCCCCACTGGCAAACAATTTCTAGGTCTGCCAAGAGAAAAAGATCTTCAATTGCCAGAAAGGAGCCTCAAATCTTCCATGTCCACATAAACCCTTAGTCATCCGCCACATCTGAAATCCCTGCTGTCAGCTCTGACCCACATGGCAGGAGCCAGGCTCATTCTGAAGCAACACTTGGTGGTGTTGTAAGGAATGACCTGTTCATATAAAAGCCTGCTTCAGAGCACCATGCTAGCTTTGGTTCAGGGGCAAAATCCTCTGTGGCCAGAAACAACAACAGTATTTGCTCCTCAGGTCAATGTAATGCCTCACTAACAAGATTACCTTCTTCATTTTAACAGATTTTTCTGCTATGTGGAGACCAAGAATATGAGAATGCCTACTTAATTTAATGTCCTCTGAATATTATACTGATGTGAAAAAAAAATACTGTTGTTTCAATGTTGCTCTTGACATTTGAGGCAGAGGGACAGTTTATAATGGGACATGTAGGACTCACATCCAGTGAATAGACGTTTTCAGCCTGGGGAGAAATAAGACAAAGTGATGGTTAAAGGTGCTGGCTCCAGAGTCACAGGTGTGGGTTTGAACCCTGGGTTTCTCATCTACTAGCTGTCTGGTCTTGGGCAAGTTTCTTAATCTTTAAATCTTAGTAGTGCTGGTAATATTAAGGTTTGGGTGAGATTTAAGCAAGATTCTGCACTAAAAGCATTTTGCACCACACCTTGCACATAGCAAAAGCCTACATTTTCATATATATATTATTCCTATGTGTATTACATTACCAGGGCTGCCACCACAAAGTACCCCAGACTTGGTGGTTTAAATAATGGAAATTGATTATCTCACGGTTCTGTAGGCCAGAAGTCCAGGATAAAGGTGGTGGCGGGGCTGACTTCTTCTGACAGCTGTGAGGGAGGCTGTGCTCCAGGCCACTCCCCTGACTGTAGACGCCTATCTTCTCCCTGAGTCTCTCCACATCGTCTTTACTCTATGCATGTGTCTATGTGCAACTCTCCCCTTTTTACAAGGATAGCAACCATATTGAATTAGAGTGCACCCTAGTGACCTTGATTACCTCTCTAAAGACCCTGTCCCCCAAATATAATCATATTCTGTGATGCTGGGGGTTTGGAATTTCATCACATAAATTTGGAAGGGACATAATTCAATCCATAGCGCTGTTGATATAGGTAATAATAATAATAACTATAATTACTATCATGTTTAGAGCAGAGGTCATTCATTCCAGGAAACTGCATGTCTTTGAAACGGGAAATTCTTTCCTAGTGCCTCAAACGTAATAAATGACTTGAAGTGGGTAAGAGGCTACAAGAATGAACAAGTGAGTGAATGGTGGGCAGGATATAAGGAGCTTAAGGATTTACCTCCAACAGGGATGGGGCAAGTGACCAATGGAGTGCCAAGCATCAGCAGGAGGTAAACAGCAGATGTGTAAACGGAGCCTTCTCGAGAGCCTGCAGTTCTAAGATCACAGCAATAGGAGGACCGGGCAAGAACCTCTGTTCCAAAAGGAAGACCAGGAAGAAAGCTTCAGCAAGGCAGGCTCGTGTTCACCTGCAGTCATGCCCATCTTGCCCACCTGCTGTCTGCGACTAGGCCAACTCCTAAACCTCTCTGAACCTTAAGACCTGCCACAGTGAGGTGTGCCAGAGCTGGAGTGGAGACTCACTGAGATCATCTAGAAGAGGCACCTGCCTCAAAGCCTGGAGGTGATACTCACAAACCTTAGGGTTTTTCCTTCCTGCAATTCTGGCCCCTTCTGGTCCCTTCACAATGACCCGGCCAGCCTAGGATTCATGCCATGGCAAGTCCTAGAGGAAGTGGGACCTGGCTGAAGTGGGTATAAGCATGTAGAGACCAAAGTTGGCAGAAGATGACCCTGGCTATCCATCCCTATATTCTGGGAACCTCCTGGAGGAAGCCATCCTACAAGGTGACCCAGAGGAAAGGAGCCTATTTGTAATGAGGTTACATTGAAACCAAATCAATAGCAGGGAGGGAGAAACAAGCTTCTGAGGGAGTATAGGCATGATGGAGGTTTGATAATACTTTGAAATATTTTTGGTCTTGTTTTATTTGCTTTTACTACAAGAAAAAAAATCTGCTTTATTTAGAAAGCCATTTAGAAGGCCTTAATGGCTAATAAATATATAATAAGTAATATTGTGACTTTCCTAAGAAGTCACAATATTATACATTTATTAACCAATGTATAACTCAAAAATGAGAAATAAGAATGTCCTTTTATAAAATAAACAGGACACACAAAAAATCTAACTCAAAATATCTAATTCAAGCTACTGATTGAAAGTCTGATTGTAAGTGGCCCGTGGGCAACTTCTACTTCCTACTACAAATATGTTGTTTTCTTTGTAAAAGAGTACTTGGAAATTCTTCCAGGCAACAGCAAACTCAGTAAGCAGATGAGGGACTCTGACTGATTAATATAAATGAGAGTCTAGAACAGGAGAGCTCTGGAAAATGAGCGAGTAAAGAAGCCCTGAAAAAGAAAAAGTAATAAGGCTTGCCTATTGATTCAGGAAAACAGCCTCCATTGTTCCTGAAACTTGATTCACAGTTGATGGTGAGTTATGGAAAGGGCAAAAGGACAAAATCCTTTTATAAATATAGTTCTGTAGGGCATGGGAAGCAATCAAACAGGGCTGTGAGACTGAACACAAATCATGCTTTTTCTCAGGGATAATTATTTTGAATCAACAACTAAGTATTTCCAGTGCGCTTCTGCAAGACAAATATTTTCTTGGTATGAAAAAATAAAATATGTTTTGCAAAGAAATCCAGACCATATCCAAAAAGACTGAAACATGTATGTGTATACACATATATATGCCTATCTATACACATCATGTATATGTACATATGTACTTATGGTGTATGTACATACACCACGTGTATACCATGTATCACATATATGCAACATATACCACACAAGCTAGTCATAATTATTTGTACCAAATCTATCTCTTAATACTGTGATACTGTGTTCACACAGTCACCGTTTAGAGATATATTATCACAGTGTCAATTACCAGGACTACAGACTATTCTTATAGATTGCTAAAGTTTAGTTTTGTACTTAGAAATCATAGCTGATCTCTCATACACAGCAGGAATTAAATATTTAACAGTTCTCCACAGAACTTCATAAAAAAACAGAGAGTAAAACAGAGAGAAATTATGCTTTTGTAGAAGAAGAAAATTAGTGCTTTGTGTAATATTTACAGGGACTGTTGATGGAGTCTCAAAGCAAGAATTGTTTTTTAGGGTAAGGAGGTAAATTGGCAATACCTATGTTACTGGAAGGTCCTTAACTCCTTGGTAGTATTCTGTTTAGGACCTTTGGTGAAGGGTCAGTCATGGGATTTTGAAGCGTGCATTGATCTCATCAGGAAACATTCTGCTGCCATTGTAACACTTGCTCACTGTGATTCTCTCTAGAAGAGTGGAGACCTTTTAGAATACGGAATGACTCCAACCAGGGTCAGACTTTAACAACCAAACAAACACAATACACAACTACTTCACAGTTCTCAGAGATCAGCCCTGCCATTGGAAATGCACAGTAAACCAAGAGTAGGGTTGGCATTCTCTGTGAAATGGCATCAGGCATGACTCTGGATCAATTTTACAGATGGATAGTCTTGATCTCCTTCCACTAGTTGGCTAAAGGATTAAATTTTTTTACTATCTGTAGGAGATAGTCTATGATCTTGTTCCAAATATCTGAATAAACTTTAAAAACCACAGTGCAATCACTTGGACACAATCCCAGATCCATCCATCCATTCATCCATCCACCCATCCATCCATCATTCACGACTGACTCAATATCCTGCTGGGAGCTGGGGAAAAAAGAGACATGAAGTACCCCTGCCTCTGAGCAGCTTTCGGTGCAGATGTCAAGCCAGGGACAATATACAAAACAGAATAGAGTTCATTCAAGTATCCTATGTTCTGTTATTGAGTTTTCAAATATGAGCCCTGGATGGAACCAGGCTTTGTTCCCCCAGGTTATCAGCTAAAGTGAAGAGCTCAGCCAAGTGACAAGGTGTCGCCGCAGTGATAACTTGATTTTGTGGATTTCAGAAACGCAGAAGAAAGAAGGTTGGAAAGAATGGGTTAGCGCTCCCTGAAGAGTGGGGCTCGAAGTTTTGGTCTCAGCTGAACTTTGAGGGAGACACAGGGTCTAGGCTGGCAAAGCCAAGGAGAAGGATAGGCTTTTAGATGCCCGTCCCACCCAAAACCACGAAATAATCTCCCCTGTCTCCTGATTAGTATTTGCCAGCCTCTCTTACCCTTAAGATTTGTGCAAATGAAAAACATTAAATGCAGTTCCTGGATCAGTAATTAAGGATAATTATTTCAGTGGAAGAGATTTTTGTTTTCATAATCTGCTCTTTGTCTGCATGGAGCCGGCTCTTGGTTACATCTGCCACTGATAGCCTTTGCTCTGTTTACTTTAAAGAATAAGCCACTGTTTGATTTGGTTTCTTGTTTTCAATATGTAAACCCTGGTCTCTTGATTCCCCATTCCAGGAAGGAAAAAATAAAAGAACAAGGCTCTTTAAATATCAGAGCCATGATGACTTAACAGATACACGCAGGCTCAATATTTTATATAACAGCCACTTAGGAAAATGCGTAAGAATTTCCCAGCTGGCAGCCTTGATTTGGCAGGTGTACCTCAATTGAACCAATCACGTTTCATTTGGCTGTCAATTTGTTTGGTTTTTCTGGCTACATTGCACCAGAGTCTGTGTGTATTTCAAAAGGTCGTTCACCTATTCCACGGTTCAAAGGGATCATTCTGTCCACTTGAAGGGTCACTGTAATCATATATTAAGACATAGCTAAGGAAGATGAGCTAGAATTTTAGGTGGGGTAAAACTAACAGGAAAATCTAGGAGTATAAACCACAAAACACACATAAAACAGAAGATAAAAACAGAAAACATAATTCCTCAATTTTAAAAAAAGGAACCAAAAAGAAAAAAATCTACAGCAAATCACACTGTAGGAGTCTCACTATACACTAAAATTAACAATCACAGCTGCTGTAAATACTTTATTTATTTTATTCATATTCTGCACTGGCAGCATATTCTAGTTGCCTGTTTGATATCATTAATCCAAAGCAAAAGAGAAGTAGGGATTTATGTACATTTCATGTTATGCTGAGATTGTAAGGGAGCCACTGACTGAAGGAAGGGAGCCACTATTGGAAGGAAGACCTGAAGATGAACGGCTTCATGAAAAAATCGGAAATGAGTAATTCCCCCACATCCATAAGTTGGCCTACTTCTGTGAACAAAAAAACAAGGTAGTAGTCCCATAGTCTATTTTTTAATCCGGAAAAAGTCATTCCTGCAGCAAGAATGAGGGAAACTATGTTCAAAAAATACCAGGTTTTCCAGATATAGGGAATATGTTTGACCAAAACATCGCGTGGCCTAAAATACTGCTGTATTCAAATAAAAGGAGTTGCTGTTATTTAATTTTATCATATTAAAAGATTTATACTTACATGGGATTTTTATAATGATACTGCTGTGGTTTTCACAGATGTTTGGCTTGTAAAAATGCTAAAGATTGCAATCTATCGGCCACCAACTACTTGTGTTTATGGAGGCTACAGGACAGAGCACAGAACAGGCAGGAAGCCAAAACGCGAATTACCTCCAGCACTTACTGCCATGGGACTCAAACCTGAGTCCTTTCTGGGACTGCTTTTCCTTGAACGTAAAAACGGGGGTGATATCACCTTCCACAGGGATCTCCTAACTGTACAGAGGGCTTAGCACACTGTCTGGCACTCGGAGGCCTTGCTGGATCCTGATCCGCCCCCTCCAGTCAGTGACTGACACCCCACACTGGTCCAACGGCAAAACACAGTGCTGACGGCTACGCGCCCGGATCCTGCCAGCAGGTGTGCTGGGGTAGGGAATGGAAGTCAGCCATCTTTATCTCTATATGTATCCACTGATGGACACCCTGGCTGTCTTTCACTAGGCTCACCCCAAAATGGTGAAAGAGAAACCAGCTCTCACCTCTGGAGCCAACATGGAGGGGTGGGTGTGAGTGCAGATGTGGTGGGGGTGGTGGGGGGGGGTGCTGGTGGGGGCTTGCTGCCAATCTGACTTTTCCTGTGACTGACATGCTCAGATGAAAGTGGGCCCTGTTCACAAACATGGCGTCCATTCCCGGGACTCGTCCCAAGCAGAACTTCAAATAAAAACCAGAACAAACTACACTAATTTGCTGAACCCCAAACGGAGCCAAATTCAAAGCTCTTATGAAACTACAAACAGAACCACAGTTTCAAAAACACCAGGAAAATAGTCTCAACAAGACATTACCTACATGAAGGATGTCTGAAACCTATTTTAGTGTAAAAATGCCATAAGTTTACTCTCTTACTTTCTAAAATTACTGAATTAGTTATTAAAATAACAACCTAAGTAATCTGACTGTAAATTGAGCCATATTTTATGTACCCTAAGATCTCTCAATCAAATGGAGATATAACCAGGGTTATCACTTTAGTTATTTCTACTGCATCTATTCCTGTAACATATTAAATCTCCATGTCTGTGAGAGAAGTACATTGATTTTCCCACAGGAGAATTTTTTTCCAGCTCCAAGAACAGCTGAGGGCTGCAAAACTGAGCAGATGGCCACATGGAAGAATCTGCTTGGTTGATAAGATAGTTTAAAAGAAAAATCACCTGACTGCACATCCCGAATACCTGTCAAAGTAGGTCATGAACACTGTTTGATTGGAACAAACTAAAATATTTAATGGATTGAATCTTCCAGAGTTCATGATAACTGCCTCACCAAAGGTCTGGGCTTAAGCATTGACGTTTCCTTTAATTATAAAGCCCAGATTGTAAGGCAAACAGCCCTGCCAGTGTGTTTGTAGGTCCAGTCAGTGACTGTGCTGCCTCCACAATGGTCTTTATCATTGTCACTTGTTTGACCTGACTACAACTGAGTAAAGCATCGAAATTACAAAATGCGGAGTGCAGGACGGTAATCACCTAAAGATATGGTTCAAGCACTTTACCAACCTCTGAACCTGAATATGCCTAACGAATTTTGTAAACCTTACAAAAAGTGAAGCCAGGTGTTTATCAGAAAAAAGACACGTGTCGTACTAAAGAAAGAGAATGTTCTGGACCTGAGAAAACAGCAACGCAGAAGGGAATGTCTTTTCTCCACAGTGATGTGTGGCCGCAGCCTTGAACAGCAAATTTGCAGATTACTGCAGATAGTAAAATAGATCACATCCTCCTGCCTCCAGGTATAATATTTTATTCATATAAGAGCTATGTGAGCCTTGATTTATATGAACTTTCATTAGTAGGCAAAATTCAATCATAAGGTTTCCTCTTTTCCCCTCTAGGCTTCCTTAAATTCAACACACAGTCAAATGGTGATTGGCTTCCCCTCTCCCTAGGTAATATCCCACCCCCCAGCCCCCCAAAAAAGGGAGAAAAAGAGGAAAATGAAAAATAAGCATGTTAGAAAGGTGGCCAGATAAAATGGTTTGCATGAACAACATAACTTCTGATTTGCTCTCCCCCTGGGACAGCCTAATGCAGCCTCATTCAGATGTGCATTTTCAACATTATTCAACAGAGCCCACTCCGGTCAAAGTAGAGTCTTTTCCTTCACAAGTACAGAGATACAACACTAGGTTTACGGGAGGGCTACTTTCAATCTTCTTGGAGCGGTAATGTGTTTCCATTGCGGTTCCATCTATTTGTGATCTATAATACTTTCCAAATAGCCCCAAATTTCAAAGAAGCTCTAGTTGGTTCCAAATGGAAATAAGATTACATATTTATTATTATTTTATTCTCAAATGTTAGATTTAATTAGGTTGGGAGCATTCATTCATCTGCCCATTGGGTTTGTTTACTTCATTAAGGGACAATAGCAGAATTGAAGGGAACTCATAAAACCACATAGGGCGCCCCAAACTGCAATTGTTTTTAGCTTTTATAAACCATTAAAATGAAAGTCAAGCACATAAATATATCTGCTATGAAAGGAAGTGATATTGCTAAGTTCCCTGATAGATGATGATAGGACTTCTTGGAATTCGAAGTCCAGTGTTTTAATCTTCAGGCTCTCCCAAGTCATGTGCTTGCCAATGACATTGGACCAGGAATCTCCAGAGGTGAGAAAGCCCTGGCCGACCCCAAACGCAGCTCCTGCTTGGTGAAAGCAGAGACAGGGTGAGGACAGGGACACAGGCAGAGCCCGGACGCACTCCAGCTGAGCTGCTCACTTGCCACTCCCAAAGAAAACAGGAGGATCTACCTCTCTTTATGCAACGTCTAAAATTAATTTGGTGCTTAAAATCAGAGGTGGGTCAAGCGGTGGATTACCTGAGGTTGCCTTTGGACTAACAAAGGCATCTCTTCAGTGTGGTGAATTGCTCTGATGGCCCTGGGCCCGGAGCAGTGATTTGAGAAAATCACCCATGGCAACAATTAGGCAGTGAGTCTCCACTGACTGCCAAAATCTCACAGAATATTGGAGGGAAAGAGAATTTATATGTAATCCAATTTAGAGCAACAACAACAACAACATCAACAATTTAATGTTCCCCAGTTCTTTGTGGGAAAACTTCAATCCAGGTCCAAAGAGAGCTGCAAGAACAGTGCAGGTTACACCTAAAGTCTGCATTCACAGGCTGGGCTGGAGTCGCAACTCCGCTGGCCCTCCTGCTCTGCCACACCTTGTACTGCTGTGTGATTTTAGAGGAGGCATTTATCTTGCACAGCCTTAGTTTCCTCATCTGTAAAATTGAATAGCTACCTTCTAGGCTTTGGGAGAATTCACTGAAAAAAGAATCTTGCCGAGGGCATCATAAGCTCAGTAAATAATAGTTATTATCATTATCATTATCCTCCAGGTAGCTGTGATATGTAGGAGCCCAGAACCAAGTAGCAAAGGAGATAGAGGTAGTTAACTCATCCCTTCTCCAATACAACTGACTGCCCTAATTGCTCGAATAGAAGCTCCACTGTAGGAACACTCGGTCTTGGAGCTCGAGGAAAGACCTACAAGGGAGAACGATAGAGCTGTAATTATCAGCTGAAAGAGGAAGGAAGTTCTAATCTCACAGAGCGCTTGGAGACTTGTGAACACCCAAAGCTTGGAGAAGGCTTCAACAGGGAACAAACGATGAAAGCCACACAAAAATGAACTTAGCAGTGGCTCACGCCTGTAATCCCAGCACTTTGGGAGGCTGAGGTGGGCGGATCACAAGGTCAGGAGATCGAGACCATCCTGGCAAACATAGTGAAACCCTGTCTCTACTAAAAATACAAAAAATTAGCCCGGCGTGGTGGCGGGTGCCTATAGTCCCAGCTACTCGAGAGGCTGAGGCGGGAGAATGGCGTGAACCCGGGAGGTGGAGCTTGCAGTGAGCCGAGATCGAGCCACTGCGTTCCAGCCTGGGCGACAGAGTGAGACTCCGTCTTAAAAAAAAAAAAAAAAATGAACTTAGCAGCAGGAAGGAGCATTCCATGTGCCCCTGCACCTCTCACCGAGGGGCTGCAGATATGTGATGGGTGTTTCTGAAATATATGCATCATTTTCCAATGGAAAAACCTCCATATTCACATGAGTGGATGGAGAGGTCATAGTCACTGGTCAAGGAGGCAGAGATGAGTGAGGACAAGTGATAGGGTGAGCATCCTCAATCTGGCTCCACCCTATCTGGTGCCAGACACCTAATGAACCACCCTTACTGGGGGAGACAGGGTCAAGGATGAAGCAATTTCCTCTTCATATCTAGCTATCATTTATTCTACATAGTTCATGTGGCAGGCAATATGCTGGCTGTTTTAAGCACGTGATATTTCTAATCCCCACAATGGTCCTGAAAGGTAAGTATTATAGAATCACTTATCTGGATAAATAACATGAGGTTCAGAGAGATTAAGTAACTGGCCTAGATGAATAGGTGGGTAGGCAGACAAGTAGGTAGGTAGGTAGATAGATATATAGATTGGAATATATTTTTAAAAATGCACTCTATTTGCCCTACATTCCTTCCTTTAGATAGGATTCTGAATGTGGGGCAGGCAGGAGAGCTGTCAGTCACAAAGGGAGCCTGCCCACCACAAGGCGAGTCATGTGACCCAGGCCAGAGAATCAGGTTACCCCACAGGGAGCATCAGTGATTGGCCCAGGGGTAAGCAGGTAGCTCCTGTAGAGCCAGAGTCACAGTTCTGAAGTTTTTATGGAAGTTGGAAAGATCTTTTTTGGAAATTACCAACTCCAGAGAGGATGTTAGTCTGGGAGTGCCAGGAGCTTTCTGTGTCACTGGGGAAAAGGAGACGTGATTCTCCGGATATCATTGACCATCTGGGTCCTGTGGTGCCTGATGCTATGGGTCAGTGGTTCTCAAAGTGGAGCCCCCAAAGCAGCAGCAGCAGCCTCATGGCCTTGCTGGAAATTCGAATTCTCACCCCCGCCCCCCAGACTCACTGCATTAGAAACTCTGGAAGACGGAGCTGACTCAGTGAGATCTGTTCCCAAGCTCTCTGGATGGGCCTCATACTTAATTCGAAAAGCACTGTTCTAGGTCGATCCACGGAATTGTTAATTTCATGAGCCAATAGATACCCCTTTTCTTGCCTAAACTTTGATTATAATAAAAGAAAAATACGGCAAGATAGTTTTGAGTTTTTTTAATAAAAAATTTACAATTATTTTTTAACCACAAGTAAACTTAATTATTTCACCATTAAAATCTCTTCAACACAGAAATTCCTTTGAGGTTGTTTTTAGTTTTGTTCTGTGTTTATTTGCATGTGAAACAAGATACCCCCTAATGCTTGCAAGAAAGAGGCAATTTGAAGTGAAATAGGCAGATGTACAGTCTGACCCCATAAGTGACCCACTACGGAACAGACAGCTGGACATGTGGACATACGCAGCTGCCTGTCATTTATACACAAGAGTCAAACAGTTGGCAAAAAGAGTCTGGGCCACAGAGGAGTGAGTTGGCTAGAGGTGTGGATCTAGCCATTGGATAACACTGTACTTAAAACAACACAAAACTCTTATCTAAGAAGAGGAAATGATTGAATACGAAGTATTTGAAGAAAGATTTGAAAGACTGAAAATGAAACACTTTCTTACATTCGCTAAGTGAGCTGAGAAAGAATGGCCCTGAAGGGTGATGCGGAGGACCAGAGAGTGAAGAAGACAGGGAGTGGAGGGAGAGAGCCCAGCTACGCGGCAGCCGGCTTTGCAGAGGCTCCTGAAGACACAAGGTTGGAGGCCCTGGACTCAAAAAGTTCCTTGAATCTACCAGTCAAGAGGGTTAGCTGTTTCAGCACAGAGTGGAGCCAAGAGAAAGCTGGAGCATGAATAAGAGATGCTAGGATCAATTGTCCTGGGGCGGGGCGGGGTGGTGGGGAGAGCGACCAGGACTGTGTTTGCCTTTGGACCAGGGCTGCTGAGTGTAGACAGCAGGTGGTTCATGTGAGGCCTGGAGCAGGGGTCGTTGCAGGATACGGGGGTTGCTGTGTACCTACAAATGGCGTGAAAAAGCGAATGTAAAGAAATGGAGAAATTAGAAGATGTGGCATAACCTGTGAATCATTATCCCTGACAAAGTGGGGAGGCTCATGGGTGCAGGGGTGCGTGTGTGTGCGTGTGTGTGTGTGTGTGTGTGTGTGAGAGAGAGAGAGAGAGAGAGAGAGAGAGATCACATGGCTGTGGACAGAAGTGGGCTGGAACGCCTAACTTCCAGGAAATTCCTGGGTTCTTTGCTTCTTCTACCCATAGGTCTGCATTATGTTTTTCTAGGGTCACTCATCTATTCATCCAACAAATATTGAACAAGCACCTGTTACATGCCAGATATTACATACATGTGGCTGTGCACATAACTGTGAGGCTGTGCGCCACAGCTGCAGGGTGAGGATTGGGGCTTCAGCTCCAACCTTGTGCAATGTGGGATCTTCTCCATTGTCATATCAAGCCACCCCACGTATGTATTTAATGTAAGTTGGAACACTGTGCTTGCTACAAAAGTCAGCTTCAAAAGAAGTCCAGCCGTGGGTCACCACCTCCCTACAAGCTGCAGTCCTAATCTCCTCCTATGTCAAAATCAGGGGCTGCTGCTGCCCTGGGGGGTTTAGAGATGAAGATCCAGACTCTGACTGAGGAGTCTTCCAGTGAAGGGAAAGAGGCAAAAGCTCAGCCACCAGTGACACCACCGAGCTGAGTGGACCGCGCAGAGGGAGATGGAGGCAGGGCACTCCAACGTGGACCTGAGAGGTGCACACTGCAATGCAAATCCTCCACAATAGTCCACAGGATGTACTGGGAGAAACTGGAAGGCCACAGGAGAAACGTTTGCTCAGGGAAACACAGGCATTTCATGTGCCTGGAGCAAGGGATGAAGAATTCCTCAGACTTCGAGTGCCAAGTTGGTGTTTGGACTTTCTTCTAAAGGCCATGGGTGAGCGCTTGGGAATGTGGAGACCACTATGGCCTCCATGGTAGATGGAGAAGGAAACTGTGCCAGAAGCTGGGAAGTCGAAGTTAACCCTCCAGGCTAAATGCAAGTGATGCCTGGGGCTGCACGTAGGGCCATGCCAGAGGAAATGGGACAGAGACTGGTTTTAGTATAGAAATCCTAACTGGGCTCAGAGTAGGTGTGGGAAAACCCCTGAAAATGTGTGCTGATCTTGATATGTGCAGATAGTATTTTCTTCCTGGGGTAAATTTTAATTCTCAAAGGAGTCTGTCACCCCCCAAACACGTCCTCTCCCCTGCTTGAAAGATGCGAGTGTCTAATGGCCAGGAGCTGGTGCTGGTGGGATACCAAGCGGTGGGAGGAACACAGTATGGTCCTCAAGCCTCTGACTTCTCCTAGACAGGGTAGCTAAGAGCACTGCTTTTCAGATATGTTGCTTTTGAGGTATCCATGAGGAGAGGGAGGCAGGAAACGCAGGCCCACACGCTCACAGTGGACGCGTCTTTAGGAAGCTGCACATCCTCTAATTGAGTTAATTGTTCAAGCACTGAATGGAGCTGTTTCTGCTCAAGCTAGGGAAAGACTTGTCAGCTGTTTCTTCACTTCCCTGACCTTGGAGAATCCGCTGTCTCCACCAAACACTGGTCCTTGGCACAGCGAGTATTTGATACACTTTGGTCAGGAATTTAGACCTCAACCCAGGAAATGAGCTACAGTCTCACCCCAGGCAAGTGCAGAACATTTTCCTAACCGGAGAGACGGCCTGTGTCACACATTCCAAAGGTAGCCAGCAGCTAAGAAAGCCGCAACAAAGGAAATCAAACAGCTCTTTCTCTCCTAAACGCTGCTTTCAGGCAGGTTCCAAACAAAAATGGAGGGTGCGCTGCAAATTAAAAACAACAGCCTGCCAGTCAAAGGCAGTGTTTTTAAGAACAGAAAGAGCAATACCACTGCAGGGGGCACATAAAAGAGCTTTTGAGCATCTCGGAAGCTGCTCACACACAAAAGCACCTCTGTGCCTTCAAACAGGATCTCCTAGAAGTTTCCCAAGGTTTCATAACCCAAATGCCGCTGGTAGTGATGTGGTTTGGAAATTAACCTTGCTTTTCTCCCCACTGCTGTTTTACATATTAATTAAAGTGTTTTCCTCAGATCAGGAACGCCTGCAGGCTGGCTGGGTTCTACAGAAGGTGCCTCATTTTCCTGCTGCTTCCTGCCCCAGCCCCACTTGTGCATAGTTCAGTGATTAAAACCTCCCCAAGTCAGCTGTAGACGCCTCCCCTCCCCTAACTGCCATCGTGATATAGAACATACACTTTAATGTGGCTTTTAGAAAGTAATCGCTTCCCCACCCCCCAAGAAAGATGGGTTGTGCAGAGCTAATTTCGGGAAGCCATTTGGAAGAAATTGTTGAGAAGGCATCCAAGTATTTGGGTCCAACTCTGCTTACCTCATTCATGGACCTATTTCTTTCTTTCTTTTTTTTTTTTTCTTCTTTTTTTCCAGTGCTTGGAAAAGGTGTGCAGACAATTCACATATCATAACTACGTTGACTCGGGCTAGGCGCGGTGGCTCATGCCTGTAATCCCAGCACTTTGGGAGGCTGAGGCAGGCAGATTACTTAAGGTCAGGAGTTCCAGACCAGCCTGGCCAGCATGGCGAAACCCTGTCTCTACTGAAGTACAAAAATTCGCCAGGCAAGGTGGTGTGTGCCTGTAATCCCAGCTACTCGGGAGGCTGAAGCAGGAGAATCGCTTGAACCCAGGAGGCGGAAGTTGCAGTGAGGCGAGAACAGGACAACACACTCCAGCCTGGGCGACAGAGCAAGACTCCATCTCAAATAAATAAATAAAATAAAAATAAATAAGTAAATACATTGATTTGTTTTCATTCATATATTTTGGGGATACAAGGGAGCTTAAAGTTTGAAAACCAAAACAGAGCTGGCCACTGAAGGTGTGGATTTCCTCAACAGGGTGTGGACTCCAGTAGCCCGTCACTCTTAGACTCCATGTCCCAATTTGAATGTTTCCATGTCACTTAAAAAATGGAAGATTCATAGTGATGTTGAAGATATAAAAGATATACCACGATTAATTTTCTAGTCAGGTACATCAACTTTATGTGTCTGTGACCCCAGACAATAAAAGTAAGTCATTGTTACTTCCTTAGGTGCTGGACAGTTTAGCCCAATATACCACTTTCAATTATGAATTATAATTTGGACTGTGTCCATGAGATTCTTGGAGTACATTAAATCAACACAGTTGTTTGTAATTATTGAGAACTTTTTGTTACCTATAAGATCAAGTGTAAAGCGATTTAAACTATAAAACGCAAACTGTAGGAACAATTGGTAATCCGCAGTGAAAGTAAATAAAGTCTAAATAGCAAAGAGCAGATTATTCCCAAATTTATGTAATGGAGTTCTTACATGTGGAAGTAGATACAAGTATTAATACACTCAGTTGATGTATTGAAAATAAAATGAAGCTACTCTCTCTATTTTTCTACTTACCACTTGCTTATGAAATCCAAAGGGGTGAATAAGAGTCAGGATTCGTTGTTTTGAGTATAGGGGTGCCCTGGGAAGGCGGCCTCCATCCCACGTGTCGGTGGTGTCATCAGAAATTCCATGATTGTCGGCTTATTCTTTGGACACCTGTCTACAGGGTCCCTCTGCACACTGACTTGGTGTCCTTTAGGATGTAGAAAACCCAAATTAACCTAGTTTAATGAACAAGGAAACCCAGTGGCTCTTAGGACTGTAAGCCCTGTGGTGGGGCCTGCTTCATGGCTGGAGGAGCTAAGTATTCTCTGGTTCACCAAAGTCCCCGGTTCCTTCTGTCTTTCTGCTTTCTGTCACCCACAGCATCAGCTTCGTCCCCAGCTCACTGCCAGTAGTAATCTAGCTGCCCGGAAACTTCTGAAATCCACAGCAAGGTGTTTCCAGAGGACTTCTCAGTAGGGCTGGAACCCCTTCCCCGCAGCCCCAGCAAGGGCCTCCCATGTCACTGCAGTCCCCTGGATAACAAGAAGAGGCCTGAGCTGGCCCTCCGGGAGCACCAGGCGCAGACAACCTCCTGACACGGGAGTCAGTGTTCTCAGAGCAGCATTTGTTGAGCCGAGCTAACCAAGTTCTCTAACAGAGGGCCTGGCCGTGTGGAGCTGCAAATGTCTGTCGTTAGAATAGCTCAAGGACAGGAGAAAAGACGGACAATCGGACCAGAATGGCGTCCCAGGATTTCTGCTCTGAGGAGAAAACAGGACTCAACACCATCTGAGGTCTCTTCCAACTCCAAGATTCTGCAATGTTATCTCTGTTTAAAAAGGGATATCCCACTTTTTGAAGACACAGGATTCACAAAGCATTTACTGAATGCTTACTGTATGCCAGGCCCTTTTCTCAAGTCTGCTTAACCAGGAGTGAAGAAGGCTGACATTACCATCCATGTCACACTCTGGTAGGAGGGGGATACAGTGGACACTATGAGTGTGTGAAATAGGTAGTACTTTAAAGAGTGACAACAACATGGGAAAGGAGGCTATGAAATACTGAGGCAACGGCTGGAGTTTTCATTTTAGATAAATAGATAGCCAGAGAAACGTTGACTGAGGAAGCGGCCAGCCCTGTAAGAAAGGAGACCCCTGCCATGGCCCTGAGACAAGGGTTTGAGTGATTTCCTCGGGAGGCATTTCCAGGAGGGGAAGGAGGGAGAGGAAACAACGAGGGAAAAGTACAAGAAGGTGTGCTCACCCCTGAATGAGTCCCCGGGGCAACCCGGCTCCACCTGCCCAGTCTCCTCAGAGCACGTGGGGAGCACGTGGAGAGGGAGTGGGGGAGCCGTGGGGGAGTGTGGGCAGAACTTGGGGGAGCCCTGGGGGAGCGTGGACAGCACTTGGGGAGAGCGTGAAGAGCCGTGGGGAGGGCATGGTGGAGCTGTCCGGGAGCCGTAGGGGAGCGCATGGGAGAGCCGTGGGAAGCGCTGAGGGAGGATGCAGTGGCCACGGCTGCCTGGCACCCCCAGGCCATGGCCAGGAGACCCTCGGGCAGCGCAGGTGCTGGAGGCAGCGCCATCTATGCTGTGGACGGGTACCCCCAATTGGCAGTGGCCTCGGGGGTGAGCCAGAGGATGGGGTGACTGAGAGGTGACCCATGTGGGGACGGTGGTTTCCAAATAGAGGCGAGATCAGAGCAGGAGCTGGGAACCAAACCAGGTTTTTGGGACGTGGTTAGACTTTGACGCGGCCTGAGGCTGTGGCACATCTGATCCACTTTCTCACCAACATTGCAGTGGCTTCTTAGTAAGGAACAGGCTGAAAGCGGTAAGGGAAAGGATGGGCAGCGGGGGGGCGGGGGTGGGCACTGGAAAACCACCATTGCCAACATCCAGGCCAGGCAGGGGCGGTGGGGGCGGCAAGGGGGCCCATGGGGCTGGGCCGGGGCACAGGGGACCCCACTCTTGCGGCGGCAGCTGGGAAGAGGGAATTGCTATATTCCCTGGATGTACAACTCTAGGGACAAAAAACGGAGTCATCAGCATATTTACAGCCCTGGAATGGATGAGATGGCTGTGGTGACGGGCAGCAAGGGCGCCTGAGGCCTCAGCACCTGCAGGGTCCAGTGGGAGGTGAGGGCAGTAAGCCAGCAAGCAACCCTTCTCCCTGGGGCAGTGTGAACAGACGGCCGCTGTCGCTGCTCTCAAAACCAAGTGGATGGCCGCTCGGGGTGGTCAGGCCTGTAATCCCAGAACTTTGGGAGGCTGAGGCGGGCAGGTCACCTGAGGTCAGGAGTTCGAGACCAGCTTGGCCAACACGGTGACCACCCCCCGGCCACTACTAAAAATACAAAAATTAGCCAGGTGTGGTGGTGCACACCTGTAATTCCAGCTACTCGGGAGGCTGAGGCAGGAGAACCACTTGAACCCAGGAGGCAGAGGTTTCAGTGAGCCGAGATTGTGCCACTACACTCCAACCTGAGCCACAGAGTAAGACTTTGTCTTTAAAAAAAAAAAAAAAAAAAGTGCAGAGGTGCTTTACATGTTTACATAGAGGAGAATGGTGTAAGACACAGCTATGCGGTCAAACCTATGTGACTGAAACATTTGCAGACAGAGAGAGAGAGAGAAAGAATGGGAGAAGAAAATATGAACTAGAAAACTCTTCTTTCTGTTTGCTTACTTGTGTGTTTGCATTTATGAACGCCAACATGAAATCTTGAACCTCAAATCTAGTATAAAAATATGGAACAGCCAGCTTCCTAGAGTGACGGCACCATTCTGTGTTTGCTGCCGGTGGACCTAGTATGAGTTTTGGGGCCAATATCCTTTTCTGCTAAAACCACTTGGCCTCTTGGAAGGAAAGTTGGACTCTGTTGCCGTGACTCAAACTGTTATTTCGTTTCTTATGATGTCTCCTCATGTTAAAAAAAGAAATGGATGTGGACAATATGGGTTTAAACATGATTTTTAATGAATGAGGGAATTCAGGTAGAGGGTTTCTCATAAGGTAGTTTCAATTGGTTAGATCTTCTAAAGAAACATGTCGGGTTCTCTTAGGAATTGGGTCATTAAATCTAAAGGGCAAAAAAATTAAAACACACTTCTGATATATTTGTCAGAGTTACATATAATCATATCTTTCAAGAGCAGATGTGCCAAAGTATACACCACAGAGTGTAGCTGGATGACCCGAAGTGACCATGAAAGTCATGTAACAAAATTCAAAGTTAGTTCCCCACGGGGCTGACATTTCAGACCTACACACAATTCCACAAACAAATGATTGTAAAGTCCCAAACATCACATTCTTGGAGGGATCCAGTACTATTGGCACCGATGCTTTAATCAGAGGGAGGCTCAAACCCACCGGAGTTAAGCTCTCAGAAAGTCTTTGCTCCTTGGTAACTACAAGCAAACCTCCACAGCTGACTCTTTTGGAGTATTTTTTACATTTTTAATCGGATTATTTCTGAATTCTAAAACCACCATTACCACCTTATTCTTGTAACTCTAACTTATTACTTTGAGTCAATTTTTAAAACTTGATTCACGAGAGTCAAGATTCAGGGTAGGCCGGACAGTCCCTCATTCCTACCCTCAAAGAGCATACACTCAAATAGAGAATGAAACACGTGCCCCAAGTCAGAGACAAATATTATAAGCAAAAGCCAAGGTGTTTTGGGTCAAACACTTGTCGGGGGGTCAGGGAGGTCTTCATGGAGGGGTAACAGTGGAGAAAGACCTTCAAGAATGGGGAAGATTTTCCCAGGAAGAGTTAAGAAGAAAGAGAAAGCAGTTTGTGAGGAGACAGGGAAGTGTAAATGTGAGGGGAGTGAATCTGAGGCCTTCTTGACTCTGGGTGTGACAGCAGAGAGCACCTGCCCATGAGCTTTCTGAGATGGAGCCGAAGGTTTCATGGCCCACGTGATAAGGGGCTAGAACACTGAAGGGCAGAATCTGGACTTTATTCAGTAAGAATGGGGAAGTACTGCAGGTCCCTGAGCAGAGAAGTGTGATCCTGCAAGCTGAGTATGGCAATCATTCGTCAGGTGATGCCTCAGAGGTTCTTTGAATGGCACATAAACCAGAGACAGGAAGGTGAGTCCAGCCGTTTCTGTGGCCCAGCAAGAAGTAACAAGCAATAAGTAAAGTGATAGCCGTGGGAATGGCAAGGGAGGGGCGGTTACAGGTGACATTTCAGACAGGAATTGATTGGATGTGGGGAGGGCCCAAGGATGTGGGGAGGGAGCTGTCAGAAACAAGTGACCCTCTCTAAATTTTAGCCCAGTGACTCAGAGAAAATGTCAAAAAGTGGAATTGGTTTTCGAGGAAGACACTGATCCATTCTGGACATGTTGAATTTAAGATGCCATTAGGAAAACCAAATTAAGGCACCTTGCAGGCAAATTGCACATGTAACATCCTGGCTTCTGGGATTTGAGAGGTGGCTGCAAAGAGAGGAAGGCAGTAAGGGATCTCCAGAGAAGGAGATCACACAGGAAGGAAGTGAGGGATGGGAAGTCATTGTTGAAAACTTGGGGGTCAAGGACATTTAGAGAGCAGAGGGAGAAAGAAGGGGTGGCCAGTGCGCTAGCCGAAGAAAATGTTCAGCCACTCACCCTGCAGGGATGGCGCGGGGCAGGGTGGCTGTGTGTAGGTGTGTAATTGGCCGGACTCAGGGTGAAGCCATGATTCTGCTAGTGTGGTCTTGTAACCTGGAACATCTATCTGAGCGCCCTGTCAGTGCTTCCCTGCATTGTAAATGGGAGTTGTTGCAAGGGCGAAATAAGACGTAAGGTGTTTGGTGCAAGGTCTTGTGACAACTAGCACTAAGGAATGGTGCCTATGACCTTTATTAGGCAGGGAGGAGTCAACAGAATGAGCTGCTGCTGTAGGGGGTTGGGAGCTCTTGCAACAGAAAGCATCAAGAAGATTGTCAATACAGCCCCGTCAGCGGCTGAGGGTGGCAGAGTCCAGATTGCAAAGGAGCAGGGCGTAAGTGACAAGGCAAGAAATAGATGGATATTCTGTTTTTTCCTTTCTCTAACTGGACAAAGGTCTTTTTCCTTCCAAGGCATAGCTGACATTTTCTCTCTCTAGAGCTTCCCTGGGACAGCTCTGTTTTCTGGTGTCTCTATGGGTCTTTGTTCTTTATATGAGGTCCCAATGATGCCATCCAGTCATTTGCTTTCTTACAGGCATGTTTTCCACCAGCCACCCACACTGATTAGCTTGAGAGTGACTCAAGGCAGAACTGATGGCCTTGTCATAGAACAGCCTCTGATCGAGTGCTTGCTGAACAGCTGGCTAGCTCTGAGCATGAAGCAGAATGCAGGAAGGTGGGGTGTGTGAGGAGCAGGGACAGCTTAAAGAAGAGAGGAGGGAGAGGAGGGGGACTCCTGCTGGGGCACCCCATCTCCTGGATATGAGATCACTTGTATGGAGCAGGCCCAGTAGCAGGTGAGTGGGCCGGAGGGGAGGGAGTGAAAAAGTCCATGTATTGAGTCACCTGAGGTGTCATTTAAAGAGACAGGAATAACAACACATCAGTGGGACCTAAACTGAGATTAGAATTACCGATTTGACTTGTAGTGTCACCTGTCACCCAGGGTCAGGAATATCCCTTACCACGAGGTTACCTGGGGCCTGGGATTTGAAATCTGTCAGCCTTTCTGGGCTGGTCTCTTGCCTCAGTTTATGCTCACACAGTTGCCTCGGGATCAGTGTGTACAGAAAGGTATGTAAAACTGTGCAAGGGAGATGGACTGGGAGAATGAGGAAGAGGGGAGGGATGGGAGGTGCCCATCACCTGGACACGGGGCTGAACAACCACACAACCTCATGGCGGACACCAGCGCACCTTGACCTTTGCTCACAAGTCTGTGAGTCGGGATGTGGGGGTGGCGACGGCTCATCCTGCTGGGCTTCGTACGTGTTTGAGACAACCAGACGAACTGGTGCCGGCTCCGTGTGGTCTCTCTTCATCTCGCAGGTTTGCCTGGGCTTGTTTCCCAGCAGACAGCTTCTGAGGATAGGTTCGGGACCGGCACCTGCCACTTCCTCCACATTCCAATGGGCAGAGTGGGTTGCAAGGCTGGCCAGACTCAGGAGTGGAGAGAAATACCCTCCACTTCCAGATGAGAAGAGCCACAAAGTGACATCACCGCAGGCTGGATGCAGGGCAGGGCCCGACGGCGCAATGTGTGGGCTGTTTTCACAGTCAGTCTACCCCAGGACGCTCCAGGAAGGGGAAAGGGACAAGGAAGAGGGGCACTGTGGCCAAGCAGGGGAACTTCTGCATTCAAAATCTTGGAGATGGATCGCTTTCAGTTCCTGATAAGACCTGAGGTGTGGCCCTAAGACTTGCCGTTTGATACTGTAATCTGTCACACACAATGTAATTTAGTGAACTGGGTGAAGGATCTTCAGGGTTTCTTATATGATTTATTTTGAATGGTTGTCATTTATTACAAATTAATTTATTTTACAATAATTTTATTTAATTGGCTGGACATGGTGGCTCAAACCTGTAGTCCCAGCACTTTGTGAGAGCAGATTGCTTGAACCCAGGATCTCGAGACCAGCCTGAGCAATATAGCAAGACCTCATCTCTACTAAAAAAAAAAATCCAAAAAATTACCCAGGCGTGGTGCCATGTACCTGTAGTCCCGGCTACCTGGGAGGCTGAGGTGGAAGGATCGCTTGAGCCCAGGAAATCAAGGCTGCAGTAAGCTATGATCATGCCACTGCACTCCAGCATGGGCAACAGAGCAAGACCCTGTCTCAAAATAATAATTTTATATTAATTTGTAATAATTTATTTTAAAAGAATTGTATGAAGGACCTGTGCGTTGAGGCACGGGGCACTGATACAAGGTAGGTGATCAGTGTAGATATTTGCTGAATTAATTTCATTCAGTCACCTGTGAGATGATTCAGGTAGAAGGAAAGTGGGGGCCCGAGAGGTCAAATGTTTGCGCAGTCCCACACAGGTGAACACACTTTTCTCCTGGATCCTAGTCTACCCTACCTTTTTTGTCCCCCTTTTGAAAATTAATGTTTTGTAAGTGATTTAAAAAAAAAAAAAAAAGGAAAATGATCCGCACTTCAGGAGGCTGAGGCGGGCGGATCACGAGGTCAGGAATTTGAGATCAGCCTGGCCAACATAGTGAAACCCCCATCTCTACTAAAAATACAAAAATTAGCTGGGTGTGGTGGCGCACACCTGTAGCCCCAGCTACTCGGGAGGCTGAGGCAGGAGAATCGCTTGAACCCGGGAGGCAGAGGTTGCAGTGAGCTGAAATTGCACCACTGCACTCCAGCCTGGGCAACAGAATGAGAATCTGTCTCAATAATAATAATAATAATAATAATAATAATAATAATAATAATAAATTAATTAATAAAATAAAGAAAAGAAAATGATTGAAGACACAGTAACATTAAGTTTTGTAATAATTTTCATTTAATCCATGTCTTCCCCTAAAACTATTATGCCTACTGTACTATATTATATGGAATGAAATAGATGATCCTACAACATAAGGGATCAGATTCTATGCCAACTTCTAACACCATGGCTTAGGAAGTCAGACCCAAGAGTGTTGTTCAATTATGTTATCATTAGCCTACTTTATTTCCACCCTGGATTTTTCCATGATCACTAATTTCACACTTCCTCTGGATCCTCTCTTTCAGTTTCAGGATTCGGGAATGGCTTCGGGGAAAGAGAGCCCTTAAGTTTTTACTTTCAATCCACTTGTCAGTGTTCCCCTTTGTCAACTGCACCCCCAAACTGCATGATGTTCTTGGCAGAGAAAATTCCCAGACCACAGAGGAGTGGTGTCTGCAGAAGATAGAGCAAGAGGAAGAAGCTCAAAGACAGGGTTCCAGAATGAGCTTGCACCATGGGATGCAGCCAGTGGACAGTGACGTGACCAGGAAACATCTGTGGTGGCAAGCGGCATGGCAAGCGGCATGGCCAGCGAGTCAGAGGTGACTGTGCCGGAATTGAATGTGCAGGCACTCCTATTATAAAGGAAAAGAGGAAAGTGCAGGCAAAGGCTCTTATTCTCATGTGCTGATTATACCAATTCAAATAGATGACATCTGTGTGGGCATTCAGATGGGCATTTTGAATTCTAATGATTGTGTGAACATGAATCACCTAATCACAATTAGATCTCTATTTTCTCCTTTCCCAATCACACTCTGAGCCCAACAACATCTAAAGGTGAATGGATGTGCAATATTGGCACAAATGGATGTGACACACGTTAGGCCTTTGCGCACCCTGGAAGGGAGGGCAGATTCTGCTCCAAGTGTGCTGGAAGGCACTGGGGAGGGACCTGAACTGGCTGACGCCACACTATAGTAGAGAGAATGGAGTGGAATGAGGGGAAGGATGCCAGGAGGAGGCCACTTAGGAAGCTGCTTCGTAGCCAAAGCAAGAAAGGAAGGTGACTTTTCTATCAGGGGAAGGGATGAGAGGAGGTTGGACTGAGGCTAGGATATGCTCTGAGGTCAAGGCGACAGGGTTGCTGAAGGATGGAGTGTGGGCTATGAGATGGAGGAGTCCTGATGAGTGCTCGACTGGTTGGCCTGAGTGTGTGGACGGCTGGTGGTGCCGTTGATCGGTGCAGAGAAGGCTGGTGGGAGGGCAGCTTAGGGGTGGGCTGGGTGGGTCCGTGCAGGAAAGACCACGCTTTGATCATGTTGGTTTTGAGGCATGTGCAGGCTAGGCACATGGAGATGCGGAGTGAATTTGAGTGCCATCGGCATGCAGATGGACTCAGGCCATATGAATTCGTGAGATGCCAGCCCAGGTCTTGTTCAGAAGAGGCAGACGATGTTTGGCTGCAATGGCTAAGTGGGGCTTAGATTTAGCAGGTGGAGCAGACCGTGGCAGGGTGAGACCTTCTGTCTGAGAAGCTAGGCATGGGGCGTCCATGGCACAGCCCTGGGAGTTGCCGCACAGGCAGCGGTGGTTGTGAGGGTGGAAGTCAAAGTTGAGGATGTAGATGAGTGAGTTGAAGTCATGAGGGGGATGAGGGCACCTGAGGAAGGGGTGTGAAGCAAGAGAGCAGTGCACAGATGAGAACCCTAAACTTTATGAGACGGGAGACAAATCTGCAAATGAAAGGTGCGGTGTCACACAAACTCCAGTCGAGAGGCGATAAATATCTCACATCTTCTGAGCTGCATCATCCTTTCTAACCAAGCATAGAAATTCTGTCCGGCAAGCTGTCAGGCACATTTGTAGAAAAGGAGGAGGAAAGTCATCGAGGGCCACACTAGAGTGAGACGGGATCAGCAGGAATGGAAAGAATCAAGACCATGACGTTTACACGACTTCTGGTTACTTCTCCCCAAGCTCCAGAAGACAAATCTTGCATGGACCTCTGGGATGCATGGGTGACTGCGGACAGGCCTAAAGAAGAGGTAGTCATTTGTGGTGAGGCTCCTCCTCTCTTTCAGGGATTTTACAGGGATCCTTCCAGCCAGTGGGTCTGCGCTGGATCCTCCATCAGGCACCCCTAGTGCTGGGGGAGGCCCTCAGCACTCCAGCCTCAGAGCCCAGACAGCGCTGGTTCCCAGCTCCCCTCCTGCCATGTCTGTGAGTCCATCCTCCTGTCCCACCTTGGGGCTTTTAAGCCCTATTACTGTGGCCCCTGGGTAAGACAGAGTTTGAGGAAGAACGAATAAGGTGAGGGCCACTGACTTTCAGGATTTAGCTCCTCTTCGCACATGAATTTCCTGTCTTCTGTCACCCACCCTTTGCTGTTCGAAATGCACGCCACAGCCCAACATCAGCATCACCCAGGAGCTCGTTAGAAATGAGGCTCTCATTCTCCACCCAACCTCCTGAATCAGAATCTGCATTTTAACAAGATCACCAGGGATGTTTGTGTGCATGTTAACATTTGAAAAACATTATTAGGCACAGTGGCTCATGTCAGTAATCCGAGCACTTTGGGAATCCATGGTGGGCAGGATTGCTTGAGGCCAGGAGTTCAAGACCAGCCTGGGCAAATAAAGGAAACCCCATCTCTACAAAACATTTTTTTTTTTTTTTTTTTGGTGAGATGGAGTCTCGCTCTGTTGCCCTGGCTGGAGTGCAGTGGCATGATCTTAGCTCACTGCAACCTCCATCTCCCAGGTTCAAGCAGTTCTCCCACCTCAGCCTCCAGAGTAGCTGGGATTATAAGCGCATGCCACCACACCCAGCTAATTTTTGTATTTTGAGTAGAGACAGGGTTTCACCATGTTGGCCAGGCTGGTCTCGAACTCCTGACCTCATGATCCATCCGCCTCGGCCTCCCAAAGTGCTGGAATTATAGGCATGAGCCACCATGCCCGGCCAAAACATTTTTAAACATTAACCAGGTATACAGGTGCATGCCTGTAGTCCCAGCAACTCAGGAGGCTGAGGTGAGAGAATCCCTTGAGTCTGGCATTTTGAAACTGTGGTGAGCTCTGATAGCACCACTGCACGCTAGCCTGAGTGAAAGAGTGAGACTCTGTCAAGAAAGAAAAGAGGAAAGGAAAAGAGAGAGGAAGGGGAAGGGGAAGAGGAAGGAAAGAAAGAAAAGCAGTATTATATATTATTTAATGACACTTCACCCAAGGTTTTCCAAATAAAAACTTCCGAAGAAACTAGACAACAAACATCCTTGCCTTTCAATAAAGGACTCACTTGACAATTTTAGGTATGTGCCAAAGCACCAAAGAAAAACAACCCAAATTGTTGATGTTCAGCTTAGTGACTGACATGGCTTCAATACCTGCCTGGCATAGTGCTTCACTCACTCTTTAAAGACTACCTTTATGCACTTTTACTATTTCACTGCCACCCTAAACACCTAAGCGATTATATTCTTATGCCTACTGATGATGAAGTCCGTGAAGTTCAACAACATCAACCCTTCGCCCACTGCCCCACCGGACTTGAACCAAGCTTTCCCAAGTTCAATTCCTTTGATAGTTCCATACCTTCTCCATGTGCCAGAGATTGAGAAGAGTGAGCTACATCCTTTTTTGGGGTCTTACTAGTTTTGCCTTTATTACTTAGACAGCTTCAGGTCAGCTGCTTCCTTGTATACCAGTCACAAGTGGGTTTTCATTTTACAAAGGAAACATAGAAGTTACCATTTTCTAGAAAAAGGTACAATCTCTCTTCCAAGACATATTTTAGATCTACTTACAGGCACACTTTGGAGCAGTTCAATAATGAAAAGTTTTACCTGTCTGCCCGACCACCAATGCAAAGGAAACATAATTAAAAGGGTTTTTTTTGTTTCTTCTCCACGATAATAGTTTACAGAGTAGCTTAATGAAACACTGAAACTCCAGAATGGAAGAGGACGTGTGAAATCCCCTTTCCGGTGTGAACTTATTCTTAAACAATCAAATGAAAGCGCCCGTCAGCCTTTGCAGGATGCTAACCATCTGGCCCCTGCATCCTGTCTGAGTCACCCGATAAATAGCTGCAGGTTGTTTTAAGCACACTGAGCCCTGCACAAGCTGTTTTGCTCTGCTACTCACTGCCCTTAGGTGCAGATATTTACTCCCAGGGTTGAGCATATTTTCAGCCACACCTGGATGCCTCCAGGTAATTAGGAGGAAACTTAGTGGAAAGGAAACAGCATACCTTTGAGTAGCCTGAATGTGTATGTAGGAGAAAGGTTAAGTGGGAAGAGAGGGAAGTTCTCTCCTGCATTGAGCAGCTTTGCTTCCTATTGGAAAAGTGTGCAATTGAAAGGAAGTAGAAATGTTAAAAAGCTCTGTGACTGCCTCCTGCTGTATTCAATTAGCCTTCCGGAGGATGCCAGAAGGAAGGCTCGATTGCCAGAGTGGCTCCAGGACTTAAGAGAAGGCTGGAGGGCAAACCCAGGGGGCTGCCATCTTGCAGACCTGGTGTGAGACCAAGGTGGGGCAGCTGTGTGATTGGATTATACACAGGAGCCTTACTTCAGTTTCTATTGCAGTGCCCAGAGCTATGCATGCCACCCTTTGCATGGAGTCTTGAAAAGTCACCTAATCTTAATCACTCAGAAGGGGAAAGTGATAAGAAGAGGGAGGGCGCATCTCTCTGAAATGCCCAAGCATTGGCCTTGCTGGAATGGGCCTCATTAGGGGAGTGGGGCCACCACCCTTGGAGCATCGGAGGAGCCCCAGGGCTCGCTCTGGCCTTTTGGCGGGACGTCACTGTTTCAGGCCGAGCAGATAAAAGCAGGAGGCACTGACCGTAAGCCAAGAGTTCAATGTTTTCAGCAAATGGACCGGACGGGAGGAAAGTGTGAGTGTGCTTTGAGAGCAATAAACAAAATATTGGCTGCCTGCCAGGGAGGAGTGTGCTGACATCTTCAAGCAGGAGATCCTCGAAAGCTCCACAGAGCGGCTGAGGAAGCCTCCTTAGGGCTGTGGATGGGGTGGCGGGGCAAGGGCTGCCGTGGCCCCATGCAGCAGTGGGCATCGGGCCTCGGCCACAGCCAGCAGGGAGGCCAGCAGAATCCCAGGCAACACCCCTAGGGTTCGCTCCTCATGCCTCCACTCCCGGGCCCAGCTCCCTGAAGGGCAGGGCGGTGGAGGAGAAGCAAAGCCAGGCGGTGCCCTCTGCCAGCTCTAGCTCACAGGCTGCTGGGGCTGACGGGTGGAGCTTGTGGAGACGAAGCCCCTTACCCCTGAAGTGAAGGTTGTGGGGTTTCCTGGAGGGAGGGCACCAGGCTCCGTTCTTAACTGAGGCTTCCCACCCCTCGAGGGAGGGTGATGAGGGGTGTCCAGACACATCCACAGGGACAAAGGAGGTTGCCAAGGCTGACCGCAGGAGTTCCTCTTCTAATGCCTTTCAAATGAACTGGTCTGTGGTGCTGCTCAGGGAACGCCTGCTCTCACACACCCAGCACTGTACAGTTACAAAGCAGATCCTGCAACGCCACTGCGGACATCATAGTTTCTGAGAAGTCTCTGGCCTTCGTGTGAAAAGACAGCCTGACAGGTTGAATTCTTTCAAACCTTATCTTTGGTTATTTTAATAGGATATGACAATCTCCTCTCCTCAGCATGTCAATAAATGTTTATTGCCCTTTACTGTGTGAGAGCAGGGGTCCTGCCACCGGTTGCTTTTATTTTCTTTTAGACAGCATGAACATTTTTAGCAGATGTAAACAATGATGGTCATTAGGATTATAATAATGCCAATAGTAACATTTATATCAGTGGATGCAGAAAATACACAGCCTGATAATTTTTTATTACTTGTACCCATACAATTAAAGATCTTAAACATGGGGTGGTGGGTGCATCTGCATCAAGATCTTGTTAGCATGAGACCCAACCCTTTCAGCTACGGGTTTCATCAGAAGCCTTTTAAGTGATCAGACAGTAATGAGATAGCACGCGTTATCCTGCAGCACAGAGCTGCGTCTGGTCACGGCAGGGTGCACCGGCACTCAGGCTTCAGAGAACAGCTTATCAGTACTGTGCCCATGTGCAAGGACAGTACTCCTTGATGCCCTGAAACCTCCGCTCCTACTAACTGTCCTTGGACACGTCGGCATACCAAGAATCAATCATACTCTCAGCAGTGGTTTCTGCAGCAGCTCTGGGTCACGGAAGCCAAGTGCATTGTTGAAACAGCAGAGCCCAGGCAGTGCCCTGAGAAACCAGGTATTGACTGCTTGCACCCGTTCCTAGGTAGGTGGGCGTCACGCACACCTTCTGCTGGAAGACACACTGTCTACGTGAATGCCCAGCCTCCCTGTGCTCTGCCTTGTCTCGTGGAATATGTCGGCATCCGCAAAGAATACACCTTCAAAGCCAAAGGGAAGTTTCTGTCTGTCTGCTTCACACTGTCCTTCCCCCTCTTCCACCCCTTCTGTGTATGAAGAAGTAAAGCAAAGTTCTTAATGATCACCCTTAAATGGTAAGATTTTGATAGGCTGTTTCTATAATTGGTTCTCATTGAAACATGGGAGTTCTAAATAGAGAACTGTGAGAAGTGGAATGAGAGGAGAGCGACCGGGTCGTGGCCCTCCTTCCCGGTCTCCGCCATGTCAAGCATGCGTCTGCCCCAGGGCCTTTGCACCTGCTGGGTTGCTCTTCCGGTCCCCACAGTAGGCCCTTTTGGAACTCGATCAAGTGTTGCCTTCTCAGAGAGGCCTCCTCTGACCATCCCCAGTGAAACCAGCCTTCTCTCCCCTACACCTGGGCTATCCCCTATCCCTCCCAGTTCTTATCTTCATCTCGTGTTACATATTTGTTTACTTGCTGATCACCAGAAGAAGGCCTTATGAGTCCAGGCCCTCAGGCTTCCTCCCGACTCGATCCAGTATCCAGAAGCACATTGGATGAGGAGGAGAATGCAATAGAAATTAGTTGCAGACATTAGTTGCAGAAATGAATCATGGAGAAAGGAAATGTTCTCAGTGAAGTGTTTCAAATACGCAGCCTACAAGACTTAAGTGGAAGACTCACTTATGAAGCAGCTGACTCGCCCAGCAGGGGCACCCATTTTTACCCTTTCCCCTTTCCCCTTTCTTGTGGATAAAGCCGGTGTGATGGCTGGAGCTTCAAGAGCCACATTGGACTATGAGGCAACCTTGAAGACAGAAAGATGTGCACTGAGAACGCTAAAGCTGAATGACGGCGGGAAGGGGGGTCCTGGGAAGTGATGGAAACCCCATGCCAGCTTTGGAATGCCCACATCTGTCTAGTTTCACCTGAGAGAATAAAACATTATATATGTTCCAGCTGTTGTTTTGGCTTTTCTGCTATATATAGTTAAAGGTTTCCTATACATATATAAGAGAACTATTGGGATTCAATATTGGTCACTTTTTACAATTCAACAAATGCACTTTACTTCTCTGAGCAACATTATGCCTTCATAAAGCAAATAAAACAGGATAATTGTTGAAGAAATTGTGCAAATATAGAATACGATCATTCAAACACCCTACTCTCTTAGACTGCGAGTGTTCTAGTCGTATACAAGACAGATGCATTCATTTAAAATATTCAACAAATATTTGTTGAGTACCTACTACTGTGTGTCATGTATTGTGTTAGGTTCACTAAAACACAGTGGGAAAGAGGTGGAACTGGAATAAATGCTTTGAATTCCGACTCACTGCTTATTAGTTGTGACCCTGAGCAAGGTGTTTAACCTTTCTGAGCTTCAGTTTTCTTAACAGCACTTAGTTCTCAGAGGTGTGTGAATATGGATGAGAGGTAGATAAATGTCTGAACAGAGTTACTCAGCAGTTGTGATAACAGAGTTTTGCTAGCTACCATGTCTGCAACGTGATCCTTTCCATCAAGGAGCCCCCTCGTGGGAAAAACACAGATAAACAGATACTACAGTGAAACTTGGAAGGTGCCCTAACAGAAGGGTAAGCAGAGTGGTTTGAGAATCGGGAGAAGTGAGTCGCTAGCTCTGTTGAGGTGAGTTGAAATCAGGTTGCATTATAGTCATTGGAACCGTTCACTGGATATTTCCAGGTTTCCTTCTCCTGACACATGGTAGAGTTGTCTTGAAGAGTCAGTACAAGTTTCTAGATGAAGAAAGAGGTTTCAACACTCTAGGGAAAAGAAAATACTTTTATGCAAAGCAGAGTCATAAAAGGATTAAAATTTGGTGAGAGGATCAGTGCAACTGTGACCAACACTGGGTTCATGGGGTAGCAGAGAGGCAGAAGGTGAGTCTGGTTAGGTAGACAGGGTTGTGTATTTAGGGCACCTTTGCGCCAAGTGAATTTCCCCAAAGTAATTTGAACTCGAAAACCACTCATCAGAACCTCCTGATTCAATAAATAAGAAGGCTGGACAAATGTCACAAAGTTCTTTGGAAAGGAGTATAGGACCTAATAGTGGTCTACACAGCCAATTTGTTGCTCATCTACAAAGACAATAGGCAAATTACCTCTCACATATGAGAAAGCTCAGGGAACAGAGCATATAAAAAAGTTTCTGGAAAAAAGTTTTGAGTTGTTTGTTTTCAGTAACAAAATCCAAGCAATTAATAGATGGTTAAAAACTAAGCATGTTCAAAGAACTGGTGGCATGAAATGAATCAATGTAAATGAAGGATAAGTATTTTAAACTCATATGAATTACATTACAGAAAAAAATGTTTTGTTTTTTTTTACCTTGAAAATGCAGAAAATAATGTAACTGACAAATGTTAAGGCGGGGAAAAAGGAGAAAGGAGAGGTGAATGGAAATGAGATGATGAATGTCCTCAGATTTCAAAGGAAGAAGTGAAGCAATGTTGTATAGCATTTAAATGTGTATTTTTAAAAATGCTTCTAACTTGTTGCATAACTTTCCTCAAGGGATCTTTTAGGAAATAATAACTCTTGGTAGATAAACATTTATTTTTAGGTTCAGCAATTCTTTGTCTTTTCATTTCATTTTATGTCTCTTCCTTACTTGAGCTGGGTACACCTTACATGCTCTAGGAAGGCTTAGGTGCCGACACAGGGAAGGGTGGAGGGGGAGGGACAGGGCCCTGAAGATGCATCTGGGGAATTAGGCAGAAGCCAATTCATATAGCACCTTATGTCTCAGGCCTACCACGCTCAGGAATTTTGACTTTTCCTAAAAGATAATGGGTGGGTGGGGAGGAAGGAGAATTTGAATTATACATGCGTTTATTTATTTATTTTTTCTTATTTAAGACAGGATCTAGCTGTATTGTGCAGTTCGGCCCCCAACTCTGGGGCTCAAGTGACCCTCCCACCTTAGCCTCCTAAGTAGCTGGGACTACAGGTGCCAGTCAGAGGGCGTGGCTATTTGATAAAGATCACTTTGTCACTTTGGCTGTCCTGTATTTAAAAATCTCTTTAAGCAACATGATTTAGAGCTGCTCTATCAGCATGATCTTACGATCTTATGAACCTGGACCATTCAGGATGGACCTCACACTCTGATCTTTCCTTCCAATTTTAGATCTTTCCTTCAGATTCCTAAATACTATTTTGGTAAACACTTTACAGACTAAATTAGGCAGAATAAACTATGGCGATTCTTTTTCCTGATTAAATCCGATGCTCAGTAGTTCTCTCATCCTCAGAGAAGCCAGGATCTCAGGCTGCAGGTCATGCCCTGTGCAAGTCCAGGGGAGCTGTTGACATGAGCAACAAAGCGGGTGGCTGCCTCATCAGCTGTGTGAGCCCCTGGGAGGAGGAGCCGGTCGAGTTTATGTGGTCTATGTCCCCTCTCCCATCACTACGAAGAAAGACAGCTGCAAAGTCCTGTTTTTTAAGGCCTCCAGGCAATGAAATCGACAATAGTTTCAAAGTTGATATTTAATAACCCTCATTATTATCAAGTTATTTTTTATGGAAATAGGACATATTTTTCTAATTGTAGTCTACCGTGTTCTCTGGCTTTATCATCTTTTGAGAGGGTCAGCTGACTAATCTTTATTTTATCCATAGCCCCTAATGTTATCAATGCTAATTAATCACCATAGTTTCCTCTTTTCCAGTCTAAATAGTCCTAGCTCTTTGATGTACCTTCAAAGGTCCAATTTTCCAATCCTTTGTATCTTGATCTTTTATAAAACAGCTTCCCATGTTGCACAGAATTTAATAACAAAAGCAAGGATATGTGAAGCCTATAGTGGTAGAATTATGCTCTGAGTCTGGAAAATAACAATTCTGCAAACATAAGCCAGTGACGCCATCCTCTTTTTGATCACGCTAGATTCATAATTTTGTTCTACTTTTACCCTATTATAAATCCCCCTTTCAAAATCACTGTAGATGGAGATCATACATGAGAGATATAATTGCATTTGAAAAGGGTGGTCCTTTCATTTCCTGCTGCTGTAGCAGACACTGTTAGTTGCTACTGCAGTGACAGTATTCCTTCTTTTTCCTGGTTTCCAACGCCCAGCTTTTGTTCAATGGTCTCTTCCTGGGATGCGGACACCTCTCAGCCCCGGAGGGTGCATCTCTTTTAGTGTAAATCAGCCATCTCCTTCCTCATAATCAATGGAACCAGGAGCTTGGGACCCAATCCCAGACAATGGTAGTGAGGCACAGGCAGCTGGTGGTGGGGTGGCTCTGGGGTCATTTGCATCACTCCAGAAAGACACCCAAGGAAGAGACACTGCCTTCGCTGGACATTATTATGAGATGATCTGCTGCCTGGAGCTGCTGCAACCATCTTATAAACACAGGGGGCCAAGTGTGAGAAATGAAAGCATAGATCGGGAGGATGGCTGAGTAGAAAGATGAAGAGATCCAGGGCTTCTGTGCACGCCACTTAGCTGCCTAATTAACCGGCCCTGGGCTTCCTGTTGTGTGAGTTAATACATCCCTTCGCAATTTAGTGATTTTCATTGTGTGGTCCCAGATCAGCATCAGCAGCATCTGGAAATTTTTAGACATGCAAATTCTGGGGCCCTACCCCAGACTTGCTGAGAAGAGTCGAGGAGTGGAGTCCAGCAATCTGTTTTTAACAAGCCCCCCGGATAATTCTAAGAAGTCCTGAAGTTTGAGAACTACTGCTCTGAGCTTGCTATAGTCTAAATGTCTGTGTTCTCCCACCACTCACATATTAACATTTGAATCTCCAAAGTGACGGTATTAGAAGGTGGGGGTCTTTCGGAAGTGATTCAGTCATGAGGTCAGAGCTCTCATGAACAGGATTAGTACCCTTATGAAAAGGACCCCAGAGAGCTAGGTCACCCCTTCTATCATGGGAGGGCACTGAGAAAGTGCCGTCTATGAACCAGGCAGCAGGCCCTCACCAGACATCACATTATAGCAGCTTGTTCTTGGACTTCTCAGCCTCCAGAATTGTGAGGAAAAAAAAAAATACTACTGTCTATAAGCTACCCAGTCTATGACATTCCATTACAGCAGCTCAGGTCAGCTAAGAGCCATTGAATTGGGGTTTTAATTACTTGCAGCTAAACACATGTTAATACATACATCTCCTTTACTGTTTTATGCATCTTTTCTAGAAAAATCTATCAATCGGTATGTTTTCTGTCAATGTCATCTGAGAATTAACAGTATCATAGCCAGAAAGGTCTGGAGAGATAGGAGCATGTTGTACAGTCTCTGATATGTGTTTGACACACCCAGACAGGCTGCAAAACAGTCGGGGGTAGGTTTCTTGGGGTGTAAGTAATTTTCATAAAAATTTAGAACTTTGTGAGTTTCAAGGTGAAAGGAGAGGATTTTGAAATGGAGAAAAAGAAAACTTCAGAGGCACAAACTCAGGCAGAGCTCCTATCGGAGGAACCAAGTGCCTAAAATAGGACAGAGAGTTTCCAGATGCAGCGGAGAGGCCGTGAGTAATCTGAGAGCTCAGGTAGGAAAGTGGGACCAGTGTGAAATGAAGGAGGCACTAATGATAAGCAGACAAGAAGCCACCAAATTGCTATTTAGGGTCACTGGGATCTGCAGAGGGAAACGAGGCTGAAGAGACAAGAGGAAAGACACAGCTGTGAGGGTCGAAATCTAAAAGGAACTCCTAAAGGGACGCTTAATGTTTTCAAGCTATCCACTGCGGCATGCTAGGTCTATCATCTGTGTATCATCGCCAAAGCAAGAACCATAAACATCAGATTTCACTCGGTTATAGAAATCAGAGAAAAACTGCTGGGGCAATGACAGGGAAGAGACACTGCACATTCTCAGTGGAGGAATCATCCGCTCTGTCCTTCAACTGGTGCCATCCAAAAGTTGCTATGTCAAGTAATGCTAGCTTCACTCAAATGCTATTACCCCTGGTTAACTCACAACTCACAGTAAGGAACAACCCGTCTAACCTGTGAAGCAATGCTTAAGGAAGGTCTGAGGAAGGACGAGCTGCAGATCAGCTCAAGGATGGGACTCAAATATCATGACAGTACCATGAGCTAAGGTGCCTCCTGCAAGCTGCCTGTCAAGGCCATCAGTGGGTTAGAACCAAATTCTTCCAAAATTATTGCAGTCTGCAGTCATCATATCTTGTCATGTAATACTTAACATTCTGGAAAAGGCCCTGCATTGGTTCTGAGTAATATTTCCAGGATCTGTGGACCTTTGAAACAACTCCATGTCACTGTACTTTATCCATGGTGGCTCTTTCAGGCGAATCACTTGTCCATTCCTGCCTTAGATGAGGCCTGTGGAATGACTGCATCATTTGCCCTTTCGTTGTTAAAATGGTTATCAGATTTCAGGTATATCAAGCCTTGCAGATCAGGCCTCTTACTCTGTGTGACTAACAGGCTCCCCCAGAACAAACCATCCCGGCACAAACAGGGGATGCAGCACGTGGCTATCCCACCACGGGTTTCCACACCACAGTGTGAGCTCATCTTGCTGACTTAAAAACCATCATTTAAAAGTCACCTTTCCAAATTGCACTGATTTTATTTGTTCAAAAGATAACACACACGTTATTACATGACTATCATTTTAGGGCAAAGTGGATATATGGACAAATGTTTCAAGCGAGGAGGTAAACTGTCCTGGATAAAAATTCACGGCATCAGTTTTATATTTTCTGCTTCCTGAATTGCATTTTCCTGGATCTGATGATTTTGTTCTTTGTATTCTTGATGTATGCCTCAGTGTATCTTCTTCTGTGTATGTGTCATGGAGGGAGCATTCTTTTTTTTTTTTTTTTTTTTTTGAGGTAGAGTTTCGCTCCTTGCCCACGTTGGAGTGCAAAGGCGTGATCTTGGCTCATGGTAACCTCCGCCTCCCAGGTTCAAGCGATTCTCCTGCCTCAGCCTCCCGAGTAGCTGGGATTACAGCCATGTGCCACCGTGCCCGGCTAACTCTGTATTTTTAGTAGAGATAGGGTTTCTCCATGTTGGTTAGGCTTGTCTTGAACTCCCAACCTCAGGTGATCTGCCTGCCTCGGCCTCCCAAAGTGCCGGCCAGGGGCGGCCAGGTGCGTGAGTGACCGCGCCCGGCTGGAGGAAGCATTCTTAATGTATGCATTGGTACATCTTCTTCTGTGTGCATGTCACAGAGGGAGCATTCCTGATGTACACATTGGTGTACCTTCTGTGTGCACATCAGGAAGGGAGCACTAAGCAGAGGTACATAAGCAGATTCTGGACTGCAGAGCTGGGAGTGGTCCTGGTTTTACCACTCACGGACTGCATGCTCTCAGACAAGTCTCTTAGCATTTTTGTACCTCGGGCTCCTCCTCTGCAGAATGAGGATGGCAATTCCTACCTCCTAAGATTGTCATGAGCTAGAAAGAAGTTAATATTTGTCATGCATTTAGAATAGCATCCAGCACATCATAAGGACTCTATGTTTTGTAAATAGAATATTCTTTTTCGTTGTTATAACACATTTGTTTTTCATAAATGTTGTTACCTGGCAGGTGTTTTTTGGCTTCCAGAATAAAAGTTTTAAAATTAAAAGGTATCAAAGTATTTTTAGGGGCCTAGTTATTTCCTCAACTACTCCCGTTTAAACTCTAAAAGTAGATTGGCTTTACGTTAAACGGAGAATTCATACAGAAAAAATCTTCAGGACTGTAATTCATTTCATAAATAATGTACTTTATTTTATTGCATATGGCTATTAAGGAGGGCATCCATGATCAATACAGACTAAATACAATGCACTATTCTAGTCCAGTTTATTCTCGTCTCCAGCAGCATCACATTGACCCCTATATACAGCGTGTACAGTGGAAGACAGAGCAAGATAAGTTAAGTCTCTTGTCATATCACAATAGCAAGAAATATATTTAACATCTTGATATCCAGAAACAATACGTACCCAAAAAGAAAACACTGTTTAATAACTGTTAAAGTTTATATAGCAAAAAATATTTTAAATTTAAGGTAAGTCAGGCAAAATGTACAAAGACCCAATATACATTGTGAAGTTTTAGCAAACATAACATTTATACATTTTGGTTCCATTCTGTAAACTAAATTAAAAATGTAAATATTGCATATGCCTTTTTTTGAAATGTACAGGATAGAGGAAAATTTAGTATATTATCATCTGTGTATTTTGCTTGTTTTAAGCTGCAGTATGAACATGAACCATCTGTATAGTGTCATGACTACTCTAAGGAGAGAGGGCGAGTTAAATATGCGTCAATACACCGCATTCAGCAGGGTCCATATTCAGTCCCTATCGTACCTGGGGGGAGTTACAAAGCAAATACCACCCATCGATGCCTATTCCCAAAACTAAATAAAAACTTCAGGATGTTTTATACATCTTAATAAAGTACATCATACACTGAAATTGACCTTCCAGCTAACATTGTATGGCCTAGGCGCTGCTGTGATGTATAATTTCAGAAAAGTAAAACCTTAAAAATGTTCAGGGAGATCACTTTACATTCAACTTTGTCTTGCAATACAATCCTCTGTTCTAAAGTTCAGCACGGAAGCAGGAAGACTTTTGCATTGCCATTAAATATATTTTTAAGACATTGAAATTTTTGGTCTTCCTCTAAAAAAGCCTCATTTTATTAATGCATTATTCTATAGTGATATATATCTATATATTTATATATATTTGTCTCAAAACAAAACAAAACGAAACCAACAACTTACATCTCCAATGAATTAGTGTAACCTCTCCATGACTATCAGAGAAGATAGGCACTGGGGAAGCCCCCACGGGAGGAGAGGTCGACAGCCCTCCAATTGAGTGTCGAGGGAGCAGAAAACGGCAGATCATTCTGCCGGTCAAGTTCAGCAGTTTTAGGTAACGTCTGCGAGAACTGCCACAACACTGGTATTTTCAGAATACTGAAAACATAAAACAAGGGTAGTCTTGTCAGGAATTTTTTTGACAAGTAACACGTACTGCGAGATTGCTTTTCTTCTTTTTCTTTTTCCATCAGCAACATAGGGGCTGGAATGCCTCTTTTTATCAGTTTCTTTCTTTCCTTTTCTTTTTTTCTTTTCGTTTTTTGTTCAGGGCAGCCTCACTGGTTGACATAATAACATTTTATTAAAGATAATACATTTTTAAAAAAATTAAATCTGCCACACCCGGACCACCCTGGAATTGCCAGCACACCTACAGGGATTTTTGGTTACAGAAAGGCATGCCCAAGATTCAGGAGAGCAGAGATATCTGAGCTTGTAAATAGAATGAAAGGCGTTTGCAATGTGAAGTGCCTACATAAACATCTACATCGAGAAGATTAAACAAGTCTGTTAAAGGTAAAAAGAGATACTCATCCCCTTCCCAAAGCCCTTCCCTCCCACCCCCCCAACTACCCAATACAGCTGATTTGTTTCAAAAGTAGGTTGCTTCAGTTACATATAGTAATTATTATTTTGTAATCCGTCTTTAAAGTCCAATCCCAAATTTCACTTCCATCGACAAATGTCAGTCCCACACTGGGCTCGGTGTGGACGTAAACATGGCAGGTACCTGCACTGGAATCCAACAAGCAGCTGTCTACTTGGACCATTTCACTAAGGCCGAGGACCGCGCTCCAGACACACAGCGCAGGGGCTACTACAGGAGGTCCTGTTGGACCCCTGCCACGGAAATCCGGCTTTACCTTGAACTGAGGTAGGACTGTGGTCGTTTTGAGTGTAAGCCAGTAAATACCAGATTTTACCACTTTCATAGGTGTGGGTGCACTCTCCTAGCATGCTGAGGGTTACATCTGCTTTGCCAAAAGGAAAAGAAGAAATTAAGACACCGGCCACAATTTAAGAAGGCCAATGAAAACATCCAATTTTCTTGAGAATAACTTCTTCAGCTAATTTTGTTAAAACAAAACAAAACAAAACAAAACGCAAACAGCACAATGACGAATGCCCCATCCGGGAACAAGGGAGAGAGGCAGGTGACCTTGCCTTGTTGGTGCCTCATCTAACAGAGTCCACAGATGTCTCCAAACATAGTCATTGCTCAGATCCAAAAGAAAACTGTAAGCAGCTTCGGGCTGAAACAATGCCAAGCATCTTCTTTTAATGACGTTCTCTGACGTGTGACATCCTGGTGATAAAGCCAGACAGATCTTCACTCTGAAAAAGGAAGGAGGGAAGTTAGCAGAGATCCTCAGGAGAAAAGAGCAATCTCTGGAGTTCCAGAAAAAGCCCCTCTAACCCACGGCTAAGACCTGGGTTATTTTCATAAACTGATGCCCTTTGAGAAAGAAACACGTATTCATTCTGTTTTCCAGAAGTGAGTTCAGTGGGAAAACTTGAGTTTTCCTGGAAGCAGAGCTGTTAGGTTCACGGTGAGTTGTCTATACAGTGAGGTTCATGTTTTCAATTTAAGAAAAATATTCACACATGTTTTTGTGAATCATTCTGTCGAACAAGATAGAAAAAGAAGGGCCAGTTCCCAGGTGCCACTGCGTGTCTGTGTGATGGAATGACCCCTTTAACTCCTTAGGCCTTGATGCTCCCTGTGTTGTGTGGGACACACAGAATCCACTACCTTCCTCCCAGGGCTGCAGAGATGAAAAACCATGACACACGTTACAATGCTCTGTAAACTATGTTTATCCTACAAATGTGTATTATGTTATGAAAGTGGAATAACTAAGAACTCCACACTTCTGTCCTCAGAAAACTTCCAACTGGATCATCCATCTCTTTTTGAACGTGTCCAGCAATGGAAGGCTCCTGCACTGCCTCACGTGTGGTTGCATAACCCTCAACATTAGGAAAGGGTTATTTTTATCCACTCAACTTTCATATGTTCCAGTTTAGGTAATTTACCCTTTCGCTGTGCTCAGAGGGGACAGGGACTGAGGACACTTGGCCAGATCTAACTGCTTCCTCCCTTCCAGGATGAGGGATCAAAATTCTTTAACCTTTCTCAATTTCCAGGGTTTTAGGCCTATTTTTACTTGATATATTCCTTCTTCAAGGGACAGAACAAATTGGAAGATTTTGACCTTTCACAGCGTGTTGTTTTTTTCCTTCGAAGCTTCTTGGCTTTTTAACCAAAATGACATACTGTTCATTTTGATCACTCAGTTCCATGATGGTGAGCACTGCTTTGCTCTCAAACAGGTACATTTCCTTCCTTTGCAGATGCATTTATACAAACTGCATTTCTGGACACTCTTCTAAAATCATTTAGAATTTTGATCCTAGACTCTTTACCATACTCCCTGACTTACTTTTTTGTGAATCAAATTCTTTTCTATCCATCTTCAGTTTAGAAGACTGAACTCAACAAGACAGAAACTTCCAGTGTGCCCTGAAGCTGAGTGAGTCCCTCAAAACCACATCTCCTCAGGAACTCGAGGCACTACGCTCTATAGCCCCCCAAAAGCTTTACAGAAAAAATACTTGTCAATATACAAGGTATACATTTTTAAATTCCCTACAATGCGACATTCTGAGGCTGTTTTTACTCTATCTTATTTATCATTATTATTTTTTAAGATGGAGCCTCATTCTGTCACCCAGGCTGGAGTGCCGTGGCATGATCTTGGCTCACTGCAACCTTCGCCTCCCAGGTTTGAGCAATGTTCGTGTCTCAGCCTCCCGAGTAGCTGGGATTACAGGTGCATGCCACCATGCCTGACTCATTTTTATATTTTTAGTAGAGATGGGGTTTCACCATGCTGGCCAGGCTGGTCTTGAACTCCTGACCTCAGGTGATCCACCCACTTAGGCCTCCCAAAGTGTTGGGATTACAGGAGTGGGTCACCGCGGCCGGCCTATCTTACTATTTTTATAAAGCTTATGTCCATTAGAAATTTAATAAGTAAACAATGTTCTGCCAATGAACCTTAACAGAATTAATTTCTTCCTAAGGAAAGATCTGTCTTTGAGTTATCTGATTCATTATTGTTGTGATTTTCAATCCCAGGAGACTTCAGTGAGAATCTAACTGTATCCCCTAAAAAAAAGCAGGCATTTGCTAACATACACCTTGGCTTGTAATTCACTCTAAAATGAGCTTGCATTTTGTCCCTGAGGCCCTGATTTGGGAAGAATCCCATGGCCACCATAAAGCAGGTAACTGAGAGTCTGCAAATCCATTGACAGAAAGATTTCTAATCAATTGCTTATTTTATTTTGACACTAACAATTAGCTAAATGTGGGTGAATGATCTCATGTTAACTCTAAGTCTGTTATTTTGAAAACAACTAAACAAGTAAGTTCTTCAGCTTCTCAAACTTAAGTACTTTGTCGTATAAATGGCAGATAAATTATTGCTGAAAAAAATCACTTTCCATTTTCATTTGTGATTTCATGAGGCCACTGACATTTTCATTGTTTTTTTAGGATGCTGTATCGCTGTAAAACTCAACTCTTATCATTACATCTCTTTGCGAGCTCTAATTAAGTTGAACATGTAATTTTATTTTTTGGAAGTAGAATATAGTTATCGAAACGTTAATTTCTAAGCATTAGCATTATGCAAGAAAAGAGCTGATAAATGGCAAGGAAATAATTCATCCATGCGTTTATTCATGCAATGACCTTTCAACAATTTTCTTTTTTTAATTCTACGCTGGTGCAGGGCCTCACTGATAACTTGGAGGAAGATGGCTGACAAAAAAAAAGGGTAAGGGGAAAGGGAAGGGCAAGGGGAAGGGGAAGAGGAAGGGGAAGGAAAGGAATAAAAAGGAAAGGAAAAAAAAAGAGGGAGGGGAAGGGGAAGAGGATCGAGAAGGGGAAGAGGAAGGGGAAGGAGAAGGGAGGAAGGAAGGGTTATTACAGGAAGATGAACCTGTTAATGGCACACCCAAAGGACGCAAGAGAGCTGAGGTGAGGGAGATCAGAAATAGGATGACCACCTGCTCAGAGCCAGTCATGGGGGTGTCAGCTGTGCAGCGTTTCACATCTATCTGCATGCACACACGTGTTACCAGAGCAAGCACAACGTGCATGTGTCTCACCTAGCCTGTCTCCTGTTAGGTTAAAATACAATCGCTTTCTACGACCGCCTCCTTTCACGGTAAAGCAAGAACTGTGGTCTGGGTGTGCTCAGCGGGCACAGGCCTGTGTTCCTGCCCCTCAGCACCCTGCCTCTCACAGACCTGCTTGTTTAGACATCCCCCCACCCCAGGAGGCCACGGCTGATTCCAGGTGACCCTTAGAGATGCTTGGAAGCACTCACAGTGATTTAAACAGAATTAACCAGCAGAAACAATCCTTTGTGGAGGTGCAAAAGGGCAGTGAGGAAAAGGCTGGAGCACACCTCAGACTGGACCCTGCCCGCCGCAGCAGAGGCACTGGGATACAACGGAGACCTAAGAAGCATCAGTACTAAGAATGCATGGTGGAAAAAAGGGATCTTTTTTGAAACCCAAAGTATAGTTTTTATTCATTTGTTAGAGAAAGAAGGCTTAAGACAGAAGCCATCTGCCTGAACTGATGTCTCAAATACCTTTTTCCAATTGAGCCGGTGGTAGAATCTTTGCCACGCATACTATTAAAGACCCCACAGGCATAGGCCTAAAATGATTAACACGGGCAATGGCTCAGGAGGGCTCTCTGTAGTTCACACACAGCTTTCAGACACCAAACACCAAGAGCTAGTGCCCCTGGTTGAAGCCACCACGGAAACACGATACCTGCCATCCACCTGACAGCCACCCACTCATCAGTGACACTCCCCTACCCAAGGAAGAAGAAAGCTGGAAAACACTCTTGTAGATTCAAACCTAGGAAAGAGAGTAAACGTTTGCCTTTATAGTTATTTACTTTCAAAGTAACCGAAGTTATCCCTCACCCTGTAAATCGGCCTGGTTCATCCCGACTAGGGAAAAAAAATACACCAACAATTTTCTAACACTAATCATCTGACATCCTCAAGCTTTACATATGATCAAACTTCAGGCTTCCTGAAGATGAGATTCCAACAAAAATTTATTTATTGTATTATCTGTGTTAATTTTAGTAGAAGCAAAGAATTATTAATTTTGTGGCTGTTCTACCCTGAACATTCACTAAGAAGGGAGACATTTTCAGAAATCATCAGCTGTAATGGCAAAACCAAAAAGAAAACAGTAAGACTCACGTGTTGCTCATGAACCCAATGACAGAACATCACACACCAGTTCTGCCACTACAGGTAACGTAGATACAAAAATGTAAACTTACTGACACTCACTGAATTTGTCACACCATTCATTACACACTGTACTACTCTGTCCCTTAGACGTTGCTTTGTAAAGAAATCCATCCACAGACGTATCCATGTAGAGTTATTTGAGCAAATAAACAAAATCAACAAACAAAAACCCTTTTAGCAGAGATGAGAGTTGTTACACAGGACCTGTCATGCAGTGTGGCCACTCCGCATCTCCTTTCTGCTGTCGCTTGTGACAGATGACATTCATACGTGGGATACAGTCCCCTGTGCCACTCACCATAACGCCCTGCAGATGGGCAATAATTCCTCCCCTTTTCTCCTCCACTTGAAAGAGCAATCAGAATGCAAATGAAGGAGAGCTGTCAGTAAAAGCTCCACCTTCAAACTGCTCAACTTGACTCTCCCAAAAGAGAGAAAGGAGAAAACGAATCACTAGAAAACATTGTGATTACAAGGAGGAAAGCTTCCTTATAATATATGGAACAATGTCCCAACAATGACATGTCACGCGGAGCTGGGCACCATGACTGCAATCACATTACAGAAAACTGAAGTGGGCGTGGAGCCTAGAACATGTTGGAAATAAGGTCAATTTGCTGCAGCCAATAACATCAGGTAGCATTTTAGGCACACAGTCTGACTCACCAATCGTTTTTCTTCATGATTTCTCAGGACAATTAGGGTTTGGACATGTTTGCCTCCAACGTCACATTTCCAAGTTCAAAATCCAGGATATACACCGGGGTCATGGCAGCTCTGTCCAGGGAGGCCCTAGTCCTCTCTGCAGAGAGGCTGTGGGACATGGGGCCTCACAGGCCTTTGGGGAGCAACACTGGACCGCCCAGGGGCCAGATTCATGGAGTAGATACAGATGCTTTCACATTTTCAGCCGTAGCTGAATTAGGAGTGTTACAAATACTGATGTGCTTGACAAAATGAAACCATACACTTCTTAAAATTAAAATTTGTATTTCTAGTAGCAAATGTGATTCAGAAAGCAATGAAACCTTCCATGAGCTCAAACATATCATACAGGTCCATCTCAGTGCCCAGTTTCACCCTTTTATGTTAAACACAGAATTACGAGGGAAAATTAACTTTTCAGTTGCAGGAGCAATTCTGAGAAAAAAAAAAAAAAAAAACAACCCCGATAATTTAGTATCTCCAGACTTTACTAAAGCAAGACACTCTTAAGAATATGGAAAAAAAAAGTGAGGTTGGGTATGATAACAAAAGCCAGAGATTCTAGGAAAAACGGTTACTTGAACTTTTCTTTTAAATTGGAAAAAAAAATAACTTAAAAGGGAAATATGGAAGAATAAGTTTCCCATGACAAACAGGGGCAATAACTTGCTTTCCAGTCCTCCTTGACAAAGACTGACAACATTCTTTTCTATGAGCTCATCACTTCCACTGACAATTAAAATCATTTCATTTTGAATGCTTGTTAGTAAAAAGATTCCTAATATCAAGTTGCAACTTGATGTTAATGACACAATATGAAACAGGATGAGACAATCTGGGTGTCTCACAGGCTGGGTTTAGTAAAAGGTATCTTCCCCCTTTAACTCCTGTTTAGTCCTTCACATAAGACCCGATCTTAATCATCCCAAACTAGGAAAATCAGGCCTCCTACACTTTTACCTACTGCACTTCAAATTCCCTCTACACATTCAACTTTCCTACACAGGAGCCTGTATAAATTTTACAGTGCACGGCTACAGCAGATTGTATAACACAGAACGTACATGGTTCTTTTCTGAATGCTATTGTTAAAAACCCTGCCATATGCACGATGTGAGCTATTCGTCTATGGCAAGAATCGCCCACTGCCCCTGCAGCCGCCGCCAGTGCCATACAAGAAACAGTATCAATGATTCTTCCGCACAAACACCTGAGACACAAGAAGTCCCAGGAATTGCGGGTGGACCCTTTCTTTTAAATTACGAAATGTTAGACCCTTTTTTAGTTAAAACCCAGACCAGGAAGCATAAACAACTTGCTAAAGCCTCCCCGGCGGTCTGTGGAAGAGCAGAGTCCTCAGTTTCTCCCAGAACACTTTCCTCTCTGCTCCCCTTTGGTGAAAATGAGATGGGTGGGAACGGGGCAGGAGCACAGACACCTGCAACTGTCAACTGGGGCCCCAGAGTGTCAACTTCCACACTGAACCACTAGCTCTTTATAAAACTCTCCTCGAAGGACATTAAACAGCACACTAGCATGTCACACAATTCAGTGAAGCCTGTGAGTCGATGTGGGTGTGCTCCACGGTCTGTCTTCCTTGCCAGGCGATGCCCAGGCCCTGCCTTCTCACCTCCCTGTCCCCAGCACCTGGCACCCTGCTGGTCAGATCCTTAGTAAAGCTTATAGGTATTAAACTGAAGCAAAAACCCCATGTGGTTCATGCCATTTCTCACAGGCAGAAATGCTCAAGCAGTTTTCAAAAGAGAACAAAGCTTTAGGACTGCGTGAGACCCAGACGAAAAGAAAACCCTTTCCAGCCCACTCGGAGAGTGACGTTCTAAGCAGAGGTAAGTAAAGTAAGGCCAGATCCGGCTTGCCTGTCTCTGCAAATAAAGTTTTATTGGAACGCAGCCGTGCTCACGCATTTACATATGGCTGATTTCACACCGTAAGTAGAATGGAGCAGTTGTGACAGAGACTGCGTGGCAATGAACCTTCACTACCTGACCTTTCACAGAAAGTTTGTTAACCCTTCAAGGAGCACAGGAACATGGCAACCTTTACTAAGAAAGACAATGCGAAGAAAAACAGGCAAAATTTGTCAGAATAACACCATATATTTCCATCTGTGTGTTATACTGGGAAACTAATTGATACCCCTTTGAAAATCATCTGCAAGCTTACGTACTTTATAAATGCAATACTGTCTACTAAAAACCACACTATCCTGTTACAGACTCTACTGAAAAAGAGGACGCACATCACAAAATCATTTATGAAGCCAGCACACTTTTGGAATGAATTTCTCTTAGCTACCGCTGTTCTATTTGATTTTTCACTCATAATCTAATCATTGCTAAATACATCCTACACTAGCATTCCTCCTTTAACAAAAGTAAAGGTTTACATGTGAGATCTGCAATTCATAAAGGGTCCAAATCTTTTCTTTCTTGGGTCATTTGAGAATGTGAATGTAAGCATTATGCTTCTGCCCTAACAGTATTTGGGCCAAGCGATATAATGTGCATTAAAATTGCAAATAGCCGATGAATGATGTAATTCTTTTCTCAGATTTAACACGCTTCTACGTATGGTTTTTTTACTAATCTAAAAAATTTTATGTACACCGTAACAATGTTTATATTGTTTATATATGAAATTATAAAACCTAATTATATTTTTGCTACCAAATTAAGGGAATGTAGAATATTTATTTATTCAAAGTATATCCATCTCCAAATAGCCTGTTGTTATATATCAATTCAACTGGACCTTTCTTCTACTTCAAAAGCTTAAATAACTGTAGGTAAATCCCCCCTCCCCGGTCTATAACATCTATGTGATACAGGATTTCAGCTTTGTCTCTCTGGGGACAAATTCACCTATCTAATTTCAAAGCCTCATAAGAATGACCATGTAGCCTTTAACTGAGCATCTACTACAGTCAAGGTTGAAGGGTCAAATCCTACTTAGTCACTGAAGTACAGGCTTTCTTTGTAGAGATCAAAGTACCCATTCTTCCTAATCAGCCATATCAGAAACATCCTGCTTTTCCCCAGGACCCTGGAAATGACTCCATGCCACCATCTCTGTGCTTTAAACTACATGCCATTCCCACGACTCTCAGGACACTGGTGTGAAAGGCACTGTGGCCACACCACAGCCAGGCCCCCAGGGTTGGCATCTCGGAACCACCTCTTACCAGCTGTGTAATCTCTACAGCTATGTCTCTAAGTCTGCTCCCTCTTATGAAGATGGGGGCACTACCTCTCCCACCCTGAATTCCCCAGTGGAGTCACAGGGAATATGGCGAATGAGATTTCATGTATAAAATATATAAATAATACAAAAATATGTATGTTCATTCATAAAGAAACACATGCTACTAGCACAACTGGCATTTTGTGGTTGGCTTCCCTTTGCTTTCTTTGTGCACCTTCAAATAATGTATACATGTAACCACATGCTGCGTTCTCAACTACAGACTTCTTAAGACCAGGCAGCCCTGTGCTGCCAGGGAAAGACCGGCTCCTCCCACCCTCCTCTTCTGGCTAATTTGCGGAGAGCCACGGTGGTGTCTCCCAGTGCACTTGTCATCACAGTTCTTCCTCGTTCAAAATTGTATTCGTGAATGGTGTCACGAACAACCACAACTGCAAGCAGCAAATAAACAACTGCCGAATGCACAAAAACAATGGCAAATAGCTCCCAGAATAAAATGAACGAACCTGTTTTAAGTGGACAGAAGTGGAACAGAAGTAGAATTGTTTTTCTGGGGGTAACTCTAGGCCATTTAAAGCTGCAAAGAGTGCCTTTGCCTAGCTGCTTTCTTCACGTCCTGAGGACAGGACAAAACGCCCAGGAAGGGGCCGCACATGTCTACCACGCAGGCAGCTGCCCGTAGAGAACACGAATCCCTCACCATATCACAGACATGCCAAGCACACACAATGCATCATCAATAGGCTGGACTCCGCCTGGTCCCGGCCATCGGGGGATAGCACTTCCCTTCTCTCTGCTCTATACCAAAAGGTGCACTAAAATGCAGGCCGACATTTAAATTCCTCTGCCACAAATGACAGAGATTTACATCTAAATAAAGCACTATTTATTGAAATTTCAGTAATGCAAAATGGAAAATGCCAAGTTACCAACTATATAAGTTCATTTACTGAAGAAGCAAATAAAACAAGACAGCTGCAGCTGATCACCAGGCCTTGCCCAGGGATGTGGAGACAGAGGAAATCCATGTCTTTGGTTCCTCCTCCCCACCAAGCATGTAGCTATCCCAACCTCACCCACCTTGGCTCTGACTCCCCCGCATGTGACCGATTGGCAGTGAAACAGTGCACAAGTCATATTAAGTTACTGCACATGCCCTTTCAGCCAAAATGCCAAAGTGTCTATAAAGTTACTCAAAAACTTAAGTCTAAGCAGAGGAAACATACATTCTTTAGCCTCCGTAGAACCTAAAATGGCAAAGATCTTGTAGACATTTTCAAATGCTCACGGGCTGGGAGGAGCCTCACACACCAGAGGACCTAGATCCCCGAAATGCTTTGATTGGGGACATGGAGGGAGGTTTGGATGAGCGGGCAGCCTAGAAACGTGGGCCCCAACTTCTCTTGGAGGGTCCAGCAGGGCACCCTGAGTCACCAGCAGTTGGATTCAGAGTGAGGACAGGCCCCTTGCTCCTGCTTCGCAGGCCCAGGGACAGAGGCCAGAGGCTGTGCAGGTCAGTGTGCACCCTGGCTCCTGCCCAGGTGGGCCACGCTGGGAATGTGGCCACAAACACATCTCCTTTCCAGCAAGGAGGAGGAGGTGTGGAAGAAGAAAATACCTGGAAATGTAAAGATTCCATTTCCCAAATTGCTAGAAGTTTGGGAAGGGGAGAAACGATCAATTAATGATAAAAAAAAACATTTCTTACATGAAAAGGAAGTTGGACTGTGTGTGATGATTGACACAGTCACATTTCCAGGTTTCCCAAGGCTGTGCCTGAGTTCCTTTACGGCCTTTAAGAATGGATTTAAGAGAGACATACCTTTCTAACCATCTTGTTAGTAACTAAGGTGACAAAACTCAGGATCAAGCAGATGTACACAAAATAGACAATAGTTCTATCCTGTGTGTTACAGACTTAATGCCTCCTCTTCCCGGAGAGCATCACGCAGTGATACTCCATCCTGGAAAATCAGCTCGACCATTTTCCTTTTTTTTTTTTTTCAGATGGAGTCTCACACTGTTGCCCAGGCTGGAGTTCAGTGGCGTGATCTCGGCTCACTGCAACCTCCGCCTCCTGGGTTCCAGTGATTCTCCTGCCTCAGGCTCCCAAGCAGCTGGGACTACAGGCATGCGCCACCACACCTGGCTAATTTTTGTATTTTTAGTAGAGACGGGGTTTCATCATATTGGCCAGGCAGGTCTCAAACTCCTGACCTCGTGATCCACCCGCCTTGGTCTCCCAAAGTGCTGGGATTATAGGTGTGAGCCACTGTGCCTGGCCCAGCTCGACCACTTAAACATTTCCAGTTACATGATTTTGTGACATTCAATATATATGAAATTCCTATAAAATAATTGTTATTCCTCTCATTTTGCTTAGAGAATGATGGGCCATTTTATAATTTCTACTTGGAAGGAATAACTAGCAACACAGTTCAAGCAGATAATTCAAGAATGAGGTCCTCTTTCACCATTAGTTTTCTACATATTTCAGGAAAAGTAAGTCAAATTGAGCCTAAATTCTAAAGATAGACCTAAACACTCCACCACGTTTTTAAAATTATGCAGGCTACAAATAACTGCACACAGTTGGCTGGAGCCCATTTATTAAACGTGCACTTTCCTCACCAGCAGGCTAAGAGGACATCAGGGCGCCCGTCCACACCGAGCTCTCACCTTCCCCAAGCTCTTACACCCTCAGCAAAACCCATGCCCTCAGCTCTTTCCTGTGAAGCCAGGATCTCTATCAAATGGAATAATACATTGGAATAACACATTTTCTGCACAGTTTTTCTAATTTCTATAATTTTCATTTCCAAGTTAACTGAAGAGTGAAATTGATTTGTTTGATAAGCCAATAGTTAGCAGGTCCTACAGTTAACCGTAATGCACGGGTCACCCCGCCTCAAGGCAAGAGTTCAAAATAAGCGGATTCAGCGTTTAGTTTGTCAGAGGGAAAGCCTTTGTCTTTTTTTTTAAAAATGAAGCCTCTCTGTTACCCAGAAGATACAGAATCAGGCAGGAGCCAGGCTTGCCAGGACCACATCCTCTCTCTACAGACTGGGAAAGTTTCTCCAACAGCAGGAGCCAGGCTCTATGGCGGGGCAGGCATATACGTGGCCTACCATCTTCGGGCCTCAGACTTTCCATTAAAAAACAGGGATAACAACAAGATCCAACCCTACGCATAGGTTGTCAGGATTCAACACCATTTTTAAATGTCTTAAAATTATAAGGTACGCTACGAACGTAAGTTTTTAGAATAAGGCATGTCATTCCATGATTACAGACATGCGCTTTCGTTCTGCAGTTGATCCTGGAAGCATGTCCCAGTGGTTTCCCCAACCTCAGTGACAGCTCAGTGTCTTCATGCCACTAGATCACTACTAGGTCCTTTCCAATTTTACATACTTTTGAGGAAGAAATCTGAGTTGACAGATGCTCTACCAAGTAGCCACCACCACCCAGGGATACCACCACCATGATGATGGAATTGATGGCCACAGTATGAAAGTTTTTAAGAGCTCTGCCTATTGTTCCCAAGGACTCTATCTCCCTGACACACTGTGACATGTGAAGAAACGTCAGTAGCATGGCTGGCCGGGCTGGATTCCTCCTGGTCCCTTACTACCTCTTTCTCTTTACCTTCTCCTTTGAGCCTTAGCTCTCCATGCCAGCCACACTGGCCTCCTTCCTGTTCTGGAACACACCGGGCAACCTGCTGCCCCAGAGCCTTTGCACTGCTGTTCATCCCCTTTGCCTACCTGGATTCTTCCCTTAACATCCAGAAGACTGGCTTTTCCCCACCTTCAGGTTGCTTGGCTCAAATTTCCTTTTCCCCCCTCTCCCTTTCCTGCTTCATTTCTAGAGCGTTTCACCACCTGTAGTGCTTCATGTCCTAAATGTACAACAAAATTAAGTTTACTTCCTAGGTTTCAAAGGCTGACAGTCCACTGAAGACTTGCCCACTTTCTGTTATTCTTTTTAGCTTGAAAAACCAAATCTGTTTCTCTCTAGCCTATCCTTTACTATTGCTCAAATGGATGAAGTAGTTTTGAGACAGTCTATATGTAATAATTGTCATCTTTGTAATGAAAACATGCAGAAATTTAATGGTTTGAATAAATTTAAAAATTAAAGGGAGATCTCACCATTTTTGCCATCATCCTTTCTGCCTCCAACTTTCTACCTTTCTCAAACACCCCATAAGTAAGGTTCCTTTTATGTTGTTGTTGTTGTTGTGGTGCCTAAAAGAACTGTAAAAGGTGGCAAAAGCTGAGAATGACACAAGACTCATCTGTGACCAATTCTCCCATCAGCCTCACGGGTGGGTGACTTGGAGCTCTCCAACCCAATGAGACTTCCATCTTTCTCCTCCACTGGCCACCACCATGGTGGGCAGGGGGGCCAAGAGTGGGAAGCAGTTCTTTGAGCCGGGGGGGGGGCTGTGGTTGGCAGGAAGGGAGGGGGCTTTCCTGGATAGGCCAGGGATGCCTGTACAAAGAATGAGATCAATACTCTTTTTTTTTTTTTTTTTTTTTTTTTAATTTATTTATTATTATTATACTGTAAGTTGTAGGGTACATGTGCATAACGTGCAGGTTTGTTACATATGTATACTTGTGCCTTGTTGGTGTGCTGCACCCATCAACTCGTCATTTACATCAGGTATAACTCCCAATGCAATCCCTCCCCCCGCCCCCCTCCCCAAGAGATCAATACTCTTAACGCAGGCTTCGGAGCCGCCTACGAAAAGGAGCCAAGAAACCTAACAATGGGGAAGTTTCTGGAATACTACCGTGTATGACAGAGACTGAGCACAGAATGAAATACCAGGAGAGTATGGCCACAAGGCCACCGAACAGCTCAGGGCAAGCTAACATCTAGGAATCGGGAGAGGAGCAGAATCAAAGCTACTATTTTTCAGAGAAGAAAACTCACAACCACCACCTCATCTGATGCACCCCAGGCTCGCGCAGGGGTGAAGCGGTGAAACATCTGAGTGGTCCCAGCTGTGAATGGGACCAGTACTGTGAATGTTCCAGCAAGGACATCCACAACTGCAGCAGTGACATCCCATGAAACATGCCATTATCTGTGCTCAGCCAACATTGCCTACAGGGTGGACACTTAGGAAAAGGATCAGAGGGGCTGCCCAGAAAATGGCGCATGGTGGGATGCTGCCAAGTTGACTCTGAAGGCACCTAGGGGACAGAGGCCCGGCTTCACACTTCTTCTGCATCTCCCAGGACATCTACTCTTGCGCTGACACATGCTGAACTCTCAATACATTGATTGGCTTAAAATATCAACTACGTTCCGCCTTTAGGAAATGGCTGAAGACCCAGTGAATTCTAAACAGTCCAGCTGACCTGGACAGACCAAGACTCACACAGATGAATGCGTATCACCCAGACTTGTTCTAAGAACTTAATTAAATGCTCCCTGCTGGGAAAACTTGGACATGTTATTGCAGTGATTGTTTCATCTGGAACTAGGAACACTGATAAGCTAAGCTGCAAATAATAGTAAGATTGCAAACTGAACCAAGGTGTGTCCTTTCTACTGGACCACTGAAACTTTCATCTGTCCCCAAACACCAAAATGCCCTTATATGTAGAAGCTACAAAACCTTTAGGAGAAAATTATCATTTAAAAAACTTGTCAAAACAAATAATCTCAACAATGCCTGCAAATTCATTGATGCTTACATCTAAAGGGGTTTTGTGTAGCATTTGTATCTAGTATTTTCATACAGTTCAATATTAAAGTTCCAATATTTTCTCTTTTGCTTTCTCAGCCAGCTAAATTAAAGTTAGTTTTCTGAAACTGACTGCAATTAAAATACATTTACAATCCTGGATTTATAATACATTAAAAGAGAAATAAGAGATTTGGTACTTTTGCAACTAATACATTTTGCTAAAGCACACCCAAATATACTTTCAGTTCAACTATACACTTAGTAGATGTCTACTTGGCAACATAACAAAAGTTATTTGTACAAGTCTCCGCACACTCATCTGATATATAGAACTGGAAGAGGGCATGGGTAGCTCACGGATTTGTTTTCTGTTTCATTTGCATATGTGAAATGTTACTGTAGGTCGCTTTTACGCAGGAAGACAATAAAAAGTGAATACCTACTATCATACCAGAACGAAACTGAAGCAAAGCACTTTTCTGCCTTCTGGGAAGTTCAGAAACCCTGCAATGTCCACAGTGAACTAGGGTCCCAGTACCTCCATTTCTGACCTCTTCGAACAAACACAGTCTCTGCTCAATACACTCCAATCCATGACTTGCTTAATCCTGCTTATTGCCTGGAGTTTCTAAAGGATTATGTGCATGGTTTTTAAATTTAGTAAGGAAATTCTGGCCTATTTCCAAAACTTTTCTCCCTGCTTCACAATTCCCCTTACTTATCCATCCGAGTACGGGAAGTCCCGAACAAAGAAAGGAGGGCAGAGAGGCCCGCCTGGCATGCGCTGGGCCCGGGCAGCACAGGGCAGTCATGGGTGAGGGCGGCCACTGAGATGATGGGATCAGGGGCGGCTTCTACCGAAGACCTGGGAATTCACGGGATCAGATGGTCCCTGACTTCAGTCCCTATTTTCGGTGGCTTCACAGCACAGAGCAGTGCAGATAGGTATATGCTCTTCCCAGGTCCTCTGCAGAGGGCAAAAGTTCCCAGAGTCACCAAACCTCGCTGGGGAAAAGGCTTCTGGCCTATTCATGAAGACCCCCAGACCAAACGCCTGGATCAGTTTTCCTGACTAAATTGGTGGGTGCTCAACAAACCCATCACTGCAACACAGGGTGCTGGGAATGTGGCTTTCTTCTTAACCTGGAAGGGGGTCCGTAAGTCCATTCGCCCTGATAGCAAAACTGCTTTCCTGCTTTGCTCATTCAACCAGGTCTCCAATCTCACCTGCTGTCTGGTGAGTCACGGGGCTCACCGCTGGGGGTGCTGGCAGGGAAGGAGGTACTCTCTCCTGATGCTGAGGGGCCTGACAGCTCACACAAACCAAACACTGCACTGCCCACAAAAGTTCCAGGCCACAGGTTTGCCTATTACGTGTTTTAAAGTGTGAATATCTTAAGAATTTTTATGTGTTTGCTAAAGTGTTTCTTTCTGCTTTTGAAAGTGAGGTTATAGTCATGTCTTTAGAAAGACAGCAGCTTCTGTCAAATTAAATTTGTATGAAAACTATTTATCTTCATATAAAAGTCCAGCTAAATGATTTTTCCCCTGAGAATTATAAAAAAGAAACAATAAACAACAAAGGCTGTTAAAAATAAAAAGGCACTGACGAAATACTCAAAACCCCAGAAGATAACCGCCTAGCAATGACTGACTAGTTACTTATTGGTCCTTAGGCAGATTCTAAATTGGTTAGTTTTCAAATAAACTCATTAAATAAGTTAATGACTCATTTCTTAGCAAAATGCTAATGGACTTACCCATAATGAGGAATATACGATATTTCACTTACAGAACAAGCGCCTGTCTTAGAGACACAGAGAGCAGTGACTGAACGCACCCACTGACTCATCAATCACTGTGTCACCCCCCCCCCCCAGGCTGAACCTGTTACACAGAGCAAAGACTTCAATTCTGCTAGATAATGTAGGCCTTTAGATTTCACTCATCCCAATAACTTTGTTTCCTTTTCTTTAACAAAGTGAATACATGACCGAAAATATTTGCCAAATCTTCTCCCCGCTCAGTAAACACTGTCCACATAGTCATGAACAGCCATATTTCTCTGATTTATAACACGTTTCTTCATTTAGGAATTCAGCATTCTCTATTTCTGGCTTTCAGCGTATCTTTTAGTCTATGGATGAAGAAAGTTACTAAAATGTTCCAAAGTAAAAAGACTAATATCATTTCTGCAAATACTACGTTGTTCTAAAGAGCATAGGCTGTATCCTGGGAGAAAGTTATTCATCAGGATACAAAGAACCAACTGAGATGTGTCATTGTTTGTATCACATTCTCCTATTCTTTCTTGATGATATCTACAAACAACTCTACCACTAATTAAATCAGTGACCTTGACTAAGACTCCCGACCTCACACAGCCTCTGTTTTCACAACTTAAATAAGTAAGTTACATTCTATCAACAGTTCTCAACTCTTCGTTCTCAGAACACCCTTGCATATTTTTTTCTTATTGTCACCACCTAAGTTGCAAGAGTTTTAATGTATTTGATGGTGGTGGTGGGGAGGTATCTTACCAAGTATCATAAACTGTTTGCTTTACTAAGATGTAATCAAAGATAGCGAGAGGAATCTAAGTTTTCCACTTTGTCGACACATCTAGAGGTCAGGAAGCATGACTGCAGTCCCCAGAACAGATCCATCACCAACTTAACAGTCAACTCTAAAATTCACTAGCAACATGACAGCCTTGAAAATAGCATCAAATACTAAACTCTCCAAACTGGTGGATGTAAAAACTGATTAAAATAAATAGAGGGCTTTCCTACCAGTCTTCCTCCTCAATTGTCCCCATTTTTCTTTGAATTGATACCAAGTGGAAGAAAAAGGGGTGGGGGGTAAGTAACTATCACTCCAGCAAAATATTAACTTGAAGGCAAGGGTCTAGAATAAAATCCTAATGTAATTATTGCATATGAGCTTCCTGAGCAGACAATACGACATTCGAGAACTGGGCTAGGAATACTAAGATGTTATGAGGTTGAACCGCACACTCCTTCTCTTTTTAGCTCAGAGATCTCGGGCAAGTCATCTGGCCTCTCCACACTGTAGGTTCTTGATTCCAAAGAATGGGGTTCATGGTGGTTCTGCCTATGCCATAGGATTTTTTGGAATAGGGTACAATATTGTATATAGGAAAATGTCTTACCACTATAAAGGGAATAAAAACACCTTTTGAATTTTACACAACTCTTTTAACCCCAAGAAGATAATAGCAGACAGTTATCTGTCCATATTGATCAGAATAATGGTATATTGTCATTGCATTCAACTTCAATAACATTCTTTCAAAATCTTCAGTTGCCAGTTGTCTGCCAAGTTGTGGGATTATCTGTTACACTTACACTTTGGAGGCCAAAGATTGACTTACTTAAGTCCATAGAATGCACAGAGAAAGTACTATATCATAGTCTTAAATATTAAAGATTAAGCATTAATACTATGCAAAAGAATGAGTCTTTTTTTTTTTGGAGACGGAATTTCACTCTTTGTTGCTCAGGCTGGAGTACAGTGGTGCGATCTCGGCTCACTGCAACCTCTGCCTCCCAGGTTCAAGCAATTCTCCTGTCTCAGCCTCCCGAGTAGCTGGGACTACAGGTGCACGCCACCATGCCTGGCTAATTTTTGTATTTTTAGTAGAGACGGGGTTTCACCATGTTAGCCAGGCTGGTCTTGAACTCCTAACCTCAGGTGATCCGCCCGCCTCAGCCTCCCAAAGTGCTGGGATTACACGCATGAGCCACCACGCCCATCCAAGAATGAGTCATTCTTAACATAAACATAAGTATTTTAAGGTAACAAAATCACACAGTATAACAGGATTGTAAAGTAACAAAATCACATAGTATAATGAACTATATCATAGTATCTGTTTTTATGCATTGAAAACAATTGAAATTTCATATCACACCGTAATAATGGACTCAAGTATTTGTACTAACTGTATGGGGTAAAGTAACAGTAGACTAAGCTTAAGTTATAAAGTTTCAACACAAACGAAGAACACATCATTAATACTTGAATTTCAGTTATGGAGAAAAATATCACATTGAGCCTCCCGGAGCATCACTGAATGAGATATTATGGAACCACACATACGTACATACATACACACACATACACACACACACACACACACACACACACCAGCCCCAGATATGTATTTCTGGAAAACCCAACACTCTTTAAAATGAATATTAAAAGATCCAGCATTAGGCCGGGTGTGATGGCTCACACCTGTAATCCCAGCACTTTGGGAGGCCAAGGCGGGCGGATCACGAGGTCAGGAGATTGAGATCATCCTGGCTGACACAGTGAAACCCTGTCTCTACTAAAAATACAAAAAATTAGCAGGGCGTGGTGGCGCGCGCCTGTAGTCCCAGCTACTCAGGAGGCAGAGGCAGGAGAATAGCTTGAACCCAGAGGTGGAGGTTGCAGTAAGCTGAGATCACGCCACTGCACTCCAGACTGAGTGACAGAGCGAGGCTCTGTCTCAAAAAACAAACAAACAAACAAACAAAAAATCCAGCATTTACAGGGTGCAATGCATGTGATCACTTATCTTTAAAAAATATATTGTGGGTCAAAATATTGGATCAAATATTCCAAATTTCAATAAAAACACAGTAAGCAAGGAATATTTTATAAACCTTGTGTGTATATAGATATCATGTAAGATATAAGAAAACTGGACAAAGTTTCCAAGGTTTCACCTCTACCCACTCAAGTTTTACAGTGTCTTTGGACACACAAAAGTGACTCTATACAAACTTAGTATTTTTCTAGTCTAATAGAAAATTAATCAGAACCACCAAATTGACTATTTTATCATTTGTAAACATGTAACCTATAAGTTTTAATACAATCTATTTCGGAATTCTTATGTAATGAATTCACTTAAGTAATAAAGCTATAACACACGGAAGCATCTTGCATTATTTGCACCTACAGAGCAAAATGCTGGTACACAACATATACTCCAACTCTCTCTATACTAATCTTCACCTATGCATTTTATTTTAGCACCCACTTAATGTTAGTCTCTGTAACTATCTTGAAAGAAACTAAAATAAATAGCAATCATCAACCTCATCATCTCCTCCATGCCAAATGATGACTTTACTACTTTTCTTCAGAAAAGTCTAGCACTGAACTCTGTCTACAATAATCTACCTTAAGTGAGTCAGAATAACCACTGCAATCTGGAAGAACCCACTCAAACTAAATATAGAAACAGTGTCCCTATCTAAACTTGGACAGCATTATTTTCACAAAAACCATGATCTGACAGTTAGTATGTTTATAACCAATACTTTTGGACATTCAGAAAATTTTGTCTTCATTTGTTCATTAAAATGCCAACACTAAAATGTTTTGTTCATCTTGTATAGAAATATACATTCTGCTGTCATCCATACTAGAGAAATTAAACAGAGAATCCACCTGCATTACAGCTGTCCAAAGGCAGGACAGGGTGGCACAGCACTTTGCTTCACCCAGTGTTTTCCTCACTCTACTTGGCAATGCAGATAAAAGAATAAAGTTACATTTTCCCTTAAGTTTATAAGGTGAAATGGGAACACTTAATTCTGTGCTACTCCCCCTAGAAAAAACCCAAAACAAACAAACAAACAAAAACCCTTTCTACTTGCCAAATCTGATACCAAAATTAACTAGCTCTTGGAACTATGCTTCTGAAGAAAATGCATTAGTGGGAATTTTAACAGAAAACCCATTATACTCATGCTGTTACTAAAACTTTTGCAAGTTCTTCTCCTCAGAAAAAAGAGCCTCATTTTAAATACTGATACTTCTAAAGAAAATAAAATATCAATTCTCTACTAAGATTCCTTTTGGGGGGGTAGAAACACAAAAGAATCACACATTTTCCTACTATGTTTGATAAGCACAGTGCTACCATCAAAACTGCAGGAATGACCATCCTAATTAAATCAACCCCAAAGAACGAAACCCCAGACTAAACAAGGAGTAGTCAAACAACCGCAGTGTTCTGTTTTTCTTTCAATGCATTCAGCATTAAGAGGCGATTTTAAAAATGTATATTCGAATTATATATTTTCATCTTGTCAACATCTCTTAATACATAAACAAGTCATAAAAGGTAGTCAGAAGTTCAGTCTTAATATAGTTTCAGGATTACCATACTGTTTTCCCTAATTGTTACTTTACTATGTAATTCAGAACACCACTTTGTTACAATCTGTTCATAAATATCTATGAACAGATCTTAAATTAAACAAAGGGGGAAAACAATAGCTCTTGGGAGCCTGGAGTGGAACTAGCAATGAAGCAGTAAAGGTAAGCAATTTTCAAGGTGCTGGTTCCATTTTCAGACTACACTGTTACTGTTTGTTTCAATGTAAGAGTACTCATTTACAAAAGTGTCTTTTCTGAATACATGCATGGTTTCAAAGTAATAAGTATCAACAATTGGATTTATTAGCATCTTCCTTTAGAAGAGCTTAAAACACTCTTGATGTTTATGATCTCATTTGCCTTCCAGCAGGCTTATGACACAGAAAAGGGAGGATTATAATTACCCCCATTTTACAGACAGGGAAAGTGAGAAGGAAGGATTAAGTGGCTCGCCCATAGACACACAATGACTCATTAAGATCAGCAACTAGAAACCTGGTTTCCTGATTCCTGGTTTAGTGTTCCACATACTATGCTTCCTTCTATGAAGTACTATTTTTGTAAAGGTTTCTCTTTCAATAAAGGAAACAGAACAAGTCACGTGACTTTCATTCACGAAAGCCCGTGTGTGTTTTCATTAGCACCTTAGTTGTCTGCTCCTGCGAAGAGGGCAGCAGCAGTGCGTGCCATTGTCTTCTTATGGCCAGAGCCAGCCAACTAAAGCAAACCAGCGCCCGCCACAGCAAACAGAAAGCTTGTGTGGTTTGTCAATCATCTCACTGGATTTCTGAATTTAGGAAAATTCTCTTCTTTACAACTTCAAAAGGCAAAACTTTTCAACATAAATCGTGATCTTATTGTCCCTTTGGAAACATGTCTCTCATCATTCTTTCACCGTAGGATAAGAATTGATAGTCCTTGTATCCAACAAAACTTAAATATGGATACTTTCAGTGGTAATTCTGATCTAATCTGTTTTATACATATATATATATATATATATATGTGCCAATTTTAGAATAAAATCCCTAAAATCACTAAAGAGGAACACTAAAACAGCATATGTTATGGCATTCATCAATCTACTATCCTAACACAAAAACATAAAAAGTTAATTGTAAAAATCAGTTTTAAAGCGCAGGAAATTCAGTAGCGTATTTCCAATTCCCAAACAACAAAACCTAACAAATTGGTTGGAGTTTCCACATGCATACACACCAAAAACACATGATAACTAACTTTAACTTGCCCTAAAATAAGATGCATAATTTAGAGTTTGCTCTGGACTAATAAAAACAGAGGTACCTGAGATACACTTTTTAATTGGCTCTTGCATTGAAACCCCATCCCCATTCACAATTCTATTGTAAACAACTGCCAGACATGGCTGGAACCTTACCTCTCTGCTATCACTTATGCAAATGCCAAACATTACCCAAGTAACCCCAAATTATTCTGCATCAGCATCACTAATGAGGTCTTCCCAGGCAGAACAGGAGGAGCTCAGGGTGGAAACACAGGCCACTTTTAAGAGCTAGGCAGGGCAGGGGGCCGCCTAGTAAGTGCTTTCTCTACTTCGTCTTCAAAGAAATGCTTTGCGAGTCTGCCTTCTACAAATCATTGCCTTAAAGGACACTTATCTACTGTGAACTCTGTATTTATGAGCATCACAAACAAATTTCTAGTGCATGTGTGAGTTAAATAAAAGTGGATATTCATCCCAAGTTCCTAAATGTTTCCTTTCTGTCTCAACAGACCACAACTTTGGTGCTACGTGGCCTAAGGTGACACTAGTCTTTCCTATTCTGCTGTTCTCTGTGTTCAACTTACTTTACTAGAAACCCAGTGGGGCAGATATTTCCTTTTTTAAAATGTGATTTGGCGTGGTGGACTGACTGCAGTTGTCCATTTTGATTTAAAAGAGTCCTTTTACATCTTAGAAGAGGGTTCATCATGATACCCACACAAACTTCAGAAAAACAGCAGCCCTAATGATCTCTCATCTTTGTTCAGCAGCCACAGAACACAGGCTTCTGTTTGGACTTCACAATCGAGAATCCTATGGCTGAAAGGAATTTTATGTTGGTGGGAAATCTTAAATGAAAGCTCAATCCAGTCTCTAAATAAACTTATCTCTTAGAGTTCAACATTTTCACTAGCCTGAAAAGGGCACTGTCTCCTATTTGGACCCCAATTCTGAATGTATCAGCTTCATCAGAAAGGCCTTGAGTCCCTCCAGGCCTGTAGGCACAAATTCCAGCTTATGGCCCCTGCTATGGCAGAGCCCACTGCTGGGGCCCCACCTCCACCCACTCCAGGTTTGTCCCACTGGCTCCACTGAAAGCAGGAAAAGGTGTTATGTTCTTAGGCTGTTTTCTGATTAGAATCAGATTCCGGCAAGATGTAGTTTACTTTCATGTTCACACTAGCATATACCCATTTGTGCAGACCATAAATATGTGTGTGTTTCCCCCCTCAATTATACTGCTGCTGTGTTTATAATGGTCTGTGTCTTAAAGGCAGCTAATCCTTCAACTTTCTGACACACTAGCAATAGTGTATAAGTAACTCCAACCAAAGTGACCTTCAGCTGAGAATCACTGTTCATGGGATACATTCTAGCGACTTCCAATGATTTAATTGGATGCTGAAGCACCACACTCCTGATAATTCTCTGTGACTCTTTTCATCTTCTAGTCTACGGTTTTAATAAAGGAAAGAGCTTTTCTCTATTACACTGGAATAACAGGGTATTCACCCCACAGCTATAATTTTAAATCCCATGGACCAACAGTCCTAAGTATACTATAAAACAGATACTAGATTTGGATAGCACTAAACTGGTCTATTTAAGAACAAAAGGCTGCGAATCCCCAGCCCACCTTGATCCTCATCTTATGACCCTTGAAAATTGTTTACACCTTAGGCTCACATCTAGTCCACCATCCAAATTTTACTATATGTTTCACTGTTCCCATAAAGCCTCTATCCTGCTAGGAACCCCACAAAGAAAACAGCTATGAAATTAAATAAAGTCTCCCAAATTGAACATTCACCTTTCCCTTTCATCTCCCCCACCCAAACACCATTCAAAGTTTAGACAGCCAGAATGCACCACCAGCTGCAAAGTCAGCCGAGCTCTGTCTCCTCACGGATATTTGATGAGAACGCGAAGAACAATACCAGCACCCTCCTATCCAATTGTTCTTGAAAAGACCTGTGTTTTTTGTCTTTCCCTGTTTTCTCCAAAGCACTGATTGTAAATCCTGGCTGCACATTCAAATCATCTGGACAAGTCTGAAAAACGCCCGTCCCTGCCTCCTAGACATCTCATGTTTCACTTCAATGTGTCTTGGCATGAGGCCCAATAGGTAATTTTTGAATCCTCCCCAGGTGAGTCTCACCTGGGGCAGGGTCCTCAGAGGGTGGTCCCCTGGCCAGCAGCATCGTCATTATGTGGAGACTCACTAGAAATGCACAGCCCGGGCCGCGCCCCAAAGCTACAGCATCGGAAACTGCGGGGTTAACACAGGCCAGAGATCCATGTTTCAGCAAAGCCCGCCAGGTAACTCCCACATATGCTCAAGTTGAACACCACTGCATTAGGCTGTGTGCAGCCTTACCGTTTCACCCTTCAGACAAAAACAATGCCTCCGATGGAAAAGCTCCTACAGTTTATGTGTAAAATGGAAATAGTTAACTCTCACTATTAACAGCCATCAAAATGGATGCTCATTTCTTAAATGACTTTCAGGTCTGAACCTTCAAGCTCACCAAGAATCAGGCGGAGCCCAGCTCCGGGAACACAGAGAAAGGTGAAAACTGCAGCTGCGGGCAGCGGTCCGGACCCGCAGGTCCTCCGGAAGAACGGACCCAGGCACCCAGGGGAAGACAGTCGGGTGCCCCACGGCCTCTAGTGTGGCCGGTCTGGGAGAACTTCCACTGTGTTAAGGGACAGGGGACTGTGGGACGCACAGAATGGGGGAATGGGTGGGGCCTCAAAAATCAGTCTCCCTCCCACGCGGAAAACGTCATTCAACTCAAAGACGAGTGTTCTGGCAAGTTCTCTGAGGGAAGAGAACAAGGCAGCCCACAGAAAAACAAAACAAGGAGCCAGAGCCAGGCTGTTGGCTTCTGGGTCAAGGTCCCAAAGAAGTGAGAGCAGTGAAACCCAAGAGGCTCCCTCACCGCCCCACCCCTGCTTCCCGCCAGACGCCAAGGCAAAGGGCCTCACCTTTCACGATGGTGGCCTCCTTCAAGTGGTGGGACAAGAAGTCAATGCTAGCGTAGGTGTTGGCAGGGGGCAGGGCACCGGGACCTGGCCCCCCGCACCCGCCACCGGTGCTGCCGACGCCCACAGCGCTGATGAGACCCCCGAGGCTTCGGGTCCGACCCCAGGAGTTCTTGTCTCCCGGCTGAGGAAGTGGCGACTGCGGCTGCGGCTGCGGCTGGGGTGGCAGCCCGGGCTCCTCCCTCACGTCGATGGCGATGTAGTTGAGACCATTCTGGAAGCCGGCAGAGCTCTCTCTGCGCATTGGTGATCCACCGCTCCCAGGACAACCGACCAAGCCCCCGGGCTGACCCGGGGTCCAAGGCCGGCCCTGCGGTGCCAAGGGGGGCGCCGGCTGCAACTGTCTGGGGGAGGTGGGCGGCTCGTCGCCCCCTCCAGGGACGCCGCCCACGCCGCCCTCGCTGCTTTTCCTGAGAGACACATTTTCCACGGAGGCCGAGTTGTGGCGCTTGGGGTTGTGGGCGAAAGACGGGGACACGGGGGTGACCGTCGTGGTGGAGGAGAAGGTCTCGGAGCTGTGGCGGCGGCGGCCCCCCTGTGGGTCTGCGCGGATGACCTTGGCGCCGCGGTGGGGGTCCGGGGGCTGGCTGGCCTGCAGGAAGGCCTCGACCCCCGACACCTGCTCCATGAGGCTCAGCCTCTTCACGCCCGACGTCGGGCTGGCCACGCGGACAGCTTCTGGCTTCGCGGGGGCCGCGATGGGTTGCGGCGGGGTGGCGGCCACACCGAAAGCCATCTCGGTGTAGTCACCATTGTCTCCGGTGTCCGAGGACGAGGCGGCGCCTGGGCCCTGGACGGTGGCAGCGGCCGAAGCAGGGGGCAAGCGGTACAGCTCCCCGGGGGGCGGTGGTGGCGGTGGCGGCTGCAGGGACGACGACGGGGATGCGGACGGACGCGGGGGCAGCGGCGGATACGGGGAGGAGGCCTCAGGGGACAGGAGGGCGTCCAAGGAGCCCACGGGGTGGCCGCTCCGGGCGCCCGGCTTGGGAGACTTGGGGGAGCTGAAGTCCAGGTTCATGTAGTCAGAGAGCGGGGAGCGCTGCCGGCTGTCGCTGCTGGTGCCCGGGGTGCCTGAGCCCAGCGACGAGGCCGGGCTGCTGGCGGACAAGAGCGAGGAGGACGAGGCCGCCGACGCCAGCAGGGGAGGCGCGGGCGGCGACAGGCGGGCCCCGGGCTCGCCAAAGTCGATGTTGATGTACTCGCCGGGGCTCTTGGGCTCTGGCGGCAGTGGGTACTCGTGCATGCTGGGCAGGCTGGGCAGCCCCTCCAGGGACAGGCGCGTGGGCCGCACAGCCCGGCCGCGCTGGCCCAGGAAGCCCTCGGGGCGGCCGCCGCTGGGTCGCACCGGCGAAGGCACTACGGGGTGAGGGGGCTGCGTGGGGCCTGCCCCGAAGGCGCTGGCCGCCTGGCTGGGCCCTGGCGTGGCCTGAGGCTCCAGCCGCTCCTCCTCCAGGATGCGCCCCACGGGGGAGCTCATGAGCACGTACTGGTCGCTGTCCCCACCGCAGGTGTAGGGGGCCTTGTAGGAGCGAGGCAAGGAGCTGTAGCAGCAGCCAGGAACGCCCCTGAGCGGCTCCCCGCCGGCGTGCAGGGCTGCGGAGAAAAAGTCGGGCGGGGTGCCGGTGGTGACCGCGTCGCTGGGGGACACGTTGAGGTAGTCCCCGTTGAGCAGCAGCTTGCCGTCCGCGTGCTCCATGGACAGCTTGGAGCCGCACCACATGCGCATGTACCCGCTGTCCTCGGGAGAGCTCTCGGCCGGCGAGCTGGCCTTGTAACCGCCCCCGCTCGCCGGGAATGTCCTGCCCGCCGCAGAGGTGGGCGCTGGCCCTGCAGGCCCCGCAGGGGGCACGGTGGCGGCGGCAGCGGCGGCGGCCCTGGGCTGCAAGATCTGCTTGGGGGCGGACACGCTGGCAGGGCTCATGGGCATGTAGTCGTCGCTCCTGCAGCTGCCGCTCCCACTGCCCGCGAGGGCCGCGCCAGGCGTCATGGGCATGTAGCCGTCGTCTGCACCCAGGTTGCTGCTGGAGCTCCTGTGGGAGCCGATCTCGATATCTCCGTAGTCCTCTGGGTAGGGGTGGTAGGCCACCTTGGGAGAGGACGCGGGGCAGGACGGGCAGAGGCGGCCTGCGCTGCCGGAGAAGGTGGCCCGCATCAGGGTGTACTCATCCAGCGAGGCGGAGGAGGGCTGGGGCACCGGCCGCTGCCGGGCCGGCGTGGTCAGGGAGTAGGTCCTCTTGCGCAGCCCTCGGTCCAGGTCCTGGGCCGCGTCTCCCGAGACCCTGCGGTAGGGGCGGCCACAGTGGCTCAGGGGCCTGTCCATGGTCATGTACCCGTAGAACTCACCGCCGCCGCTGCCGTCTCGCGCAGGGGGCGTTTCCGCGATGGACTCGGGCGTGTTGCTCCGGTGGCTGCAGAAGGCGCGCAGGTCGCCGGGGCTGGAGCCGTACTCGTCCAGGGACATGAAGCCGGGGTCGCTGGGGGAGCCCGAGGCGGAGGCGCTGCCGCTGGAGGGCCGCTGGCCGGGGCCGTGGTGCAGTGGGTGCGGCAGGGGCGGGTGCGGGCCCGGCGGCGGCGGGTAGGAGCCCGAGCCGTGGCCGCTGCTGGACGACAGGGAGCCGGGGCTGGTGGCGGCGGGCGGCGAGTGCGCCACAGGCATGGACATGGAGCGGCTGTGCTGCAGCGCGCCCCCTGCCGGCAGCAGCGCCACCTTGCTCCCGCGGCCGCCGCAGCCACCGCTCAGGGTGTGCGAGCGGCTCAGGGGCGCGCGCACCGGCCCGGGGCTCAGGGGGCTCCCAGCCACCGACACTGGCCTGGCGCCCGCGGCCGCTGCCCCCGCCGCCGCGCCGCCGTCGCCCTCGCTGGCGGTGCGCACCCGGCACGAGCTGCACTTGGCCGCCGGCGGGGTGGCGGCCAGGCTGTCGGTGCGCGAACGGCGCACCAAGCCCGTCTGGCTGGGGGGTAGGTTGACCAGGTGGTGGTGGCGGCGCGCGCCGGGGACGCTGATAGGGTGTGTGGCCGACGACCCCGACGACTGGCTCTTGCTGCGTGGCCGGAACTCGAAGAGCTCTTTGAGCGCCTTCATGGCCTCCAGGATGGTCTCGTGTATGTTCTGCGCCACCACCGAGTCATCCGCCTGCATCCACAGCTCGCCGGGACCCGTGACGGCCGAGCGGCCCACCTCGATGAAGAAGAAGCTGTCCGAGTGGCCGCAGCGGCGGATGTTCATGAGCTGCAGCGTCACCGACGGCTGCTCGCAGTTGAGCTTCACGAAGCCGATGGTGCGCGCCGACAGGCACAGACGGTACACGCCCGTCAGGTTCTTGCTCTGGCCCAGACCCTTGGGCTTCAGGTTCACCTGCCACACCTCGCGGTAGGCGGCCGTGGCGGGCGCCACCAGCCCGTAGCTGTCCTCGGCCCCGGCGGCGCCGGCAGAGCCGCCCAGGGCGCCGGGCAGGGAGGCGCTGCAGGACGCGGCGGGCGCGGCGGTGGGGGGCGCGTCTGCGGCGGCCGCGCGGCCCTCGCTGACCAGGTCGGTGAGCGCGCGGTACCAGCCCTCCTGCTCCTGCTCGTTCTCGGCGGCCACGGCGAAGTACTCGTCCTTGGTGTAGAGGGCGATCAGGTACTTGTGCTTGGCGTCGGCGCGCTTGTTGATGTTCAGGCAGCAGTCGAGCGCGATCACCCGCTTCGGCGCGCCTGCCTTGCTCCGCCACTTTTTCTCGCTCTCGTAGTACTCGAGCCGCGGCGGCTGCGGCGCCGACCCCCCTCCCGCCGTCGCCTCGTCGCCGCCCGTGCCGGGCCCGCGCAGCACGAAGAAGCGCTTGTGGCCGTGCTTCTGCTTGCGCAGGTAGCCGCACTTGCGCACGCTGTGGTTGTTGTTGTTGTTGTTGTTGTTGAGGTTGGGGCCGTCTCCGCTCGCCGGCCCGGGCGGCCCGTGCCGCGGCGGGCTCGCCATCCCGGGCGCTTCAGGCCGCGCCGCCCGGGCCCGGCGCCCAGGGGCTGGGGCGAGGGGCGGAGGGGGCGCGGGCGGGGGCGGCTCCCTCCCACCCTTGCGCCCGGCCGCCCGCCCGAGCACGCGTCCCTCGGGCCCAGGCGGTGGGGAAGGTCCGGGGAGGCCCGCGGGGGCCAGCACCGCTCGGCTGCGCCGCGCCCTCCGCGCTTCGGGGCTCCCAAGGATGCCCGGCGCGGGCGGTGGCCGCCCCCCGCCCCGGCTGCCTGCGGCCGCTGCCTCCTCAGGCTCTCGGGCGGCGCCGGGGGACGCGCTGACTGGGCCGGGAGTCGGGGTCCCCGAGCCGCGGGGCCGAGCCTAAGGCGCGCGCGGCCGCACCGGGGCTGCTGCCGCCGCGTCGCGCTCCGGGGAGCCGGGGTGCGCCCGGGCGCTCGGGGTCCGCGCCGCCGCCGGGGCTGCTGCCGCTGCTGGTGCTGCTGCTGCTGCTGCCAAAGGCGACCCGGGCTCGTCGCGGTCCCCGCCGCACAGTGAGTAACACATCGCGCACCGAGTGACTGAACTAAGAAGAGCAAAACAACATGTGACTCGGCGTTACGCAGGCACACACGGCGCGGCCGCCCCGCCCCGCCGCCTCGCATTGGCGCCGCGCCCCCCCGACGGACGGCGCGCTCGGCCAATCGGCGCGGCGCTCGCGGGGGCGGGCCGCGCGCCCCCGCCCCGCCCCCCTTTCTCCCCGGGCCGCGTTTCCCGCCGTCCCCTCCCCCTCCCGCGGAGGCCCCGGCCGGGCCGGGCGGGGTGGGGGCGGCCCCGGCCTCATTAATCAGCGGCTCGTTGTGGATGCCGGCGGAGGAGATGCCACCCAGGGCGGGAAAAGGGGCGCGGAGGAGGGGCGGGGCGGGCCACGGCGCGCAGGGCCCTTCCCTCCCGCCTCGGACTCAATTAATTGGGCTTGAGCTTCCGCCGGGGAGGGGGCGCCGGGCGGGGCCGCGGCGGGGCGGGGCGGGGGATCTGGATCGGCGGCGGGGGCTGCGGCCTCGCAGGGGAAGCCTGGGCGGCGAGCTGGGCCCTGCTCTCGGGGCGCGGGGTCCCCATTCTGGGCGAGGGCGGCCGCTCCCGCGCTCGGGGTGGGCGCGCCCCCTCCCAGTTCCCCGTCCCCGTCTCGGTCCCCCGCAGCCGGTGAGCGCAGGGAGGTTCCAGGGCCCGCGGCCGCGGGTTCGCGAGGCCCGCGCTCCAGATCGAGAGCGGCGCGCGCCCTTTCCCGGAGGACAGCGGGGCTGCGAGGGGCGCAGAGGGGGCGCCCGTGTCCCACCCGATCGCGGGCGCCTTACGGGGCGTCCTCTGCGCCATTCACTTGTCAGCTTCTCGGGAAGTTGAAATCGCATTTGGGAGGTAATAGGAGAAAGAGATTGGGGACGGCAGGCGGTGAAAGTGCGGTTTCCATAGCGCCGGGGAGAGGGCGGGCCCGCGAACCAGCGGCCCCGGAGCCGGGAGACCGCGCGGGCGTCTCTCCAGTCCCCGCGGGAGCGCCCCCTTCCTTCCGCAGGGGCGTCCTCTCCCTGCACCGCTGCGGGAGCCCCCCCTTCCTTCCTCGGAAGCGTCTTCTCACCACACCGCTTCAAAAGCCCCCCTTTCTTGTACAGGGGCGTCCTCTCCCCCTCCGAGGCAGGAGCCCCCTTCTTTCCACAGGGGCGTCCTCGCCCCCTCCGAGGCAGGAGCCCCCTTCTTTCCACAGGGGCGTCCTCGCCCCCTCCGAGGCAGGAGCGCCCCTTCTCCCCCCGTGGAGCGGCCCGCGCCCAGCGGACTGGCAGGTGGGCGGGCGTCCACTACCTGTGTGCGCGTTGCGGGCGGTGACGGCCAAGTTGGAGATGCCATTGGAGCACTGCTTCGAATTCTTATATCTGCGGGGCTTTTGTGACTTTCAAAGCCTATAGCAAATAAGCACCCCTACAATTGCCTCTCCTCAGTGACCAAGTCAGGGTGAGGTGAGGGCTTCCTGAGTTCAGATCCCAGCGGGCTGCCGATCCTGTACAACGAAGAAAGCTCAACAAAACCGGCCTTGGCTGTTTGTTTATTTATTTTTAATTATGTCTTCATGAAATAATTTACAGCAATAATTTGTCTTACAATATTGGTTGTTTTTAAGTCCCGGATGTTTACTTTTGCATGTCCTGTATAATTCATAGAAGTGTTTTAAATGTAATAAAGTCTTAATCTAAGAGAAAATAAGATTGTAATTTTTGAAAGGGTGATACATATTTTAATATATTTTTGTAACAAGTGACTTGAAGATTGTGTTGGCTAATTTTATGTGCCAAGAGAGCCCTGACTAGTACAAAGATTATGGCGTTTTTATTTTTAGCATGTATACAGTTAGGATTATTGATTAGTAGCCTGAATTTGGGAAGAATAATCAGTGTGGCAAATATCACGCAATGTGCCTCAAAGAGGTGTGTTTAAAGTTGATCTTCCATTTTTAAATCATATCTTTAAAAAATAATACCTCAAGAAATGCCATTTTAAGTCTGTGCACCTGTATGTGTGCGTTTGTTTATATAATAGATGGTGTATGATTGTGTGTGTATAGGTATGATTGTGTGTGTATGATTGTGTGTGTTGGGGGCCCTACCTTTATGAACATTATGCTTTGGCGTTCTTTTTAGATCTTGTTACCTTTTTTTATGTTCACAAATGTTGCCTAGCAATATGTCTACTCAGGAAAGATGAAGGGATTCTTATCTTGGAACTTGAAAAAAATGTAGTATAGTTTTATTGGCTTTGTGATCACTTACATCCCACTTTTATGAGGATGTAAATGGGCCACCTCTACGTTCCTGTATGTTGCCAGCCGTCAGTAGACAATGCTGAAGGAACCACCACTTTTAAAGATCATGTCATGGTTTCTTCTGAGAAAGTATATTTTGCATTTTTTTTCTTTTTCATTTTGACTTTTAATATGAAGTTACATTTTCATATCCGTGTTGAACATTTACTTGCTGTGCCCGTCACACGTTAGCAAGTGTCATCTTTTCCTGTTTGCTTGTTTCTTGGGGGCATCCTAGTGGTAAAGGCCAGTGTTTTTAAGGTATCAGCAGCTCTGGATTGGCAGTTAGCACTTTCCCCATGTATTGCCTCAGTTACCAGACTGGGGGCAAAAGAGAGAAGGTTAAAGAATTATCACTTCTATCTGTGGTATTCTGTCTAGAGATTATAAATTTCCTACAGCAAACTGGAAATTAATTGCAATTCTGCAGTTAGAACCTCTAAATACAAATGTGGGTGATACAATTTCAATTCTCATTGAGAGTCAGCCCATGAAACAAACCAACAGTAAGAAACTGTGTGATTAGAAGTATCCCAGTCCTCTTCCTCAACTGAGGAACTTGTTTTCATTCCCCCTTTCTATTGCCAGATAAGCTTTTTATTTATTTAAAGCTTGTTCTACACCTTGTGATTTTCCAACTGTTCTTCCATACTTTTTCAGCAAAAGTCAGCTAATAACATCTGCCAACATGCTCTGCACGCAGGACTGGCTGGGGCCGGCATGGCCTCTTGCCAGCAAACAGCCTGGTTGAAATTTTTTCTCATGGTCCAAGATCTTTCCTTGGAAGCTTTCTTTCCTTTCACGGCTAATAAAATGGGGATATCTTTCAGCAGGAATTTTTTTTCTGTTTGTTTGTTTGTTTGTTTTTTCTATTTTTAACAGAATCATATATAATAATGATTATTTTATTAGAAGTCTTCTGAAACAATTACTTTTCAAGAAAGAGTCAATTATATAAAAGTGTAGAGATTTAAAAATACGTTACGGGTTCACCATACAAATACTAGTAGCACTACCAATAATGAACATCACTAATTCTTTTCTTTGTTTCATATAGGAGAGGCAAGTATGGGAGGAGAAAGGTGGATAGTATTTTATTGCTTATGAAATTGTCTTTCTTTTTTAGTTATTTGCCCTGTAGGTGTTTGATAGTATTTTGTATTTAGGTGAACTCAATCTAAAAACTAAGCAGATTAAGTGGAATGCTATATAACTAGTTAGAATAGCTTTAATTTAAAAGGTATTTTAAGAGGGAAAGATTTTTAACTTCACAGGTTTCTGTCAAAGGATATATTTAATCTTTAAAATGAGTGGCGCCGTTTCGTTATATTTCATTTTATTAGATAATGTTGTTCAGGAGCTCATTTGAGAAATTCCATTCCTCTGATGAATGAACTGTGGACAGACTTTTCCTCATCTAGGATTTATAAGGAGACTTCTTGCACTTTACCAGCAAATTTAGTTGCTAATGTTTCAACTGAAATTTCACAAGAGTTTTGTAACTTGCTAAGTCTGTGTATGTGCAACAGAATGACTTACATGAGAGACTGTAACTGCTGTTTGGATCATTTGCTATGTGCAGCATTGCACACATTTAAAGTATCAGGATGTGTTAATGGAATTGATCAGCCCCTTGGAAATTATAAAGGCTTTCTACTTGAGTGTTTATTATTCTTGTTAAAAATATGGATCAGTCTCTTTCCTAAATGTTCCTTTGATGAGGGAGGATTTTCTAAAATAAATGATTATTTAATGTGCATATATGATAGAACTACTGTAACTTTTTAAAAGTCTATCAATTAAATTAATACGTTTTAGAAAAATATGTTGTAGGTACAAATACAGCTAATCCAATATTTGCAACATTTTTCATTATAAATATAATTATGTTGAAGAAATACATAAATGCCCAATTAAAAACTGACTGCAGTTAGGAGTTTAAAATTTTTATTAATATGCCTCTGGATTTTGTTGTGTTTGAATTTTGGGAATGTGTTTCTAGATTTAAGAAGCAACACAGGCTTTTTTTTCCAGAAGGCTTCCTATTATTGAAATGGAAATTACACATTAATGACTGTATAACACTAGTAGATACTTTTAAAATGCAAGAGCATCTTCTTAGACCATTACTTTTCCTTGGAATGCTTGGCCCCTGAAATAGAATACACCCATATTTTGCATGATGAAATTTGATGTCCTGTGTGTTGCTTCATGTTGATATCCTAGCTGCCGACTGAAACGTTTTGTTTTTTCATGCCAGAGCAGAACAAAATTGTCTGCTTCTCAATCTGCACATCATAAGCAGATGACATTAAAAATGTCTCTAAGATGACACAGCTATATTTTCTGGGAGAGGGCGGGAGGATGCTCAGTGAGGGTGGCCCGGAGTGTCCTTGTACAGAGCACAGATGTTATGAAGGGGGGAAGATCAGCCTGTGTTCATTGATTCACGTATTGATTCCAGGAGCAAGCTCACCCTGTTTTATACACTGCTCAGGAGGTAAGCAGGAGGAAGGGAGCCAGCCTGCTTTTTTGCCCCATGCCCTGCTGTTTGGTAGAACTGTACTATAGTCAGAAACCTTCCACTTTTCTGCAGTTGTTTGCATGCTGTTTCCAAGGCTAGCCTTCTGAGTCTGTTTTCTAGAGTTGTTTTGAAATTCAACCTAAAGATAACAGAGGAAATGTGACCCTCTCTTGTGAATGCTGCCACCAACTGGCAATGTTTCTTCCCAAGGCAGATTCAGGGTTCTGGCGTGAGTTGTCACAAATACAGTGGTGGTTGCTTTGAGAGAAGGGTGCTTACAACCTGACATAAATTTGCTTTGCATGAATCTTTAAGGAAATTAATAGAAGTAAGATTAAACAAATTTTGATAGTGAGTGACTAAGAGCAATATGAGATGACAAATGAGGAAAGAGAACAGTAATAAGTGCAATAATTTATTTTTTATGGTTGAATTAAATATCAAGCAAATACGTTCACATTTTCTAATGCAATTTATATCCCAATTTGCATACTTATACAGTTTAATAGAAATGTATATCACTGCCCACTTAAGAGTTTAGAAAACTAGCCAACAAAATAAAAACAAGAATCTAAATTCAGTATTATTTTAGAATGTTTACCTAATCAAACAAGTTATAACCAAGATTTGCTTGTCTGGCAAGCAAAGAATTTTTTTAATTGTATTTCTCCCCTACATTGACCTTTAGGTCTCAAATTCTTTTTAGGATAAGCCAAAGTCATCTTGAAAGATACTGAAAAGCAAAATTTGAAAAAGTAAGATAGGAAAGAAAACATACTCTGAAAATCACACATAACGAAAATGGCGATTAATCAGCATCAAATGTCACTATCTTTTTGATTGAGTAAAATTATTTGAACTTATGTACTCATTACTAATTTGGCAATTCTAAATTTACAAATTACACCTTCCTTCTTAACCGCTTTATTCTCAATCTTTAGGCATTGCAAATAGAAGATATTCAAGTTAGTCAAAGTGTTTTTAGAGCTGTTATTCAATGGAGTGAAGGGATCTGAAAACTTATTTGCTACCGAACATGTCGTTGAGGTGCTTTTATGGATGAAAAAAAAAAAAAACAGTTGATATATAAAATATCAATAATAGTAATAGCTTGTGAGAGTAGTTTGTCAGTATACTCACAAAGATCATGAATTTGACTCTGACCAGTATGAGGGATAGGTAAAAAATATTTTATAATATGTAATATAAAGATATGATTATGACATAACTGAGAATTGAGGTAAGGTTTTTAAATTCTCTTTCTGAGTAATCTTCACCAACCTGTCCTCTGAGCCCCCGTGTATATGCTATGTTTAAAAGCAATGATTAGCTATTTACACATGAATTTTCCATTTTTCCTTGTTTAAAACACTTTTGTCACACAAATAACATTAAACTAAAGTGACTTGAGGGAGTATGGATTAATGAGGTTCACAAGAAAATAAATAAAGCAACAACTTGTGAAATTTAGGGCAGATGCCATTTATTGCCATTTCCCGCTGACTGTTAAGTGGAGATTTCAGTTCAGATAAACACATTCTAAGAATTACTACTGAAAGTGTAAACATCAGCCTGCATTTTAATATTTGCTGGTTCTTTAGTAAAAGTTTCAAATGTCAGCCCAAAGCTGTCTTGCTAAAAAAAAAAAAAAGGTATTATATATTGAAAACATCTTAAAATTATATTTTATACTACAAAAATTTCCTTTTAGGTAGTAAAAGTGAGAATTTAAAAACATGATTCTCACTGCCATTAAAAGCACACAGAAAATGAAATAGATGGTATTTTTGAGACTTGATACCTGTTTTATTTTGATAAACTTGTACCTAGTTTTAAAGTTTCTTCATACTAAAAGTACAACACAGTTTCAAAATGGCACCCTTGTCTCTCACAATATAAACTTTAAAGGAAATTAATATCTAGTTCATTATTTTGCCCTGTTGTTTTAAATAGCATCATGTTTTAGTTACAGAATAATAGAAAAGTGGGCTCACCCTTTATTATGAAGGTGCATTTATGGCTTTTTCAATTCAAAATATAAAAATCAGCAAACATTGTTACTAAAAATATGCTAAATATTTGTTAAGCCTCAAATATATACTAAGAATTACCAAAACATAGGTCTTTGCCCCATTAGCTGTCTATCTAAGTAATAAGGCACTATTTTCCTCAAATATTTCTTTCCTCAAATATTTTTTTCTTGTGTCTTTTGTTACAATATTGCCACACATAATTTGAAGATAAAAATTGCCATGTATTATAACCATCATCTGGCATTTTTTTAACTTTCTTAGTGCTTAATTTTAATGTCTAATGCTGCAATTTTAGCTGCTTCTTACTACTATATATAGTAGTATAGTAGAGAAAGTGACTTATCTTTGAGCTGAGGAAGTTTCACAAAGTATCAAATATCACATCAGATTACATATTCAGGGAAATTCCAGGAAAAAGTGATATAAAGATAAGGTAAGAAGACAAGAATGGGCCAGGCACAGTGGCTCACACCTGTAATCCTAGCACTTTGGGAGTCCGAGGTGGGAGGACTTCAAGGTCAAGAGATCGAGACCATCCTAGCCAGCATGGTGAAACCTCACCTCTACTACAAATACAAAAATTAGCTGGGTGTGGTGGCGCACTGTAGTCTCAGCTACTCGGAAGGCTGAGGTAGGAGAATCGCTTGAACCCAGGAGGCAGAGGTTACAGTGAGCCGAGATCCCGCCACTGCACTCCAGCCTGGCAACAGAGCGAGATTCTGTCTCCAAAAGAAAAAAAAAAAAAAGAAAAGAAAAAAAGAATGGAACTCCATCTTGGTTAAACAGGTTTATCCTCTGATTGAAGTTATGTTTGCAGTTAGAAGACAGGAGGTAAATGAAAACAAGTAGAAGGGAAATTGAGGCAACCTTTGTTTTAATGTATCGCTGTTAAATGTTAACATTTAAATTGATTTGCAAGTGATCCAGAGGGCTGTTTTCAGTGTGCCAGCTTCAGTGAGGTCTGCAGCACATCCACCTGTGACGTTAACTGTCTTCTACTGTGCTTCCCCAGAGAGCGTCATGCGTGTCATTCAATTCTTACTCAGTGTGCAGGCACAGAGTCACCAGTCTACGTGTTTAATGTGACTGCATCCCGTCATTCATTTCCAAATGTTTCTTAAGTACAGTTAAACTATTTGCCAATTGTCTCACTGTTTTCCATTGGGCCTTTTTTCCTTGAAGTTCTTCAACAAGTTCGTTTTTCTAGTTTCTAAATGGTATTTGCAATCTCTAGCTAATTTCGTAAGAGGGAAAAATGCTTTTTTGTCTCCTCGTGTTTCTTCACTAGATGGTATTCCTGGTCCTGGTTAGATTGTAATTTCAAACATAATAAGGCATAATTAAAACATTTTAGTGGTAATAACCAAGGGCCCTTGGCAAATATGGTACAGCCACTAAAAAATGGTTAGGGGTGCTTCAACTCAGTGCTTGCTTCCAAGTTACCAGCTCAACATTTCACAGGAAATGAAGACAGTAAATAAAGTCTCTAAATTTCATTTCACAGAAATTAGTTTTAATGAGTCAAATAGTAATTCTATTTCATTTATTTTTAGGTTGATTCCTTTAAACGGTAACGTTTTAGACTCCACGCTGCCTGGGTCAATAGTGTGAGGAACTATCTGTGTGGAGGAGAATAATACTCAATAGATGGTTCGTAGTTATGCTATGTGGTGGTAAATTCATTCTAACCCCATGAAACGTTGGATTCTGTCAAATTTATCAATGTCTTAAGCATCTGGTTTGTGCTAGACACTGTGTGATCCTGTGGACATCAAAATGCAAACCGACCACAACCACCCAGCTGTGTCTGCTGGGAAGGACTCTCCTCCGTGCGTCTCTCCTGCTCCCATGCCTCTTAATGGGTCAGTTAAATACGCAAGACCCTGGTTTCACTTTACTCAAGCCTTTTCTAGGGGTTGTGCTTGCAGCAAACCACACTAAAAGGTGACGTTGCATTCCAGAACAAAGAGCAGGCCTGCTTATTTCCTGCTGCAAAAATGGTGGATTCTCCAAGCCCTTTGTGTCAGCCGAAACACAGCCCACTGCAGACGTGGCATCCAACAGGCCCCGCCCTGTTGCCCCGTGCTGCCTGGGGAGCAAGAGGAATAGAGGCAAGTCATGCCGCTTTCTGTGCCATGAGTCTCTGACTGGAAAGGTTTGCATCCTCTGCCAGCATCCACCTAACGGTGACAGGCTAACATTACTTTCTAAGGGAAGGGGAATAAAATCTCAGACCCTGACAGTGTGCTTAGGAAGCTCACAAACCGGTGGGAGTGGAGAACCTACATGCACAGAGCCAAATCAAAAGGCCAGTTGTATTTAGTACAGAAATAAATCTAGATACAAAGGACAAAGCATATTATAAAGCTGGCAGTTTATTTCATTGGAGGATAAGATAGATTATTCAGTAAATGGAGTTGGCAGAGCCAGAAAATATACCTGTAGACACCTAAAAGTTAGATGCCTGTCTCCTTTCACTAAAATGTCAGGTGAAGCAAAAAATTAAATATTAAAACATGAAACCATAAAACCTAGTAGAAAAGTAAAGAAATATTGATAAATTTGACTTTCTAAAATAGGATTCTGTAGGGGGAAAACAGTAAAACAAAACAAAAACAGTAAAAACAAAATTAAAGTACAAGCTTGAAGGAAATTGCAGCCAATACCATAGATGAAGTGCTAATGATGCTTATTTAATACTTGAAAAGAGAGCTATAAAAAATAAGAAACTAAAAAAAAAAAAAAAAAAAAAAGAAACTAAAAACATTCTAAAAATGGGTGAATGACCTGAATACAAAGTTCACAATCATGAAAATTAATGCAAGAAAGGCTTACATGTATGAAAGATTGCTTAACCTTTCTTGTAATAAGATGAATGCAATGAAAACCACAGTGTGGTAGAATAGTTCACCTATCAGATTGGCACAGATCAAGAAGTTTGATAACACAGTGTGTTTGCCAGAATGTTGGGAAACGGGTTCCCACCCAAGGCTGCTGGTGGTACAGACTGAACAGCAAGCATCTATGCAATTTGGTTGTATCTATCGATATGACAAATGCCTTATGTTCCCTGACCCACAATTTAATTTCCAGGAATTACTCATGTGGATGGGAAATGATTTCTTTATAAGGGTCTTCATTGCATTATTGTTAGGAATTGAAACTTATACACATGCTTATTACGGTATTGTCTTGTAATGGTGAGCGTTTGAATCCTATGCAACTTTTAACACAAATGAGGCAGCTCTGTTTATACTGACCCAGAATAATATTTGACTGTATAGTGTGAGGTGGGGAAACAAGCTCCAGAACAGTGTGTATGGTATAGTACAACCATTTTTTTTTTAATTTTTAAAATGTATGGGTATGTGCACAGATACCCACTGCAAGTGAACTCACAAATATGACAACGATGTGCACAGATACCTACTGCAAGTGAACTCAAAAATATGACAATGCAAGGAGTCAGCCTGACTTCCTGGGGAAGGGACGGGTTGGGGAGAGGACTCACGTTTCATCGTGTTATTTTTTGGACTTCCCGAATTTTGTAGCACACATATGTATTAAATATTTAACAGTGTAAAAATATTGACTTTCATTTCTAAAGGCTCAGTAGCGCCTGGTGATGATTTGGGAGTCGGGGAGGAAGGGAGGGCCTTCAGTGTGCTACACTGTCACTGGGTGATGACAAGGTCTTCTCCTGAGATGGGGGAGGGAGAGTTAAGAGATTTATTTTGGACATATGAGGTTGGACATAACAGAAATATGAGAGAAGATGTTGGGTAGGCTGTTGGAGAGGCTTGGAATGGAGATGTTAATTTGGGATTCATGGGCATCTAGCTGCATTTAAGTCCCTAGGATTTGCTGAAAGTGACTTGAGAGATGAGATGGAAGGGAGCACCTGGGATCGGACCCAACTACTCTAACTTTTAGAAGTCAGGGACAGAAAGGTAAGCTAGCAGAGAAAACGCAATGAAGGGGCACAGGCTAGCCAGCTGAGGAACCACGGGAGTGGACAGAAGAGAGCATTGCAGCAGGGACTGGCCAGCCAGGGGTAACAAGGATGAGTGGTCCAGGCAGGGGACCTGGCGACATGCGAGCCATGTTGATCTAGTGCTTGGTTTCCTGGTATGAGGAAGAGGGGAATGCAGCCTGGAGAAGGCATGACAGATGGGGCAGGATCCATGAGAATGAACTTTCAATAAATGAAGACTTTGCATTATGGATTCAAAATACTATTTGACAGAATCATTGAATAATGAGAAGAATCCCAAGGAAAGTCCAGGGGCAAAATAAGCAAAAGAGTCAGAGTGCCCAGGATGCAGCCAGCTTTCAGAAAAGGCTGAGAAAGCATGGGAGTAGTGTTGCGATGGAAAGGACACTTGAGAGAAGACACTGGAAGTGTTTGGGAGGTAAAGGAGTGAAAAAGGACTGGGTGAAAGGAAAACATCAGTTAGGATAACCCCATGGGAGAAAGTGAATAGCTCTAAGGGCTTCCACTGTGGGCAGAAATATGACGCATGGTAGGTTGAGTTTTTTTATTTTGTTTGGTTTTGAGATTGAGTCTCACTCGTCACCGAGGCTGGAATGCAGTGGCACAATCTTGGCTCACTGCAACCTCTGCCTCCCAGGTTCAAGCAGTTCTCCTGCCTCAGCCCCTGAGTAGCTAGGACTACAGGCGTGCACCACCATGCCCAGCTAATTTTTATTGTATTTTTAGTAGAGATGGGGTTTCACCATGTTGGCCAAGTTGGTCTCGAACTCCTGACGTCAAGCAGTCCACCTGCCTCAGCCTCCCAAAGTGCTGGGATTGCAGGCGTGAGCCACTGCACCTGGCCAGTAGGTTGAGTTTTAATGATGTCTGTGAAGATGCAAGTTCAGCTGTGACCTGGAAGTGTGGCCTGGCACCTGAGAGGAGCACTGCAGACCGCCTGTTCTGTGTTGCTTGCATTGGCATCCATGGTGAGTGCAGCAATAGCTGTCATCAGTGAGCAGAGAGGCTCCAACCAGGGGCTCTGTGGTGCCTACAGGGAGAGGGTAGGTGTGCCCAGGGTTCTTCTGCTTGAGTCAAAGTCCCTGGGAGCCCAGGTATGAAACCCTAGGGGATTCCATCATGTCTGGGTGGTGGGTGTCCATCATTCCTCTTAATCTCATGGTTTTCTTGCAAAGTGGAGAAGCCCCATTACTGGGCTTTTCCCCATATTGAATGTCATCTTGCAACATCTCTTCAGCTTTGCATTTTTGGAATATGGATCAGAATCTTTCCTTTCCTTGACTCCCTTTCTAACAGCTTGTTAGAATGCATTCATGTAGCAACTGGAAATGAATGCGACACATTTACATTTAACACCTCCCTCCCAATGACTTCAGCTCAAACCTTTGCAGAGATTTCTCCATTAGAGGACTGTTAGATGCCACCAGATGTGTGAGACCAAATGTTGGCATCATCTTGGAACAGAGACGGACACTGGGGTCTGGCCTTTCCTCTGGTCCTCAGTCCTGCAGGCTGTCCTTTCTCCATTGCACCTCCTCAAGGGGCATTCCTGGTAGCCTCTGGAACCTGCCCTGGTGTGTTTTGATTCACTCTCTATGCTTGATAGGCTTTCTCAAAGAACCTGCTGCACCATAAGTGCTCCACATACTCTTTTCAGGATTGTTCTTCTATGTTTTAGATTACACTTTTATATATATATTTTTCTGATTAAGTACTTTTTGTAGGGCTACTGATAAGTTCACATAAATTAACACATTAAAGACCTTTGAAAGCTCCTGCCTGGCACAGTAGACACAGCCAGTACATATTGGCTATGATCGTTTATGTTCTGTACCAGATTGGTTTACAGGCCACAAAGATGGGGCCCTACGGATCCTCTCTGTTCAGGCAGTGAAGAGCTGGTATCTGAGGATGAAAGAAGCTTCTGTTGTAACGACGTGGAAATTCCAGAGGGTGTGATGGAATGAATGACCTGGAAGAGAGAAGAGCAAAGCATGTTGGGTGCAGGAAGGTGGAAAAGGGAGTATAAGAAGGGGGAAGAGGGAACCCAGTTGGCCTTCAGGTTTCTGAAGGTATCAATCCTAGAGTCTCTAGATGAAGAGAGTTGGCCAAGGCAAGGAAACCTGAGCCCTTTGTGAAGGAGTCAGGGGAGGTTTATGACTGAAAAATGACAAGTTATACCATAGTATGTATTCTGAACAAATATGTGTAAATACATGATTTAGATAAATTAGGTATTTATTAAATATTTCAAGATTTGGTTCTGGAAGAGTACAATTTCTCTTGACCATTGCTAGAGGGGAAAAAACAGGTAAAGCCAATCAAAGAAAGCTGAAGGTTTTTAGAGGAAAAAGAAAATCTAGTTTTGCAGCAAAGAGGATTAATCTGTAAAATCTCATCTTATAGATGTGCTACTGATCTAGAATTTGTTTCTTCTAATTCTTCATTTCCCAACACTATCAAGATAAAGTGTGTAATCTTTAGAGCTAGAGAGAAGTCTGCTTGCATCTGTGGGGTTAAGGTGGAGAGGGAGGTGAGAGGTGATTCCAGCTATACTTGGTCACTTGAATAAAACCACCTATTCCCATGGCTCTCTGTTTAGGGAGTAGAAAACCCTCATTTCAATGAAATCAGTGTGTTTGCATATTCGGAAGTCTACCTTCCAAGAGCTAATGACATATAATGGAAATGAATTATCCCTTGCTACCTAAACGCTTGCTTCCTAAACTTATGTTTAACTATGTAAGGATATTTGTATTAATTTAGGAAGTTTATATCTAAGCAGGTATTTCCCTTGAACAAATGAAACAAGAGCATCCTGGCAAAAAAAGTAGAAAATGTTTTCAATTTGCATTTTGTTGTTTGGAGGCCTATTTAATTCAGTGCAATCTTATTTATTCAGTCATATATATTAAACATAAATGTATTAAAAATCTACCACTAGAAAGTACTAATTGTCACTGAATAGCGTATTTTAAAATGAATCATTTCATGTTATGAAAATGTTACCTAAAAAATATAATAGAACTGCCATGATTAAGACATTATGTCTACGCAGAGAGGGGTAAAGTAACAATACCATAACTACTGTCCTTTTATAAATAAATAAATAAAAACATAATATTTATTCCAAAAAACATTCTTATTTCAAAAGATGAAACAGAAAGAAGGTGCAAGAAATTAGTCGAGAAAATGGAAAAAAGGACGAGAAGCGATAGACATGCAAAACTCCAACATCCCAAAATTAAAGGAAGGAGAATAACCATGTTGTGCCTATAACCCTAGAAGATGACAACAATTATTTCCAGCAAATTGACAACCCTTCTTTCTGAAGGTAGTTTTGGGCAAAAACGTGCTGTTTTGAGCTTTTACCCCGAATCACCTGGGGTGCACTTGAAAAGAAGGCATTTTGCCAATGCATTAAAAGTGTCTGAGTGAAAGCTGCCACTTGGTTGTCCTAGAGGCTTTTAACCCCAGCCACATAATTATTTCATAACAAACAACCGGGAACATTTCTCTTCCCCATCAGTTTCCCAGACTACCTCATAGCACATGCATGATACGATGTGTGATTTTGCAGCCTTCCATGAAACATCAGTGTCCTAAAGACATGGACTTGAAGAGACTCATGGTGATTTTAGTTGCATTTTGAAATGCCACACATATTCTATAATATTAAATTAATGCTTGTTTATTGTAGGACATTAATTACATTTTAGATTCCACAAAAGTAAATAGAAGACAATTAAAATTAGTTATAATTGCATCTCCCAGAGACAGCCATTGCTAGTACTTTAAGACATTTTGGTCATTTTAAATATACATATATATTAATATTATTTTGCAGAATGGAAACTGTACTGTATGTACAGATATTAATCTGCTCTTAAAATGCAAGATGTCATCAGTCTCTTAAAACATGATTTTTAATGGCTGCATACCATTCCTCCACCCCATTGTACCATGATTCATTTATCCACCATCTTAATACTTGCTTCATTTTTGGTGTTTCTAATTTGCAAATAAAAATTTAACTGCCCTTGCTAATGATTATTTGGGAGGTGATTCTTACCTTGATAAGTAGGTCACCATCTAGCCAATGGTGCAGCTGGAAACCTGGAAATCATTCTTGCAATAGTTTTCACCTCCAATCCCAATCCACTGCCAAATTCTGTCAATTTTCTATTTTAGTATCTATCAAGCTTATTCACTTCTTTCCACCCCTCATAAATATTTTTGCCCTAGTATTTTTAAATTCCTTATTGGTTCAGCAATATACTAGGTACTTATTATCTTTTATTTTTCACACCTACCCTATTGTTACTCTCCTTCCAATTTTTCTCTCAAATTTTTGATGAAATTCAGTTTATTTACCTTAAGAAACTTATTTTTTACCTTTTGGATTTTATATTGTGCAACATAGTACACACATTCAAAAAGATATTTAACATATATGTAAATTATAAATAATAATACTTTAAAATAGGCATAGTTAAGCCTAAAAAGTAGAACATTATCAATATTTTGAGGTCCACTGATTAGCCTTATCACAATCTGAAATTTTGTGATTATTATCCTTTGACTGTCTTCATGATTTTACCAGATATGTATATAAACATTTTGCATTGTACTTAAGTTTAAGCATTATAGAAATATTATCATCCTGTTAATATTCTTCTGCAACTTGCTCAACATTATGGGTTTTATATTGAGATACAACTTAGGTACCATAAAAATGTACAGCTTAGTATTTTTAAGTATAATCACAAGGCTGTGAAATTGTCATCACAATCCAAGTCTGAAACATCTCCATCGCCCCAAAAGAAACCTCAAGAAACTTTGTACCCACAGCAGTCACTTTTGTGTTCCCCTCCCTTCACCTCTTGTGGTCACAAGTCTTCTTTCTGTCCCTGTTCATTGTTATGTTTTTGAGAGAAATGTATTACGATTTCTGAAGTCATAGTTTATCTTTTTCGGTTATAATAAATATATAACTGTTTTTCACTTCTGCCAATAGAAATTTAGGTTATTGGTAGTTGTTTTTTAAAATTTCTGTTTGAACATTATTTGTGTTTTTAAAAAGTATGTTTCACAGTTACATACCTTTTAACAATTAAAGTGCCTTTTAACATTTATGCATACATATATATTCTTAGGTGCACTGTTTTGGACAGAGGAATAGAATTGCCAGTGTTAATTCTGCCCACCTTTAATTTTAATGCATAATAAAAATCATTTTCTAAAGTGAGTGTACAAATTGAAAATTCCACCAACAGGGTATCATTGTCTTTCATAATTTTTCCCATTGGATTGTAGGCATTGTTTATATATGCCATGTGTTAATCTTTTATAAAAATTGATTTGTCAAATTTATTACTGGCTTTTTGTTTACTTATGTTTTCTTTTGAATGAACATCAATTTTAAATTTTAACTGAGTGAAATTTATCAAGTTTCCCTTTTGAGTTTTGTTTTTCATTTTGTTTTAATTTTTTTCTCTATCGCCAAATTTTCAAATATTTACTCCTGTATTTCCTTTCTCTCCCTTTTTTTTAGCTTTAATTCACCTGCATTATATGATTGTGCATGGTGTCTGATAGTGGCTCAGTTTCAGTTTTTTTTTTAATTGTTTCCGAAGCATGTTTTAAATATTTGACTTTTTCCCAGGGGTCTGAATAGCGCTTCTCGGATATAGCAAGTATCTAGGTTTGCATGAGTCAGCCTCTGTGCCCTCTGTTCTTTTCCCCTGATGTTCCTTTTGCTTCTTCTTATGCCAATACCTCGCTGTCTTAATTACTATATTTTATTAACAAATCTCAGTTTCTGGTAGACCATTTCCTTCACCTAGTTCCTCACTTTCCTTCAGGAATGTCTTGGATATTTGTAACTCTTTTCCTTGTGATTTAGCATCAGTTTGACAAGTTTAATAAACCTTGTTAGGACTGAGATAATATTAGAAAGATTGGACATCTTTAAGGTATTGAGTTCTCCTAGCTAGGAATGTGGCACATTTCCCTATTTCTTTAGTGAATTGTAAACTGTCTTTTTATAAAGTTTTAAAATGTTCCCCATAAAGATCTTTAAAATATTTTGCTAGATAAATCTAACACCTTATATATTTTGTTACTCTTGTAAAAGGTACCCATTTTTCAAAACTACATTTTCTCTTTGTTGCTTGGGTATAGAAATAAAATCAAATTTTAATTTATCTTATATCTGATAATTTTGTTAGACCCTCATATTAATTTTAATGCTTTAAAGATGTTTGAAGGGAAATATTTTATAAATATAATACACAAATAATACCATTTTGTGTGTTGCTTACAGATTTTCTCATCTTATTGAAGTGGCTAGAGCCCCCAGTGTATGGTATAAAAGCAACCTTGTCTTAATCCTTTTTGAAAGGGAATGTTCCAGATTCTACCATTTGGTACCATGTTTGCTCTAAGATTTTGGTAGGTTCAATTTTTTTCAGTTTAAAGAAGTTATCCTCTAGCCCATTATGCCAAGGATTTTAAGCTGAATGAATATAAAAATTAATCAAATATATTTTGGTGCCTCCTGAGGTGATCTTAGGCCTTTCTAGTTCGATTTCTAAGTATGGCTAACTACATTAATTGATTTTTCAATGTTAAACAAAAATGTACATTTCTGGAATAGATTTAACTTGGTCATTCTTTAACTTTGGGTTCCCCTAAAAAATGACCTTGAGAGAAGGGCTCAGTGTCTGATCATTCCAGCATCTGGCTGTGGAGCTGTGTGACTGAGTCATCATCTGTTGCTTTGTTTGCTGACTTCCAACCTTTGTGCCTAGATGATATTGAAGTCGCCTTCTCTCCCTTTGAAGGGCAGGGACTTGTGTATGTGTTTGTCCTTTCACTCAGCGTGGCTCTTAGAGTTTCTGGCTGCATGAGAAGGTCTAGGGAGACTCTCCCCTTCCAAGAGCCCTCCACATTGTCTTCTGCCTTTTACGGCTACTGAAACCACAGCACAAGGTGTGGGGACGTTACCGGGTTCCCCCAGAGCCATCATTCTTTGCATGCCTGCCTCCTTTTGTTTCGTCCCCTGGGATTTCTCCTACATTCTTGCAAGGTCATTATGAACTTAAAAGGATGCGGATTTTTATTTTATTTTATACTATAGAGGTATTTTATAGCAGAGATTTTTTCAGGGTATCAAGACTAGAAGTTTTGCCCAAGAGGGAAAACCAGAAGCTTTCAATATTTTTTGAATTCTATCTAAAAACCTTTTTTTTATGTTCATTCTTTGTTTTTGTACTAGAAAGAACATGTAACTATTTTATATATAGTCTTTAAATGACATTTTATGTGAATACAGTGTCACAGCAATAGATAGCAATACCAAATAAAATACATTCCAAAGAAGCTGCTTAAAAATTTGAAGACATTGAACCCTAAAAGGATGACTTATTTCCTCAATAAATCATGTAGAAAGGGAAACTTGTTTGCAGTATGAATTATATTTTGTAGTATGGGAAAACAAAGGAGAGAAGAGAAATCCTCCTTTCCTTAACTAGCAGATTTCTGTAATGTGACAGCCTGGGAGAGACGACAAAGAACGTAGTTTTGAGAGGCACCTTTTGCCATTTACTTCTGGCTGGTCAGGACTGCCACCTAAAGCCACACACAACTTCAGGAGCACCACCCACAAATACAACACTCTGAACAGGGCTCCCTGGCTGTGTACAGTGTGGCTGCCCTGATCCTGTGGCAGATAACATTCCTGAACATTGAGTTACTCACCTGTGACATCAGAATCATAGTAAAGTTCATGCAAAGAACAAAAAGGATAATATGCATGAAATCACGATATAAATGTTATTATCGCCACCATGCCCATCTTTGAAAGAACCTATACAATCGCTACAAATTCTGCTTGATTTTTGCCACTCATTTAACTTCTTAAAAACTTTAACTGACAGAATAAAGCCATAAAAACATCTCGGTTGAAGCAAAGGGAAGCAGCAAAGAAACTTGCTCGTCCCAGTTGCCCACCATACACTCCCTTTTCATCTCAACAGTGAGTTAGGTAACATGATTCCTTTTCTTTTTCTTTCTTTGGAACATAGAACATGTCCGTTAGCTCAGCACAATATGAAGTTAAAGATAGGATCACAGGAATGGTAACTGCCTTTCCTCTTGCTTTACATTCTCCTATCTGCCAAAGAAGAATGCCTAGCGCCTCGCTGTGTCTGGTTCAATATACAAACACATACATTTGTCTCTAAGGGGTTCTCAGTTGGTATTTCCAGCTTTTCTCTCCCCTAGTCTGTGCCCCTTCTCCACATCTATCTTTCTTACTCAACTTGACAAGCCCACAGACACCTTCACTCCCTGTGAAGCCATGAGAAATGTCCTTATTTCAATTGCAGGTGGGCAACCGTCTCCCACTGTCTCCCAGTGCCATCTCTAATCTTACAGCCTCACTGGAGTTATCCAAGGTCCTGAAGACACCCCAGTGACACTCCCCAGTCTCACAGTTTGAAGGTTGCAGTTCAGGGATCAGACTGTCTCTCCAGGCAACAAACATCTGCACCAGCTGGACTGCTGCTACTGCACAGGGTGGGGTGTGATGGACAGTGGGGTCCTGTACTACGGGCCTGTCGTCCTGGGTCTGTTCTGCCCAGTGGACCTGTCCAGGCTGCTGCAGGAGTGGTGATGCTCTTGCCACCTGGCCACTTGACCTTGCTCTGCATAACCTAATGACCACCATCGTTTAATGGTTGCATCACATTCCATCACACGGTCAATAGTCGTTTTTCTCTACTTTTTTATTGTTAGGTATTGCCTTTTTTTTTCTTATTTCTTTCAATGATAAATGCTGGTTTGATGAATGTGGTATACATTTATTTTGTTTGTGTTTTGCATTATTCCTGGGAAGAACAGATTTCTCAGTGTAGAAATACTGATTCAGAAGCTCTGCATGTTTTTAAGCTTCATATACGTAATGCTGAGTTGCTTTCTGCAGAAGTTAGCCCAACAGCATATAACCATGCCTCTTTTTTCCCATTCTCTTCAGCGCTGTTTTAATAGCGTTAAATATTTGTACCTTGTAATAGTGCAAAATTATGTCCCTATGTTTCAGTCCTCTCTCCTTTGATTACTAGAAATGTTGAAGTGTTTTCATTATTAAGCACAGGTGTAAATCCATTTCTACAGTTTTGCTAACTTTTCTTGGGTTGGTAATATCTTTATCACCAATGTATGTGAACTTAGATTATAGGAAGTTTATTAAACCTTTGTGATGTATTTGTTATAAATATTTTTCTGAATTATTAGATAAGTTATAATTTGGTTAATTATGTGTGTTGGCCCACATAAGTTTAAAATTGCTATGTACTCAAAATTTTTCCATTGTGATTTACTTAATACATTTTCACACTTAGAAATTTCTTCCTTGTCCGCTGTTGCTTATGCTTTCTTAGAATTTATTATGTCCTTATGTATTTAATGCTTTTATTTTGGTAAATGGTGAAAATAAAAATTAAAACCCTTCTTCCCAAGGTTGTGTATTTAATGACCTATCATTTCCCTGTTGATCTTTATTATTTTTTTCAATTATAAATAATATTTTGGCAAACTTTGTTATTCATAAAGTTGTCATGATTTAAATTCTTCTGTAGGCATTAGTAAATACCCAGTGTAAGTGGGTACTTATTTCTACCAAAGAATATGTACAAAAATATTCCTGGCACTATTTCAATAGTAGCAAGGACTGGAAACAAGCTAAATAGCCATCAAAAATAGAACGACAATAAGTTAGAATATATTCACAAAGTGAAACACTATACAGCGCAAGCCGGGGCCCCTGAAATCTGGGCTCTCTGACTCCATTTCTTACCCACATCTGTGACTCTGCTGCACCCTCTCCCAGCCTCCAACAGTGGCCCTGGATGCTTGAGCTCTATTGCTTCTTAGCCACCAGCTGAACAGAGAGAGAGAGAATCAGAAAATATTGCCCCAGTACCTCAGTCAGAAGGTCTGGAGCTGACTCGCTGTCTCTGACCAGCTGACAGAGGTCCTGCGCTTGTTTGATGGGTCTAGGACACAAGCCGTCCCTGGTGCTGGGGTAGATTCATCCTCTCCAGGCCATTTTGAGTCTTTGTCAGCTGACTTAGCAATGAATTATAGGATGCTTTTCAAATTGTGTCAAGGCCATTCCCTCAAAGCAAAAGTCAGTGTCCTCACAAGGTGGGAATGGGTGCTGGCGTCCTGAAAACAGTGGTTTTCCTCTCTGTTAAATCACCCTGGCCAGCAGCTTGTCCTCTGTGTGTCTCAATTTTCTCATCACCCAAATGCCCAGTACATTATAGGGTTGGTTATTGATTGTAATTTCCTTAAAAATGAGTTGCTGGCCAGGCGCAGTGGCTCACACCTGAAATCCCAGCACTTTGGGAGGCCAAGGCAGGTGGATCACCTAAGGTCAAGAGTTCAAAACCAGCCTGACCAACATGGTGAAACCCCATCTCTACTAAAAATACACACCAAAAAAAATTTAGCCAGACTTGGTGGCACATGCCTGTCGTCCCAGCTACTAGGGAGGCTGAGGCGGGAGAATTGCTTGAACCTGGGAGGCGGAAGTTGCAGTGAGCCCAGATCGCACCATTGTGTATAAGCGTATTGAGTTCACCACCAGACCTTTCAGCATGTGGCCAATGTGTCTCTCTTTTTTTTGGTGTAGGCCAGTTTGAGTTGGATTGTCTGCCACCTGAGCAAGAGAAATCCCACCTGCCAAGCCTCCCTGCAGATGGTGGTGCAGCCTCCACAGCCTGGTCTTCAGATTGTGACTCCGGCCCCTGCTCTGAGCTGGAACTCTGTAGGTGATTTTTAAAGCCTTGTTTAGTTTTAATATTCTCGATTATCTATGTAGTAAAACAGATGAATTTGTCTTTTACAGAAATGAAAGTGCTTAATGGAGTAAGGCACATTGTAAGTGCCCGATAAATTTTGGTTATGGGTTAGATGCAAAGTGTCTGGACAAGGAGCAAATTGTCTGGTTCCACAGGCACTGGCACTGTCCTCTCCTGCCCTCCTCTATCATTATCTGCCCTCCTCTTACGGGGCTAGGGGGTACTTTGGGCCTGTTCCAGATAGACTCCCCTGTAAACTCTGAAGTCGCTTTGAGTCCTGGTCACCAAGCTATGCATTCAATTATACAATGTCTTTTATTGTGGACATCTGATTCGCCTCTGTTTTAGTATAGTGGATAGGGGCCCAGACTTCCTAGGTGATCTGCCAGGGTTCACATCCCAGCACCACCACTGTTAGCTGTGTGTCCTCAGGAAAGTTACTTAAACTCTCGTGCCTCAGTTTCCTCATTTATAAA